>NC_087442.1:72751956-73378206 GCF_036321535.1 Camelus dromedarius | reverse complement strand
AGAAAAAGATTATGCAACTAAACTAAAGAATCTTAAAAATAAAGCCTAATGCCTAGAAGGCTGAAATTTTATTCTACTTCTGTCCTAGTTTCTCATGTTAGATGTGGAAAGTAACCAACTCTTGTTCTGAGCTCATTTCTCCTTTTTACAAGATGGGCTTAAAAAGTCTGACTTTGTATCAAACATAAAGTTTATAATATTACTTAAATGAAATTAATATAAAATATGAGAAAACATGTAGTTTACAAAAACAAAGAGGCTTCTCTACTACAGCCTCTTTATTCTAGCATTTCTAGATAATTAACTCTGAAAAAGTAAATTCAGAATTGATAGGCAACCTTGAATTTCAAGCTTTTATTTCTCTTTACTTTTTCTTCTACTTTTCCTTTTATTTTTTTTTTTTTGACCATTTCAGAAGAGAGAAATATGGAACAGACTCTTGAATATCAGAATGCCCATGGAACTACTTTATTCCAGGTAGCAAGTGAGTTTACACAAAAAGAGACGTAGCCAATTTTCTGAATTCCTTGAAAACCTCAATAACAATAAACAGCCCATCACTATACCTACAACCAACCACAGTGCATGCCATATGAGTGGTTTAAGTTTTTTCTCTCACAAAAATTTCTGATAATGTTAACTTATACATCAAGTATCCTATGAGACATTTAAAGGAAAAGAGATTGCAAAAAAATCAACTCTTTAATTAGGTTGTACCTACATTTATAAGGGGTAAATATTTTGTAGGTGTTAGAACACCCAGCTTCCTTCTCCCTCTAATCTAACTCAAGAACATCACTTCTGTGGTTGCTTCTATTTATCCTTACATCACCAGTTTCCCTCTGTTTACTGGACTATTCCAACCACATACACACATTTCAGAATATCTGCAGTCATTAAAAAAAGAATCCTATTTCCACCCCACATCTCTCTCTAGCAATCACCCCACCTCTGTTTCCCTTAGAATAAAACCCCTTAAGAGTACTCCATACTCAGTTTTTTTTCCAACCTTTCTTTTTGGATCATTTCTGGAACCCATTCCAATCAGGTTTTGGTCCACACCATTACAATAAAATTCCTCTTGTTCTAGTTACCAAGATATATACATTATGAATCCAATGATCCCTTCCCAGTCTTCACCTTATTTGGACTTTTAGTGGTATTTGAGATAGTAAGTCTCTTCCTGAAGCACCTTTTTCAGGTAACTTCTACAAATTCACACCCTCCTGGTTCTCTTCCTATTTCACTCATTACTGCTTTTCAATCTCTCTTTCTGGTTCCTTCTCACCTTCTCAAACTCTAAACGTTTAAGGTCCCCAACGATTGGTTCTCAGACAACTTCATTTTTTATCTACATAGTCATTTCCTATATTAAGTGCCTTTTAGAATCTAACAACTTTCAAATGTATATCCTATCTCCAATCTTTCCTCTGAACTCCAGATTCACAAATCTACCTGCCAGGTGCACATCTGAACATGGATGTCTTATAGGCATTCCAAGCTTTGCATGCCCTAAACTGAACTCTGGATTCTCCATTCCACCTTCACAACCTACACATCCTACAGTTTCCCCCTTACTAAATAGTAACTCTAACCTATGAGGTGACTAGGCCAAAAATACTGGAGTCATCTTTGATATTTTTCCTTTTTCATATATCTCATATCCAATTTTGCCATTATACCTTTAAAATATATCCTGAATATGACTTCTCCTTTATTTCACAACCAACCTTCTGAGTCAAGTTACCAAACAACTCTTTTCTCACCAGTCCCCCTGCTTTCATCCTTTGTCTCCACTCTTCAGTCTAGACTCCACCAGAAGCAAGAGTGATCCTTGTAAAATGTAAGTCAGATCATGTCACTCTTCTTCTCAAAACCCTCATAAGTCTCCTGACCTCGTTCTGAGTGACAGTCCAAGTCCTGGGCCCCCTTCTCTCTTGCTCTTGTTGCCCCAGCCACCCTGTTTTGCTTGTTATTCCTGGAATATTCAGCACAGGCTCTGTCTTCAGGCCTTTGTACTCGCTGTCTGCCTTGACTACATTTACCTTCCTCCAAACATCAGTCTAATCAATCCCTAACTTTATTAAGGACTCTGTTCAGATGTCTCCTTACCAGAGAGGTCTTCCCTGACCATGCACCTTGACCACAGTAAGTGACCCCCTAACTCACACACACATACACACACACACACAGAGTCACTCTTCCCTTGCTCTACTTCATTTTCTTCATAGCCTTATCCCTTCCTAACATTTTATTATTTTTATTTATTCATTTATTTATTTATATGGAATTCACATCTCTGAAATGCAGGTTCATGAGATCTGGGATTTATTCTGTTCTGTTCACATATACATTCCAAGTGCCTAGAACATTAACTAAATGTTTAAATGAATGAATAAACAGTACTTACTATCACATGTCCTCATGTTTTATTTGGACTTGTTTGTTACACACACATGCAAAGACACATACTCAAACACACACTAATGGCAAGCCATTGTTAGCTCTAAAGTTCATGTTAAGTGTCTAGGTGTATGGGAAATCAGACTTTTGAGGGTAAACTTATATTTTAATTTAAGTCACATCCAATATAATTTGCATTTAAAATAATTTTCTGGACAAAAAGAAGAGAAAAAATTAAAACATTAAATCATGCTGACTGCAATATTTAAAAAAAGTTTATGACTTTTATTTTGCTTTAAACTAATATACAATTTGTATGCATGCAGGAAAATTACACAATCATTAAGTGTACAGTTTGATGAATTTTCATAAAGCAAACACATAAATGAAGACATAAAATTTTCTCAGGATCCCAGAAGTCTCTTCTGGACCCTTCCCAGTCACTACATCCTGCCCAAAGTAAACACCACTCTGATTTCTACCACCATTGATTACTCTTGTCCTTTTTTATTTTAAACTTAATCTAAATGAAATTATACAGTATATATTCTCTTTGTGTGGCTTTTTTTTTTTTTTGGGGCTCAGCAGTTTGTTTTTGAGATTCTTCTATGTGGTTGTGGGTAGTAATACTTTCATTGATCTCGTTGCTACACAGAAATCTATTAGATGGATATTTCACAACTTAGTTATTCATTCTTTTGTCAATAGATATCTGGCTTATTTCCAACTCCAGACTATTAAGAGTAGAGCATCTTTGCCTATTCCTGTTCTTTGAATACCTATGCAAATTTTCTAACAGGTAAGAAAGAAAGGAATAGCTGGGTCAGATGTAGACGTATGTTCAGCTCTAGGAGATATTGCCAAACAATTTGCTTTCTTTGCAATTAATTCTTACCCAATTCACTAAAATCTGGACTTTGCCTCCTCTAGGTCAGTAAATCTTGTGACTATTCTTTAAACATTGATGTAATTTTATAGCTTTGAAATTTAAAATCATTTAAATAGAGCAGGGTTCCTAAAGTGTAGCCAGAGAACATCAATTCTGAAGATAATAAATAGAAAAAAAAAGAAAGAAAAGAAGCTTCATAGACAAATAAAGTAAGGAAACAGCCAAATAAAAGAAAAATCTTTTAAGGCACGTGTTCTTAGATTTGCTATTACCTAACTAATGTGCATTGACTGTTGCAGGAGTGAACTACAGTGTGCAGCACTCAGACAGGAATTTTATGTGTGACAGAAACCTTTTTCCCCTACAAAGTGACTTTTAGGGCTATAGGTCCAGAGAATACACTGTGAGAAATACTGGGCAAGAGTATTTGCTCAATGATTACCAGAAATAGCCATAATTCTTAAAGACTGCTCTGACTCAAGCACTAGTAACATACCAAATGCAATGAAATGCTTTGTTTCAGATTATTTATGTATTTTACCCTTCTTTGTTTTGATTTAATACATCTTTGAGTCCTTCTCCCATTGTTCTGTACCATAAATTCATTCACAAATTCAATGTCTGTGTCAGTCTTTAGCCCCTGACATCACAAGTCTAGTTGTAACAATTCAGTACTAAATTTTTTTTGAAGGATTATAGGGCTGAAGCAAAATTAGGTTTCTTAAGATTGTGCATATTTTAGCTTGAGCAAATAAAAGTGCTCAAGCTTTTATCATGTATCTATTTATAGGCTGGTCTTACAATCCTTGTTAGCTTCTTGAAGTAAAATGTGCTTGGTCATGTTGATTAGCTGAAATAAACGTGTTACCCTTGGGTATATTGGAATTATTATCACCTTCACTCTCCAATGTGTAAATTACAGATAAAGAAGCCTCCTAAGTTTCCTGCAGAAGCAGTATTTCAATCGAGAGAGAAAATAATCTAATCAAATGTGATCTCCTGGATCTAATTCTCAACATTAATACAAGAATGACTGAGAGAATGGGGCTTTCTGGCTCCTATTCTGTTAACTTGAATTCAGTATACTATACTTTGGAATGAATATTGGATTTCAATAAAGAACATTTGGGGAATTTGAAACCCAGAAAGCAAGGAAGGCATCCAAATTTATGATGGCTCAAAGATGCTTGAAAGAGCAATTTATGCCAGATCAAATACCATTTAAATGGGTTGTAGACTACTGGGAAAAAGTGTTTCTAGAACATCTTATACTTCCAAAATGCTTTCAGTCATTTTTAATAGTCATGTTGGGTGGATAGTTATAATTGCATCTGACAAGAGCAGCTCAATATGACAAGTGACATTCAAGAGACTTTATGGAAAATAAAATTATTCTAAGGTTTATTTGATCATGGAAATAACAGGAATAAACAATAGGAGGAAAATACAGAATAAAAAGAAAAAGTGGAGGAAGAAATATACATGGGAAAGCAAGGACAATACTTTTGGATATTTAATTTTCTAATGAGCTTTGTCTAATGACTAGTTTCTTTCAAACAAACATCTGGTAGCAAAAACAAGGCTTGAAAGTTGCTGTAATAATAAAATATATATTTACCATAAAATTTTTATTTTATACACCTAGAATGTTTCCAGAGAATTCTAATATTCAGTTACTTATCTAGCAAAGTCCTGGCATGTATCTAATGCCTTATATATGGTCTTATATATGCATCAGTTATTAACACTATTAATCCACCATTCTTCAAAAGTTTTGGAAGTATATATAAATTGCAGATTTAAAAGGCGTAAGTGTTATAACAAATGGTTTCCAACACTACAAATCAAAAGAAAATGAGAGACATGCTCCTAACATGAAATAAGAAGTAATAACAAATGACCAACGGGGAAAATAAATCTATTTTGCTGCTTGTGGGTCATTAGTGGTTCAGCAAAGATTCTCAGTGGCTTTCATGTTGTCTCTTACTGAGCTCCTCAGAGCTTATGACTCATCTAATGCTGTGTAATTGATTATGGAGGAAATCAAGGTATGTGCTATCCTTTAAATTATGGCAACTCTACAAAATACTCACACAAACCAAAGATAGGAAGTGATTTGACAGTTTCTTTAGGTAAATCTAACTTTAATCCTTAGTAAACTAGATAAAGCATATTAGACAGAGCTAAATGTCCGTAGGCATACTATTCTGTTATCCTGATGTTCCCCAGTGAACCATTCCTCCTAGTATCCATATCCTTGTCTAGAACTTTCCCACACTGACTCCGGTTTGGCCATGTGACTTACATTGGCCAATAAGACATTGGCAAACACAGCTCAAGTACAGGATTGATAAGTGCTCACACACTGGGACATGTCTTCTTAGAGTGCTCCCTCTTAGAACTTAGCCATCATGCCAAGGAAGTCCAAAGTATCCTGCTGGATTCTAAGAAGACACTTCCTAATATGCAGAGGGAAATCACATGGAAGAAAACCGAGGCTCCCCAGCTGGTCTCCCCTGCTGAATGTGATCATGTGAGTGCCTCCAGTCAAACAATATTAATCAGCAGAACTGTCCAACTGAGTCCTGCCAACACACAGACTCATGGGAAATTTAAAAAACCAATGCAGTTTAAGCCACTGGATTTTAGAATGGTTTTATTCATGGCAACAGGCAGCTGAAACAATAGATACTTCAGGGGAAATCACAGCATTAACTTATCTTTATATAATACTTAAAATTTTTGATTTTTTTTTGGAAAGTAATATATTCACATAATTAAAACAGTCAAATGTCCTACAAAGTTATAAAGATGACAGCAGTTTCTTTATTATTGTATTATTTTAATTTGAGGTGGGAGGTAATTAGGTTTATTTATTTTTAGGGGAGGTACTGGGGATTGAATCTAGGACCTCATGAATGCTAAGCATGCGTTCTATCACTTGAGCTATACCCTCCCCACCAGCAATTCCTTTACTTAACCCCTAATTCCTCTCCCTAGAGGCAACCACTATCTACTCTGATTTTGTTTTTGTCATTTACTTTGATATTTATTTCCATTTCTTGTATTACTCTTGACTTACCCACTTTAAACATTACTTATTGGTATCACACTATGGCAAGAGTCTTCATCTCTCTTACATGATTCCTCACTACTCTTTCAAATTTCTTATTAAACCAATATTCTGCTTTATATTTGAGCATATATTGTTCATTGCTTAGGAGAGTAGTTTAATTATGTAATATTTCCTTTCTTATTCAAGTTTTGTTCTCCCTGTTTGTTTTATTTTGTCATTGTTATTTTAAATTACTAATTGCTCATTATTCCCAAATTCTTCAACAACCCCTTTCCATTATTTCCCACATACTCAAACCCATCAGGTAATTCAACAGTTTCCTTTTTCTCTTGCAGACTGATTTTCTAGAGCACCCCCTCCCTCCAGTCTCTTTTCTCTGATCTGAAGTGTTTGTTTTCTTAATTTGCTGTTCAGCTGAAACCTCCCTTTACCATTATCTTGGCATTTTCTAGACTCAGTCCTTCATGAAAGCCTCCATTTCCTGGAACCCCTGGTTCTACTTTTTTTGGTTTACACTTTTGTTTTGGAGGATCAATCTTCCTGTAGTTTCTTAAGAAATGGTTTATATATTTTCCCACTTTTGCTATCATCTAAGTGATGTTAAGGGAGAAAGCAGAGATTTAACACACTTGTTCCTTGTGCCAAATTAATTGCATGACTTTTATTTTCTAAACAGGTGAAACTGCCATTGGTAAGAATGGAGTTGTAACTGATTAAGAGCCATGTAATGTAATAATGGATTTGTTTAATATATAGTCAAATCTTGGCACTGGGTAAATACTAGAATACATCAAGCAACTGACAATCACTACAGTTTTGTGAAGTAGAAACCATTCTGGTCCAATCTGAATTCTTTCTAAAATAGAATTATAGTCCTCATCATAGGCAAAAATGATGAATGCAACCTCCAGTGAAATGTTATGAGGCACGTTGATTACAGGGAGGCATTCAATTCCAAATATAATGTTAGGCATCGGTAAGGTGATGAGGGTAAATAACTGTTTTGTATGCAGAGAAGAGTTACAATTCAAATAACCAACTTTAGTAAATGTATTATGTGCTATCTTGAAAAATGTTCAAAATCATGCTTAAATCATGCTTTCTCTATAATGTCATTTCCCTGACTTGTCAGCCAGAAATTAATCTCACTCTCTTTCTACAAATATTTGCTATCTACACCTGTAGTTTCTAGTGTTTTTAACTCCATCAAATGAAAAATGCTTCCCGACTGGGTCTCTCTTCCCCAGGTGAAGTAACAACACAGGTTTGCTAACATTTTTGGCCCAGTAAGGATATTAAATAAACAAACAAACAACCCCACAACATAACAGTAATCAACTGTCACTATTATTCCATTTAAAAAAAGCTAATAACTACAACAATTTGAGAAACAAAAGAAATAGCAAAATATTTGATTATAGTCCAAAGTATAAAATAAATAGCCATGAGTCCAAATTGACAAGATGTTTGAATAAATAAGTAAGTAGGGGGGATAGAAAAATCTCCCGAAAAGATGAATTCCATGTAATTTACATTGATTCCCATCCCCCAAGGAGGTGCTGCATCACCTCCTGCATCACTCTCCACCTCGCACGTGTGGGCTGCACATAGTGACTTTCTTCCAAAGATTACAGTATGGGAAGGGTGTGGTGTGGGGTGGGAGTTTCCAGCGAAGAGACCCCCAAAATAACACTCAGTCTCATGATCAAGCATAATATCAACAATGATAAGTCACAGGTCAGGTTGATCCTATGGACCCTTGATAACAATGTGTTGAAAATGGCACTTCATTGTATGGTCTTCCTCCCTTTAAACCTACAACCACAGTCTAATCATGAGGAAAAAGTCAGATACATTCAAACTGAGAGACATTCTAAAAAATACCTTACCAGTACCTCTCAAAACAGTCAATGTCAATAAAAATAAGGAAAAGTCTAAGAAACTATCATAGCTTAGGGAGATGTGATAACGAAATGTCATGTGGGGTCCTGGATGGGGTTCTGGAAGTGAAAAAGGACATCAGGTAAAAACTAAGGAAATCTGAATAAAGTATGGACTTTAGTTAATAACAATGTATCAGAATATGTTCATTAGTTGTAACAAATGTATTAATGTCAGATCAAAATGGAAATTGGATGTAGGTATACAGAATCTTTCTGCATTATTATTGTAAGTTTTCTATAGATCTAAATCTCTTCTTGAATAAAATGTTTACATAAAAGCTACCGTAACAGTAGAATAAAGGCAATTCTTTAAATTCAGTAGGGGAAAAGACAAACAAGTAATAACAAAAACTCTACAATGCACTTATTTTTTTTCCTTGGAGCCTTTTTAAGATTCTAGAACTGGCTTTTGGGACATTTTGGTCTCTACTATGCTGTGATCTTCATTTGTGGTACTGTTGTGACATGTACAATCTTCTTCCCTTGAGGAGCTTACTATTAAATGGGGTTTTAAGTTGACTTTATCTTTTTTATATGTATATTTAACACTGTGCCTTCCACATGATAGTTTCTAAGTAAGATATTTTCCATATAATTGTATTGTTTCACCCCATTCAATGGGACAAATAAAAGAAATATGCAGATAAAACTTAAGTAGGTGTTATTATTAAAGATATGAAAAACAATTAAAATTCAAAATAATTGATGTGATAAAAAGAATCCTCAAATATGAGAATGCTGGACATATGTGGTCATTTTCTAATCAAAATATAAAAACAATAACAACAAATAAGGTATGACATCTAAGTTGAAAAAAGTTTAATATGAAGCAATAATAATTATTGTGATGAATTAGAAATAGGCAATATCACAAAGATTGAATTACATTTTGAAAAGGGAGAAAAACTCAATTTTATGGGGTTTTTTTGTTGTTATATTTTACAATTTATCTATACTGACCATGCCATATTTCCTTAACTGGAAGAAGAATCAGATTAAATTAAAAAAGAAAATAAATCTTATTTGTTAAAACTTTTTAAATTGAAGTTATTTAAAAGAGAGATTCTTATTCTTGTTTGGGGGTTCATTATTATGATGGGAAACAGTTATTATTGTGCATAAAGGACCAAAGAAAAGAACATTCAATTGTAGTCTCTATATTTGTATATTATATTGGTTTTCACGTTAAAATGAAAAATTTGGCAGACGGTAGGTAAATTTCTTTGGATGGTCATGAAACGTGGTTAAAGATTACTAATCTTTCTTTCTGGTTGTATTTAAAACAAGAATGAAAAGCTCAAAATCCATAAACCCCAAGAAAGAAGAGCCTGAGGACATAAAAAAGAATTTATGGAAAAAGGTTTTTAAAAACCTTTTTTTGTTCTGTTTGTTTGTTTGCTTTTTTGATAGAGAAAGATAGACACAAAGGAGAAAGGAAGCAGAGAGGAAGAAAGAGGACTCCTCTGGAGATCCTAAATGCAAGACATTGTCACACTGTTACTGGAACTGTAGATGTGAGGGTGTTAACACTTTTTATTCCTCCATTTGAAATATTAATTAGCTCATTAACTACTGTTCCTGGCTCTCACTGGGGGAGCAGGGCAGTCACTCCTCTGGGCTGACTAGATGAAAGAACAAAACAAGAATGCCACCAAGCATCCCAAGGAACTTTTCCTTTTCCAGATCCAATAGCCTTATCTCCTAGGTTAGATATTTACATATTTGTTTTTCTAAAGGATTTTCCAAATAACTTTTTGTCTTCACTGCAAGTTCCACTGCCTGGAACATCCTCACCTGAGGTCTCTCATAGGCAGGTTTCTGCTCACACATCAAATCTCACCTCTATGGCTAACTCCTTTCTGAAACCTTCCCCAAGTCCAGTCATGATAACATTCAACCTTCCTGTAGACCTTATTTAAGCTCCATGGAGACTGCAGCAATGCTGATCTTGTTCAGTTATATTCCTCACAATACACATTGGCTAATACACAGAAGGTGCTTAATATTTATTGGATATATGAATGAATGACAAGATGGGTAGATTAATATTCTACATGTTTGCATGTCTGTATCCAACTAGATGTAAGATACTGGAATTCAGGGACCAACTACTTGTTTATTAATCTCCAATACCCAATATTGTACATGTGGACATTCTCAACAAGATATTTGGTAAAACATAATTTAGGATTAAATATTTACAAGTAATATATATTTTTATAAGTAATACTGTAAATGTATGTGTGTTTGTGATTAGGTGTGTATATATTTTACAGAGAGATGCTCGTCAAAAGCCTTGACATAAGAAAAATTACTTTTCCTTTTGAATTTTAAAATCTAAAATCAACACATGATGATATCAGAAACATGCATGCTATCCTAAAAAAGAATCACTTACAGACCAGAGCAGTTTTATCATGGACTTGTTAGAAGATGAAATAGATTCAGTGAAAAACAAGAGGGACAGTGATTACAGTGCTTGAACAGCTTATTCAAAACCAAGTAATGACTTGCATGTTTAGTCACATGTTACTCACAGATCAATCTACAAATGATATTTCACAATTACTTCCTATCGGTGAATATAATGCAATCCAGACAGATTGTCAAGACATAATAATAAGAACCAGGATACTTCATCCCAACTGGGCACAGACCACAGACAGAGTTCAGGATATCAAATTTTAGTATAATCTAGGTATAATATGGAGACTGGTCCAACATCCTTATGATCATCCTTAGCTGCTAAGTCTGGTTAGAAAAAAACTTTAGCTAGTTCAGGCAATGACTCTCAAAGCACTCTGTAGGAATCTTAAATGGATTCAGATCCCTGCAAACACTTCATTCGTATCAGAAAGACCGAAAAGGCTGGGTTTTATTTATTTCTATCAAACACTGAGGAGGACAAACTTTACTAATATAGTTTATTCTTGATTTTTAAATTATTTTAAATCAAAGTCATAAAAAAGTTCAGTCTGGCTTGTCTATTGAGTAGATAGCATTCTACTTCCTTCCCCATCCCAACAAACGTAATGATAATATGAGTACAGATGATGACAGTTCATTGTTAATTTCAATAGGATTCCCGACTTATTGCCAAATTAAAACATTTAGTTCTCAATTATAGTCTTTTTGAATTATGATGGTGGTGGGTGGCTAGTGATGCATAATTTCAACTTCTACTTTTCAACAAAATGCTCAAAAAACACACAAAGAGATGAGGTTATATCAGCCAAAAAACCCAATATTAGTTAATATTTGGTGAAAATCAGGAGAAATATCTCCTCAGAGACCCTGAGGCAGAGCTGTAAGCCAGGGCTGAGTGTGGGAGATGTATAAGTACACTGACTACAACCACTACCTCCTCCGGGATGCCTGGCCTTCTCCAAACAGAGAAAGCAAAGGCAACCTCTTGCCTCTCTCCATCTATAGGGCCTTCATACACACATACACACACACAGTCACTGACATTATTAGCCTTTTCTATCCATTCGAGATTCATGTTTCCCAGTAATGCAATCCCAGCAGTAGGTACAGCTATGCATAGCTAGTATATGGTTAGAACTTTGGCTGTAAGTCAATAGTAGGTAGGGGCAAAAGCCACTCTTTAAGAACACTGCTCTTTAAAGAGTATTAACTCATCACTTAATTTTTCAAGAGAAAAATTACAAACTAAATAATGCAGTGATGAACTTCCTTCCCCATTTACACAATTAGGTAGCAAAAGAAAACCTTCCTTGTTCAGTTCAGCAAAGTAAATTAGATTTTTTAAAATGGCGTGATACTGGAAATGTAGCATATGCCCAACTAGTTTTCAGGCACAAGGTCTGAAAGGGTTGCTTCTAAGAGCAACCAAGTGGAAAGTGAAGGAGAACAGAAACATGTGTTGGACAAATAGTAGGTCTGGATATCCCTCTCCTCCTCAGTGAACAGAAAGCCTCCACTTGGGATCTGTTAAATGATTCTGCCATATAAAAGAATGAGACTATTGCACCCTGGGTGTAAATGAAAAGCAAAAGCAGATTTTGGAAATGGAATGTGGATGGAAGTGACGTATGCTATTTCCAGGCCTGATTCTTAACAATTTCCTAGGCAATCCTTGACTCCTTTTCCCTGACAGCCGAATGCAGACAACTCCAGATTAGGAGCTGTGTGAAGATGGTGCAGATGCAGGATGGAAGGAGTCTCATCCCTAAGTAAACACTTGAAAGAGAGCTACCTAACCAGAAATACTTGTCTTAGACTGTTGCTTGAGCTAGAAATAACATTTTATTGTGTTAAGCCACTGAGATTTTAGGACATATTTATTATAGAAGCTAGCATTACATAACTACAATGCTAATGAAGGTTCCTTGGGAAAAAAATGCGATCAGTGATGTAGTTCAATTTTCAAAGATGAATATTAGGAAAAACATCTACATCATATGATACTTCAGAAAGGTCTATGTTTCTGAATATGGCTCTGCCATTATGTCACTAGGACTTGAGTAAGTCACTTAACAATCTAGACATCTAGGTTTCCTACGTTAAAGTGTTTGCAACAAGTTGCCCCTAAATTAGTTGCTGCTTAGCTTTCCCCAGACTTAAAGTTCTGTGTTTTTTTAATCACAAGTGAAAACTCTAAATTATTGTTGGTTACTGCTCAAGTCGGCAATTAAAAGGTATGAGTATAGAGAAAAAACAGGGGTTATTTTTAATAACCCACCTTGAGATGACTTGCTGAAAAGCTTTGTACCAAAATACGTGTGAAACAGAACTCTGCCTTTTCAGAGTAAAGATAAGCTCTCTGAAAAATTATTATGAGAAATATAAGCATTCTTGGAAAAGGATAAAATTCAAGATTTCCCCACAAATATATCAATGAACTAAAAATACATCTTGTTTAAAGCAACATCAATCAGGGAACAGTACAATGAAAGTCAAGGTTAGATTCCAGTTGAATACTTTAAGAAATAGCCAAAATGTCTGAAAGTACTAACCTAATAACCTCAGGGGAGACTGCAAATGAAGACTTGTTATTTGTTCATTTATAATTAGAATCAGTAATATTCTGGACAGTATTGAAGAGAACAATCATATATTGGCAGGGAAGAAGGAGATGATAACCTAAAGGTCACTTTCATTTCTCTTGTTTATGGTAATTGAGTCTTTATGATGGAGAATTCAGGGGAAGCCAAATGAAGACAATTGCACCTTGTGCACGGAGCCCACATGCCCTTACAGAATAAATTACACAAGTGCTCAGCAGCAGAGGTCACCAAGCAAGCAAAGGTTTATGACGAGAAGCTTACATAACTCGTGTGTGATGGGGAAAAAACAAAACAAAACAAAATATAACTGCAATAAAAAAAAAAAAACATTTAGACCCGAGAGCCCTAGCTCAGGAGAACTGCTTTTGTAAGTTCAGCACTGGGGATATTAAATTCCTTTGAATGGAGGTTTTTCAATTAGAGCAGGAGTCAATCTTAAGAACAGGGCGGTGGGTGAGAGGGGTGTGGGTTAGACTAATGGATGTGGGGAGAAGGCTGGAAGTCAGCACTCACAAAGGAAAATATTATTTTCCCACAGAAAACTGTGAACGCCCGAAAAGTCCTCTGCACAACATCAACATAGAGAGGGGCACATGAGGTACGTGGGTGATGGAGATGGAATGCAATGTAGGTCTAATGCAGCTGTAATTTAGGGATGGTAATAGTCATCGCCTGAGAACTTCCGCTGCTGAGCTGTGTGAGGCAGGGAGCTGGTGCTTTGTAAGCACTGCATGAGCTGGGGAGGTGAGGCAGGGTGAGGAGAGAGTGCCTGAGCTTTGGGTATCAGCCAGACCTTGGCTCAAATCTCGATTCCGCCACTAACTAGTTGTTTTAATGTCTAATGTTAATGACTTAGCTGTTTAATGGCAAGTTCCTTCGCCACTCAATTTCCTTACCTATAAAAGGGATATAATAACATGTACATCACGGGGTTTTTGTGAGATTTAAATGAGGCTAAAAATGTGTAGCAGGATATCCAGGCTGCACCTAAGCTGTGTCTGCTACTAGGACTTAAATATATTTGGAAAACTCTAAGGAAATGGTGAAGTAGGCTCTGCAGGAGGCTACTATTTGCATGAAGAATAGAGGGGCCTCCGGAAAATGACCTTCTGAGGGAAGAAAAGCTAACTTGAGCCTGTAATGGTCTCAGAGGCCATGGGGGAGAAATGATTTTGCACAGCTTGATGCCTGTCATTCCAATCTATCACTGTCACCCCTACCCCTAGATTCATGTCTGTAACTAAGGGAGATAAAGGGCGGTGAACAAACCCTGAAGGGCTCTTTCTCTAAAACCCTGTTAGACTTTGGGGCATAGAAAACCTCACTTTGATACTCATTTAAGGAATGGATATGACTCTTTTAGGTACCTCATAAGTGGAATCATGCAGTATTTGTCCTTTTGTGACTGGCTTATTTCACTCAGCATAGTATCTTCAAGCTTCATCCATATTGTAGCATGTGTCGGAATTTCCCTCCTTTTAAAGGCTGAATACTATACCATTGTGTGTACATAACACACACTCTGATTCATTAATCTGTAGATGGAAACGGGTTCCTCCCACTTTTTGGCTGTTGTAAATAATGCTGTTATAAACATGGTGTACAAAAACCTATTCAAGTCCCTGTCTCCAATTCTTTGGGTATATATCAAGAAAGGTAATTGCTAGATCATACAGTAATTCTATTTTTAACTTTTAGAAGAACTGCCGTACGCTTTTCCATAAAGGCTGCACCAGCAGTGCACAGGGTTCCAATTTCTCCACATCCTTGCAAACACTTGTTATTAACTTTTTAAAAAAATAATAACCATCCTAATGGCTGTTCTGACTAAGAGCTTTTACCACTGCCTAATGAGAGCAATGATGGGAAGCTAAAAAAAAGAATCACAGAGCACTTATATATGTGTTCTGTGTAAATTGCTGCTTATATTTAAATCAACTTAGTCATCTAAATGCAATTCATTTAAAAATGTGGTTCAGTTCTTCCAACCTAGCATTTGTCTGTAGATTTCCAGTTAACTCTATTTCAGTTATTATTATTTTTTAAAGCTTCTGAAATAGATGTTTTCTGGATTGCATTTGCAAATAAAATTTAGCACCTTTATAAAATCCAACTGAGTTTTCCTTGGGTGGGTGGATTAAACCTGTAGATTAAGCTCTAGCCATCTGATTACATTTTATTTGCTGGTGTCATGTATCATTCTCCATATTTTGTCTGGATTTCAATTGTAGGCAGCAAATATTTGGCAATAGCACCAAAGAATCTTCCCCAACCTCAAAATCATAAGAGTCTGATAAATTCAAAGCAAATTTCCCAGCAAATATGATAACCCTTCTTTTGAAGTTAAAGGTCCAGAATTTATAATCCTCTTGGTCTATAAAAATACAAATTTGCATATTAAAAATGGGTTTTAGTTACATTAGTTGCAGATGAATAAAGCAGTTTTTTTTTTTTTAAATTACAAGATGGGTGTCTTGAAGGCCTTTAGGAAACAGAATGAAGCTTCCTCTGGTGATGTCACATTCCAGTGATCCAGAACGTACTGGCTGTGTGTGACTCTGAGCAAGGAGTCTTTATGGAATGTTTTAAAAAATGTAAACTAGGGAATACAATGCTTATTTTCTAGTGATAAAATAAAACACTGCTGAGAAACATCTAGTACTAAGGGCCTCTAGGAATAGGTGTTTGTTTAATGTTAATCCTCTTTTCTCCGTACCTTACACTTTAATTATCATCTTTGTTATGTGACAACTATCCAGAGGAACATTTTATCCCAATTACCATATTTCTTCCCTTTTCATTTTCTTTGGCACAAAAAAAAATAAATGTTTACCTACAAAGCATGAGATTGGGGTGTGTGTGTGTGTGTGTGTATGGGTTTTCCCCCAAGGAGTGAATTTAATTTAATTAATAACTTCAAAATCCCTTGGGTGACATAAACTATGCATAGTTATTACAAGCAAATGTGTGTGTGGGGTGTGGGAGAGATGACTCAGTAGGAGGTAGAGACAGATAACATATGTGCAAATGGAAGTTAGAACCTGGGCGTCACTCCAGGAGTGAGTGAAGGGTGCTAAGCTGGTCCCAAACAACTTGCATCACCCAGGTGTATTCATGTCTAGCCAAGGCAAGCCAGCTGACTGTCCAGCTCCTATTAGAGCATTTTACTTCCTGCTTTGGGCATTTGTGGAACAGCAACACGTATGTGCTGGCTGTAAATAAACTCAATTTTTGAACAGCCACATTTATAAGCCAGAATCAATAGGAAGGACTTGCCATTACAAAGCATTTTCCCATCATCACAGTGTTCTCTTTTAAGTGGCAAATTTTCCCAGGCATTCTAAATGTGATTTGATTTACAGTTGATTAAAAAATAAGACACTAGAGCTGAAAAGTACCTCAGAGTTCATCTAGTACAACGTCTTCATTTTGCAATTAAAGAAACTGAGGCTGACGGAGGACATATGACTTGCCCAATAATAGGAAACTGAACAAGTAGGAATTCTCAAGCTCCTGACTACCAGAGTAGGGCTCATCCCATGAGACCATGCCAGTGATTTCTTTCAGTGAAATTTCTATGTGCTCAACCCAAAAAGAATTGCTATTTTTTCCCAAAACTCCTAACCTATTTCAGAGCTGTTCTTTGGCAATTTTATGGAGTCTGGCCCAGGGTATTTTGAAGCGGACCCTCAAAAATTCACCAAGCAACTATTTTTTCTAATCTTCATAATGGCAATAATAATAATAAGACGATGATGGTGATAGTGATGATGATAATCAAGAGTCATACTTGAGTAACACTCATTATGTGCCAGGCACATATAATGTAATCCAAACATTTTATATCAGTTAACTCACAAAAGTCCCTATGAAACAGGATCTATTATCCCCATTTTACAGATGAAGAAATTGAGCACAGAGTAAGTACTTGAGCAACTTATCCAGAAAATATACATGCTTAATAAATGAAGGATTTAGGATTTGAACACAGTCAACATGGCCCTACAGTCTGTGCATTCAACTGTATTTCCTCTCAGAATATGGCTACTCTATGCCATCACTTCTCTATGATAAGGATAAGCAGATTTTCCTAGTGACCACATTAGAATAATCTGTTGAATCTAATTTGTGACCCTTCCCTGGGGTGGAAGGTCTGGCAGGGAAGGATGGCGAACCAAAAGACACCAACCGTGATCTAAATTGCATGGTAAGTGCTTAACAAATGAGGCCATCTTGGAGAAGGCATATGTTAGGTTTTCTGCAGTTTTATTACACTTCGAGAAATACAGCATTCTTCGATTACATTAAGCATAGGTCTTTAATATGGAAAGAGCAATGCAGTCTAAGTAAAACTGTGCAGTTACTTGAAGCCAGGTGAAACAAGCGGGCTGTTATTTCATAAATGACATTTTAATTATCACCAGGAGGCCATTAAAAATGCATCATGGCAGTTTGCTTCAATCCTTTTGGAAAGATAATATTGACAAACTGCTATGAAACTGCAGTTCAGGAAACAGTGTAAATTGAGATGGGTAATAAAACACACATTCACTTGTGTACCCTAAAGCAATGATGAACAATTTGAGGAGAGAAGACAAAGTTAGAATTATGTTTTTCCCTTTTAGGGAAAGGCAGAAGAGAAAGTTGTTTGCAGGAAGACTATTAGGTCTGTAAATTTATTACCTGTGTGAATGACTTGATGTGTTTAGCATAGTGATTTTAAGTTCCAGCCATCCAAGCACAAGCCAGGGTGATGCTGAGTGTCCTTGAATGCCAGTGCTGCCTGCTTTTCCACTCGAGAAGATTGTCTTTTTAGTCACCTCTAGTCTGGAGGATTTCAGGAGAACAATTTAGTTCTGGGGATGATCCTGGGTCACAAGGGTGACTGGCATAACTCCAGAACCTTCGGACACCTTTATAAATTCCACAGCTTCCTTCCTTGGTGATCACAGGACATCAGAAAACTTCTTCATATTTAACTTTCACTTAAATTTTGAAGTTCCTATTCCTTATAATGTCTGGTTTTCCTTATCATTGAAACCAGTGCAAATACGTTTTGCCAGTGATGTGGGTCATCACTCTAGATACCACAGGAAAGCCATTAAAGCCACTTACCTTTTATCTCTTCCTTCTAGGAAATAGGTTTTTTTTTTTTTATTGGTCTCTTTGGTTATTAAACCAAAAAGGAAAAGCTGTGGTGACTGATTCCATTACAGATCAATCATATAAAGTAAAATTCTGAAGATATCCCTTAGAGGCAAAACAATTTACTTTTCTTTCCTTAGAAGCATCCCAAAGGTAGAGACATTGCTAGGTTCTAGGGATCACTGGGATACTAAAGAGAAAGGTGAAGATGAATGGAGCTTGGACCGCAGTAGTCTAACCAAACAGCAGGTTCTGTGTTTTCTTCAAGAGACATCTCTCCCTCCCTCCCTTTCTTCTTTATATTCATTAATTTATTCCTTCAACAAATATTATCAAAGGGACATTATGTGCCTAGATTCATCTAGTCTCCAAAGAGATTATGGTCTAGAGAGGAAATAAGATGCATATATAAATAGATAGAACATGAAGAAGCAAGAAATAAATAAATATTGCACTGAGAGCAAGTATATAGAAAACTCTACTTCAGAGATTTCACATGGTATCAAGAGAGATCCAGGTACATTGAGTTATATGTGTTTATCTCCTCTCCTTCGTAGAACAAAACTCATTGAAAAGTCTGCAAAATTATAAAATTTTTAATCTACAACAATAAAAAATACAAAAATGAGCTAGAGATCTTGTGACAGTTCTGGAAGGTAGACTGGGTAGAATGACAGCTAATGTAGTCACATGTAGCCATGAACTAGGATATACTGAGAAAGGGCTGCATCCAGGTGCAAGAGTGGAATCTCTGCCCCACAGAACCGTAGAGGCTGGGGACTCAGTAGACACTGGATAAATGAGATCAGCATGATATAGGAAGATAAAAGGTAGAACCCTAACAACCATTTAGTCTCTAGCCAAAGAAATAAACACACCATTCTGATGAATTAGAAAGGAAATATAGGAGTGGGGGCACGGGTAAATCTCTCGTAAATGAAGCATTTGGGACCTGAAAAACTAAGGCTGGCTACCCATCCAACTCTCCCTAAAATGAGGCTATAAATGTTTAGACAGAGATCACAGTCAACTTCTCCACTGCCTCACTGTTAAATATAAACAGGCTATGAAGAATGAGCCTTCTTTTCAGAGAAGTCTGAAACAAAAAATGTAAAGAACAATGATAAGAACATAAGAATCGGTCAGGAAAACATAATCAGACAAGATGTTGCAAACAATAAAAATCAGAAAAATTCTTGAAAACTAATACATCTATATAAAATGGATAAAGTTTAAAAACACTTAATTGAAAAGCTGGTAATAAGAACAAGGAAATTTCTCATATCACAGAGCAAAGGGACAAAGTGACACAAAATATGATGAAAGATGGATGACTCAGAGACTCAATCCAGGAAGACCACATCTGACTAACAGATGTTCCAGACAGAATAGCAAACACAAGGAAAGGAATTGTTAAGAAACATAAAAAAGAGTATTTTCCAAAGTTGAAAAGCATTCTTCAAGCGGAAAGAATCTACTTCAGGCCTAGCACAAATGCGTTTTTAAGAGATAATATATGTAGACCTATGATGACATTTTAGAACACCAGGACCAGGGGTCAGCAAAGTTTTTCTGTTAAGGACCAGAGAGTAAATACTTTAGGCTTTGTAGATTATACAGTCTCTGTTACAAACACTCTACTTTTTTGCTGTAGCACAAAAACAGCCATAGACAATATGTAAAGGAATGAACTTACATGTGCCTGGGAAATTCTATTGGGTCTTTTGTTTTAGAACTAGAATAGCCTGGTAACCAACAAGAAGGCATCACTATGGCGCCTCTCATAGCTCTTTCATGAGCTTCCTTTTGAAGATGACCAACTCTTGTTTATCTTCCAAATGGGGAAGGGGATGCAGAAGACATTATTTTGGGCTTGACGTCTCCAAGAACAGAGAAGCAAAAGATACTTCCAATGGAGTAAGCGGAAGACATTTTTCAAAATTGAAGTTATTATATAGTTCCCAAGCTTTCACATCTCTGGTGGACTAAAAACTGTGCAAGGTTTTAGGACTTTTGGTCTTATTTTCATTCATTATAGCTTCTGAATAAATGTATTAAACTGTCATACTGAAAGGTTAGTTGAGGGCAGCTGTTCTTGTTAAGGATACAAATTCTCAGTTTCAGTCCCCAAAGATCATATCAGATTCAGGGGTTTGAGTGAGTGGATACTTAGAATCTGTATTTTAACATGTTCACAGATGTTTAGTAGATCTGACTTAAACTATACTAACAGGATTGCATATACCTAGTCAAGATCCTTTCTTTTAATCTACATACAGCATACTTTAGATCTTTCTTTTTGCCACTCATACTAAGAATTCCTGACTCTGCCATCAGTTTGTAGGAATGAACCATGAGGCTCAAATATAAGCTTGTCATTTTTAAGATTACGTCTTCAAATTCTACGATTTAATTCCGACTCTCTGTTATCCAGTTTTATTTAATTTGGGCAATACTTCCCATAATTTTTCTGTACCAATTTGGTGCCATGCTGCCTGGAGTCAGAGTGAAAACAAATTATCTTAATGTGAAACTATATATAACCTGTGGAAAGGCAAATATTTAATTGTGCCTAAATTTAAAGTGGTATTTGATTTCAGCATAAAATTAGGTTCAAGAAATTGTACTGTTTTCTGAAATTATCTTTCTTTTTAAACCATCTATGTTGAGATTTGTTTATTCTCTCATTTAACAAGTTTAATCACTAGTTTTAAAATGCAGAGCTTCGTGTTTTGCACTCTGCTATCTAAGCTTCTAAAGAACAAGTTTCAGAAAGATTATATCAACTGGGAATTTGACCTAGTATTTAGGGATTCACTTGATTTCTATGCTGCTTTCCTCAAAAGAAAGCTAGCCACTCAGTTCAGATATATTTTAGCACAATCAGTTAGTGTAATGGGATTTATTTTCATTTTTACTCATTGTAAAGCACTAAAATCCTTTACAGAATAAGAAATACAAGTAGAAGGATCTGTGGTGAGGTACTCAAAGACTGACGATAGATTAGGGAGAAGTCGAATCTTGGGAAGCAGAGGATATTTTGACAGTGTGTCCTGAATATGTCTGTAGGCTTTCATGTGGGACCACATGAGGTTAGAAAGTCTAAGACATTCTTGAGTAGAGTGATGGATCAGAGAGGTTATTTGTTCCTAGGACTCTCTAAATCCAGAAGAATCATAACCCCTAAGTGTCTTTGCAATTCAGCTCTCTTCTGTTGGACTGTGGAGATCAAAATAAAAGTGCATGAGTCAGGATCAAAGCCACTAATTTCTCCTATTACAAAATAAGCTCCATAAGGATAGGGACTCCGTCTTCTTCACTGTTGTATCTTCAGTTTCTAACACAGAATGATGGCTTAAATGATGTCTGGTATTATGAATGAAGGGAGGAAGGAAATAAGAGAGGAAGGAATTAAGAAACTAGGAAGATACCACAGCAGTGAGTGACGGTATTGGAAAAAAGGAATGAAGCCCTGAAAATAAAACGTTCCTTTTACTCAGGTATCGGCTGCCAACTCAGCAATAATGCTGACGAGACATCAAGACCGACATTAGCCCTCTGGTTGCATGAGCTTCCATTCTGATGGATAAAACAGACACAATTCAACGTGATGAGGGCTGTTTCAAGGATGTGCACTAAGTACTTTGGGAACAGAGCAAAAGAAGTTTTTAGAGCTAGCTCTTGGTTTTATTACTTTTGATTCCCAAATGCTTTAAGTTTTAGAGTCATACTGCAGGTGATTTCTAACATGCCATTTAGAAAGTTATAAGAACCGTCTACTGAAGATGAATAATAAACTACTATCATTTTTCTTATTTACCAACTTCTTTCAGAGTCCTGACGGTCATCCAAATGTCATCAAGAAATCCTGGTCTTGACCCAGTATACAATAATGTAACAATTCTCAGCTGAAGCATCACAACAAATACATGGATGAGTTTATCACTTAACAGGGAGTTAGGGTGGAGTATAAGCTAGCCCTCAGGGAACTGTGCAGAGCGTATTTTAATCTATGTTGCAGTCAGAAATCTGGGTGTGTCCACGTGTGTTGCACATCTGAATGTACCTCTCCCATGTGTAGAAGTGAAAAAAAAAAATTCTGAGAAATGACACATTAGAGAAACCCCTATTTTAGAATGCAGCAAAAGTTTGAGAGAAAATTCTCTAAGTAGGAATTGCTCCTGAATTGTTGGTACAGAAGAGGCTAACCAAAGAGACAAACTTGCCTGAGAAATATATGGTAAAAGAGAGAACCTGACTTTAGTTAGTTATATAAGGCCCAACAAACTTATTTGGTAGCACTGAGTATTTCCTGGGCATACTCCTGTTTGAGGAGCACATATTCTGCCATTTTTATTTAATTTTATGACATGTTCTAAGATTATTGATATGCTAATGAATTATAATGAAATTTTTACATAAAATAGCTAAATTAAGTGAATTTGTCTGGGGGGGTCTTATGACTAATTTCAGAAGATTTGAATCACAATGCTACTGTTTTGTTTAACTTGAAATAGAGTCACAGACATAATGTGACAAATCAATTCAATGCTACACACAGAAAACTAAAAGATCATTTTCTTAACCCATAGGATTTCAAAGAACCCAGGTAATGATACAGGAAATAGAGAAATAAAAGAAAAAGTAAAGATCATTCACATATCATTTAATGGTTTAACTATAGGTAGACTCTTGAGATACACAAACTATCCTCACACTTTTCATCTTTAACTGTAAATGCAATTGATGTTGGATAACTTGGCCCCTTAATGGTTAAACTGACATTTATTGCAGTTGGAATTAGAGATCAAGGCTTTTAAAATATCAGGATATTTTCATTTTGCTTGAATATATTTTTGCAAGGTTTCTTCAGAAACCTTCACTCCAATATTCTTAGAATCTTGACATCTGACACCCTGTTTTTCTCCCCCATACGGAATCATCTACTTGTTAAAATTTGCTTAAGTCTATTTAATAACCAAAGAAAAATACATATGTGACATTTCTTCATTTTTAAATCACTATATTAACCGACATAGAAGACAATGTACAAAGTATATTCTGAAAATCACTTCTAAATATTGAATCATTTTGGACCTAACTGTCTTCTTGGGATTGTCTTTAAAGAAGAATGGTTCAACATTAAATATGGTGACTCATTCATTAATTGAAAATATATTTACTGAACGCCTTTTATGAGTTAAATGTGTTATACTCTAGGGATATCATGGCAAATAAATAAACTATATGTCCTCAAAGACTGTATAGTCTAGTGGCCAAGGAAATAAAGACTTGCAATAAGGTGTGGAGAATGCAATGAAAGGGGTTTAGTATACGGAGCTCTGAGAAAATATTTGGTATTTGGGGAAAGCTGCCTGGAAAAGTAGTCTCTAAGTGGAATCTTGAAAGGCAAAAAGATTTAACCTGGTAAAACAAAGTGGCAAGGAGGTGACTGTGGGAGAGAAGTCCAAGCAAAAGGAAAACTGAATTACAAGACAGCATGGTCCATTTGGGAAAATATGGCAGATAAAATTCATTGTCTGAAGAAGAAGGGGTGGAGGAAAGATCATGACACTGCAGAAAATAGCTGGACCAAATAAATTTTATTAAGAAGTTTTAATTCTATCCTGAAGGCTAGGAAGAGCCCTTAAGGATTTTTAAGTGAGGCAGTGAAATGACTGGCACTAGAGAAAGATCACTCTGGTTACTGCATGGAGAATGAACTAGAAAGTGGCAAGTTCAGAAACAGGGAATCCAGCTGGGATGTACTGCTTTAGATTTGGATAAAGATTCTGATTGCTTAAATTAGGCAAGCCACTGGGAAGTGAGATTGTAAAAGGGGCCATATTTGAAGAATTATTTAGGAAGTAAAATTGCCAAGATATAGTGTTTGGTTATTTGGAGTAAAGGAAAAGTAAAGTCAAAGTTGATAAAAACATTTCTGCCTTGGGAAGCAGGTGCCATTCACAGCGATAAGAGAGGTAAGTAACCAGGGAGAAGTTTGGAAGAAGATGATGAGCTAGTTTCAAATATACTGAGTAGAATTTTTATGGGATATCCAAATGGAGATGTTAGGAAATCACTGGATTCATGGGTCTAGCATTTAAGAGAGATGAGGGCTGAAAATGTAGACTTGGTATAATTAAACGAATACAAACTTTATATGTAGCATTAAAAAAGGGAGGTAAAAATACTGAAGTATTAGTGTTGCATGCACTCCTGGGATATGACCTTGTATCTGAACACCAATAAAGTCTATTCTAGTGAAAAATAATTTTTGGAAATGAAGACTGTCATATTTTTTTCTGATTTATATGAAATCTGATTTCCTACCTTTTTATTATCCAATTCTACTTTTGTATACTTTGAAGACACAGTTTTACCTTCATTAAAATTACTTCAATAACTGCATAAAAATCATTTGTAATCTAGTATGTGAAACAAACTAGAACCTCCATAATCTGTACAAGTAATTACCATTTCATCCCTCTCCTCAGTTTCTATGACAAATATCCAGAGTCCAGGAGCTAAGAAAGTCCAGAAAGAATAAAATAGACAAGTCTGAACTAATGTAAGATTTTTATAAAGCCAGAAAATAATGATTTTTTTAACATTTAAATTGCCACTAAAACAGAGTAATACTTCTTTCTCTCTACTCTTTCAGTGAAAAATAACACTTACCTGTAAAGTCAGAGGTAATTATCTGAGACCTCTATATTTGGAGTGAATATTGCAATACACTGTCTGGCTTCACGTAATTCCTGTGTCCAGGTCTCAGGTTCCCTCCCAATTTGGTATCTTGAGTCCTTCTCCAGTGCAACACTGAAGACTTGCATGGACAGACCAGGTGGCTACCCACACCTCCTAGGAGGATAATACTTCACATTCCTGTTTGCTCTCTTGTCTGGGAATGTCACAGGGCATTTTCTCTTTGAGCCCTGCATTTCCAAGAGAAACCCTTTCATATGAACTTTGAACTTGTGGCCTCTTCCTGCACAGAACACAGAATAATCCACAGAACTTGAGGGATGAATCAGAATCCTATATGCAGAATGCTTACACGCCCAAAATTCCATCCTAACTTCTCCATGCCAAAGAGTTGATCTTTTAAAATATTTGCCCTTGGACCTCTGTGTTAAAAACCAATGAAATAGGATATCTTTTTGTAAATATCTGGGCAACTCCTTCAAAAAATGTTGTTAACACTCTTTTAAATTTACCTAGATAAATACATGGAAGATTGAGTTTACCCCCTCTCCTATCTTTAAAGACCTACCAGAATGATGGTAGAGGAATAGAGAAACAGGAAAGAAAAAAAAAAAAAAGGAAAGGAGGTAATAGCTGGTTAAGGATGACAGTACAATTTTAGAAGAAAAAATTTAGGTGGAGAAGAATCAACTAACCTTAGCAGAAATACGAAGCAGAAATCTAGGGTCTGCAAAGAGTTACCAAAGAGGATCAGTCAATTCATACTGTGGATCCTCTGAAGGCAACTGGGCTGAAGCTCAATGCTGAAAACAGGAAAGTCAAACAGAAGTTTGCTCACTGAAATGCTGGACTTACTAGCTCCTTTCTCTTATTCTGCTCCCAGAATACAGGACTAGGCAAGTACTCCAGGCAGGATACTGGAATTCTCTTCTCTAGAGAAACTGAATGGTCCTAAGAGAAAACCTACAAACAATGAAGTTCGGAGATGCATCCCTTCTCTGGCAGCTGGCCAGTACCTCTGAATGAAGCCCACAAAGCAACAGCCCTCTTCCCTAGCATGGAGAGGTGTCAGACCCCTAAACTACATCTCACTGCCTCACACTGGAATATGCACAGCCAAGAACCACTTGACTTCTGTAGAAACCTCCAATATCCAGAGACCAAAAGAAACAGAAAAGTAGAAACGGGGGGAAGCAGAGACTATTCTGGGAACAGAAGAAAAGCATTTTGAAATATAAATGTTATGTCCATGAAATAAAAACATGAGGTTATACAAAAGAATGATCAATAGATTGAAGCAAGAAAGGGAAAAAGAAACTTATGAATTATCCAATGTGTTTGTGTTAATTAACAATATTATCCACCAATATTTTGTGAAATTATTGGTGCATTTGGGAAATTTAGTAATACCTAATTAGAAAATTAAGCAAAATGAAACTATTAATAGGAAAAAGACATATAAAATCATAGTATACCACTTGTCTCATGAGTGAATAATAACTACATAGTCATAATAAAATAAATCATTGGTGAATTTAATGAAAAACTGTGATTACCCAAGAGGGGAAGAGGAAGGTGCAAAGTGTATATAGGAAAAAGAGAGCTAAAGATTCATATAGTAGATTAGGTATCAAAATGCAGTTTCTAAAATTGATAAACCAACACATAGCAGTACAAGGATAATATTATTTTTAAATATGTAATTACATATTAGACTGAGTCACTGAAGAAGTAGAAAGCATTTGCCTCGAAGGAAGAGAATGTGGGTTGATGACAGGTTTAGTAGGACACTCTTGTTAAGTATCAGCATTTTTGTGCTACTTGACTTTTAAAATATGTTCATATATTACTTTGTCAAAATAAAAATAAAGTAAAATATATTTATCTGGTAATACTTTACATAAGAATGCAAGTTTAATTGTTGGATGTGATTTATCCTTCTTATATTTTAGAGTAAAGCAAATGTGTATTTCAATAAGTTAAATATCCTCTCAGTGGTCCCAAAGATTTGAAAATGTACGTTATTTGGCAATCATTCTTTATTTTATTTTTATATATATATATATATATATATATATATATATATATTATTGACGTATAGTCAGTTTACAGTGTTGTGTCAATTTCTAGTGTACAGCATAATGCTTCAGTCATACATGAACATACATATATTCATTTTCATATTCTTTTTCATCATAAGTTAGTGCAAGATATTGAATATAGTTCTTTGTGCTATAGAGTATGAACTTGTTGTTTATTTATTATATGTATATTAGTTAGTATCTGCAAATCTCAAACTACCAGTTAATCCCTTCCCACCCCCTTTCCCCCCTGGTAACCATAAATTTGTTTTCTGTCTGTGAGTCTGTTTGTGTTTTGTAAACAAATTAATTTGTCTTTTTTTTTTGGCAATCATTCTTAATAATCTTTTTTCACAAGAATATTCTTGGCATACTTTCTGAAATCACTTGCTGAGAACCAGCATGTTATACATTTTACTAAAAGGTCTTAGAAATCCTGTCTACCTCATCTCAGGAAATTTTGGTCTATTACTTTGAGATATTGCAAACATCCTGTGCTCTTTTAGTATTTATGAGCATCTTTAAGAGGTATTAAAATTTTGCATCCCTACTGGAAGCTAAAGTAATTTCAACTTCTTAAAATTTTATTTTAATCATTGAATGTTTTGGCAATGATATCCACCCCCACCCCCAAAAAATACATTCGTAAACTTCAATTTTTCAAAGCAAAGAAGTCCAAATCTTTACACTTTGCAAGGGAACCTGCGAGACACAGTATCAGACTTTGAAGAATTTACATTAGGGAAACAAAAAGAATTGATACAAACAGAAAATATTAAGCTTGGATCATTTGTGCATCATTTGGGCTTGTTCCCATCCACATACAGTACAAAAGCTTCCTTCTCCTTGTAATGATGAGGCAGGCAAGCCAAATTGCCCACTTAGCTGAATCTCTTAGCTTTGAACACAAGGAATCATAGTAGAATCTGGCCCACAATTCAAAGCTACAAAGAGTCACACTGCCCAACTGTATTAAGAACTTGAAAGGTAACTCTATTGTACTTCAGCTTTGTAACCCAAACTCTGGAAAAATACAACTATTTCTTTTCTCATTCCCTCCTCTCCATACATTATAATTCCCAGAAAATTAAATACCTTTTTTTTCTCTCCTTTTGGAAAACTTCTTATCTCGGATATTTTGAAGCCAAGTTTTTGTGAACATTTGATATAGCCTTCACATTCAAAACTGAGTGAAAACACTTTGTTCGTTTATCTAAGGGCACTTTTGTTTAAATCTAAGAGCATATTCACAAGCATAAAACAAAGGAAAGGGATGGGAAGTGCAGGCAGAGTGACATAAGTGAGATGAGCCATATTAGCAAAGAGCCATGCCTATGATTATGTGAACTGGGGGAAAATATCTCCCCACAAGATGGTTTTTTCTCTGCTTATTTTGATCATTCAGACAGATAAAACCTTTTCTATCAAATACAACATTAGAAAAAATAAACCTACATATAGGTTAGGAACATCATTTTAAAAAGGAAACTCATTATCACATAGATTTTGTCCATGAAATTCCATTTATTCTCTGCTTTCAGCTTTAGAAAAGGAGTTGCAGTTAATTGATTTAGTAAGAATTATAAGAAGGGGGAAAGTTAATGGTGATTTTAAGAGCAACCTGATCAAAGCTTTAGCTCCCTGACTTTGAAAGGCCAGCTCTTTTCACGATAAGCAATTCCAGGCATTGGTTGCTAGGTGTAGGGACTCATTCTTTTAGTCATCAAAGACCTTCTGTATTTTTTACAATTAAAGTGACAGAAACACTGAGGAGTGCCAAGAAAACCGATAATGAAAAGCACTAAATCTTTCACAAAACTTTGAGCTCAACAAGGCATAGGATCTGGCTCAAAGGTGAAAAAAAATTAATTTTTCTGTCCATAATTAACTTAAATATTTTCCTAAAAGGTACAAGTAATGATAAGAGATGCTCTAATATCAGTTCCTCTTAATTTAAAAAGATGAGCTTGTTTGATGACTCTTCTAGGGTCATTTATCTAGGCTGGTGATCTTGATGCCATTTCTGATGAGACAATGAGACAAACATGAAGGCCATTTTGAAAGAAGAGTGACTTTGAAGTGCAGTAAAAATTTTTTTAAAAATGAGGTTTTTTTGGTTTTGGAAAATTCTGGCACATAACATTTCTATTTTCATAAAGGCTACAAAGAAATATATAAAAAGAGACTCATTCATTCAAATAGCTAATAATTGTTGACTATCTACTCTATGCCAGGTATGTGTGAGACACCAGAACTACCATAACGATCAAAATCAGAAATAGTCCTTGACCTTGTGGAGCTTATAGACTGGTGGGGTAGATTGGAACTAATAAAATAGCATAAAATTAAATGAATAATTACATTTGGTAAGTAGACATATAGATATCCAAAAGAAATAGGATTAATACAGAATTTCCATGGCAGCATTACAGACTAAAGGGGTCAGGAAAGGTTTCATAAGAAGTAGCCCTTGAGCTGACGTCTAGAGAAAGAGTAGGATTTAACTAGGCAAAGAACTATTGGGGAGAGGGGAGTATGGATAGGAAAAATTCTTTAGACAAACAGAACAATAGGCATGATGATCCTGAGGTGTCAAGAAACAAGGTGCATTTCAAGAATTGGGAGCAGGTGTCTGAAATAAATATACTGATGGGCAAGGAGAGCACTGGAAAAGATGATGCTCCAGAGATGGATGCAAACTAGAACTTGAAGGGTTTGGAGATCGTGCCTTAGTATTTTGGTCTCTCCTTTATTGTTGATTTGTTTAGTTATTAATGTATTGCCTTTTATCTTTATACTGAATCCCATTGTCCCACACATACACCAGGAGCAAATATTCTAATGTACTGGATGAAAATTCATTCACTAGACTAAATACTTATTGAGCAGCTTGTATGTGCCATACACCATTCTAGGAATTGGGAGAATAGCAGTGAACCAAATAGACTTAAATCCCGTATGGGGCTTACATTTATAATAAGGAAGACAGAGAAATAATGACATCAATAACTAAGACAAAAATTGGTTATATGTTAAGTGATAAGGGGAAAAATAATGCAGGGAATGGGAGCAGGAAGTATAAGAAACACCTTTGTGTTTGAATATATCTTTGCTGATATTGTTATTTTGTATGAATACATGTAAATTCATGTAAATGGCATTGTGCTAATAGATTTTGTTTAGTTTCTTCTTCTTCTTCTCCTTTTTTTTCTTTCTATTTAGAACCATATTCTTAAGAACCATTCATGGGGGGGAGGGTACAGCTCAGTGGTAGAGTGCATGCTTGGCATGTACAAGATCCTGGGTTCAATCCTCAGGACCTCCTGCAAAAATTAATAAACAAACCTAACTACCTCTTCCCCTCCCCACCAAAAAAAGAAACATTCATGTTATTAGTACATTTGCTGCTTCTAACTGTTACATAATACTTCATGTATCTCCATGACATTTTATGTATCTATACTCCCAATGATGGAAAATCATATAGTCTCCAACTTCTTATTACTCTTATTCTCAAGAGCAAAACCAAGCCATGGATCCATGGATTTTTTTATGTGTGTGTGGTAGGAGGAAGAGGGTGACAGGGGAAGAGAAGCGGGGCCGTATTTGCATTTTGAAAAGATAACTTTGGACGCAATATGAAAACTAAAGTGAAGAGAGTCCAAACCATATGTAAATAAGCTATTTGGGAGACATTGCAGCAATCCAGGAAGAAATAATGCATCTTAGACAAGGTTGATGGTAATGTTAGAACTGAGGAGAAATGGAAGGGTACAAGTGATATTTAGAAAGTAATGCTGATGCCTTGGTGACAGAATGGATCTGGAGGTGAAAGAGAAGGATATGTCACGAGTGACTGTTAGCATTCTAATTTAGGCAAATGGATGGATAAATATTCACTGAGATATGAACACTGGAACATGATCCTTGACAGAGATTACATGGACCTAACGTTGGTTAACATGTAAAACTGCATAGTGAAATATTCTTTAATCTAACCATTTTATGTAGCAAGATTCATGGAATATCTACTGTATCCTATTAATTGTACTAGGGGTTTAAAATTCTGGTGGAGGGGCAAAAAATGGCAACCAAAATATTATAACTTTGTAATTACTATGATGAAGACTACATGTCTGAACAGACACACAGTATACTGAAGTCTGTCTGGAGAGAAGTAGAATTTCACCAGGCAGATCCTGAAGGAGAGCAGAGGGAAGTCAATAAGCACAAAGGCATGTTGGTGTGTACGAATGAAATATTTTAGGGCAACTTCAAGGAATTTGCATTCTCTGGGAGTACTCAGTGAAAGGGAGGGGGATGAGACTGCCAGGAGTGAGGGGGCCATATTATTCTACGTTATTAAAAAGAATTTTATGGAGAAGTTGGTGGAAGCTACTTGAGCAGAGAAGTAACATAATTAGATTTGGGTTTAAGATTATTCTAGCACCAAGAAAGGAAAACCAGTAAAGACACTTTTGCTGTTTGTTCTCTGACATGGTGAGAATATGAGCAGGGGACATTGGGAATAGACCAGAGTGGACACATTAAGAAGACGTTGTTTAGGCGTTAGAATTGGAAGAATATGATGATTATTTGAATGTTGTGGGGAATCAGGATGACAGGGACTGTGTTAACAGCTATAATATTTACTGATATTGGGACTACTGAATGGACAGAAGTTTTTAGGATATAGTGTGTTCAATTTAGGAGAATTTTAGTTAATGACTTTTTAAAGGACAATACGGATGGAGGCTGTATAGAGGTTTAAACCAGGAACTAAGTCTGAGTTGGGGCTACAGATTTAAAAGTAGGCAAGTTAACTGGTGTATGTGTAGACTAAGAAAAAAAATTGTGACTAAACAACTTTGTGAGGCCAGGCAGAGCAGTAAGTGTAAGCAAAGGTGAGCAATACAGAATAGTTAAAGATTATAAGCAAAGAGGAGAACCAGGAAGAGAGGGAGAAGGTGAAATAGGAACAGAGAGAGAGTTTATATATATATATGTGTATGTGTGTGTGTGTGTATAAAATATTTCACATATATAATATTCTAATGTCTGCACTATTTTCTCTTAAATGTTTTTCACTGTGTGCTAGTTTTGAAATGTTTTCTAAAATGTTATTTGTTCAAACATTCTATAAAACATTATACTAGTTTGCCTCTGGTTTCTCTTTTACATCCAAGTTCAATTTATCTTTGCATGTGATGGCCTACTTTTAACAAAGAATCTGGGTTTATAGTGTTTGGATTTTATGGCATCAATAAAGTTTTAAAATACAGTTAAAATGACTGCTTTATAAAATTTCCCCTTGTCTTGCAGTTTACATGCCCTTGTATTCTGCTTAACATACCCCTCCCATAATTTCCTGCACATTGTCTGCTTTCTCTGCGTCTGTTTTTCACATATGTGGGCTGTTTCTTCTATCAAAAAAAGACTTGACTATTTCTAATTTTAAACTTTTACTCCCTTCCCCATCCTTTTATACATATTTGTAAATGTAGCACAAATTTTCTAAGGTCTGGCAATCCCTGGATACTAATGGAATTTTATTAACAGTACTAACTCTAATGCCATTGCTTTGTGAACATACCTCCTGCAAAAACATTTGCCCTTCATCAAGTACCTCTGCTTATAATACTGGACATAGGCAGAACATTACTCTTTGTCTAGGGTTTTAACAGTTTCTTTGCTGGAGAAATTCACCACTGAGTGAGCACTCACACTGCAGAGGTATGAAAAATAAATAAATAACACCCTGAACACCGGCAGCTACAGTGCAGTTATGCAGCCTAACCTCTTGCAGAGGACTTTGAACCTAGAGGGAAGTGACCTAAAGAAGCAGAAAGAGTTGAGAATGTTATCTAGTGCCCAGTGGTAGTGGTCCAGTGGTAGCATCCAGCTTCGGAAGCTGGCAGTGCTAGTAGTTGTCAGAAGTCAGAGATACGTAACATAGTTTTTGCTTTGTATTAAATTTCTTCTGTATGAACATGATACCATACATGCCATTCGTTAATAATCAAACATATCCCTGATGATTAGTGACATTTAGCATTTTTTCATATACCTGCTGGAGAAATGTCTATTTAAGTCCATAATCCATTTTTCAATTGAGTTATTAGCTTTTGGGGTTTTTGTTTCTCTTAAGTTGTAGCAGTTCCTTTTATATTTTGGTGAATAACTCTTTTTCTCCCCCTTCCAATAGCTATTTATTGACTACTGTGTGCCAGGTACTGTGGGTCTAGGCCTATAAACATAAATAAGAAACTCTCCTTGCATCAAAGTGCTTAAAGTACTATTGGAAAGACATATAAACAGATGATTACAATAGAATTTGATTGTCAATAAACCTTTGTTCTCTCTTTCCTTTTCTTATTTCCTGTGTTCCAAAAATAATTAAAGCTCACCATATTAAGTTTTTTTTCTTTTTACCTTTTGACTTCTTTAGCCATTTAATCCCACCCTCCACCTCAGCCTCTGGCAACCACCAATCTGTTCTCTGTATCTATAAGCTGGTTGTTTTTGGTTTTGTTTTGTATTTTCATTTTCTGAAAATATCCCACATATTAAAGAGCTCCTGTAATATTTGTCTTTGTCTGTCTGATGTATTTCACTTAGTGTAATGCCCTCTAGTTCCATCCACATTGCTGCAGATGGCCAAGGTTTCATTATTTTTCATAGCTGGACAGTATTCCTCTGTGTGTGTGTGTGTGTGTGTGTGTGTGTCTGTGTGTGTCTGTGTGTGTGTGTCTGTGTCTCAATTTCCTCATCAGTTCTTCCATCAGTGGACACTTAGGTTGTTTCCATATATTTTGCCTATTGTAAGTAATCGTGCAAAAACATGGGGTGCAGATATCTTTTCAAGTTAATGCTTTTGTTTTCCTCAGATGAATACCCAGAAGTAAAACTGCTGGATCATATGGCAGGTTTATTTCGAATTTTTTGAGGAAACTCCATTCTATTTTCCATAGTGGCTGCAATTCCCATCAATGGAGCATGAGAATTCCCTTTCCACCACAGCCTTGTCAACATTTGTTATTTCTTGTCTTTTTGATAATAGCCATTCTAATAGGTATGAGATTATATCTCATATGGATTTGATTTGCATTTTCCTGATGATTAATGATGTTGAGCATCTTTTCATGTACCTGATGGCCATCTGTTAGGTCTTCTTTGGAAAAATGTCTATTCAGATTTACCCATTTTTAAATCATTTTTTGCTATTAGGTTGTATGAATTCTTTATATTTTAGATATTAGCCCCTTATCAGATACATAATTTGAAAATACTTTTTCCCATTCAGTAGATTGCCTTTTCACTTTTTTTTTAACTGAAGTATAGTCAGTTACAATGTGTCAGTTTGTGGTGTACAGCACAATGTCCCATATACATATACTCATTTTCATACTCTTTTTCATTAAAGGTTATTACAAGATATTGAATATGTTTCCCTGTGCTATACAGAAGAAACTTGTTTTTTTAATCTATTTTTATATATAGTGGCTAAAATTTGCAAATCTCAAACTCTCAAATTTATCCCTTCCCACCCCTTTTCACTCTGTTGATGGTTTCCCTTGCTGTGTAGGTTTTTAGTTTGATGTAGTCTCACTTGTTTTTGTTTTTGCTGTCTGGGCTTTTGATGTCATTAATGAAATCATTGCCAAGAAAAATGTCATGAAGCTTTCCCCCTATGTTTTCTTCTAACAGTTTTATGGTTTCAGTCTTACGTTTAATTCTTTAATACATTTTGAGCTGCTTTTTGTGCCTAAGAAAAACATCCTTCTTTTGCATGTGGATATCCAGTTTTCCAGCACCTTTTGTTAAAGAAACCATCTTTTACCCTTTGTAAGTTCTTGGCACCTTTGTCTAGCATCAGTTAACTGTATATGTGTAGATTTATTTCTCAGCTCTTTATTCAGATCCATCAGTCTATATGTCTGTCTTCATGCCAGTACCATGCTGTTTGATTCTTTTAACTTTTTAATGTATTTTGAAATAAGGAAGTGTGAAGCCTCCAGCTTTGTTCTTTCTCAGAATTGGTTTGGCTATTTGTGGTCTTTTATGGTTTCATGAGAATTATAAAATTATTTTTTTTCTATTTCTGTAAAAAATATTATTGGGATTTTGATAAGGTTTGCACTGAGTTTGTAGATCACTTTGAGTAGTAAGGATGTTTAACAATATTAAATATTCCAATCCATGAACACAGAATGTCTTTCCATTTGTTTGCATGCCTTTAAATTTTTTCATCAATATTTCGTAGTTTTCCATATACTGGTCTTTCACTTTCTTAGTTAAGTTTATTCCTAAGTGCTATTGTAAAGGAAATTCTTTTCCTAATTTCCCTTTTAGATAGTTTGTTGTCAGTGTATAAAAACAAAACTGATTTTTTAATGTTGATTTGTATCCTGCAACTTTACTGAATTCATTATTAATTCTAACAGCTTTTCATGGAGACTTTAGAGTTTATATATATGGCATAATATGTTGCCTAAAATACTATATGATATCATTTATATGTAGAATCTAAAAAGCATTATAAATGAATGTGTACCCCAAACAGAAACAGACCCATGGATACAGAAAACAAACTTGTGGTTTCCAAAGGGGAGAGGGATGGAGGGTGCGACAAATAAGGGGTATGGGATTAGCAGATATAAACTATTATATATAAGATAGATAAACAACAGGATATACTATATAGCACAAGGAATTATACCCATTATCTTATAATAACCTGTCATGAAATATGATCTGCAAAAATACTGAATCATTATGCTGTACACCTGAAACTAACACAATATTGTGAATCAACTACATACACTTCTATTAAAAAAATAACATGTTGTCTCTAAAGAGGGGCAATGTTACTTCTTCCTTTCCAATTTGGATGCATAGCCTTTCAATTTCTTACGCTCAATACAGATACCAGGGTCTACTGGGTCTTCTAAATTGCTGGGGACACAAATTAAGACCCTCTCTTGACCTGAGGTAAAGGGGTAATTACTCTACATTCCCTCCACTTTAGTGGAGGTAGAGTTAAAGAATAACTTTCCCCAAATCAGTCCTCTTCACAAACTCTTCCTCCTCATTTCACACACGTCTACCCTTTCATGCCAGCTCCCTGCCACTTACTAGCTTTGGATCCAGTTACTTTACCTTCCTGGGCTTCAGGGTCTTAATCTACATAATGGGGGTAATAATATGGTATCTACTTTATAAATTTTTGTGAGGATTAAGTGATAATCTATATATCTCTCTATCTATTTATCTATATCTACATCTATAGCTGTATCTATCTATAAATCTTTGAATAGAGTCTAATACATAGCAAAGATTTCTTATTGCTATTATTATTATTATTATTATTATTATTATTATTATTATTATTATTATTATTATTAATGCTATTATATCTTAGTGTCTCATTTAAAGCTTCCAATTTAACCTTCTTTAATCCCTGGCATGTCTATGTTGATTTATACAATAACATAATAAAATACTGATATATATATATATAAATAGATATACACACATATATGTACATATATTTGATGAAAGGAAAGTTAGGCAACTAAAATTATGCAAAGAGCAATTTAAGAAATGTTCTGAAATCACAGCAGGTGTATAGTACTTGACATGGGTACAGGAGCCATACTTGTCCTTACTGGCTTTGAGGGAGGACAAGCTGACTTGATGAGGTCTCTGGAGACTGAGTCCTAGTGACTACTCGGGGCAGAGTTGGCTGTGTGGACAGAATATCAGTACTATACCTTGTAGGCTGGCAAAACTCTTAAAGTGATCCAGCTCGATCACTTTACTTTCAAGGAACACAATGGAGACCTGGAGGGTTGAAGGATCTCACTGTTTTCAAATATATGCTCCAGAACATAGATACTGGGGACAACTTACTAAAGTTCTATGACAATCAGTTCCATGGTCTAACAAGTTTGAAAAATGCCAGAAATACAAATTTAAACAGGTTTCTTTCTGCAGGACTTCTCAAAACAATTCAAAATGCAAATTTGTAATATGATATACATGTAACAATATCCTAGGAGAATATGGTAGGCAGTATCCTATATTTTCAAATTTTTAAAATCTCAGAATGTTTTCTCCCTGTTTGTGGGTGGGGTTGAATTGCACTGTCCTGTGTTTTCGACACACTTAAGGAAACACTGGTTTAGAATGATGGGATATTATAGTCGGAAGGAACCTGTGGTCACAGAGGCACAGCTAGAGCAGTAAAGACTTGGAGCCAGTCATCCAGTTGCAGAAAGGGAAGTAAGGGTAAAATTAGCCTTACATTGACTGAATACCTTCCCAATGGGAAAGTGTTCCTCCAAGCACAGACTTTGTGTCAAAGAAGGATGTAAGCAATTTCAATTCTGCCACCTACCTGAGAGACTTCATACAAGTCACTAAACATCTTTGAACTTCAGATTTCTCCTCCTAAGAGGGATTAAAATAATACTTTCATGGAGGAAACACTGTGAAAATTATGGCTAGTGTATGCAAAGCATGAAGGCTAGTGTATGAGTCAGGGTTCTCCAGAGACAGAACAAATAGGATATATAGGCCTGAAAACCAGGAGCACCAAGCAGTAGGATGTCCCAGCTCACTCAGGCAGAGAGAAATTCAACCTTGTTTCACCTATTTGTTCTACTCAAGCTCTCAATATATTGGTTAATGCCCATCCACATTGGGGAGGGCCATATGCTTTACTGAATTCACTGATTTAAACGCTCATCTATTCTAGAACACACTTGTAGACATGCCCAGAAACAATGTTTCACCAGATAGCTGGGCATCCCAAGGCCCAGTAAAGTTGACACATAAATTAATCATGACATCTGGTATTGTTTTTGATCTTTTGATGTTGTAGTTGTTTCAGTCCAAATGTTTATCCATTTGTGTATCCCGTGTAGACAACCCTACCAAGAGCACGCTTAGCCTACACCGGCAATCCCAGCAACCATTTACCAACACATTTGGTTTATTATTTCATCAGCTTTGGCTATTAGATAACATTTCTTTACATCATACCATAATCTCTGTCTCTTTATCTATTATTTGTCCTAATTGCACTCTTTAAGATCACACTGAACAAGTCTCATTCCTCTATTATGCCCCACTCATCAGTCATTTAAACATAGTGCTCGTGGTCTCCTACAGCCCTCTCAGTAAAGTTCCAACACCAAGTTCAAGACAAATTCAAGACTAGCACTTGGCCTTGCAATTCCTAGGCCGCAATTACAAACTTGAACAAATAATTCTTAGCTTCCTCTAGGCCACAGGCATTCCCTACCAACACCTTGTTTCCTTGGAGCACTGAAACACTTCACTGGCTATCCTCTGCATTTTAGTACATCTTTAGAACTTATTTTTTGCTGCAAATAAGACAGATTTTGTTCCACTGTTTTTTCTTAGAAAGTGTGATGGACATGGTAGTATGGTTTAGCTGACATCAAAGAAAGCACAACTTTCTAGAACACACAAGTGTAGCCTGGGATGCAAAACAACTCCATCAGTCACCCAGTTCTGAACATTGCAGTATTATAGGTCTACTTAATTCCTTCAAGTGCACTGCCAATAATTCCTGTACTTGAAAGTAGATTACTAGCACAAAAAAGTTGCACATGACTGTTCTAGGACTTAAATCCACTCTGCCTTAGTGAGGCCTGTCAAAGTCAAATCTCCCTCTAGCAACTCGACAGTCCCCTTCCCCCAGGAGCTTCCCTTTATAAACCAGATTCTATCTTCTCAACTTGCTGTCTCAATATTTTCATGTTCATATTTAATGTATTTTGTTACCTTTGACAAAGTCTTGATCAATATTCTGTTATTTTGAGGCAGCTGTGATCTACTTTCACTCACTCTTGGGAATGCATCTCTACTCTCCTATAATTTCTACTCCTAATATTGTTTCTGAAAAATAGATGCTATGAGGATTCATTTTTTCATTAGTAGATGGGTTAGGTAAAATTTAAATGAAACATAAACAAAACTGCAAATCCATGTTGGAGGAATATAAACAATTCTATTAAATAATATTTTGCATCCAATTATGTTAATAAGTAACTGGAGTCTACCAAGAAGCAACAGTGGTTTCAAATTATATATAGTAGAATTAAATCAATGATAATTGTAAGGATATCCAAGAATGGAAAATAATAACCAATAAAAATACATGGGATGTGATTAGCTGAGATAAGAATGAATATTCATAGGGGATGGTTTGTAAATTAAGTAAAAATTTTACATTAAAGAATAAAATAAGAAAAAAGGAATAAATAAAAATCTCTTCCTTTGTTAGCCCAGTATCATCATATACTCAGAGACAAACATTTTTATTCCCCCCAATAGCCTGTTAATTACTCCAATGAACGCCTGCCCAGGTAAAGGGATAAGAATTTGAAGATGAAAGAATAATAAAAAGAATAAAATGTTGTATCTTCTAAACTACAAGGATATGACATAATTTATTAAATGATAAAGAGAAAATGAGATAAAATATCAATTGAAATGATTCATTTCATTCACATAAATTTTGCCAAGAAGGCAGATTCTAATATACCACTGGGCATATTAAATAACATGGAAGAGTGGTGAATTGAGGAAAATTACATTAATTTTTGAACATATACCATGCCAAACCATATAAATTGTGTTCGAACAAAACTCCCATGAACATGCCCATTTCTAACACAGGTTGCTTCTTACACAGGACAGAGAAGTCATTTAGTTAAATTTCTGCTCTATTCAACAACAAGCCATTGCCTTGTGGGAACACTTATAAATATCACCTCCATTATTCTCATTGCTGTTCCTTAAAGCTATACAAGTTAAAAAAAAAAAAAAAGAAGAAGAATTGAAATGTAAGAGCCAGAACCAAGGAATAAACCCATTTGAAGTGTAAAATGTAGCATATCCCAAAAGGGGAAATTCTTTAGGACAAAAAGTAGGAATATAGTGGAGTATCCATGAAAGGTTCTCAAATTTCAGGAGAAATCAAAGGATAAACACAGCAAGAATAAAGAAAGAGAATAATGTCATTGAGAAACAAAACCCTTCAAAGATCAGTAAAAAGAAAATCTAAAATGTGAGGGAATAAAAATATGACAGGAGCTAACTATTAAACAGAAAACAAGCAAGAAGAGTTCTAAAATGAAGGTTAGTGCAAAGGCAGGACCAAGAGCAAGAAGGTAAAATAATATAATGTTGCAAGAAACTTCCCAGTGTAAAATACCTTTAACTTCTGGTTAATATGCTTTGCTTCTGAGATAAATATTTATAATACTCTCTGAATGTGAACTTTTCATGAAAATAAACCAGGATAATAATGTATTATTTTCTCCCCAGTTAGGCTTTGAGAAAGTTGCCTGCAGCTGCCACTCCTTAAGATTCTTGGGGGATAGGTGAGTGTCTTGAAAAGTGAAAAAAATCTACAAACTAGTATGTTAAGATAAAAGAAAGTGAATAAACTTGTACATGTGCATTTTATTAATACATTAATTTTTAATAATTTGGTAATGCACCAATAGTTTTATAGATCCATTTTAAATCTAACATATTAAAAAAATGACAAACATTATTGGGGCCAAAGAACATGTAGTTTCCAACTTCATTATAATCCAGTTGTTTTTCTTAAGTATACTTATATATGCTTAGAACATTTGGGGCATATAGGACCATCAAATCTGTTTGCATTTAAAGAATGTACTCATAAATTAATTATCAATAATTTAATCAAGCATTAACTTAAATATAAATTTGAAGGCATATTATAAGTTGCTTCTGGGCAGAAGATAGTTAAAATATTTTATACCAAGATATGCAACCATTTGCTTGGCATTTTCAGGGAGTGTGGTATTCTATTTAGGTGAATATTCTAGTCTTTCCCTTAAGAAGTTCAAACTTTAAATTTTAATCAACTTTGAAGGATATATTTCTCAAATATTACCTTTCTGCACATAACGTAACCTTTTCTGCATAGCTCAGGGTCATTATTAGGAAAATCAATAGCTGTGTTGGGCTGCAATACTCTGCTGTCGTTTGGGAGACTGCTGAGTGCTCCCTCTGTAATAAATGACCCTAGGTCACTCTGCTTTTAAAATTTCTCCTGTACACTTTTTGTACTTTTCCCCTGTCCTCAATCACTGTCAGTTGTCAGTGTGCCTGCCTCCAGATGTCTCCATCTTCTCCTTTCCCTTCCTTACATAAACCACTGCATGCATCTTCTTCTAAGTTGCTGCCACATTTTACCATAGATGAGATTCTTACTAAATTGAGAGAGGATAAGAGAGGAAGGACAGAAGTAGCTAACGTTACAAAATCTGCAAATATTATTTGAAAATGAATATTCCTGGACATACATGAAGGAAGAAATGATAAGAAATGACCTTGTTGCAATGGGTTATACTTCACTCCAAGTATAATAATACTTGCTTCATCTCCAGGAAAACCAGATGGCTGCATCATAAGATTTTTCTCTGAAAGTTTTATGGAGACAATTTACTCTCACCCTCAGAGAGGGGGAGCAGAAGTCGGAAGTATCTAATCCTTCTGGGAATGATCACAAGAGACCTGACCTAGAGAAACCTTTCTGTTCTTGGGCTACTCCAGAGGGAACAGGTCCTTCTGGGAAATAGCACCCACCAATATCAGATCACAGTGCTACAGGACAGGTTCCTCTAGCCAAATGCACACCCCCTGCTGTATCCTCAGGTATGGCATGAAGGTAGGGGAGAAAAAGAAAGAAAACTCATTGGAAAAATTTAAACCAAGACGGGTTTTATTTACCCATCATCATTAGGTTCCTCTCAGGCTGAGCTTCCTATATATTGTTTAAAACTTTTTTGATTATTGACTTGACTATGACAACATAAAGATGTTGTGTTAGGTATCTGAGTTACCACTAGTATTCAAATTTAAAATAAAAACTTTTCAGATTTATCATTTTTACTCATTAAATGCTTAGTGAAAGGAATCAAACTTTCACATATTATAAAAAAATTTAAAGCCACCCTAATGTAGAAAGAGAGAGAAAAGAGAGAGAGAGAGAGAGAGAGAAGAGAGAGAGAGAGAGAGAAAGGTGAAGTGGGAGTAGAAATCTTACTAGCAGTGTATAATTAATGATGGAATAAAATTTTATTTTCATTTCCTTTTCATTAAACTCCTAAGAATAAAAGAATAATAAACAAACTCATGATCCCTTATAGTTTTTTAAAAACTAGCCAGAAAATGTTACTGAAATGTCTAATAAATTCCAAGTACCATATGTCCATGTTAATTAGAATGCCTTTACATTTCTTTATTGAGAGAATGTGCATACTAGTTCCTTTGTTTTAAAATAACTTTGTTAATTTGCATGTTTTTCAATTTATCTCAGGACCTTTCTACCTCTCCTATAGGTTTGGTCTTACTACTTCTGTTCTCCAACTCTCCACTGACTTTCTCTACGTCTTTGAGATCAAGAAAGTCTTTGTAAAATTTCTGGAAAAGAAAGAAAGTGTGACCAAAGACAGGTTATAGGACAGGGTAAGTACCATTAATTTAAGGAGTATTTAGGTGGTACAAAAATAGAACTTGAAAGTGTTATGTCTGGGGGAGTGGGGTTAGTGGGAGATAGGATTAGTTCACCAAGTTTACTAGGCTTAGAGTTTGAGTAATCTGACACAGTGCGTTACTGTAGTGAATTACTGTAGTGAAAACCAGGCTGAGGAATGGGCATAGGAAGATAAGAACTATATTCTGGAGAAAGTATTATGGTTTGCAGGATACTGAGAGAGAAATGGGTAAGGGAACTCAGAACAGGGACGCATGAGAACAAAACATTTACACTTATGATACAAGGTTAATCTAGGACATTCTGAAGCCAAATTGATGCTGCAGCTCCAAACTACTGACTTAGAGCATTCTGAATTAGGATGTGGATGTGTTCCAGGGTCTCATGTGTATATGAACAACTAGGTAGGGATTAAGAGGTTCCCGCCATTAGGTTTGACGAAGGAACCTAGGCATTCATTCAACTTATATTCACTGAGTGCTTCTTAGGTGCCAGAGACCATTGTAAGCTCAAGAATTAGCAGTGATCCAAACAGATTATCTGACCTCTTGAAGTTTACACTTGACTGGGTGGATACTGAAAATAATCAAATAAATAAATGGACACAGAATATGTTTCCAGTTATAGTTAGTACAATAAATTAAATAAAATCAGAGAAAAGGAATGAAGAATGTCAGCAGGTGTTACTTTGGATAAGGTTGCTAGGTCAGAGTTTCCTGAAGACTCTTAGATGAGTATCTTGAAATAAGAAAAAGGAACATGTAGTCATTTGGAAGACAAGTAGTGTAGGAAAAAGAAATGACAAATTCAAGATCCCAGGTGGATGAGAACATGCTTGCTGTCTGAGGAACAGAAAGGAGGCTAGCATAGCTAATATAAATAGGCTGAAGATAGTATAAGTAAAACTTCCCATTCTGTTCTAACTGATGACTAGTATCAATGTGTGCTTTTATTAGTTTCTAAAAATTCATATATTTAGAGCCTTTAAGAATTAACTCTTACAGAAATAGTCCCATGTAGACAAGATATGTTGACCACTTGGTCCTAATTTTATCTGGTTGTTGCATACATACATATACAGCCTACAATAGATCTAACAGATCATATTAGGAGGGACTGAGTGTTTTGGCATATTAAATTTTAACCTCATGTTATGAACAATATTCCACAATTGCCAGAGTTTCCAGGTCTTCAATAAGAAAGATCTTTCATATGGTATGAATCTTCTACAACAGGATTGTTTTTAAACATAGGGACAGCAGCAGGATATTTTTGAGAACTATTACTTCAGTCACAGTTTGTCTAATTTTCAGTCAAAGCACCCAACATATCTGTCTACTTGCAGCATCATCAACAGAAGCCTCAGAGTTTTTGTTCATTGCTTTTGTTCACAGTCTGAGTGAAAACTGAAGTTTATAAAAACAATTCATAAAACCATCTACATCTATTGTAACTTTGTTGGAGACTGAATTCAATGTTCTGGGAAAAGGTATTTAGCAATAAAAATTAGGTCACAGCTTTCCTATTTTTGATGATTTCTATTCCCCTCCAAGAGAAATAACAAAGCTGTGGTTGATCAGATTCTAGACTTCACTGTCTCAGATCAGGAGTATGGAAAATATAAGGAAAGAATGTCTCAGGAAGTTTTATTTTTCAGATTTGAAATTCACATACAAAAATGACTTTTGTAGAGGAGGATGTTAGGTTATAGTTTTCAAATGATTAATGTGTGAAACAAGTATCTGAAAAAAGTTTGACAGGAAGGGGACAGTAGGGCATCACTTAGAATAGCTGAGGTCTTCTCCTTTAGGAAGGTCTACATGTCTAAGACTAAGGGAGAGAGCCACTGATCATCACTATGTTGATGTTATTTCAGAGAAACATGAGCTCTCACGTAGAAGACTGTTGTAATTAACTTGATCAAGAATTGATCCTAGGTTTGACACAACATTGTAAAATGATTATAAATCAATAAAAAATGTTAGAAAAAAAAGAATTGATCCTAGAGAATAAGTAAATTTACTGTCTTTGATAGTCATGGAATTGTAAGATCCAGTAAATATCTCTCAATATATATTCTAAGCTGCAGAAATATATAATAAACAGTACGAAATATTTATTATCAAGTTATTATCTATTTCTTGTCTACTCAGAAAAACAATAGAGAGGGTTTGAAAATATCCACCCAATCAGCAAAGGTGAATAGATTCTGCTTGTGGAAGTAGTGGAAAGAAATATAAGTACAATTTTTAAAGTCATGAATTTTTTTCTTCCCACTAAATGAGGAGCATGATATTTATATCATGTGAAGTCTGTTTGTTTCAGATAAAAAGTTATTAGGAATGTGTACAGGAATTAGAAAATCATTGTGATCAAAGATATATGCTTGAGGGAAACTAAGTGAATCCTGAATATCACAGTTTTGAAACACTCAGCTTTATCTACTATTATTACAGGTTGTAAGGGAGTTGAAGAAGTCAGTCTTACGCCCATGAATATTGTCTTTAATGACATACTCCAACAAAGGGTGGTCCTGTTCTTTTCACCTGCACTGAACAAATACGTATAGAACTAACAGTAAACTGGTTAATATTGTACCTTAGGTAATAGCAAACAAGTCATTTCACTCTCCTTGACTTCAATTTTTAAGTCCTAATTTATATGGTAATATTAAATTAGTTAATTAATCACTTGGCTTGTACTTTCTAGTCTCTTTTGGGAGAAAAGAGTCCTTAGAAATATGCATTTGAATTACATATTTTGGAAGAGGCTGGATTATAAAAGTCCCAAACCAAAAGGGAATTCTGTCACACTTCAATGCACAATAACACTTCCAGTCTTAGTGCCTTACACAGGAGCAAAGCAGCATGCAAAACTCATACTGTCAATAGCTCTGAACACAAAGTGAATCACTTACAAAAAAACTCTGGCATTATAAGATCTCAAAGGGGTGTAAAACTTCACCAAATGTGTTTTTCTTCTACTGTTCAAATAAACATTTAGTGAGCTTTATGTATAAATGTTTAGTGTTCCTAAAATGAACACCCAAGTGCATGGCTTAGAATCTTCCACAATAGGAAAACTGCCAAAAGAAAGAAAAAGAAGCAAATATCAAAAGAAAAAAAAAATCTTAAAGTCTGTATATGCAGTAACAGCTGGACCCCTTTAACAGCAAGTCCTAAGAATCTACTGCTGTTATAGAGGTTATTACTCGCATAGTAGAAAATTTATCTTAGAATAGAATATAAGGGAAAAAGAAAAAATTGGAATTTTATCTCATTTTGGTCTCCTGGAATGACCACAATCTTAGCATCAATTTAAGCACTGATCTGCCCTTCAGGAAATATTATTTACATTTTAGTGTAACAATAATCTGTGAGTAGAAACTTGGACTGACAGAAAATGGTTTTTCTAAAGACTATTTACAGAGCCAATAATGATTTTTCTTTGCATTGAAAGTATCTCTTTGTCACCAATGCTATCTTGATTGGAAAAAGAGATTCAAAATTTCAGTAATAAATGCACCATGGTCATTTTTTTTTTAAAAAAGCAGATGTTGACTTTAGTCAGTAAAATTAAATGAATTTATGCAAAATTTGTTTATCTTCTCTTATCATAGGAGAGATTGGCTTATTTTCTTAGAAAATTATTTGTCTTAAATAGTTAAATTTTTAGAGGTTTTTATGTACTACCTCAGGAAGAACAGCACTAATTTATGTACAGATATGAAAATACTTCAATTTCAAAATCTTTATAATAATTTTTTTTAAAGAAACTAGGTGTGTTGTTTGCAGTTGGCTCAAGTCCATATACATTAGGATCCATGATTAGGAGGAATAGCATTAAGGTGAAGTTGAGTGCCATATCTGAATTGTATTCTATTAGATGCCCTAATAATTTGCTCATTTTAATTTGGTATTTACATTATTTAATTTTTAATATAATTGAGCTCATGTCAATTTAAAGAAAACATTCAAAGCTAAGATCAGTGATTTCTTCAATAGATAGAAAAATAGCTTTGTATCAATTTAAAAGCAGAACAGCAAAATACAATAGCAAAGGTCACAACAGAACTGCTGCTCTGAAACTTGACCATAGATGATCTCAGGAAATGAATTAAATGAAATCAGAGTCCAGGCACAGCTCAGGGGACGTGGGTTTAGTTGATGACTACATTCAGAACATAGGTTGAGGTAGACAACTAGTGTGAATGGTCAGTGAAAATATGAATGCAACATTCCAGACAACTGGAAGAAGTAGGTCAGGCAGGAGCCACTGATTAAGAGTCCTGGGTTATTCAGCACTCTGGACAGTTCCAAAGGACAAGGCTTCCTTCCAGGTACTTAAATACAGTACTTAACCTTTAGCTTATCAAATCTACTTATTTAATTGTACATCTTTGTGTCTCATCTACACCTGCATGTGACTTTTAACCTCAAAGGAATTATCGGCATCTATCCAGAGAGCTCTGTGGTCTGTTTTTCACATGAAGACTATACATTCAGTTCTGACATGAAGGTTCATGGTGTTTTTCCTGTTACTTGAGGTTACTTAAAGCCAAGTCCTCTGGGCCATTTACATGCAAGACCATTCAGCAGCTGTTATACAGCAAACAGAAATGAGGTGCTCATACTGGGTAGGGGGTTGGAGATGCAGAAAAAGCCTTTAAGAATCTGCTCAAAGTCTGCCTAGGTCCATGTGGCCTAACTGTAGGTGGTAACTCAAGCACACTGAGGCCTTCCATGCAGCCTCTGGTGATAACAGAATTGTTCTTCTGGAGCAAGGACTTTGAGCCAATTTTAAGAGGCAGAATTGCAATTCAAGACAGTCTATCTCATTTCCAATCAAAGGACAAATTCCATTTTAGCTACATCTATTCACCAAGATTAAAAGCACAATTACTGACAATGAGGAAAAAGTGTATACATACAAGAAATGTTTGAAAGAGTATATTTTTCCTCATAACTACTTTTCAGGTATGTGTCTCCTGTTCTGAAGGCAGGTGCTGAAGAACAGTTTTCTCAATGATGAGCAGCTTAACTAGACATTTTATAGAGGATTTCTTTGATCTTTGCTAATAAATAATACATGGGTTCCCCATATCTGACAAGAAATTTACCAAGTTGGGAAATATTTACAGGCAAGCAGAAGCAGGGGCTATCTCCCTAACTCCAGTTGCATTAGCAGCCTTGCTGTTCTGATTTTTAGGTTGGAGTCAGTCATAAGGACTCCACATAGTTAACTAGTCCATGACCTTAATGTTGAGAGGAACTCAATTTTTTTTAATTTATTTAGTGACTTCACAGATACCAGAGATGGGTTTTCTAGTCTGGCTAAAAGCTCTAAAGAGTACTGAGGTGACACAAGAATGTTCTAGCAATGAAGAGGAAGAAGAGCAATGACTCAAACACTGCATAAGGGAAAATAAATAACATAGAGAAATGGCGATTTTATTAAAGAAACTTTATGATAGACTGATATCATGAAATTCTTACAAATATAAAAGCTCTCAGGTCTTTCTTTGTCTAGTTGAGTAGCACATGATTGTTACTCTGTATATTCTGAAAGCACCAACAGTAGAAAAGGCATTCATCTACGTTTCCTTGATGAATAACACATTAATAACACAAATAACTCAGGAAGCCCTGAGTCTAAAGCTTGTGATCAATCCTGAAGGAATAGCAGTGATTTTATTAGAGTGACAATTCTACTCGTTCCTCAACTATAATTGTAGGAAAATCTGAAGATCCTAAGATTCAAGAATGCTCCTTAGGTGTCCTGCTGAGATGGTTACGTAACCTAAGAAAAGAGTTTCTTACTTATCCAAGTGCGCAATGTGTACCTGTAATCAATAGTGTTGATTCCCAGAGTCATACATGTAAATCAGCCTTATTATTCAATGAACAGCTCTAAGTGTGCTGGGGTGATTAACAAGTTGGCACTAAACTTATAAAAATGCCTAGAGCCATAACTTAGTCATATGTCTTGGCTTAAACTGCCATTGAATTGTAAAGTAGAAGAAGAGATTTTTCCAACAACTTAAAAATACTGAGTTTTTAAATAACTATAGTATGCTGGACATCTACAAGTATATGAAGGAGGAAGTGAAGGTCCAAACTGCAAACAAACCTAGTTCAGTTGGTGGTGATCACAGACCTCTGATATTTAATGCACTAAGGAGCAATGCATATATTATGAGTTTTGTCTTTAATATCACTCAGTATTAATTGCAGTCGAGTAAAACTTGATTCATCTTTGGACTTAATATGTATAAATATAGTTTACACATATAATGACTGTGAAGTAGGAATAAAAGTATTATTTTCTATTGTTTGTAGTTATGTTGTTTTAAAATTTCATTATATATACACAGATACATAATTTTACTAGACAAAAACTACATGCATGTAGATATTACTTAAACATAAATGAAATCATGTTATGTGTGTTTTTCAATGCTATCATTCTCCTTTTATACAAAAACTACATGCATGTAGATGTTACTTAAACATATAAATGGAATCATGTTGTTATTAATTTGTATTTTTCAATGCTATCATTCTCCTTTTACACAGAAGACTATTGAAGTTCAGAGCTACTAACTGAATTACTTAATATTTATACTGAGTAAGTAGTAAAGTCAGGTTTGGAATTGAGGCAGGTTCTAGCTTATGTTACAGGGCTCTTTCCACTGAAACATACTTCCCACATTCAAGGTTTTAGTTTCCTCTGTTCATACTTTTTGCAGGTATACAAGGAGACACGGTAGAGCTTTGGAGTTGATCCGTGGATCAATGTTTTCCTACACCATCATTTTGCATAAGAGGCAAATGAAGACAAGTGAGGTGAAGTAACTGCAGAAAACCACACAGAGGTAAGGATAGGACTGGAAGTCAAGCCCTGTGCTCTTTTGATGCTACTAGAGATGAAGATAATCAATCTGGAAGATCACAGCTTAGCCTCAGGAGGCAATCACAAGGACACTTCAGTGGATATATACATAAATATTTCTCTTGGCATCTTAAAAATCATATTAACACAGATGTATTTTTACTTTTCTTTAGGAAATACACTTCTAAAGTGACCTTACTGAAGCTCTCAAACCAAAACAATAGCACATTGGTAACCCAGTGTCCTAATGCATTTCAACTGAAGGAGAGAAAAGCGATGCAATGAGAAATAAATTCAGCAGTAGAGCTGTACTTACCTTCATAAGTCCCACTTTCTAGAAGAGCACCACTTTTCTCCAATTCCATAAAATCTTCAACAGTGATGAAAATATAGTCCACTCCAGGGACCTCACCCTCCTTATGTGGCCTTGTGGTGCCTGAATAAGGAAAATTAAAAACAAAAGAAAAGACTGATTTGTTGCTGAACTTTAGAAATGCCACCATACTTCTGAATATTCAGTAACACTTGTTTGTACATCCTAAGAGTTGGCAGCTTGCATTTGTACTTCTGTTTGTTTGGAAACAGAAAATAGCAGGGGGTAAAGATTAAAGTAAATATACAAAGCATTTTTCTTCATCAAGCTTATAAAGAGTTCATTGCCATGGAATGTGGCTGCATGGATTTTTCAGTGAAAAATGCAGACCATTATGCTCTTTTTGAAGAGGTGGCTTGATTATTGGGCCAGGAGTCTGCTAGCTCAGGAATTTACATATCTCACTTCCATGAATGGACCTCTATTGTTCTGCAGACTGCTTTGCTGTGACATAAAATACAATGGAAAATAGAAATGTTAGCAAAATGTCTGTTTATCTTCATATTTTCATGACTGCTCCTTAGGGGGTGGTGGGCTGATGCCATTTGTTAATTTTGCCCCAACTAATAGCTTACATTGGATTTAAAGGATCAGAAAACCTTCAATTATTACTTAAAATTAAATAAGTAAATAATAATTAGAATTGAGTAATAATTATAATTGAATTAGTGTTATAATGATAGTAATATAATTTCCTTCTTTCCTTCTTGTCTTCCTCCTTCCCTTCCTCCCTTTCTTCCTTCTTTCCTTCATTATTGCCTTTAATTCTGACTGAATTGGGAGGTGACACACTCGGAGAGGTTACTGCATGGGTCCACCCACTCTTGTTTCCTGCATCACCTATAAAGTGAACAGTTTCTGTGGCCAGAGTGACAGGAATAGTAGCCTATGGCTCAATACAGCTCCACTGGAGAACTCAGCCTCCCAGATCTGTCTTCCAATTTATGAGATGGGAACCAAAACAGAGACATATTGAAGGCTGTAAGTTTGCTTTCTGGAACACTTATTTCCCTGAACATATCATAAGTGTCTTCTTTTTTTTTTTTTTTTCCCTATGCCACCTACATAAGACATTTTGCATGGTCAGATTGGAATTTCCATAATGCATACATGCAAATAGTATGCAGAAGTATACAGAAAGCAAATATGTAAGCAAAGTAATAGTACATTGGTGGGTTTCTTCATATGCAAAATATCCTCCATATTCTCTATATACTAAATAAAGAGTATTTCAAACCCTTAAATTTTATTTCCCATCTCCAAAATCTTTATCAACTAGGTCATGAAATAGCCAGTCAGTTCCCGTTTCAGTCTACTAGGATCAAATCCGGACTACAACTGAGAGGCACAAACTAATAACAGAATACAATGTGCTAGGAAGATTGATTTTGGTAAAAATGATTAATTTCCATTGAAAACTTTTTTTTAAGATTTGAAGGCATTATTTTCTAAAATTAAAATTTATAATCCTTCTTTGCGGGTTGCAAAAGAATTTTTTTCAATAATTATGTTTAATGTCTTTCCCCTGAATTTGTTACTTTATTTTGTTTAATTGAGCCATATTTTACAATATTCCCTACTGCTTTCATTTATAAAATATAAACCTCCTACACCTTGTATGCATAATGTTGTCAAATTAATGTTTCTATGAGAACTGTAACTTTCAATATCCTGACTTTTATGTGCTTAACCCTTGTGAATTAAAAGCACATTAACATGGTTTTTGGCAATCAATTTGTTTTTCTGTTTATTTGGAACACACTCTAATCATTAAGAAAAATCACATAACAAAGTTTCAATTTTCCTTCCTAATTTATCTGCATATTTCAGAAGCTACATGCTTTGATTAATTAACTGCTTGCAGTGAAGTAATGCACTCATAAGACTACAGCTTGAGGGCAATTTCCAGGGCTGCTGAGTTGACTGGAGTGACTTGCCTGCACAAAATTCTAGTGAACACTTTTGGGGTTGTGCTCTTGAAAGGACCATAAATACTCTGGCTCACTGGTTGGTTTTCCATCTCCATTTGCACCTCAGGCCAATGTGATTCAGTTCTTGCCTCAGGGATGCAGACACCCTGTGGCTGCATCAGTGTTACCTGTTGCTGTTGATCTGCTTCATGCTGGCTGCCTATTTGGGGCTCACCTACCTCACTGCTGCTTGAAGAAGTTCTACCCTACAGTCTAAAGTGCTGCAATCCTCATCTATGACATTGATCTCCCATCCTATTCTCTCATTTTCTTCGTTTTTCTAATTATAACCTCCAACCTCTTGATCTCTCCTAATTTCCCTGATGTTCCCGAAACTTGGCTCCTTTTGCCTTTCTAGTTACTAAGAGGCTGGGAATCTAAAATGTCTTCTTTCCTTTAGTTCATCTTCACAATTTCCCAACTCTTAATAAGCCTCCAACTTCACTATTGGCTATTCCATTCAAAGACTGCAGTTACTACAGAAAACCACGAACTTTCACTGACGAAGTACCCTATAAATTCAGGTTGTCTAATGTTAGTTTGATTCTGCTGATGCTTGGGAATCTTTTCAATTCTTGTCCTCTTCCCTCTCAGACAGCATCCCACGATTTTCTATACTTAAGTGCTTTTACTTTCAGCAGAAGACATTAGCTTATTCTCTTTTGGTAATATAAGAGATAATCTGAAATGAAATTCCTTAGAGTTTCCTAATTTCTACCTCCTTCATCTGCATTCTCTTGGTCCTTAATTGTAAACATTCATCCATCCATCTTGCTAACACTAATCCCTTCTTTTCTGTCTTTTTTCAAAGTCCAGTTTTTATTTTTTATCAAAGTTACATATACAAATATTTTACAGATTCTACACTGCTACCAGGTTTTTTATTCTACAACTGTACAAGTTTTTTTTAAGTAGACTGTCATCACCCCTCCGCAACATACACACCTTCCATTTTACCCAGAAGCAAATACTTTTAACTCTTTTAGATGATTCTTTTGCCTCACCTCTATTTCTTTAAGTTATTTATGATGATTCTTTTTTCTTTTAGTCACTGTTGAGTTCTTGGTAAAGACAATAAAGATTTAGCTCTTTCTTACCCAGACTTCGACACATTTCATCCTCCTTCTTTCCTCCTCTCATTTTCTCAGTAGAATAAACTTGTGTTAGATTCCTATTTAAAGCTTACAAAAATAATACTATGTAAATCTATTTCCAGGAGAACCATGCACTGTACTGATTAATTTTCCTTACTTGTATAATTTTTCGTTTACTCTAGATTCATTGTTTTAATTTCCAAATTTCCATGCATTAATCAATAATTCCATTAATTAGCTCTCTTCTTGTTGAATAAATCACCTCTGAAAATAGACAAATACATCTGATATTTCATCAAGTTGACCCTATTGAAAAAAAATCTCTCCTGGAGCCTTCTGACCTGCTCCAATTCAGGCTGTGTTGGCCTACCACACAGCTGCCATTCTGGAATCACCTTTTGGATCACCCTGGGGATTCATTTTGCCTCTTTTCTGTGTTGTATGCCCTCTTTCTTAGATCCCATATTTCTTTTTGTAGACCATTCTCTAATTTGGGCAGAGCACAATGGTCAGAAGTTTTCTGTCAAAAGTTGCATGGGAGCTACATTTTTAGACTTTGTATATCAGAAAATGTCTTTATTCAAACCTCACAGGTAGCAAATTTGACTCAGCATTTCAGGAAAATATCATAATGAAACATATTTCCACCTGTTCCTCTGTTAATGTCACCACCATTTTTTCCTGTCATGCATGCTCTGAAACTTTCCCTCATATTTGAGGCCTCCCTCACTCTTTTATTCCATCTCCAAATAGTTGGCAAATTCTATGCCCTCATCCCTCTCTTCTGCACTATCTCTGCTCCAAATACTGCCCTCCTGGATGAGGCATGGCTATGTCACTGGTGTGCCAGCCTCCCGCTCTTAGTTTATCATCCAACTGGCCCTGGTAAAGCACAATACTGATCACATATCCTCTCCAAAGAGCTTATCTACTCAATCTCTAGTCAAGAGACTTGGTTGGAAAAAAGTAAGGAGAGAAAACTATTGAGAATTAAAAATAATCAGAAAAGGCTCATATTCTATTACCGACAATAAAGGCAACTCCCATGGTAAGCCAGGTTGTAGAGTCTCTTTAGAGGGACTTGCCTTGGTTGAACATGTGAGGGGACATAATATAAGAATTTTCTGCCCTACCATGTGTCAATCTCCTTTCTTTTTAGCATGAATTTTCCAACATTTGAAATACTCTTTGGTTTAGACAAAACAGAAACTACTTTTAAAATCTATGCTACAGTAGATTAGAGTGTGAACCATGGAATCAAACTGCCTGAGCTTGTTGAAGCTCTGCCATTTGCTTTCAGTATTACCTTGAGCAAGATCCTTCAGCTCTATAAACTCTAGTTTTCCTATCTGTAAAATGGGAATAATATTAGTAGCATCTTTAAAGGGTTCATTTGAAGAACAAATTAGATAATCCATATAAGGCACTTAAAACAACACCTGGAACACATTAGGCACTCAAGAAAGATTATTGTGCTAAGTAATCTTGTCTGAAAGAACAGAGATGACATCATGGGTAGCTTTCTCCCCCATGAATTCTTGGCACAAATATTAATTGAGCACTTATTATGTGCCAAGCACTACCCAAGATACTTGGTATATATCTTTGAAGAACACAGACTAGGATCCTTTCCTTCATGGAACTTACACTCTAACAAGAAGAGACAGAGAATAAATAACAACAAATTTTTTTAAGTTATATAGTATGCAATAAAGGGTTAAATTCTATTAAATGACCACGAATCAAAGCATTAGCACTTATAGACTATTTAGTGGGTCAATTACAGAGATTTTTAACCATAGCTTAGACAATACAGAGCAAAAGTTTTAAGAGAGATACTGTAAAGGACCTGAAGGGCAACAGAGATCTACATGTCATGTGCGCTGCAGGCTTCATGGGGTGAATGACAGCTTCGCCAGAGAACTTTGGAGTCAACAGAGCCTGGTAACATTTTGGAAAGTATCACAAAATTCCTAAAGAAAACTTTATTTATTTCACATACTGCTTGGTCTAGCTTAGGTCAAGTGACTCACATATCAGTGTCCAATATGGGTATTTTTGAACTTTCAGGGTTATTTTCATAGGTTTGATAAATATGACAGTGCATAGTGGGTTCTGATGACAGGTGTATGTGCACACACACCTACGCATATATCACCCCCTCGTTTTTGAAAGAAGAAGGCAGAAGCATGGTGTGGCAGAAAGTTTCTTAGAACTGAAATTCAGAACATCTGTATTCTATTTTTGTTTTAATATTTTAGATCTGTAGTGCTGGAATAAAACATCATTTAGTTGATCAACAGTTTTCTTATTATGCAGTGGAGTAAATATTGGATATAAAAGGTTATAAAAAATAAAAACATGAACACTATGGCAAAAATACTGTATTCTTCCTTAGTAATATTAATATACTATTAAGAATAATATAATTCTAACAAACATCATTGTTGATATCTTATTTTGGAATCTATTACAATCAAAGTTCCAAATGAATTAATTTCATGTAGGCTAACACTTTTAAGAGGAAAAAGTTCTTATGCCTGAAGACACAGATTGCTCCTTTTATTGTCTGGGTGTAAAGAAACGTAAGTTGAGATAGAAATCCATTTCCTTTGATTATACACTAAAAATGTGGGACCCAATGATTTAGTCATTATTTAGGAGGGTCCTTTGTCTTTTGTTAGACAGATAGTTAAGGCCAGTAGAGCCTATGGACTAGGTTGTAAGATTTTTTTTTTACCCTTTGCTGAATCATTTGAAAAGGGTGAAAGTGCTCATAAAATCTGATTAGTGGGTCATTTAATTTTACCTGCAGGCATAAGACCTTCAACAACAAGACTCACAAAGCAAGATTTTAGACCTATGTGTCCAGAAGAAAAGATACCAGACTGTGTTGAGTCAATTGGCACCAGAAGGAGAAAGCATTTGGCTGAAGAAAGAGAAAGCAATTGGTGATCTATGAACACTCCTTCGCAAAGAAATACAATTCTAAAAATAAGGCAAACAATGTGAAATGTAATGAAGTTTTGTATAGTGGCAATTTATAGCTAAAGCTAATTAATATCTAGACTGGAAAAATAGTTAAGTTGAATTTTTTGAAGCAGCTACTTATCTTATTTTTATGCTGAAATAATTATAGTGACTTTCCTATTGCAAAAGATTATGAATAGACAGACTCAATTGTGAAACAAGACTCAACAATAATAACAAGTCATCACCCAGCATTAGAAACAGGGTGGAAGTGAGGCAGAATTAAAGAGGAAATATAAATGATTCATCATATAGCTAAAATTGAAGCTCACCTTCTTTTATTGCTCTACTACATTTGGTTGGGACTTCCCTCTAAGTGGTGTTTAGAAATGTCCAAAATAATTTTTATTATCCAAATCATGGTTTATATATTTCATTCTTTATTACATCTTCCTGATCACTCCTCCAAAGAAAAAATAAATGGAATGGAAATGGAGAAAATGCTACTAAATTGAGTCTTTGTTTTATCTCCTATTGCTTCATTCCTTAAAAAAAAACAACTTATTTAATAATTGCTAAATTAAGTACTGCATGCATAACCTTTCCTTCATGAGGTAACAAAAGCATACAGTACTTGTGCTCAAAAGACATGTCTGCAGAGAATGAATTTGCTCCCAAATGTCTAGCTTATTATTGACACATAGTGAAAGCACATGAAAGCCACTTGTCATTTTGTTACCACAGCAACTGGGGGTGCCTACGTAACTTTTTTTTATTCTACTTTTTAAATGAAGGAACATTGCTTCTTTTCCTTAGGAAGGAAAGAGCATGATGTCGGTGGTAAATGTAATTCTAAAGCACATTTTCCTTCAGCCTTCTGATATTTCCTAGTTTTAGTAAAATCCTTAAAAAACAGTTATTGGCTTACAAGAATGTATTTCTACCTAGGTGATAGTCAGTGCAGTCATCTATTGTGATCTATTTAGATGTGCTGAAAGTTCTACAGTGCCTGTTGCATTGCAGGCAGATGGGTCACTGTGTAAGAATCTAAGAAAATGAATTATTTGCTTATGCTTGTTTCTGAATATATTTTCTCCTTATTCCTGGTGTTTTTCAACTGCAAGCTAGAGAAGGTAAATCTTGACAGCTTAGGGTGGCTTCCTCTGGATTTGACTTTAATTAACTCACTCTTAGATTCCTGAGGACACTTCTTTAGTATGTCAGTTACTTATTAGCAACTGTGAACACCATCACAGATTTGTTCGTATGCTTCCAATAAAAACATTCAGTGAATCCCTTGGCTGATGGCTCTGATCAATTTTTATATAATCAGCCTAGGCCTTGGGTTTTATTACACTCATTTTCAATCATATAAAATCCAGAAGTATGATTTTTATACAGACATAGAGCTAAAGCAAGCAAAGTAAATCATGAAGTTTGGGCCATTGACTCCTATGTGATAGAGAGATTATAAGCAATGTGAGCTTTACACATTTCATATCAGTGATGGGGTGGATTGGGTTAAGGACAGAAAGGAAAACAGACAATTCGAGTCAATTAATCACCTATTAGGTATAAGAATTATTTATTGCCTCTGTAAAACACTATGAGTGTCTTATAAAACACTGAAGATGTGACAAATCCATTTGCAAAGTACCAACAGTAACTTTGACTTATTTTCTTAAGTGTATTGCTCTAAACTTCAAGAATTATTTAAAAACTCTCCTCTAAAACAAGATACTGTCATTTATTGTTTAAAGCCGCATTGATATACACTAGTAATATTACATATCTTTCAGACACAGAGGAGTTTTGAAGAAGAAATCTCTGCTTGAATATCTTTGGACATAAAAGTTCAGACTAATGTCTCATATGGCGCCAATTACTGTTTTACATCTTAACGGTTTGGATTGAGATAGCATCGTTCCCAAGCAGGTGGTTCTTATATGTAGGATGCATCAGAATCACAGGGAAGACTTGTTAAACACAGACTGTTGACTATCACGTCCAGTTTCTGGTTCAGGTCTTGGGTGGGGCCTAAGAATATGCATTTCTAAAAAGTTCCCAGGTGATGTTGATACTTCTAGTCCATGGTAATAATTTGAGAGCCACTGCTCTAACCTCACTCATACCTCAGGAAACCCAAACTAAAGCAGTGTTAAATTTCATCGTTAATATAACCATAACAGCTCATAAAGCATGCGGTTCATGACTTGTCATTGGCCCTAGAGTAATCTATGGCTGTGTCCTGGGTTCAGAGCAAACAAGCGTTTCATGATTTGTTGGTGTATAAGTGAATAGACTCTTGAGAGATACTGGAAAACCAAAGCACTCTGTCATGCTTTTGTACCTTGCTTTTTCATAGTTTTCTTAGAATTCAATTGAATTTGGAAAATAAATGACAAATCTCCATGAATGTTTGCTTATAAATAACTTTCATTATTATCTGAAGTAATATAAACTATCTTGGTTCTACGTGTGCAACAATATGGTTTAAATTTTTAAATATAACCCAAAAGACATAAGAGGCTTGAATATTACTCACCAAGAGTGAAAAATAGTATGACAAGAAAAAAGAAGTATCTAATGCAGAAAATCTCTTGCATTAAAAAAAATGGTGAATGTAAAAATTAGAAGGCACACATGAAAAATTTGTGGATCTCCAACAACCAAAGAAAAAAATCTCATTATTTCCCTATGCCAAGGTATCTGATTCACTAAATGATAAATTACAGCTTATTTACAACTATATTAATCAGACTAAATCAGGGGATGGACAGTATATATGGAAAAGTACCCATAAGGCTCTCCATTGGAAAATTTATTTAGACAAACATATCCTTTACTCAATTCCATGATTTAATTTACAGAGCTATGCCCCTGGTATAAACACTAGAAAGATGAAAAGTAGAGGTGAGAAATGTCATCTTAAAGTCCAAGTTTATTTTATTGACTTTTGTCACTTGAACTTAAAACCCTTGGTAAGAAAGACAAAAAAATGTTTGGGGGTGATTATTTTTGAAGTTAACACATGCATATACATTTTCAATTTTAAGGCTTCAACACTAAATAATCATAATTAATTACTGACAGTATCAGGACATTGTTGACAGCCTACACACTGAGGAAAACCTGGGGCAAAGTGAATGATTTCATAACTGCATAGTATTTGAAAAATCACTACTTTGGTGACAAAGAATTAGTAAACTAAATCTTAATTGCTCCTTCATGCCAAAGTCCATCTCCTCTCCCCATCAGACAGCTGAAAAACATTAGCTGCACAAATTACTTCTGCCAGCAAAATCCTGCTTTTACCTCACTCACATTCACAGTCCAGTATAATCCACTACTCACTGATACAGACATGACTAGATAAAATGACTCACCCAAGGAAGATGAGGTTCCTGGATGGCTATGTTCTTGGCTTTTTGATCCATTCTCACAATACATAATAAACCTAACTCCAGGACAAAGGAACACTCTACCCTCTCCAATAAAATAGATAGTAAACCATAATTTTAAGATTCTTAAATCAACTATTAATTTCCTGAATTTTTTAAGAGAATAGAAGATGAGTGTCCCTTTTGTTACCAATTAATTCAGTTTTAAACTTTTGATTATAATTTTTTCAATATTTAGTTTATATATATTGTGTATCTGGTATTCTATAGGACTAATAAAAGAGATTTTGGTTCCCTAATTTATTATTACAAGATAATGTTTTAAGATTGCATACTGAGCTAAAAGAAAGGAAAGATCCCTGACTTTTTATAGAAACAATATATTTATAGTTTGAAACTTTTATACTCTCCTCATGTAAAATTAATCTAGGCCAGAACTAAACTGCACAGATACCACCAGCCCTCCGAGCAATGCAGAGACACTATACTCTGACCTTCATTGCATAGAAGGTTTAGTGGATCATAACTTTATCATTTTATCTCTATTAGAATCTTGCAAAGACATTAACTTTTAGTATCACCATATGTCTCTATGGCATTCTATAATCTGAAATGCCCAAGGTAGATCATAGAATGCAGAGTCTACAGAATACCAAAAAATTCCAGATGAAGGTAAGAAGACAGTTAACTGTTCAGGGATTTTAAAATATTGAAATGCTTCTCGATTATATGGTGCAAATCATGTATTTGAGTGATCAACTTTTATTATTGAGGTTCTCAAGTATATACATGTCAAATAATTGTAGAGGGAAGAAAAGAAGTGTGTGCCAGCCATTAAATGATGAGCTGTATGGCCTGGTTCCTCCTTAAGAAACTGAGGGAAAAAGGATAAAAGTGACTTGATCGAATCAAATAATCAGCATTCCAAGTGAAAAAGAAAACACAAGTAATTAATTTTTCTTTCAACCAGCAGACAATTTTATGCCTCTGAAGGTCAAATAAAATGGGGGGAGGCAGATTATTATTTCCACATTTTTAAGATGAAGTTTCTCAAAAAGCTAAACATAGAACTAACATATGACCCAGCAATTTAACTCCTGGGTATACATCTGAAAAAAAACAAAAACACTAATTCTAAAAGATACATGCACCTCCAAAGTTCATAGCAGGATTATTTACAATTGCCAAGGTATGGAAGCAACCTAAGCGTCAATCAACAAATGAATGGATAAAGATGTTTTATATATATATATATACATATATATATATATATATGTATATATATATATATATACACACACACACATATATATATATACATACATACATACACACAATGGGCTATTACTCAGCCATAAAAATGATGAAATAATGCCATTTGCAGCAACATGCATAGATCTACAGATATTTGTACTAAGAGAAGTAAATCAGACAGAGAAAGACACTGTATGATATCACTTATATGTGGAATCTAAAAAATACAACAAATTAATGAATAAAACAGAAAAAAAGCAGACTCACAGATACAGAGAACAAACTAGTGGCTACCAGTGGGAAGAGGGGAGGAGGAAGGGGCAATACAGAATTAGGATTAAAAAAAGGGTTATTATGGGATTATATAAAATCATCTATGTGAAACTTGAAAACTGTAAAGTACTATAGAATTTAAAGAATCTTTCATTCAATTAAAAAAAAACCGTAAACATCAGACATGCAGCTATCAGTATCACAGCCTAGATCTACGTGACCCTTTAGGTTTGAAGGGCAGCAGAACTCAGTTTGTATGCAATTATCATAATCCTCTGGACTCTGTGGTCTTCCTTCCAGGTCACTGTGCTCACTTCTTGATTGGACAGCAAATTAAAAGTGACACAGGTTAGAGGAAGGGTGTATAGTGAACTGTCAAATATTCACTTGTGACCTTTGTTGAAAATTTTTACATAAAAAATATCAGAATAAAAGCTCATGGTAACAAACATCTTTGGCTTTATAGACTCGCAAATCAGTGTTTCTCAGAGTTGCAATTATCATGAGAGATTAAGAGAAGTTTTACGAATTAAAAAATACAAAAAAAAATCTTCAGGGAATTTCAAAAGAATGCTAATTAAGGCACTTCTGGCACAAGATACTGAGTTAAGTAATGAATTACCAAAAACAAATATTAGATTCTTGGGAGAAAACACTTGTAATTTTAGATAAACCATTATCTCCTTTCGAGGGAAAAAGAAAACAAAGTTACCTGTTTAACTGAGACAAGGTACAAGAGAGATGAGAACACATCAATTCAGCAACTAACTCAGAAACATCCTAAAAGTAGCATGAGTGGCTGAAGAGCTAATACCTGAGGTAGGAATAGTCCTCTGGCTTTCAAACTCAAAGTATTAAGTACTGTCCCCTAGAATAAGGGCTAAAGAGTCTGGTATTTGAGGAAGCTTGAAAGGCAAAGGCTGGCCAGACTGAAATGCAGGGCATCAGTGAATCCATATCAAAATCAACAATGTTTGTAGGTTTAACATCCAACAACAAAGTTAAGTCGCTCTTTATCTTCCCAAACAGCTAAACTCCAAACTGTTCCTTTGGGATAGGGATTGGCAAGTTTTTTCTAAAAGGGTCAGAGAGTAATTACCTAGGCTTTGCTAGCTGTAACTCTCTGTGGTAGCCACTAAACTCTGTCATTGTAGTGCAAGCAGCCACAGATAATATATAAAGGAATGAGCATGGCTGTTTTCCAATAAAACTTTATACACATGGTGGTGGGCTGGATTTGACCTGCAAGCAGTAGTTTGCCCACACCTGCATTAGGTCTTTTGACCCTTTGTGTCTTGATGCTCGTCTCCTCGACCTTTGCTTGTAAACCTACAGGATGCAACTCAAATGGTGGCATTTCAGTGCACCACCTCAATCAAGAAAAAAAAAAAAAAAAAGACCACTTCTGATGGTGTGGCCAGTATTAAGTGTAACATTTCACACATATGTTTATTATCCTTTTAAAAAATTCTTCAAGCACAACTAACCAGGTAGATTTCTAATAAAGAGAAACAAAAAAGGGGACAAAAATCTCTGAGAAAGTAAAATAGATATTTGCCCCTCAAGAAGCAAGACTGTCCTTAAGCAATCTTTGAACTAATTTAAACACATAATTGCAAGGAGAAATACATGATCTATGACACTATGCCAGGAATACAAACACACCTGTAAGTAAAGCAGTGAACGAGCCCTAGGTATTGTGCTGAGGGCATTGCACCTTTATGTGGTAAATAATGATACCTTGCTGACCTTGTTGCCGTGGGATATAATTTCATTCCCAATGCTTCTGTAGCAGATGGGATTCAGCACACATTTAATACAGGGAAAAAGTATTGAGCCTCTAAGTGTTTCTGAATTTCACATATAAATTTTATCATTTAATGATTTTTATTTATCTGTCATACCCCATTCCTGCATGTCTACCATGGTATGAAGTTACATATTTGTAGGAGAAAGTGATAGTCGCATTCACATTTTACATCTGTTAAGAAATTGATTATTTTCTGATATATAGATTAGCAATTACATGATAAAGTTGTATCTGAAAAATATAAACAGGCATATAAGCTTTTTGTTTAGGGCCATATTTTGGTAAAACTAGCATAATATATGAAAATAAGACAAAGAAAAAAAGAATTACCTTAGGTTAGGCAATTCAAGATATTTGATTTTGCATTGCATTACAGTAAAATATTGAAAATAACTCAGCTAGAGGGCTTTCTCTTGCTGAAACTGTCTGCTAATTTTTAATATATTCAGTAACATATTTTTGGAAACTTCTTTTTTTAACAAATTTATCACTTATCCCAAGACATATGGAATGTTTGAGGATGAATGTTTACCTACTATAACAAAGAAAAAGACATGACTGATGAATAGCAAAGTGAGGAATTGTAGGGGAATTTTCTTTGTATAAATAGTAACATTAATAAATACTAATATTTATCGAGTTCTAACTTTGTATGAAGCATTGTACCATGCATTTTGCATGCATTAGCTCATTTACTTCTCTTAATAACATAAGGTGGGTAGCATTCTACCCATTTTACAGCTTGACCAAGTTGTCCAAATTACAGGACTGGTGAGTGGCAGAGTCGGGATTAAAATGAAGTCAATCTGCCTGTAGAGACCAGGCTTCTGAGTAACAGAATACTCTGCTCTCACCCATGAAATGCTCTGTACAGGTTTTGTTGTGGGAGATGGCTGGGAGCAGCGGGTAGGAATGGTGGGGAAGTGTGCTTGGTGAATGGGAGATGGGAAGCCACCATTCTGAGCACATTTAGATCAAGTATTCTACCAGAAGAGAATAATAAAACCAGGACTCAAATACCCTACAGAGACACAGGAAAAAGTAAGACATCCTCTAAACTGTTGCTGAGTTAGGGTAGGGGTATCCAGGAAGATAATTCAGAACTACCAAGAAAGCAGCTGAGGAGAACAAAGGAGGGGTATCTTTGGAAAGAAAACCCCAAACTTGTAAAATTGGAATGCTACAAACAAGTTTAAAGAGCTCTGAGCATAAGAAAAATTAGTAACTTCCTTAAAATGGAAAAATTGCAAAATACTAAGAATTGAATGAAGTTTTAGTTATTCAGAGCATATGTTCCTTTTACAGATCACATTATCGAAAGTAGAAGTTTCAAAAAATATTAATTTGGTTCCTACACTGGCTGCTAGAAAGACAAAAGTGAAAAAAAATTCCATCATGAAGAAAATTTCTTAGTTATTAAGATATAGACAATTAAAGCCACCCGTATAATAATTATTTCAAAATAGCATTTAAAATGGTAAATAGAAAATACATATTTTCAATAATTTTAAAAGATAAGAGATTGTTTAATGCTAAAAACAATAATACTAGATTATGAGGTTTATAACGTGCAGTGATTTAAAATGTATGATTACAGGAGAACAAAGGCTGTGGGAGGGGAATGAAAGTGCACTATTAAAAACTTGTTATAATATATGTGAAGTGGTAAATCACTTGTTGGCTGGCATGATATGTTAAAATGTATAATATAAAGCCGAAAGCAACCTCAAACCACACACACAAAATTAACATAGAGACGATCAGTTTAGATTTAAAAAGCAAGCCCTAACTATAAGCTGCCTACAAGAAATGCATCTTAAAAACAATAAAAAAATGTTAAAAGTGAAAGGATAGAAAAAGATGTGCCATGTTATGATTAAATAAAAGCTGACATGCTGTAATAACATCAGAAAAAGTAGATTTCAGAGCTAAGAATAGTAACAGAGATAAACAATGTCATTTCATAATAATAAAGAGGTCAATTCATCAAGACAGCACAAAACTCCGAAATGTTTATGTACCTATAACAGTCAAAATACATGAAGCAAAAACATAGAACTACAAAGAAAATGTACAATTCTACAATTATACTCAACTGTCAACAAACCTCTTTCAATAATTGATAGAACAAGTAGACAGAAAATCAGTAAAGATAGAAGCCTAAACAACACTGCCAACCTAACCTAACTGACATTTATAGAATACTCCCCACTACAGCAGCAGCATAATACACACTGCTTAAAGTGCACATGTAAAATTTACCGAGAGAGACCATACCTGGGTCATAAAACAGTTTCAACACTTTAATATGGTTTAAATAAAAAATAAAAACTACATTTTCTGACAATAATAAAATTAAGTTAGTATCCCATACAGAAAGATATTTGGAAAAGCCCTCAATAGTTGGAGACTAAACAACACAGGCCAAGGAAGAAATCAAAAAAGTAATTAGAAATTATTTTGAACTAAGTAAAAATGAAAACACAAAATACCAAAATTTGTTGGATGGTAATAAATCAAGGATTAGAGAAAAAGTTATAATCCAAAATATCTATATTAGAGATAAGATAGCTCTCAAATCAACCACCTCAGGAACTAGAAAAAGAAGAGTAAACGTTGCCTTACAAACTGACCCCATACACGCAGGGCAGGGAAAAGCCAAAGAGACACAAACCACTTCAGACGGGTATGTGTCAGGTTTGACAAGCAAGGGACCTTACATGTGGCATGTCTCGTGCAGTTGCAAGAAGAATGGATCCCCATGCTTGCTCACCAGAATCTTAAAAGTTTACATAGAGGTTAAGTGGTTTTGGTTAATACTTAACAACACATTGCTGTCTCAAGACTGTGTCCTTGAAAATGGATCCTAATGTGAGAACGATGGGCAGAATACATGTTCCAAGGACAGGGGAGGGGGTGAGAAGCCTTCCATCGATCAGGTCCAGCTCTCGGGTCAAATGGCAGTCATGTCCTCGTGATGATCTCCTCCAATGGCAAATTAAACCAAAAAGTAGGAAGAAGTAAGATCATAAAGACAGAGTAGAAGTCAACAAAATAAACAGAAATCAATGGAGACACAATAAAACCAACAGCTGGAACAATAAAATTGATAAACCTCTAGCCAGACTGATCTCGAAAAAGAAGACACAAATTGCCAATATTAGCAATGCAGTAAAATAGATTCAACAGATATTAAAAGTTTATTAATGATATATTATTAATGAATTTATACCAATAAATTTGACAACTTAGATGAAAGGGACAAATTCCTTGACACAACCAAAGCACATTTAAGAATACATACATAGCCTGAGTAATATATATATACCAGTGTGTGTGTGTGTGTGTGTGTGTGTGTGTGTGTGTATGTCAGTTTTTAGTTAAAAATTACCCCTCAAAGAAACCTCCAGGGCCAGATTGCTTTCCTGATTAATTCTACCAAATATCTAAGGAAGAAATAACACCAATCTACAACAACTCTTTCAGAAAACTGAAGAAGAAGCAATACTATTCAATTCATTTTGCAAGACTAGCATTACCCTAATCCCCAAACAAGGCCAAAAGTACAGGAAAAGAAAATTATAGACTAATAACCCTCATGAACATACAAATAAAAACTCACAATATTTTATCAAATGGAATGCAGCAATATGTAAAATAAACAGTACATCAGGAACTACTGTTTATATTAGGCATGCAAAGTTACTTGAACATTTGAAAACCAAACAATATATTTCACCATATTAACAAGCTAAAAAAATCAAAACCACTTAATCAGAAACGGAAAGAATATTTGACAAAATGAAAAATCTACTCCTGATAAAAACCATCAGCTATCTAGATTGCAAATATATATATGTGTGTGTATGTGTGTGTGTGTGTATTTTAAAATGTTAAAATGCCATTTACATAAAGTTTTTTGAATGTGCACAATTAGCTCATAGATACAAACACATACAGCAAAACCATTAAAAAAAAAAGTGTGTACAATTATAAACACCAAACCCAGGAGAGTGGTATCTCTGAAAGATGAGAGAAACAGTGAGCAAGAAGGGAATTTGAAGGGTATAACGGAGGAGATTCAACTTTATCTGCAATGTTTTACTAATACTTAAAAAAATCTGAGCAAAGGTAGGAAAATATTAAAATTTACTAAATTTTTGTGGGATGTTCTCAGGTGTTTGTTGTATTCTTTCTCTATTCAGTTTTAAAGTAAATGATGGCACATAAATAAGATTGAATACTAAGCACCTATTAAAAGAATATTTATAATTCTGTAATGGTGTGCAAATACTTCTGATGAGTAATGTTACTTTACTGAAAGGCAAAATTACATGTAGAAAGGCAGCAAATTTGTAAATGTATATATATATGCTTATGATAATCTACCATGTAAATTTATCACAATCTATTTACTCTCCTACTGATTAAGCATCAATGACATTTATGTTGTTTCTAAATTTTTACTATTACAAACAATGCTACAGTGAACATTTTTCTATATCTCCTGTGCACATGTGTTTCTTTTGAATATACTTAGCAATATAATCATTACTATATCAATAGTTTTCCTTTATAAAGCTACAGGAAAATATAAAGGAAGATCCCAAATATAATGTTGGAAAAAGATAGTTCAATCTTATTCTTTCTCCTTGCTTGTACAGACAATTGTTACTTGAAACAAAATTTGACAATTTATGACAGCTTCAAATTGTCCTTCAACACTGCCCAACAATCACACTTACGCTACCTCACTTTGTCTCTCTCTACATTTTTTCCCCAAAACTATTCCTTTCTCTAATTTGAAAAGATACATGGATCCCAATGTTCATAGCAGCACTATTTACAATAGCCAAGACAAGGAAGCAATTTAAAGATCCACTGACAGATGACTGGATAAAGAAGTTGTGTTATATATATATACAATGGAATACTACTCAGCCATAAAAAGGAATAAAATAATGCCATTTGCAGCAACATGGATGGACTTGGAGATTATCATACTAACTGAAATAAGCCAGAAAGAGAAAGAAAAGTGCCATATGATATCACTTATATGTGGAATCTTAAAGAAGGACCCAAATGAACTTATTTACAAAATAGAGACAGATTCACAGACATAGAAAATAAACTTACAGTTACCAGAGGGGAAAGGGTGGGGAGGGATTAACTGGGAGTTCAGGATTTGCAGATACTAACAACAAATAAACAACAAGGTCCTATGGTATAGCACAGGGAACTGTATTCAATACCTTGTATAGCCTATAATGAAAAATAATATGACAAGAAATATATGTGTGTGGGTGTGTGTATATATATATATATATAGCTGAATCACTATGCTGTACACCAGAAATTAACATTGTAGATCGAGTAAACCTCAATAAAAATAAAAAAACAAAACTATTGCTCTCTCTTCAAGGCTTCTTCCTTCTTGGAGCTGTGTACTCTTGGTTATTCCCTGTCTATTCAATCTTATAATTAGACACAGGTTGAAAAAGATACTACTTGGAAATAAATTACTATAACCTCTTTGATGGTTAGCTGAGAATAAATGTTAACATTTAAAATGTATAACATTTTGGTCAAATAATTCTGCCTGTAAGAATTTATCATGCAAATATAAATTCTCTCATAGACACAGTATGTACACAAGGATGTTCACTGCAGCATCCTTGTAATAGAGAAAAAACTAAACATAAAACAATTTCTTCTCCATCACCTTCAATCACTGACTGAAAATGCTTGGTGCATCAGAGTAGTGGGGAAAAAAAAGAGGACTCAATAAATCCATGCTTATATTCTATGTCTTTTTGTTAGCCTTACTTCCAAGGATACAATATCTGTAACCTGAAGCACAGTCCATGTTCATGATTTTCTCTCAACAGCATATCAAACACTGGTATCTTCACCAGTCTTTCACTTATTTAAGCATTATCTAGGATAGGAGCACTTAATTCTGGCTACACATTAGAATTACCTGAGATCTGTAAATCAGTGGGGCTTCACGCCAGACAAATTAAATCAGAATTTCGGGGTTTGTGTCCACTGATTTCTTCCCAGGTAATTTTCATATCCACCAGCACTGTGGATCAATGATCTTGAAATATAATTAGCAATTCAGTTTATCATTAGCCAACTGAAAACTTTAATTGACTTCCAGTTGATTTTTATTATTCAGAAAATTTAGGAAGATAGTAAAATTTATTTTGTTTCTGGCAATCCTGATACTTGCCTCTTCCACCTGCTAAATAGTTTAAAGTTTGATGGTGTCAAATATTTTGCTGCATAAATTTGATACACTGCAGGTTTACCCAAGTTTTACCCTGGGTGACCAGTCTCATGACTTCAAGAGTTCTGCAAGCGCATACTCCTACATATTTTGACTTTCTATGTAATGCACCATCAGGTCAGGTTCAGTGTGGTGATTAACTTCCTTTAGCTGAAACATTGTTCAACTTTGTGTCTGTTGGGTACTGGCACTTTTTTTATTTTCCACAATGACTTGTTGAAAGAAACATTAATCTCTACTGTTTCATATCTGGTCCTTTTTCTTGGGAGTGTAAAGGCTGTGATCAAAAAGTAATAGGACACTTTTTTAAATTTTTGTATTTTTGTAAGATATTTTTACCAAAACTGTCAGAATTTGAATGAGAAAATGAACATTTATGTTTTAGGAGATTATGCGCTAATCCAACATAGCACTAAAGTAAAACAAAAAAAAATTTTTTTTTTACAATTCCACTTTTGGAATTGCTTTTGGAATCAGTGTCACCTGTTTGGAACACCTGCTATCATGGCAAAATTTCAACGTCCGAGACTAAATTTGACTTGTGCAGATAGCAGCTAAAATTTGTGTAGATCAAAATCTAGTGAATTATAGATTATAAATTAAAAAATTAATACCATTTGATCCACAATAGAGGTGTGACTAAAACTAATGAAACTATTTTCTTTGTGACTACTCCTGGCTATGGGAGTAATAAACAAAACAATTTTTTTTTCTTCACAGCAGTTGGTAGCTACCCAGCTGCCAAATTATCCCTAGGTTATTAAAGCTCTGTGTTTTGGCATGGTCATCACTCCTGTTATTGGCATAGAATCATACAGATGGGGACAGCGGTGTATAGGGAAAAGGTTAGCGTCTGGGTTGGAGTCTGTTATTTAATTTCTCTAGTCCTAATACTCCTCATTTGTAAAATGGGAATAATAATGCCAACCATGTGAAAGGGCTGTGAGGATTAAATGAGAAAATATTTTTAAATGCTTTCTCCCAACACTTCTCACATTCTAATGCGCATAGGAATCTCCTTAGGATCTCACTAAGATGACTTACCATTTCTATCATAAGTCGGTCTGAGTGTGGCCTAAGACTGTGCAGTTCTAACAAGCTTTCAGGTGATGCTGATGCTGCTAATCCCTGGACCACACTTGGAGCTGGAAGGCTGTAGCCTGGCTTGTAGTAAGTAAGTCCGTAGGTAAGTCAGTATCTCAATAAGGATCAATTTTCCTTCCTTCGTCTATGCCGTGCCTCCATCTTTGTAGCTTTAGGGGTTTGGATTTTGGATAATCAACAATTGTAAGTAGTAATACTCCTGCATGAGAGACCCTGGGTGTTATCACAAGGGAAGTGACTCAGGGTGCATGTACTAGTGCAAATATGAGCCTCCATGTTTATGGGCTTAATATATTTGCTCAATTTAAAAAAGTGACCTCGGTTCCTATTGTTTGAACTCCCGTTTCAGGGGCGGGGCAGACAGGCATCTGGAACTCTAAGGGAGAGCCAAAGTCTTCTGTGGGAGTGCCCTCCAGAAGCCAGTGTCCCATGGGTCATTTCCATGGGGCTGGGCAAAGTAAACAACTGAAACCAAAAGAACGAAAACAAGGCAAAATAGACTTTCAGGATCAGGAGGTTTAACCTGGAAATATCTCTTGAGTCAATAGTAAAATGAGAGAGAGCCTTTAATGAAGTACATACAGGAGAGTACATAGGCAGAGAGAAAGCTGTTTTTGTTAAGAAATGTATTTTATGAGCAGTTATAATGAGAATATATCTTTATCATTCCAAGTAAATAATGAAATTCAGCAGCAGTCTTTGTCCTCCCTTCACTAAGAATTGCTGCTGGCTATTAATCATTTCAAACACAATAAAAAGATAAAACCAATCTAGGTATATGGAAATAAAATTAAATCCTACTCAGCTCTAAATGCTATTCTGTCTGAGGTGACATGATGATATCTGGCTAACAAGCACAGTACACACACAATAGTCACTTTTTTTTTTTTTTTTTGTATCCAAACAGTATCCAAATAGTGTCATCTCATTCTGCAAAGCAGGTACTCAAAACAATCAAGAAACAGATACATTCTCAGTGGTGATTTAGGGACTTCTCGTAAGTAAGCTTTTAGCAATCCTTGACAAGGCACCTTCATCATATGTCATGAAGCTTGAAAAGCACTCTGTCATCTTTTAAGATTCTTAGTAGTATCTCTCACATCATGTTATTTCAAATCAATCATTACATATCCTGAAAACAGCTCCTTCATGAGGCTTTGAAGTAGTTTTGATCCAGAAGTAGTATGACTACTGTTATACAGACTGATAATGCAGACCCTCCAGAATCTTGCTGAACACTTGAAGTTGCTTTCACATAATTCAAGCAACAACACAAAACAAAAATAAACACAGGTAGATACACACAGACATATATACTTTCTGCTTTGCCTTGACTCACTTAGAAGCAAAAATAGAAACAAAACAAGAATTTTTTTCCCTAGTTCCTTCATTGCCTACATTGACCTAAATCATTGGATATTCATCACTCCTGTATTTCAGCTTACCCACTGTCAGCCCTCTATGTGCTTTGCTTTTAACTCTTTTTCTGTTGAAATACAGTCTGGGTGTACTGAGTTATTTTCAAGTATAGCCAAAGATGACTTCCTGTTAAAACATATTATTTATAGATTAATTCTAAAGTCAACCAAAAGTCTGGGTTCTTTTATATTTCCATATTTGCATTGATGAAAAGTCACAAAATGACAAAAAGATTTTACTAACCAGATAAGCAGCCTCACTGTCTTATTAACCCACCACAGAACATGAGTGTGTATATAAGCAGTCTTATCAGACTATATAACTGGAATCCCAAACACAGAATGCTTAATTAACTGACACATTATTGTCACCATCTACTTTTGCAAAGCAGAGAACTCACAATTATGTAGGTTGTTATCAGAAAACCAACCAAAAAAAATAACTCCCATTAATGTAATTCTTTCAATATTACAGATATCAAAGAGTTGGGATTCTACCTTAAAAATAAAATAGATTATGTTCATTCTATATGTGCATTTATTACATTTAATTAGGGTAAAATGATGACCTGAGGTACTGAGAAATCCTGAAATACCCTAAATCAAGGCAATATTATAAGAGTTTTGTGTACTTTTAAGGTCAAACATATCTTGAGTATGAGGATCCTTTTTAAACTGGTAATTTATGTATAGAACATATTCCAGCTTTCTGGTGACCACTGCCCTACCCTTCAGTGTAAAAGTAGAGAAGACAACAAAGAGCTCAGAACCTAAAAGAGAAAAAACAAACAAACAAACAAACAAACACCTGTGCTATGACTCAACCAGATACAACCACTACTGGTTAAGGATTTTGCCAAGAAAAGACCAACTGAAACATCAGAACTATATGCTCTTTAGGTTTGTATATGTATATACTTCTTTATATAAAGAGTATTTAGAGAAGTTATACTTTATTTCATAGCGACTACATACATTAATACAAACTTTTGAGTTATCTTTCAAAATTCTCTTTCAACAAACAACTATTCAGTTTTGAGCCAGTCATTATCCCAGGCAATGGAGATTCCTACCCTCCACCAGTGCGAGAGACAGGAAAGCAAACAGACATCTCTGCAGGTTAGTATCCAAAATCTCCCACTTTTGAGTTTCCTCTATAGATCCCCAGTCTCAACTGATTTCTAAACTTGGACCTATTGCAACAACCAAACTAACGGGCATGCTTTTTCTTCCCCCCTCACATTACTTTTAATTTCAATTCCTTTAATATCTGCCACCTTACATATTCTGTCTTTAAGAAAAAAATATTTACCCAAATTCATCAACTTTAAATTCTGTTAATATCTATCATGAATTTGGCTCCACTCTTAGCCAATGGGTGCTATGCTAATCATTCATTCACTGATTCAATAATTAACATTCTCAATTAATTATATTTTTGTTTCCATAGTGATTGACTTTTGGGTGGCAAACAATAAGACAAAAATGTATTCACTGATGTATCTTCAAGGATACAAAAATTCAATCCAGCTCAGCCTCTGAATCTTCCACCATCTGCTGTCCATTCTCACTAGACTCTTAGCACCTTGTAGTGAAAATTTTCTTTTTATTCATCTTTGCACCCCCAGCACCTAACACAGGGCATGGTCAATAAATAGCTATAAAATAAATGAGGAAGTACTAGATAATGGATACTGCTTCTCATAATGATAACCTGAAAATTACAAGAAACTGTTGTCACTTATTATCCAGGTGACCTTGACAGGGTACTTAATTTTTCTGTGCTTCAGTTTCTTCAACTGTAAAATTGTCATAACAACATAATACCATTCTTACAGTGTTATGAGGATTAAGTGGCATATTTGTAAGTTGCCTAGAATGATATCTGGCACGTAGTAAACACTCTATACTATTGTTAAATAAACAGATAATATCAGCATCTCCCAATCTGAATCTTGAATAAACCTGATCCCACAAGATGCTCTATGCAACTACATATCATATAGGTTTTGGAAATGTTGCATTTTCTAGAGAGTCAGAAAATTTATGAATTCAAAGCTTTGAATAGTTTAAATAGCAAAAGAATCTTGATGAAATGTATTTACACCAACACTTCCAAGTCTATTTCAGAACCCCCTTTTCCCCTACAGAATAGATGTTACTACCCTATAGCACTTGTTCTGGTTAACACATTTTGGGAAATTCTAATTATGCACCTGTTGCTGCTTTGCTTTGTAATCATCTGTATGTATTTGTATTTGTATTTGTATTTGTATTTGTATTTGTATTTGTATTTGTATATACATGCAATTACATGCATATATTTTGAGTCACTAGAATGAGGGTATAGATTTTGATTTTAATAGCATTTCTATTTATTCTTCTATTGCTCCCTTTCTCTCTATTTTGCCACAACTCTTTATACAAGGTTCCACATAAATGCCAACCGTGATGATTTAAATGTAACATAAAATGTTATTTAAAACAATAAATTCAAGACTTGTGGTTCTGAAGGTGTCTGGTTTAATAGATCTAAACAAAGCCTCTGGCACGCTCATAAAAATACTTTTCTGGTAGAAAAGGCTGAAAAAAACCTCATCACAGTATAAAAACCCAAGAAAGATGGAAAGCCTATTGCCAAAATCTGAAAGAAGTTTCTTGTCAACATAAAGGCAGTGGAGCTGAACTGGTGACCTACAACATACTAAAACTCAGCAAGGAGAGGGAGCCCCCTAACTAAGGGAAGCTTTATCTTTTCTCCTTTATTCTCTATAGCTCAGTGCCCTGACTTCCAAGAAAAGCAGATAACTCTCTACGTATAATACAGATTATACTTCTGAAACAGCCTTCAGGGCCGCATCACTCAGAAAGCAATGGCAGTAAAGTATGCCCCTCCTTCCACATACAGACCCCAATATATTGGAATTTAAATACAGTAAAAGGAGCACAAATATGCCTGACTAATTTTTGGTACAGGTGCAGATGCAATAAAATGAAATAAAGTTTTTTCAACAAATGGTGCTTGAGTAACAGGACATCTATAGAAAATAAATAAATCAATAATGAATTTTAAAAATAAACCTAGATCTAAACCTCACATGTTTTACAAAAAGTAACTCAAAATGGATTATAGACTTAAACATAAATGTAAAACTATAAACCTTTTAGAAGAAAACAGAGGAGAAAATATTTGAGATCTGGGACCAGCCAAAGAATTCTTAGACTTGGTACCAAAAGCACAACCCACAGAAGGAAAACATGATAAACTGGACTTCAAAAAAGTAGAACTATTTTCTTTGTGAAAGACCTGGTTATGAGCATGGCAAGACAAAGTACAGACTGAGAAAATATTTGCAAACCACGTATCTGACAAAGGACTAGCTTCTAGAATAAAAAAGAGCTCAAAAGTCAACGATAAAAAATAAATAATTTAATTATATAATGTGCAACTGATAGAAAGAGATATTTTACCAAAAAAAAATGTAGGTGGCAAATAAGCATATGAAGGGATGGTCAAAATCACTAGCCATCTCACAAATGCAAATTAATGTCACAATGAGATACCCCTACATACCTATCACAAGGGCTAAAATAAAACTGGATCACTTATAGATTTGGTGGGGGGATGTAAAATGAATGGTACAGCCACTCTGGAAAGTAATCATGCAGTTTCTTTAAAAACTAAACATACAACTACCATACAACCCAGCAATTGCAATCCTGGGCATTTACCCGGGAGAAATGAAAAGTTGTGTTCCCTTGAAAGCCTGCACATGAGTGTTTACAGCAGCTTTCTTTGTTAACAGTCCCAAACTAAAAACAATCTAGATGCCTGTCCTTAACAGTAAATGGTTCAACAAACTATGATATACCCATACAATGAAATACTAATTAGCAATGAAAAGGAACAAGCTATTAAAACATTCAACAGATTGGATCAATTGCCAGAGAAATATCCTGAGTGAAAAACGTCAATGATAAAAAGTTACCTAATCTATGATTCCATTTATATAAAATTTTGAAATGACAAAATTATAGAAATGGAGAATAGATTATTGGTTGCCAAGGGAGGATGTACGTGGGAGAGAAATGTGTTGGCTATAAAAGGAAACTTTTTCTGGTGAAGGAAATGTCTGTACCTTGACTCTGCCAATATTAATATCCTGGTTGTGATACTGCACTATCATTCTGCAAGATGTCATCTTTGTGGGAATAAGGTAAATGGGATCTCTATGTGTTATATCTTACAACTGCATGTGAATCTATAACTATCTTGAAATAAAAAGTTAACTGGAAAAAATGTTAACTGGATGGCATATTCAACAGCCACTCTTCTTTTCACTTGTGGAAAATGTACCTCTTCAATATGCTAATGTTGACATATCTTAAAACATTATCATTTTAAGAAAACGGGAATTATTTCTGAACTCATTTGAACTGGTTATTTTATAAAAGTGATTCTCATGAAAAGATCAACTTGATTCACAGAGGTTTTTTTAAACTTTTTTTTTTATTGAGTTGTAGTCATTTTACAATGTTGTGTCAAATTCCAGTGTAGAGCACAATTTTTCAGTTATACATGAACATACATATACTCATTGTCACATTCTTTTTTCGCTGTGAGCTACCACAAGATCTTGTATATATTTCCCTGTGCTATACAGTATAATCTTGTTTATCTATTCTACATATGCCTGTCAGTATCTACAAATTTTGAACTCCCAGTCTATCTCTTCCCACCCCCTCCTCCTTGGCAACCACAAGTTTGTATTCTATGTCTGTGAGTCGATTCACAGAAGATTTTAAAAGGAAAATGCCTAATACCAGAGAAAACGGAGTGCTAAAAGCTTAATTAAATTAAATATTAAATAATGTTCACAGAGGACTATGGATTCAAAAATAGGCAACTGTTTCAAAGAGAAAAAAAGAAAAATGAAAGAAAAAAGTTTATGTAGTAATGAAAAAAATAGGCACCAATCATATGACAATAATTGGAAACTTTTTTAAACTCACCTAAGGAGGATGAATGTATTCAATTTCCAAATGTTGGATGAACTTGAATAGTCTGGGTTATCTAGGATATTTTTCCATGGTAGCCTTAATTAAAACATGTTAATATACCTTACTTTCCACCCCCCATTGTAATCAATCTCTCATCATATGAATGTATGCAGACATATATTTTTGAAAACATATACTACTTCCACTTTGCAATTGCTTGCTCATTCTTTTCAACCTATCTGAATTCTAGGTAACTGTGTTCAGTGTTTATTGAAGTAGCATTCTCAGAGGGCACCAATGACTTGCAAATTTAACACCCAAAGGTGCCGACACTCATTTCCTGAGATTCTCTTTTCCTCTGGCCTTTGACAGTGTCCACTCCTGTCTTTCTTCTACAGTTTCCGCTTCTCTGTCTCACTCACTGGACTTTCTTCTTCCTTCTTCCTCACAATAGCAACAGTAACAATAATATTTGTGAAGCACTTTATGAATTTTTTTCACATACATTATTTCATTTGTTTTTAAGGTAGTGAAAAAGGAGACACAGGTAAGTGATTTGCTCAGGATTATATTGAGTCAAGTAAAAAAAAAAAAGAGTCAAGTAAATTCTGTTTCTCATTTCTTTTCTTGTATTCTTGTTCTTCCATCAATGTTAACTACTTTTGTGGCTTTTGGTATCACCTTTATAGGGATATCTTTAAATTATATTGATAATATAGTTATCTCATCTGTAACAGAGATGATACAGATACCTTCCCAAGACTTCTGCTGGGAACCGTGGTTGTAAGTCATAACTGAGATGACCATAAACCAGTTCCTAATAAAAACTGAGACTTTATTTCCTTGAGGTTTCACTATTAAATAAGTACGTAAGAGACCTTACAACAATTACCGTATTTACAGAATACTACACAATAAACTGAATCAGTAGTGAGAGCTAACTGCTTCAGTCGAAGGAAAGGATTAACACTATCACCAACAGAATCAGTGAGTGATTTAAATACAGAAAGAAAAAGCCTCAAATTTTCCAAAAGTTATATATATGTGAATGAACCATACACCTGATTTAAATCTTCCTAGGTATCCTGGCTCATTTCCCTTTTAATGGTTATTACAATACAAATTTTTTTCTGATATTTGTCAGGTTTCTTTCAAAATGGCAACAAGAAGTTTATCATAGCAAAGCTATCAATGGCTCACACAAGATACATTTCAACATTTTCCTGACACCTTCATGGCACTAACATGGCAGTAATAATCAGATTTTGATCAACGCACACTACTGATATATTCTACTTTACTGCTACTGTACAGAAAGCAGTGCATTTCAGGGGTTCTAATTCAGTCTTTCAGTTTGTAACATGTGGAGAACAAAATAGGCAAAAGCTACATGAAAGTGACTGTTTAACTACTAAGTTTACCAGTTCACTGTCCCTCATTCCAACCATGAGTATTGATACATCATTGAGAAGCCACACACACATACCCATTACATACCTATGTACACATGTTGATACACACACACGCACACCCCCCCAGACATTCTTTCTCTCTTCACCAGTAGTTGCCGACATCTAGTATGCATCACTAACATTTAGTTTACTGTTATGAAATCTTATTTCTCCCATTTCCTTTTGTCTTTGCCTATACATAAATTTTACAGAATTACATATTGATAGAATTGAAGTTTTTAAAGTGGACACTATAATGAAAACATTTTCCAGACTGTTAGTAGCTGTTGCCATTGAGTAGGCATCACTTTCATTTTAGATATTCATCCATAATTTAAAGGATTTTTACTTTCAGAGACAATTCTGAAATAAACAACTTTATGCACTCATTTTTCTCTACTTTTGAATACTTTTCTTGGTATAAATATTGAGACTGGGATTGTTAACATTTTTAATTTTCTTGAAATGATATATGCAAATGATATACGATAATTAAAAAAAATACTTTAACTGTGAATTGTTAGTGTTAGTGCCCTGATTTTTTACATTTTTTAAATAAAGTGAAAATGCTAAGATATGTTAGCTTTTCTTTCTTCTACCTTACTCTTTCCAACAATTGTCAATAAATGAAAAAGAAAGTAAGTATATACCAGCAGGTTCTAAGGAAAAGGAAAGTGTATTGAGTTAAGCTATGCTTGAAACCTAAATCATTTTTTATTCAAAATAATTTTAGTGATTTCAAGAATATTGTAGCCTCATAATGAAAAATATTAAGTAGTATATGATCTCCCATGATTCACTCTTTCATACTTTATTCTATGAATATAATTTGATATTTAGATACAATCAAACTATATGTAAATTCCTCTGAGGCATAAAATCTCTTCATAAGCATGATTTTGATTACTGCACACTACTAATATATCCTACTTTACTTAATCATTTTCCTATTAGTATACATTTCAGTGTAGTTTAAAATGCTTTGTCTTTTACAGTGTTGCAATAGACAAGGTCAAATTTTTGTCTATATTTCTGATTATTTACTTAAATTCCTAGAAGTGAAATTACTGATTATAAATAATTTTAAGACTCTTGATGCATAGTATCAAATTACTTTTTCAAAAAGCTCTATTAAAGCTTGAAAAAACCTCCTACTTTCAAATATACAGTAAAAGCACTACTTGGAATGGGTCACAAATAGCCATTTGGCTTTATACATATGTGGGACTCTTTAACATAAGAACATTCAAAAATGGGAAAGAAGTCAAAAGAGCAAAGCAGGGAAAGAAGGTAGGTGAGGCAGATGGTGAAGAAACAGTAGAAGCTCTATTAACATGCATCATGCTTTGCCAGGTTTATATTGTACATTGATGATCTGTACAACATACCACCTGTTGGGGAGGAAGCCAGAAGTGGTCCAAGCCTTTTCATTGCTTCGTAACCTTTATGTACATCTAAAGTAGGTAGGTTTAGAGTTCAAGGAATTCTTGAAAACTATGCTGTTTGGCTTCATGGAGAATATGCATTCTTGAAAACAAACGTAAAATCTACTTTGTGAATTTAAGTAGTTGTAGAAAAACCATATCATTAAAGTAATAGGAGAGAAAAAAAGAACCCCAAATTTGGGTTAAATACTAAGAGAATGCATGGAAAGAATTATACTTCATTTTGCTAATTCATGTATTCATTCAATCATTTATTCCTTCAACCAATATTCACTGAGCACCTGTTAGATGTCAGGCACTGCTCTAAATCTGGGAACATGATTATGAATCAGAGAGATATGGTTCATATCCTCTTAGAGCCAAGTTTCTCAAGAAAGACTGATAATTTACCAGGCAGTTATAGAGGGTGATGGCAAGCTCAGTGGGATACAGAAAACCTAACAGGGTCAACTAACCCTATTATGGTGATTTTTGAAGGTATCTGAGACTGGTTTTCAAATGAAAACTGAAAGTTGGTTAAGAGTTGAAGAATCAGACTCCTGAAATGCCTTGCCTAGGGCCACTCACCTAATAACCGTGTCATGCTGGAAGTGATGTCTTCAGATTCTTCACTGATATTAGTGATATTGCACTAACACCAATCTCCTTAACACCTCTAGACTGACATTCTTCATGGAATATGAATGACTAGAAAGACCCCAAGACATGGGAAAAACCCTTAAAAGACCATGGAGACCATATTTTAAACACAGCATATTTTAGGGACAAAATTGGATCTTTAAGAAAAGTTTGGAAAGAAAACAAATTGTGCTTTGAAGCTGTCTAACCTTTCAGTAAAAGACTTATCAAATAGTTATAAGTCTGTGAACATTTTAACCCATCATTAAAAACTCCATCAGGTGCCTACTTAGACTAGCGGGGTTCCAAATATGTATTCAACTATTTCAAATAGCACAGAGTGTATGAAACCAAAGCCAAGCTGAAAGGACTTTCTTTTTGAACTCCATGACACCAGAACTTTCTAATAAATTTTAATGTTGATCAATTAATCCTGGTGCCATTTAGGAGACATTACAAGGAAAAACCAAATGACAGGCATTTTTAGTGGAAGATAATTAAGTCTAATTACCAATATTATCCACATACATTTGATCAATTTGTTTTCTGTTGTAATAATTTCCAAATTTGCTTATTACATTGACCCTCAAATTCCCATCTTCAGAAAACTGCACAGTACTTGCCTATCTTTGCTTTGCTTCTTCCACAGGCTTGTACAACAATATTTAATTATGTCTCTTTTCTTTAAAATAGTCAATACTTGATTTCTTTTTCTCCCTGAGGAGTTACTCTGTGCCTCAGAGCAATAAGGAAAAATTTGTTAATGTAAATTGCATAAAATAATTTCAATCAACTCTTAATTTTCTATGGTAGGGGAAGGCAGAGACAACACATGTGACTGAAATCCACGGACATGCCCCAAAATTCGTTTTAAAAAGCAATTTCAACCTCTCATTTAAACAACTTTCGCAGCAAAACTGGTTGATTTGGACTTTGCTCTTATTTAGAGCCAGCCAGAGGATTAAGAAGGGAACACGTGAAATAAAAGTACCCTCAAACTTGATAATCAGTCCCCAAGGAAATGAAAGTTAACTATAATCACTTGGCACTGCATAAAGAAAGAATTCTACAGGAAATGTAAACACAGCTAAAACCATCTGATGCTTGTTGTTTTTAGATTCTAAATGCCCTGCTTAGAACCAATATATGGAAAGAGTCATCAGATTTCCTTTACCAAGTCTGTGATTATTTAAAGCCAAATTGTGAAGCTACACATTTACATGTGCCTCCAGGAAATGTAAAAATGAAGACATCATGCTTTACCTCTATATTTCTATGTGATGACATTAATTGGGTAGCTAAGTTGAAGTTAGGCATAAAAAGCAGCTTCTCTACTTATGAACAAACTCCAAAAAGTGATTCATAATTCTAATTGCTTTTAAGTGTAAAGTGACTTAATTCAAATTGTTTTTAAGGTAAGTTTAAGCTTGCAATTCCCAAATGCATTTTCACCATACAGAAATTCTTTCAAACCTTTAAATGTTTGAAGGACTTTTAAAGAAGGCAGGAAGAAAGAAGAAGGCATGATCTTCCTCCTTTTGACACCCATCCAATCAAGATTTTTTTTTTCCAAAATAGTTTCATCTATCTGAATAAAACTAGTTGAGGCATGTAACAACCATGGTTAATGAAAAAAGTTGTTCCAGGAAACCCCTTAGATTAAACAGTCATTCTCAAAGTGAGATTCTAATAGGCCAGGAACATCAGCTTTATCTGGCAATTTGTCAGACATGCAAAATGTTGGGCCCCACCTCAGCCCACTACCCCAGAAACCTTGGTTGGAGTCCAACAAACTGCATTTTAACAAGCCATTCAGGTGACTCCGATGCATGTCAAAGTTTGTGGACCACTCCCTTAGAAGGTCTGACCCCTCTGCCACTCTCTCGAAGCTGTGACAGTCTAACAAAATCAGAACCACCGGAAACACCTGGGGGTTGGCAATAACTTTTATCCATAACTATTATCATGCTTAGTCTATGAAAGTTTGGAATAAAGGTCCTGCCTTCTTCTGAATTAGATTACTAAAGCATCTATTGTCAAAACTAATCTTCTAAAGTTTTCCTTTTCAGTTTTTATCAATCACTTTGCTTCACTGCTTACTGATCACCATCAGTTACATAGAGTGCAAATTTCAAACGTGTCTCATTTTTGATCCTTTATAGAAACCATTACAATTTGTGAATGACTAACAATATTTAAAAATTTTAAAACACTTTTGGTCATTGTTTCAGATCTAAAGAGAAACATAATTAATTAGATAATTAATTAATTATAATAATAAATTGGCTCACATGATCATGGAGTGTGAGAAGACCCAAAATCTGCAGTTGGCAAGCTAGACACCCAGCAGAGATGGTATAAGGTCTAGCCTGAAAGGCAGCAGACTCCACACTCAAGAAGAGATAATGTTTAAAATGGAGTATAGGGGTAGGGTATAACTCAGTGGTAGAGTGCTTGTCTAGCATGCACAAGGTCCTGGGTTCAAACCCGAGCACCTCCATTAAAAATAAATCAGTGAAAAAAAAAAAAGTACCTTCTGCCTAAAATGGGGTACAAAAGCTGAAAAAGACTGATGTCCCAGCTCAAAACAGTCAAGCAGGAGGAGTTCCCTCTTATTCAACAGAAAGTTGGCATTTTTTGTTCTTTTCACATCTTCACCTAATTGGATGAAGGCCACTCACATCAAGGAGGACAATCTGCTTTACTTAGTTTATCAATTCAAATATTAATCTCATCTAAAAACACCCTCACAGACACAACCAGAATAACACTGGACCCAATATCTGGGCACCCCAGGCACCCAGATCGCTCCGTCAAGTTCACACATAAAATTAACCGTCACAGTTATTTTTAAATTTCTACTTTCATTTTCCACCAGAATTGTATAAACATCCTTACCAATACTTCAAATGCTCATTGTTTGCTCTTATTGGACATGGTGGTTAATACTATTCATAAAAGTACGATAAATGAAGCAGAAACACAGTACATTGGAGACACTAGGAAACAACCTGCTGATTTAAAATAAAATGCAGAACATTGCCTGTGTTGATCAGTCAATGTTCTGTTCTCAGTTGTGTACTTTTTATATATCAATGAAAATTTGTAAGTTAAAAGTTAATAAGGAGAATGTCTTTTTTGCATAGTACCAACTCAACTGGAAATAAATGAAAAATCCATCCAAACAGTAAAGCATTTTTATTATACATGGTTGTGCAGCATAGTGTTTAGTAAACAGACCATTTTGGATCAAGCAGACTGATCCTAAATCAGAACAGAATAGGATCTTCTCCAGGTAGAAGGGATTTCAAATAATCAATAGCAAAAGCAAATATTTATCGCATGTCTGCTATACGTGAGGTGCTAGGTGTTAGGTCCCAGATTTTTCCAAATTAATGCTGCAGAACTAAACATTCCAAATTTGATACTTAAAAGCATAGTAACTACATGTATTCTATACTTTAACACTTTGTCTATCTCATCATTTTTAAATCAATGTGAATAAAAAATTCTCTTGTTTCACTTTTGTAATTTATGACTCTGGGATGATGGAGAGAGGTTAGAAGTAATAACAGGAAGGCTGGCATGTATTTATGTTTTTATATAGTGTAATAGTTATAATGGTAGAAAACACTTAAAGAAAGCTTGTTATGTGCCAAGCATTAAGTACTTTGCATATGCTATTAACTCCTTTATCTACACAATGGAGGTTATCCTTTATCTTTAATGGAGGTTTTATTATTCCAGCACACAAAAGAAGCAACTGTGGCAGAGGGTTGGGTAAACTGTCTGAGGTCACACAGCCAGAAGAGAATAGAAGAATGATTTGTAACCTGCAGCATGGCTCCAGGCACATGCTCTTAACTGCGTGGCCTGCGGCACAGCAGCAGAGGCTGCCTAGTGACTTGGTGAACTTGGAATGAGTGAGGACTGAGAAGAACCAGACTTCATATAAAAACAAGCAAAATTAATTTCTGTTAAGAAATGAAATTAAGTTTGAGCTAGTAAAATGGATTCCTTTCTATGATACCAAATTACAAGGATTTTATTTTTGTTTTGCTTCACAGGTATAAAAACTTACAAGTCTTGCAGTAGCAATTGCTTTCTATGAGTATACCTTTAGAAAGCCTTTTGACTTCTGTAATATAATTAGATTACGGTAACAATTCTGTGAAGCACTCATATTTTAGAGATGAGAAAACATGCTTAGAGAGGTTAAGAAATTGGTTAAGATGGGCGTTCAGATCTTTCTGTGCCTGAAACAGCCAGAACTCCTATGTACTGCCTCATCAATGAAAATTTACCATTGGGTTACCCTGTATGCAGAATTTGGTCTTCAACATCGTGAAAGCATGAACATGTTTAATTAACTAACTAAATTACGGAATATAGAAATACAAACTTCAAATTGACAAAATTAGGAAAGAGATTATATGCAACCGCTTGAGGCTAAAAATCCAAGGAAACAAATTCAAAAAAAGAAAAAAAAAAAAAGATCACAGTTACCAGTGTTTATCCAGTGTAATTATCATAAGTTTAAGACTGAAGGAACTGAAGTGGCCTGACTGTATAAAATTATATTTTGAATATATACATTGTGAACAAAAAAACCCTGCAAACCATCTCAGTAAACAAAGAATGCTGAAATCATCAAGTCATTAGCGGCTGCTGCCACAGCCCAGTGAAGACAAGCCTGCAGCCTGGCCTCTGCAGCCACTCACAATGGTGTACCCTGAGGGGACTCAGAATAAGAAAGGACAGGATACTAGCCCTAGATAGCTAGGTGCTTGTCAAAGGAATGAATTCAGTGATCCCAAATGTTTGCTTCCAACCACACATAGAAAAGCACTAAATTCGTTAACTTGAGATGCCTGGTTTTCTTTAGATAACAAGTAATCTTTTATTGTTCCAACTACCTAGTCTTTGCTATAAAGCTCCTATATATCCTAGCCTCTCCTCTACCTCTTCGAACAGTCCCTCAGAGCCATCTGAGAGGCTGTCATCCTGGCTCAAGTCCTGCCAAATAAAACATAACTCTCAACCTTTAGGCTGCACATTTATTTCAGTTGACAACATGTAAAATTTGGAGGGAAAAGAGTAAATGATTTGGTGTGTTCCTGAAATACAAAGAGCTCCTAAGAAAAGAAAGTAATCATGTTTAAAATTTGAATGAAGAAAAAAATTGGACAGAGTTTGCTATCTCTAATTAGTTTGAACTAACGTATCATTATCTTCATCACTTGTAGTTATTTATTTTCAGCTGTATCCAAAACTGGGTCAAATGGCCCCAAACTTTACATGGCCATCAGTAAGTACATATGGCCTAGCAGTTAAATTCAGTATTTCTGGGGATTACCTTAAAGAAACAAAGGCACATTCATTATCTCTGTAGTTAGTTCCTCCCTCAAGTAAAATTTATCAATCTAATGGATTCCATTTTCAGACTATGAAAAGAGCCAGTGGTACTTTCATGCCCATGCAAAAGTTAGAATTCTAGGGGTTTTCTTGAGGATATGTGATTCTACATAGTAAAAAAATAATAAGAAAGTAAGAAAGTGAATGACTGAAAGACAGCAAGTTCCAGCTAATGCAGGCGGGCAGACAGGAGGAAGAAGAAAGGGAGGAGGGAGACCGAAAAGAGGCTATGGGCTTAGATTATTATAGATGTTTATTCCATCAAGATGCAGAACTTAAAAGCATCAGAGAGAACTCAGAGTATGCTTTGCTCCAGCGTTACGGATACATATATTTCATAAATATGATATTGATATTCATATATATATGAAATTGAATCTCTTACCTAAGAATTCCTACATTAAATCCTCATAGATGAGGTAATATATGTGAAATGCATTTAAAAATTGTAAGGCACTAGACACGCAGGACAAGCAATAATTCATAACCCCAATAGGTTGTAAACAACTCTGCATTTACAACTATCATCATTCTTGTTTCCCAAAAGGAAATGAAATTTAATTACAGGTGCAGAATATATCAATGGTGTACCTGAGGTCAGGATTACAGAATTCATCCAAAAATCAACTAGTATTATAAACAAATTGGCCTAGTTCCCCCTTCAGACTATAGATAATTTTACAGATCACATTTGTTCCTTATGAATCAAGAATATGGTATATTTCAGAAAACCAGCTAGAAGTTTTAAGGATACTGTTTTCACTAAGTCACCAGTGACCTGCTAGCTGTGGGCCAGGGCAATGTCAGTATCAACACCACATATTCAGTAATAAGAAGTATATGCAATAGAATAAAAAATTTAAAAAGAAAAGTAATATTCTCACAAAATCCCATTATAAAAAATGAGGTAATTTCTCTTCCAAATGATTCTATGGTCCCGAAAGATATAATGCCATTATAGAAACACATTTAAACAAACATAAAGCTAAATGAACTCATAATAAGCTGCTTCTGCTAAGGCAGGATGGTATAAAAGGAGAATAAGGGGGGGAGAAAACCCAATGCTTAAGACCTGAACAAATAAGAATGTTTAGATTCTCACACTACTTTCTTGGTGACTCAGGCCTTTTCTAACTTAAGAAGCCACTTTCTTAAGTTTCTGAGGGCTTCTTATTCTCTGTACTCCAGGAATTACTCTTTTCATTCTGAAGAACTGTTGTATTAGAAAAGCCAACTTGCAAAATTAATTATTCTCTAAGACTATTTTTATTTTTTCAAATATGTATCTGTCTGGTCATTATCACTAAATGCTAAGAAAGCAAGATTTGAAAGGGAAACCACAGAGATTGTTTCTTCCCAATCCAGTGTCACAATCTAGTCTAACACATAGTCAGTATTTCACTGATACATTAAAAAAAAAAAGATGTTTTTATTATTTACGAGGATGAGATATTGTATCATCCCGAGTCATTCCTGGTATCCTTAGAGAAATATGATTATGTGATGAGAATGGATATTATACGAATGCTGGAGTCAATGCATTTTAATTTTGTTTTAGTCTTTTTTAGGATAATAACAATCATCCTAATAATGAACATGTACTTTATAGCTGCTTTCTGGCCAAACACATGGAGGTATTTCTTAACAAATCAAATATTCTCTTGCTTCAAAATGTTATGCTCCGTGTAGTACTCAAAGTAGGGGACCAAAAAGAGTGATACATTCTTATTTTAGACACTTTTAATATAATTTCCCCAGATTTGAGGCAACAAAACTCAGTTTAGACAATTTTACTCAAATTTTTTCTTTAGCTTTCCATTACTCTTTTCTTTCTTCATTCTTCTGTCCCATTTTCATCCTTTCTTTAAAAGTAGCATAACAACAGGAAAATACAGCATGAGCTCGGGAAGAAATATTCTCCTTCCCTGCCCCTCCTCATTATTTAAGGCCTGCTTTGACGATAACCCTAAATCAATCATATTTGCAGTATAGTAATAACTATCAGAGCCACACCATTTTGTTATCTGTGTATGCTATGATTTATCAGTTGAATTGACCTGGCTCTATTATGTCTCTGCACACATTAGTATATGTCATACTTTTATATAAAAGCTTTATATATGTATAACACATATAAATGTATGAATGCTATCCATTTGTCTCTATTTTGTAATACCATAATTATATTTACAAATGAATTTTAAATGGCACATATTAAAGTCTTTTTTTCAAATAGTTTTTTACTTTTAAATTAAAGAAAGATTTAAAAATGAAAGCATTATTTAATAAGCATGGCGTTTAATAAAATAGTTTTACTCAGTTAGGCATATAGCTATGTGGAGTTTGGCTTGTTTCATCAACCAATTACTATGTTTCAGACACTGCTTGTATGACTTTTGTGTTTGGTGGTTGCCACTTGCAAACTTGCCTGGTTTTGCTGGCGATAAGACATATTTCTATAGCAGTTATTATGGTTTGATTGGGGATTCTTCTCTTAGAAAATGAGAACACTTTGGCATTTATGACATCATCTTCTCCAATCCTCTAATTGTACAAATGAGAAGTGTGGCATTCAGCGATGTTAAATGTGTTCCTTAAAGTGAATGCTGTCTGACTGTCCCTCACAGTCAAGAGAGGGCCTAGGGCTCTGCCTGATACAGAACCTGGGGACCAGGGGCATGTTAGGAGGCAGGGCTGGTCTCTGACATCATGACACAAACATCAAAGACAGAACCAAAGCCTGAGTCCTGGCCACTGGCAAGCCTAGGAGGCATGGGAAACTTCCAAGAAAGGGACAAAAGGAAAAGTCATATTTAAGTTCAGGTACTGGAAAACTGGAACTCAACTAGGGGAGTCTGAGGAGGCAGCACTGACCATGTTTTTGCTCATGATACCACTCACACGTGATCGGGCTTCCTTATTCTTTAATCAATGTTTTGCCCAGTCACCACTCAAAGTGATCTTGCTCTGTGGTTCCAGAGTGTTTATTATCTGTGTTATTCACTTACAGGAGGACTATACTCATTTGTAAAATGATGAGGTTTGCCCAAGACAGCCTTGGTTTATGCCTGTTGTCCTTGTGTGCAGTTATTAATATAGCCCCCTCCTTCACCAAAATGCCATGCTTTTGGATAATAAATTACATAACGGCCCAATTCATGTAGCATCTATTTTTTATTATTTTTCTCTTTTGGTAATTTCTTTATGTGTCTATTCTTCATAGTTACCATGTAATTTATAAACTCCTTCAAGAAAGAGATATGAGTAGCATGATCAAGTTAGGTTAGGTTAGTTAGGGCTATGCTCATTTAAGACTTTAATTTCTGTTCTATATAGAACACTATGTATATAACCTAAGCTAACCTATACCTTTCTCAGTACCTAGACTGACTGCATATAGTGGATGCTTTAATTTTTTCTATTGATTTGAGTGATAAGGTGCCAAAGTCCTCATCAACATAAAGTCCTAATCAATCTTGGGACAGTTCAGTAACCATGGTGTTTACATGGAGTTACTGCATGGATTTTAACCAAGTTGTCAGAATGACCATAGGAATAAGAACTGAAATGGTTGGAGCACTTGAGATATCTCCTTATTATATTTATGGAATCTATCATTCTAAAGTATAGAGAACATTGTAAGAAATAAAATGGAGGGAGCTTTACTCCACTTTTAAAATGATCTCTATCCCTCCCACCCAAATAAATACTCCAAGAGAGTCATCTTCCTGATCTAATGATGTAACTGCTAAATTTTCAAGCTAAAGTAATTTACATTCACAAACACCATTTCATTCATATATTTCTGCTTAACTATTAAAAAAAGACACGGTTAGACTAATAATGAGGAGTTAAGTGTATCTACATTCCCCTTAACCTACCCTCACTCATGAAATTCTACTCTTAAAATTTCAGTTCAAATGTCACCTCCCTGTGCATCCTTCCCTCTTGTCTCTTATTTCCTTTTCTCCACCCCACCCCCACCCCAGGAGAGTCAGGTGCCTTACTTCAGTATTCTTACAGCATCTTTTGCATATTAATATTATAGCACTTTCCGCATTGTAGTGTAACTGTTTGTATGCTCATCTGCCTCATTAAACTATTTCCTAGGAGTCAGGAACCAAATCTTTTTCATCTGTCAATTACCGGTTTCTAGCCCAATGCCTGGAACACATTCTACTTTTATTAAATATCTGTTAGACAAATGAATCAGTGATTAAGATGTAAAAAAGGTTAATGTTAAGCAATTCTTTATATAAAAGAAGTTACAATCTTCAATGAGCACAGCACTAACCCAACAGTCACATACACACTATTTATAAGGTTTGTATTAAAGAGAGATCCTTTCAAATACACAAAGTCCTCATAATCACAAAGTCATTGTGCTGAAATGAAGGACAAATGATTTCCAAACAGAGAATCCTATTCTTCAATTTTAACTTACAAAAGACAGACAGGAGGAAGTGCATGCAGCAGTTTGAAGCAATGCAGTGAAACCATTAAAACCTGGGAAGCAAGACCAATGAAGGAAAACTGTGTCCAGAGATAAGGTGCTTTCGTTTTAATGAATCCTTAAGGAAACTGGGCCCTAGATCAGGGCCTAGATGTGTCAGTTCTCTCTACACATTGCTGACCCCAGAAGCAATCAACCAAGCAAACACCCAAAAAAGTCACCATGGGCATCTTACCTAAGCAATTAGTGAGAAGTCAGTCAAACTGGTGATTAGACTTTTAAGAAAACCAGATCAAAAGCGAACAGTTGAATTAAGATTTTGTTATTACCTATATTTCTATTCTACGCAAATTAAGATATAAAACAAAAATAACTGGAGATGTGTATTTGACTGCTTTTTCTAACTGTAAGTTATCACAGTCCTCTCTGGATGACTGTGCCATACAGCCTGAAAAATAATGAGGTGCTTACAGTTCCCCAGGGTCTTTCAACTGACAGAAATAGCCTAGGAATCATTAACATGGATTAATGTTTATGTACATAATCTTCTATGTGTACATAATCTGTGATATTATTTGTGCATATACAGCATGTACTGCAATGGAGTATAATGAGTTATCATTACATTCTTTCCTACTAATTGGATGCTTGGGTTCTTTAGAGGACGTACATAATAAGTGTGGTCACCCTCAAGAGCAAAGTGGGCTCTCTTAGGTCAGGGGCTTGTAAAAGCGAGAGGTGGGTGTGATAAAGGGACAGTAGCAAGAGAGAGGATGTGTTTTCCAACATGCTAGCTAGCCCCTTAGTATTCATATATCAGTACTAGAAGGGGACATTTGAGACCGCTTTCTGCTTCTAGATAGGATTATATCCACAATGTTTCCAGCATCAGGGGGTAATCCTGTTCTTAATCTCCTCCAAAGAAGATTTAAATGCTTTCATTTGTAACCTATGCCTGAGTTTTGACAACAGTTATAATAAAGTCATTCTTTGTAGAGCTGACCTTAATCCTTCTTAACCCAGTAGGAATTCATTTCCTCTGTGTGCTCCTTAAAGGAGCAACCTTATCACCTTCTTCCATATAGTCTTTCAGTCACTTGGCTGGTAAGTCTTGGGTCTAGAGAAGGCCTGAGAGGGCTGGGATAAGCACTAAGCTCAATGGATCTTGATGCAGGCCTATGCTTGGAGGGTGGTCCTAAAGGTGACTTAATTCTCAGGGCCCTCACACTGACAAGCCATGGCTGAGGAAGTAAGACTTCACGGGATTATCTCATTGGGGGTGCTCCTGGCATCCAGGACAGGACAATTCTTTGTTGGTGGGATTATCTCTCATTGCAGGACATTTAAAATGCCTGCCACTCCCCCATATCATCCCCACTAAATGCTAGTAGCACACACTCCCCAGTCACCTTGGTAACCAGAAACATCTCCACCTTTCCCGAGTCTTAGTGTGGGGTAAAACATCTGTTTCTTCGAGATCTACTAGACAATACCCCTTAGATTTACAGTAATCAACTGGGCTAGAGTCAAATGTTTTGTAGATGTGCGTGCATGTGCATGCGCGCGCACACACACACACACACACACACACACACACACACACGAAGTCAACATTTTTCTTTGGTGCATTTTAAATAGACTTGCACTTCTTCCTCTCCATATTCTACGTCTGTTACAAGCTATTAAGGATAAAGTTAATAATAGCAATCACTGTTGCTTACTAATAACCTATTATCTATTAGATTCTCTTTTTGCCATTTTGTATGAGTTACATTATTTAATATTTAACAAAACCATATTTAGAATCAATACCCTCCTTTCAAATAGGAATAAAATGAAGATCAGAGAGCTCCATGAACCTGTTCAGTCATCCAGATGAGAAATGAAAGAACAAAATTGATAGCTTCCTAACACCAAAGCCCTTGCTATTTTCAGAATATCAGTTTGCTATATACATCACCACATATTTACATATGTGAGTCCCATGCACAAGAAAAAGATCTGGCTAGAAGATAATAATACACATGTGGCAGGGGTTGTCACAAACATGAATAAGATCACCCAGGCTTAACAGAGTGAGGCGAGAAGGTAGCCAAGGTTGGCACCCTAGATAAAATATCAAAGAGAATGGAGCTGGGGAAAGGAGAGGAGAAATTTTCATAACTATATGTCTTGTAAAAACTTGAGGTATTAATTGGAAAAATTCAGAATCACAACATTCATAAGACAGCATAATTATATCTAGTAACAGTCTCTATTTCTACCTCTCAATAAATAAATATTATGCTCTAGGAAATCAAATTTTGGAGTCAAGATATGCATAAAACTGCTAAGTGTTTTAGCTATGTAAACAGGAAATGCTTAACCTTTCTTTCTCAGGAAAAACTTGGATTTTTAAAATTTTGATGAACTCTTAAAAGGGCTTTTACTTTCCACGTGATATAAAACAAAAGAGAAAGATAAAAACCAACTGAGAATTTTGGATTTTAAAACTCTTACTTCATTGTATAGTTAGTACTCTTCACCCACATTAGATGTTTTGTGGCTGAAAATTATAAGAAAATGCAGAGTAAACTAAAAAAGAAAAACAGTAAGTAAATTATTGGGAGGATACGGGTAAAATTTGAGAGAATTAACTTGCAATAAATTTAGGAGTGAATATGTGGAAGGAAATATGGACAGAAAGTACTGATCAATTTGGCTAGACAACGATTCACCAAAAAAAGCATTGGTGATAAAGCTGGTTGTGGAGGACCTAAAATCTGAGTCCTGAACTCTTACAGGAGGGCTGCTGAAGCTCTGTGGGCACAGCAGTGACTCTTGATAGTCTTGTCCAAAGTACAGGCTATACAATCCCAGGGACCTGTTTGGGGCCATGATAGTAGCGCTACGTGGGGGAACAGGGTGAAAGAGCTAATAGAACAGAGGAAGAGCAGAGTTTGCCTGAGAATCAGGATACTCAGGACCACGGAGGGCAAGGGAAGAGGAACTTTGGAGAAAGATGCCAAGGGTAGAGAATGAACAATTAAGAAGTGGCAGAGGAGCAGGGAGGGTATAGCTCAGGGATAGAGTGTGTGCTTAGCAAGCACGAGGTCCTGGGTTCAATCCCCAGTGCCTCCACTGAAATAAAGAAACCCAATTACTTCCCCACCTCAAAAACAAAACAAACAAACAAACAAAAAACAAAAGCAACCAAAAACGAAGTGGCAGAGGAAAAATCATTGGATTATTGAGTAGGGGGCCAGTGGTGACCTTTGAGAAACTCTGTAAGGACTTTTGGGAAAATGGAATTATAAAAGAGATCCAACTTTAGATCATCGTCCAGCCACCTCGACTCCCTAATCCTGTTTTAATGACCTTAGCATTGATTCTATGTGCTAAAATTTGCAAACATGGGCTATTCTACAAATAACAAAGTGTTTCTCAGGTCCTCATGTTTCCCTTGCCCTATATTCCAGGCACTACGGTTATTCTCAACTCTTTGACTCTTAGAAATCCATACCCACCCCTAATCACGAAATCACTCATTTTTTAACATGAACCTATTGCTCTGCAGTGTCCTTGTTGGAACTGTTACTGAATACTAATATTTCATTCTTTGTGGTGGAAAATAGTACGCTATAATTCTAAAACTAATGCAACAGCCAACAAATACTGGTTATCATCTGGTTCTTGTTTGGGGAAAACGTATTTAAGATCTATAAGAGTTAAACTTGCTAATAATTTTAAATGCATAATGAGAATAATAGGGCTTCTCCTAATGACATAATAGAAAGGGCAGAGTTCACAGCTCTGAATCCCCTAATCATGTAAGAGCTTGTTTTAACCAGCCTTCATGCCAGATGCTCTTTTTGGGCTGGCTAAGCCCAACACAGTGCTTGAATAATACGGATACATTATGTCATCCTAAAAATACTAACGTTGGCCAAAAAACCCCCAAACAAACAAACAAAAAAAACCCCAAAGATAAAAGTGAACGTGTATTTCACTCATTATCAACTGATATTCTCCAAATATATTTATGCCTGGGGGAAAAAAAGGCCCCATGAACTGAACCTTATATTTTTTAAAGCATGTAAATTATCATAACCCTTTTAAGAAAGTACCAGAAGGATAATTAGTGACTTTCAGGCTTGCTGTGTAAAGTTAGGGATCACAGCCCATGGTACCTCAATTACCACTCATTTGCAATGGTTAACCCTCAAGTATAAAGCAGGGAATCATTTGGGTCACAAGGAATTTCCTTTGTAAGATTAGATGAGAAACAGATGCTTTGATCTCTACAGAGAGCCAATTACATACCCTAAATGAAGGCTCTTTTGGAATCACTGTTTTTCACAGTTTCACTTAAATTATCTAGGTCTATAATAAAAGAAACACTTATGAATACAATATCTTTGTTAGTGACAAGGTAAAATTCAGATTACTGTGGAAAAGGTAAAATTCAAATTACCCTGAGATAGGTGGTTCATATTTACTTCTATATTATGAAACAGAGTGAATGGACAGCCAAGAAATGACATGAAAATAAAACTGGAGATGTATGAACAACAGCCAGCTTTTCAGTTTCCTTCAGAAAAAAATATTTTTTGCTGAAACTTTAAAGACGTAGCTATGATATGTCCTGTATAACAAATACTCAGTATCTGTGTTCCACAAACATGCAGGATTATTGAGGAAGTCTACCTTGGCTGCACAAAGAAATTTCAGAGTGATGGCAAATTACGCATGTGAATGCAGACAGATAATTAGTGAAACAAAACCCACTACCTCAGTACTAGGTTTTCAACATACGGAAGAGACTGTGGTATCAATACAGCCATAATTTATATTCACAAGCTTCCTCATATTACATTTATGAGACTGCTTAGCAGGATTGATTTCATATATAAAGCACTATATCTGCTGGATGCATATCCCATCTCAGCCTTAAATGTTTCTGTCAAAAAGTTTCACAGTGGTGTCTCTTGACATCTGTTTTTAATTCCTCCTCTTGCCTTCTTTTCCCACTTACAGGTTTTAAAACTTTAAAAAAAAAACTTTTCTAATGTTGAGCCTCACATCATTTATTCCTGGCAGAGTTTAAAGCTGTCACCCCAAGACTTGTCCTTTTCATTAATGAGAATAATTGACTTCTGTCCCCGGGTATAGCACTTTGTGTGTTTTGGATCATTCTCCAGTGTCTCCTAATTTTCTTTCTTTTCCTTTAGATGAACATATCTAGTTAGGTTCACCTTTTCTGACAAACCTTGTTTTCTAAACATTTTATCACTTTGTTTCTCTACATTCCCTTCAATTCGTCATTGGCCTTTTTTTTTTTTTTTTTTTTTTAACAGCCCCATGTGAATGAAATCTTCTACAGGGCATTTTTGAAGCAGCCTGAGAAGTACAAGAGCACTTTAAAAAAGTTTTTCAGTTTAAACAAGCAAAGAGAAGCACACATGTTTCCTTTTGAATGAAAACCATGATATACACATAGCATGTGCTCAAAAAAGGTCTTATTTTTCTAATGATATAATTTTAGCTGGTAGTTGAGAGGGAGATAAAGGATGCTTAGACGGGCAGGAAGAGAAGCACTGGGCAGGAAGGCTCTGTGGGCAGGTGTGCCATGAGCACCATCCCTCTTCTGACTCCTCTGGCTTCTATGAGCACAGATGATGCTCTGCCACTGAAAGACTAGAACTCCTGTGCAACATTCCTCAAGGAAAAAGAGTTGATAGGTTTCTGGTTTGTTTGTTTTTTTAACAGCAGACTTCTACCCATCATGCCATTCTGTGATTCTTTTCTATTTTTATATTGAAAGCTGTGTTTTTGCTTATTTTCTTCAGAATTCATTCCAAGTATGTTGCTGTACGCTGAAGGTGAAAGGTTATTTTCAAATGAACGTGAACCGATGGAACAAAGAAGCAACAGGATGGAGTTAGACTCTTCCCCCATTGTCCTTTAGCCCTTCATTTGGTCTCTTTTTTGAGATTTAACTGGACACATTTACAAGTCATTCATCTAGCTTTGGTGTCTATCTGACTGAAAGGTATCTGCTCCAATGACCTAAGAACTCTAAATGTCTTCTGGCACTTTCTCACCCATCTAAAGTGTGAACTTCTTCCTTCCTTACACATCTATCATTGTGGCTACAGCCCAGTCAGTTCTTCCTCATTAATATTAGCAGAAGAAGCCACGTGTGTAATTTGTGTCTCCATATCAGGCAGACAGAGGTAAATTCTACATTTATTTACATGTAGTTTTATAACCCCCAGTTAAAGCTGTGAGCTTCTCAAAGGAAGAGAAGGAAGAAAAAGAGGGATAAATGAAGAATCTTATAGATGGAATCATGGTTGAAGGCCAGCTGTATTTATGTTTCTTCATCCATCATAATATGATCTAAGGCTACTAAATGTTCAAAATATTGTTGATCTGAGGCTATGTTTCTGAAGAAGAGAAGATTTAGCTCTCTACAAATTATAGCCTATGGAGGGCTATAATAAAAAAGGGAAATTAGTTTTATTCTGTATAACTCCAGGAGGCAGAAGACACAAAGCAGCAGACACATATTAGCTCAGTTAAAGGGAACCCTTCCTAACAGTGGGAAGTGGTTAAAAGAACATGTTCCTCCTTTCAGAAGTATTGAGTCTTCTGTAGCTAGCAGTATTCAAGCAGAGGCTGAATGAGATTCACTACTGCGAGGTACAGATGAAATTTATATATTATTCTGAAGATTGAACAAAATAAGCAGTTTCTAAATGTTGGTACTCAGTCCAGCTGTATCATCCAAGTGCTGAGTTAAAAAATAAATACCGAATCCTCACCCCTAAACTATGACTAGGAATCCCTATAGGTTAAGACTGGGGAAATTGGTATTGAATATGTGCCCTCAGTGAATGCCTGCATATAGCCAGGTTTGCATCTCACTCCTAAGTAGAGATGACTTCTGAGGTCCCAGCTAACCCAGAGCTTCTACTGTTACCCTGATTAAACTGTTAGGAGCTGAATGTATCGTGTGACTCACTCCTGCTTTGATCCTTGTTATGCCAACAATTTGGGTCCCTAAGCCCCCTTATTAAGGAAATAAATATAGTCACATGGAGATAAATTATGGCTTACAATCAATCTGTGAAATATTGTTAGAATATTTGTAACTTCCTAATGAAATTAGGCATAAATTAGAAATGCTAGGCATAATTTTTAAACATGTGGAAAATGGAACCCACAGGAGAAACAGACTCAGCTCAGCAGGGACTAGGTCCATACTTAAGCCTTGTCCCGTGTGTAGCATAGACATGTTGCCCACTAAATATATGTTGAACACATTAGTAAACAATTTAATCTAAAAGGTTACTATTACATCCAGGTGCTCTGGATGACAGCTGAAGGAAAAACTGTGAAAACTTAAAGTGCACAACAAGTTTATATTCACACAGTAAAACAAGTGTGGGACTTACAAATAAAAACAACATGTTCATCACAGCACATTAAAGAGCATGTAGCTCTGAAAAACCTCATATTTATTCAGTCTCTTAAGGACTGATATATATCCAGCCTCATTTTGCAAAGGCTTTGTTGAGGCAGCTATAAAAATTACTCAATGTAATGATTTAATGAGATATCACCTATTTTTAGCCTTTGGCCAGAAGGTCAAGGTGATACTTAGAAATACATTACTGATCTTCATCTTTTGGCTGAGAGTGTCTGTCTGGCTTTATTATGAAGAAGACCAACAAATAATTTTCTTTCTACCAAAAGTAGATTCAAGTTCTTATTAAATATTGTATTTCAACTTGTTTAGCTATGGCAGATTTAACAATTTGTTTCTTTTTTATGGAGACCAAAAGTAATGGTCCTAGATAATATTTCTGAAATATACTGCAAAGCTTTTAAAAGAAAAATACTCTGTGTTAGAAGAAGGACCCATAAATTCTTGACCTTTTATCTCTATTGAAAGGATCATTTCGATTCAGTTAATCCTTGTGGTTCACAAAAGTATAAGAATGTATAACGAAAGGCATGAATACTTTTATCAGTGAGAAGTGCAAAAGGACACGAAGAATAAGCACAGGCTCCTTTGAAGCGAGAGGTGAAGCGTTTCATATCCCCAACGTGTCTATTTCTAAGAAAAAGAGTGAATAGAAATAAATGCTAGTACAAGATTTACAAGACCTGCTTCTCAATTTTTAGAACTATAAAGTACAACTGAAAAATACGTCTCAAAGACAGATAAAGTATAAAGGAAGAAATAATGATGTCGATAGCCTATTGTGATGACTTCCTACTCTTATAATATGCTGAGGGTTTGCCAATAGAAGCTTATGAAAACAATCTAGGAAAGTCAGAACTCTTTTTCAATATTCTCTTTAAAAAGAAGTTAAGAGATCAAAACTACTCTGACACTATCAGTCAGAGGTTTTTATCTAGAAATGTCTGGAATTAAGCCAGTATTCTTTGACTTTGGTCTTTCACAATATAGAACAATGACAAGTACTCTTCACGGAAGTAGGGACTGAAGTTGAAATAGAGCATTAAACTGTGAGAAATTTTAAAGAAGTTTACATTTTACATTTTAGTAAATCTCTTCAATTCTCTATCTTATTGAAAAATCTGACCTCTCTAGTTAACAGATTATAGCCAGAGTAAAATCTAATAATCCTCAAATCCTGCAATATTATCAAAATTGAATGTTAGTTTTAGAAAAAAAGTTTTTTCCTGAAAGGCCATCTATCATAATAATCATTCCAAATATTCTCATGTTATCAGAACAACACATAATATATTTTCAAGATTTTAAAATCAAGGTGCAACTTAAATACAATAATATGCTCCGAGTTTGATGAGGTTTTTCAAATGTATACAACTGCTCAATCTCCATTCTAATCAAGATTTGGAACATTTTTATCACCCTAAACATTCCATCCTTCTTTGCGTACAACTGCCCATTCCCCAGTCTCCCTATCTCCCACACACAACCCTCAGGTAACTACTAATCTGCGTTCTGTCACTACAAATTAGTTTTGTCTATTCTAAAATCTCCAATAAATGGAGTTACACAATGTGTATCCTTTTGGGTCTGGCTTTTTTGCTGAGCATGTTTTTAAAAATGTATTCATGCTATTAACATGTATCAATAATTCATTCCTTTTTATTGCCAAATAGCATTCCACTATAATAAGATACCACAATTTATGTGTTCATTTACCTGTTATATTTGGTTTATTTCCAGTGTTTGGCTCTTATGATTATATCTGTTATGAATATTCTGTATAAATCTTATTGTGAGTATTTCTCTTGGATATATAATCTTAACTACATGTTATCCTTCTAATAATTTTTAAAAATGTATGTGGTATAGAGGTTTCACATGCAAGTAATATAATGAGATGAAATAACTTTCTGCAAGAGTTATATAAGAAATTTTCCTCTTTCATGACCTTTAATTTGGTTTTAGCTTTTTAAAATTTTCTTAGTAAAATATCACAATATTTAAAAAAACTTGCATGTACTGAATCTTATTTTTCATTTCTTATCCTTTTGTGGTTGACAATTTTCTGTACAATTTTAACATGATTAAAACATGTAATTCATTCCTAGTCACACTTAGTAAATGTGCTAACCACACAGTTCATAACTTAGTGAACCTGAGGGAGGCATGACGCTGTCATATAAGTCACAGGGTCAGCATGTAAGTTTTCCATAATATCAAGTATGTTTTATAATAGAGAAAGCTGATATTTGCAGAAATTTTCCATTTCTTTCTGACCACTGCCCCCTCTCCAACTCCCACCGTAAGAAAGAGAATTTATAACATTTGTAAGATAGTAGACTCTAGCTTGCGAATGTGCTGTTAACCACCAAATATATTTTTGTCTCTTTAACATTTCTAACAAAGTCTTAGTGAAAGAGAGTCCTTCTATTATGACGTTGGGTCAACTATGTTAGTTTATCTTGGTGTACAAGAGACAATACACAAACTAAATTTAGAAATTGTTTATGTTTTTTCCTCATCAAGTGCCTTGTTTAACTTCTGTCTTATCAAAGTCCTGTTATTTCAACGACTGCAGAAAATATTCCTACTGGCCTCTCAGGAAAGTGGAGGAGAGCATAAAACCTGTAATGATTGGTTAAATGCAAGTCAGTTCAGAAACATTTCCTGAATAATCACTTTCAATGGAGCATTCACCATAAGCCATTAGAAGAGAACAGAACATGGCCTCCAAATTCCTCCTGGATCTTAAAGCCTAGAGGATTCACATAACTGTAAAGTGATAATACACACCAAGTGTCACTAAACATGTCCAAATTAACAGAGCACAACACTTTACCATGGCTTGCAAGGTTCTTTATCATGTCCCCCACTTTCCCTTATCATATCCTTTGTAATCCACAAACTCATATTTTGCCTTTGATTCATTTTAAATGTTCTTTATTAAATCATTAACTCTATGACCTTGCAAAAGCTGTTCCCTCTGCCTGGAACTTATTTCCACTTTACTAACCTTTATTCCTTTTTCCTACACAGACTTCATCTCATCCAAGAAGCCTCATCTAAAGTTCCAAGTCTGGGTTAGGTACCACTCTGACATGCTTCCATCAGCCCCTAGCTGCTGATTATTTCACTTTATTTTGTGTCTTGACTTCATAACATTCCCCTATAGTTGCAAGCTCTGTGAATGCAAGGACCATGCATATGTATTCCCAGGGTTTAATACAGGGCTTGGCACACAGTGGATGCCTCATGAATATTTGTGAGAGAATAAAAGTATGAACGAAGTTGAATACACACATTACTAAAGAAGTGGGAAATAACAGAGTGGTTGCTTAGTTCAGGTGGATTAATGTAGGCTTCCTAAAATAGATGAGCCTTGGTCCAGATTTTGAAGAGAATGAAATCTAATAACTGGCTAAGAACAGAATGGTGTACCAGGTTTTATGAAAAAGAGAGTATACAAGTTATATTCTAGGAATTGAAAAAAGATTAGCCTGCCCGAAAAATAGACTATAAGTGGAAAACTAATGAGAAATGGATTTGAAACATTTTTTAAAGTCAGCAGTGGCTGATAAAGTATTTTAAGACCCACAAGACAAAGATCTATATTAAAAACAATCACTAAGCACATCTTTAAATAGAAGGATATCATGCTGAAATAATTTTTGAATAAAAATGTCCATATTTAATCATGTTCATAAATGAAAATACTAATGCTAGGTAAACAGGTGTATTTGTGTAGACTGCAGGTCATAAAAAGGGAGGGTGTACAGCACTGACACTACAGAAGGGAAAGAATTTTACAGCCTTGTTCTCCACAGCGTATCTCTTGCTGGAGGTGTATGAAGCCTTGGGGAGCAGCCTCAGGGTGCCACTGAGATACTTCATAGCAACACAGTGTCAATTAAAATGGACACCAGTAAAGCAGACGCCAGTGGTCTGGAAAGAAACATTCTGTTCATTCAATAAACCTGCTCTCATCTCATTTTCTTAAGGCTTTAGGATTCGATTAAGTGTTAAGAGCCGTACAGGGAGAAATCTGGGTTCTGATTAGACAATAATCAGATCATTAATTTTTTTATATTTACATGTAATGTTTCTCATACTACAAAACCAGTTTTCAAAAGCTCTGAAAAACATAATGTATTCAAGTATCACATTGAGTCTCATCAATTTATCCTTTGTGATCAAACAAATCTGGAACAAAGAAATGCATGTCCTGATCACTGAATTAAACAGCACATGGATGAAGTGTGGGGCTGTATTGTCTAAATAATTAACCACTACTCAATGATTATGCTAACTAGTGCATACTGAAGTGGATAAGATTAATGAAGACTGTTTATAATTTAAAAGCTTGCCTATCAACAGTTCCTTTCACTGAATTAGAAAAAAAAAAAAAAGGTCTTTGCAATCTTTACATTAATAGTACCAAATTGAAAACATTTGGATCATCTCCAAGAGTGATGCTCAGAAGCCTCATAAAAGATCAATGTCTGGTGAGCATGATGTCCAGTGAACATTTGAAAGGATGAAAAACTAAGCACACCAGAGAGGCAGTATACTATGGTCGAAAACTGGCCACTGGGGAGACCTAGAAGGCTGGGTATTTGTCTCATTTTTGCCATTTGCTGGCTGTGAAATTTGGGAAAGGTCTTTAATTTCTATGAATCTCAGTTTCCTCATCTGAAAATGAAGGAAAATAATACCGATTTCAAAATACTTTGTGTGAAGTATATAATACAGTGCTGGGGACAAAGCTGGTGCTCAGTTAATACTTAGTATTAGTGTTGGTTGGATCATTAAGTGTATTTTTTTCACTAGTCCCTTTGAACAAAGATGTACCTTGGAACTTGCATTATGCTGGTATAAAGTATTCCTATGATACATTACATAAACTTTTAATATATTTCTTCACCATGGCTCAGTCAAAATCAAAAAGTTCCAGTGTTGGAGGAAAGCAACTAAAACATCTGTTTTTCTCTACTGACATCACAAAGGAAAATTTTTTCTCCCAGTCTAGTAATGTTTCCAACGCCCCACTATTTGCTTCTCCCCAAATATAAACTTCCAAAGGCTTAAGCAGAAAAATTACTCCCCTTTGGGTTGTTTTCCCAAATAATCAGTTGTCCAGGAGGCTACATTAGTGCTCACCCAATCACTGAATGGGCTGACTCACTCATTCCTAAAGTGATTCTTCCTCTAGTTTATAGTCCAAACTAATTCCACTCACGCAGGCATACCCATCCATCTTTTCGGGGAGCTGGGCACTGCCCCATGCACTGCTGGCTCCGTGGTGAAATTGGCTGCTTGGTACCTCTTGAACATTGCATATCCTTAGAAAAAATGTCCTGCTGCCATGATTCTGCTGGCTAGGAGCAAAGCTGTCATATTTTCATTGACAAATGTTTATTAAAAGGAAAGGACTGAGCACAGTGGTAAGAGCTTTGGATCCAGACAGACCTAAGGTCAGATTCTTGTTCAACAACATACTGGCTGCATGATCATTGACTGTATCCTGGAGTCTTAGATTCCTACACTCCAACATAACTATTCTGCACCTCTGTCACAAGGAATAACTAAAATCACAAAGTAACTACCATACAGCCATTTTCTCTCTGTTCTCACACATCCAGGTTCCCGAAAAAAATCATTCTTAACTTTTGTTAGCAAATTTACGAAATCCCTTTATGTCAAATTAAACACACATATACAACTGTGGAAAGATAAATCATCCTCATGTTTTAAACTTTCTATGCTAAACTTGGTAAAATCCCTCAGAAGAAACTTTCTCATGTCTTTCTATCTCTCATTAAAAGAATCCTAGAGTTAAGAATTACCTTTTCTTCTAATCAAGGAACAGAGTCTAAAACCTTTCTCAAATGATGGATCAGAGAAACTGAGTCAGCAGTACACATATATACACTCATACGCCACAGGATATGAGTTCTCCAAGTCCCTAAACTCAGCTGGGAGAGCCCACGATTTACCTGAAATAGTTTTATCTTAAGTGCACGTTTTAGCAAAGAACTCCTGGTCTAAAAATGAATGCAACATAACAGAGTGTAAAAAAATGAGTCAGTCACACCTGAATTTAAATCCAGATTTGCCGTTTACTGCCTGTGTGGGTTCGAGATATAGCTAGTAAATGCCTAACCACTTTATACATAAAAAGGAGATAATATCTACTTTTTGCTAAAATTAAATCAGATCTGTATCAATCTTCTAATGCAGAGTCTGGAATAGTAGGTGTTCAATAAATGGTAGGTATTTTTTATTACTTTATTATTATTATCACTAGGAAGCCTAGTTCCCTTAAATAGTCTCCTAGGTTGTTCATAAATTCATATAAAGAACATATGCAAATACTCCTAGCTTGCCTTCCCCACTCCTTTTTCCTACTGATGAGCAGGCACAAACAGTCACATATACAATGCTTCTAGGACACAAACACAGTCAACTGAAATCTTCCTCCTTGCCCTGTATCTGATATCCAGCAGAGCAAGTTTACTCCCTCTGTCACAAGGAAGAACTTCAAACATCCAAAGGCATTCTCCAAGTACCCACAAAGTCTTTTCTCCAGGCTAAATATTCTCAGTTCTTTCAACATTACTCATATTCAGGGTTTTTAGACATGTCCTCACTGGTCATATTTCTGTGGAGGAGTTTACAGATCTAGGTAGAATTATATTCCAAATAGCTAATGAAATACTAATTTGGGACAAAAAGATTATCTAAGAAGAAGATAATTCAATGCAGGAAAGTGTCTCTATCATGCTAATAATACACCATCTTTTATTTTGGAATGGTTATGGCAAACAATTTTTAAAGCTAAGAAATAGGCACTTTTAAAGCCCCTGTTGGCTTGTGTCTGCTGCCCTCCTGTTGCCCCATTAGGATGCTGCCAGGAGCAAGATCTCCAGCTTCTGTCCTAGCTTTTAAAATAATTTTCAGTCTTCTTAGTTGTATACTGCATGATATTTCTTTTCTTTTCGGTACCACATAATCACTCAATTTTTGCAAGTTAATTTTCTAAGTAAGATGACTTCTTAAAAGCAAATTTAAACTCAACAGAATTAATGTTGCTCATCTTACCTACTCTGGAAATGATTAAATGTAGCCTAACCCTCCTACTGTGGCAAAAATTAATATCCTTGGCTGCACTATAAATAAGGAGTACATTAATCCTAAATCACTACTGTTTTATATACATAGAATTATATACTTGGGATAACCAGTAAGTATATGCCACAATTGCTTTTTTTCCTTCATCCTCAGGCAAAGGACAGATAAGTTAGTTTGCACAGGTTAAACGATGTAAATCTTGCATCACGTTTCCCATGCCTTTATCATTGTTATACACATTTAGCAGAAAGTAAAAAGTTTCTTTTATCCCAAGCACTTCTTGTTTCCATGCACATTGGTGGAAAAAAAAAAGATTTTGAGTTTTTTGATAGTTAGAGTGATCAATATGATTTTTTGGTAAGAGTTATTACTTGCCATGCCTTCTTTAAAAGCGAAACAAGCCTCTGTCCATGGTGTGTTGAGTGATTTGATGGTGTGTTGAGTGATTTGATGATCTCACTACTTTATTCTTTTTTTAGGTTTGTTTTCACCTAGTTGAGGTAGTGCTCAAACCAACAGATCAATGTGAGATGTTACACACAGGAGAACTTTCCAGCTCTAGAGTCAACAGTCCACAACAAGCCTTTATCTTACAGAACCGCAATCTGCCTAGCCCGTATTTCGCTTTCATCATTCAGAGCTATTCAAACAGTTTGCACAACTATAGTGTCTACCATGTGGCTCATACATATTTTTAACACTATCTCCTAAGGTCCTTTTATTTGTCAGTTTGATCCCCACTGTCTTTCATTTGTCCCTTGTCATTTTTTATCTCTTTAACATTTTTGATATTTAATGTTTAATCTCAGTTAACAACTTTTTCTTTTAATCAAGGAGAGCTATGAATGCTTGTTTTCTGCATGGCTGAGCAGGTCAGTCTCTGCCCTGTGTTACACCCATGGAAACACAAGCCTGTGACTCACTTGCATTGGAGACTGTGGTTTGAGGCTTAGTACATTTTCACTTCAGACTGCCCCTCAGGCTGCTTTCTCATTTTAATAGGAAGTGGTATAAAAAAGGTTTTAAGTGGTGTCTTAGGATTTTGAGACTTGAGTACCAGAATTGGATTCCAGCTATGCTGCTTAAAATTCTTTTCCTCCTGGCCAAATCATTAAGTTCTAAAAGCCTCGGTTTTCTCGTCTTTAAAGTGGGGATTCTACTGGTATTTATCCAAGGGTTATCACAAAAATTAAATGACTTGTGCATCTATTATATTTAGCACGATGACTAACACATAATAATAATAATACAAAAAAAGATTGCATAAATATACATAAATCTCCATTCTTATCTCATAGAGAAAATGTCTTAAAATTTGCTGTAAAAATACAGAAGTTTTCTGAAATGCTCTTGCTGTTTCCTGTAGTGAATAATTTCATGAGCTTTGCAAAAAAAATTTTTTTGTCTTTAAAGTACTACTTCTCTCTTTTTTACTGTGTCTACACTGCCCTTCTTCCTGTCCTCTCATCCTTAAACGATGAATGAACTTTTTGAAAGTGTGAGATATACTATAATTATTTTTCTTCAGCTGTAGAAAAAAATCTATACCTGTCCATTCCTTCTCACAGGACTGATAAAGGATTTCATCTCAATTATGTGTATAGTTCATGTCTTTAGGAAGTTAGGAGAGGAATTACTAAGACCTCACTATTAGCCTGCCTCTGTCAGTTTAATATTGAAATGCTTTCCCTGATTATCAAGTTTATCAAGTGCCTTTAAGTTTACATTCAGAAAAGTTAGTATTCATATCATATTCATATATAACATCTTGTTGGTTTGATCAGTACTCTTCCACTTTGATTGAAAACAAGATTTTAAGAGGTAAATTACTGCACTGAATGCATTTAGTATGAAGTGTCCTTTTTGGGAAAAATCAGAGGGATTTTTAAAATATTATTTGTTTTGTTCACAATATGGAACGGAGATGTGGTTCATATTTGTAAAAAAGAGTTAAGTTGGAGTACCTGTAAGACCACAGGTCTTCATTTATTTTGATGATTCTTTTTCCTTTGCTCTTTGGAAGCCAAGGGATGTTTATTTCCTGTTTGTGATCTTAAACAGGGTATGAGCACATTGTCAGAGGTGAGAGATAAAGTGATACTTATGCCTTAATCAGGGTCAGTTAATGAGGGTCAGAATGGGCTGTTCCTCCCTCCCTCCCCTCCTTCCTTCTTTTCTTTCCCTATTTCCTTCTTTCATAAACTTTACTTTTTATTAATTGGCCTGGGCCTCCTATAGGTTAATAGAATGTCAATTTTAAAATAGCTATACTTTCTTTATTCCTCCAAACATCTCCAGTAAAACAGCTTTCTCATAACCATGTACAAGTTTTTCCTTAAACCATACTAAATTCTATCACCTACAATGCCCAGTAAGGCACTAGCTTTTTAGAATTTCCCTAAAGTTTGCATGAGCAATAAATACCATCAGGAGAACATGAGTCATCATGGCTGTTTTAACTTCCTAGGATTCTTCTGCTGATGAATGTTCATAATTCCAGGCAAAATTAATGTAAGGAGGGAATTTCCCTTGGGAAGAGAATAAATGTAGGAAAGCATCTGAACACAGAGTATGGTGCTTCAGTGCAATTAACTCTGGAATACTGTACTGGATATCAGAACTACATCTGTCATTTGGTATTCCAAAAACACTGACAGTATTTATGGTTGTTCTGAGGGAAAATAAATTATTCATTTTCCAAAGTTTGATTACCACCTGAAATGATATTCTAAAAATCACCCATGTGTATTGAAAGGAAAAGCAAGCAGAAAAACCATGTAAAAATGCAAGATTAATTTTCCTTTAAAAATAATTTATGCTGTTTCTTATGATTGAACAATACCTATCAAAAGCAATAATGTGTTAACATATAGTAAAACATCATAGCAAGAGTAAGGATTCCTAATACTTCACGGATAACTTAGTTAAAAGTTATTTTTCTCTTACTCATTATTACTAAATAATGCCTAAAATTCCTTAACTATGACATAGTTAACAATAATAGTACCTTTCTAACTAGCTTGTTATGAAGATTAAGGGATTTAATACATGGAAAATAATTAGAACAATCCTGGACATATTAACCAGTTGGTAAATAAAAACAATAAAAATATCTGCTGGGATCCTTAAGGCTATTCATCAAGTTCTAATTCTCTCTTCTTGCCAGACAAGATCAGATGGTATTTCCCGCCCATCTGACATTGGGTGATTGAATTTGGAGGTGGATAGAAACAACTATTATAAATTCCAGGATTACTTCTTGGATGACAAAGTGGATTATAAAACTGCTGAAGAAGGAGTTGGGGAAATAGTTAAATTCAGTTTTTGATACAGTGTGTTTAAACTGACTGTGGACAAGCAGGTGGGAGTGTCTACCACATAGCTGGATAAATAATTCTGGGGCTGGTGGCAGATTTGGAGTCACCAGTTTATAAGTGACTCTTGGAATCATGGGGCTTAAAGGAATCACTCAAGGAGCATTTATAGAGAAACCTTGGAGTAATGTATGAGGATCAAAGTCTGAAGAATTTCAGCACTTGAAAGGTAAACCAAGGAGGAATGAGAAAGAAGACTGATAAGACTGAGCAAAAGGCCTCTTTGGACATGGCCAGAGGTAGGGAGAAAACCAGAAGAAAATCGTAGCACAGAAGTCAGTAGAGAAGACGAAGTTTAAAAAAAAATCCCAAAGCCATAGAAAACACTGTTACTTCCTGGGAAAATAGTTCCTTTCACTGAACGTACATACTGTTCAATTTATTGTTGCAAAAGCTTCTATTTCTTAAATTCATCTATAAGACACTGTGTCAATTTTGAATATGTTGCCATTTAGAATATCACCCCCTGGCTGGATTAAATTCCAATTTGTTTCTGGTGCAGAAACAGACTGTAACACAAGTAAGAGGGTTCAAGAAAGAGATTAATGGTGTGGGTTTTGCTGCAAACATTTTAAAATTGCATGTGTGAAGCTCTCAGATTTCTCATCTGCTACCTAAAGAGGCTAAATCATTTTGTGTTGAATAAGTACAGATGTGGTGTTTCATTTCCATAACTCTGGCTGTGAGGATGATATGCAACAGTGGGTTGTCCATGAACCAAGGCTCCAAAAGTCATCTCTCTTAGGTACTGATCACAAATCTAGCACCTCAAATGTGAGGAATATGTTAAAACAAATGCATAAACTGTGCATTAATCATGCCTTTTGGGGGGTAATTTATAACTTGTGTTTTTGCCTGAAACGTATTTTATTTGCCATGAGTTTATATGGTCTTTTACTCAAATAAAATGGAATACACAGTTTTCAAGACACAGACTGTATATACATATACTATACACACATGTATATACTATACATATACTTTTTTCTTCAATGAACAGTTTGTAACTTGAGAAGCAAAATTAATTAATTAATTAATTATATTCTGTTTGTAGCCCTATTGAACTGCTTGTCTCATTGGCTAACATACTATAATTGCAAAATACTGGTGTTCATTGATATATAAAACCGTGTTATGATTTCACATGCATGCATATGTCAAAAATGTATTGTGGTAAAAAGCATGAAATTTATGGTCAGAATGACCCCAGTTACTAAGGCTGAGACTAAAAACCAGGTTTACTAACCTCCACTTTTATAGATGAAGAAATGAGACTTAAGTTAGTCAACTTGTCCAAACTTATCTAACTAGGAAGTCTAGAAACAAAGACTTAAAAGTTGGAAAATATGGGATTTGTTTAAAATGAGAAATTTTAATATGCTATGTCCACATTTTTCAATAATAACTTACTTCATAGAATTGTCACAGATGGAGATTTTTAAAAGAGTCACAAATGGGTCACAAAATTATTCACTCACTTAATAAACATTTCTGAGAGCCTACATGTACTAGACATTGGCCTACAAACATGAAAAAGACATAGATCTTATTCTCAATGGGAGACTAAGATAACTAGGTTAACAAAGGGTATGATGAGACCAGTGATAAGAGAGCTGTGCACAATAAAAACTGGCTTTTACAATGACATCCTTTTTTCTTTTTGAGTCAGTGTTGTTTAATCTAACTTAAACTATAAACAATAGCCAAGACATGGAAGCAACCTAAATGTCCATTGACAGATGACTGGATAAAGAAGTTATGGTCTATTTATACAATGGAATACTACTCAGCCATAAAAAAGAATAAAATAATGCCATTTGCAGCAACATGGATGGACCTAGAGATCGTCATTTTAAGTGAAGTAAGCCAGAAAGACAAATACCATATGATATCACTCATATGTGGAATCTTACAAAAAAAAAAAAAAACAACCCAAAAAACAAATTAAAAAAGGACACTATGAACTCACCTACAAAACAGAAACAGACTCACAAACATACTAAACAATCTTATGGTTACCAGGGAAAGGGGGTAGAAAGGGATAAATTTGGGTGTTTGTGATTTACAAATGTTAGCCACTATGTATAAAAATAGATTTTTAAAAAGTCCCTGCTGTATATATAGCACAGAGAGATGTTCAATATAATGATAACCTTTGTGATAACCTTTAATGATAAAATATGAAAACGAATATATGCATGTATATGCATGACTGAGACACTGTGCTGTGCACCAGAAATTGACACATTCTAACTGACAGTACTTCAATTGAAAAAAAAAAAAAAGTAAGTAAGTAAAGGATAGAGGGAGGAATAAAATATTGATCCCTACTTTATGTGAAAGCTCTCAGCAAACTTTTCAAACCTACCCATTTATTATAAATCCACTAGTATGCTAAAGGGGGCTTGAATCAGCATGTGAGCCAATTGTTAAATATTCAAGAATTTTGTAAACTGTATATTGTTGGGTCCCAATGCAGGCCAACCTCAAGTATGCCTTAATGGTATATTGAATATTTTGAATTAAATTTACTTAAGATATGGCCAATGCAAGAGGGACACTTTACCCTCCTTTCTGTGTCCCTGAAAGCAGGAAGTAAATCTCTCATGGGAATGGTGTGCTGCCAGCATCTGGAGGTAGAAGGACACCCTTAACACCAGAGACAGGGAGCGAACAGGTGGAAAAGCCTACAGAGAAGCTTGTAGAAGCAGATCTTGTTACTTCTTTAATTTACCTCCACAAGCCCAACTCAGTTTAGATTCTTTACTACTTGGGCACTCACAATCTAGGTTTCTATGTCCTGTCAATTCCTTACAAATTTACTGTTTCTTTGTCTAAAAAGTATAAAAACTCCCTGCTTTGGCCACTTCTTAGATCCCATGAGACTTCTGTGAGCACAAATTAAAACTAGTTTCTTTTTCTTCCGTTAATCTGTGTCAATTTTATTAGTCCAGCCACAAAAATTGAAAGCCGGTAGAGAGGGAAATTTCTTCCTCCCCGACAACGTTAAAACCATTGGTGGCTTGAAATCAGCCATAGTGGTCATATTTATACCACAGGAATTGGCAAAGACTACAAATTGGAAAAGACTACAAATTGGAAATTTCTTTTTTTTAAGTGTATCTGTCTGTCTGTCTGTCTATTTATGGGGAGGGAGTGCTGGTTTACCAGAGCATTACATGGATAAACCTAAAGTCAGGCAACAAATGGTTTTCTCCTCGTAAGTTCTGTGTAAAGACTTTTCAAATGATGATGTCAAGTTTCTCTCCAGTGGACTATAAATAAATTGATTCTCATTTTGTTTGTAAACCTGGTGTTTGGGTGAGTACTATTTGGTCATGTGAGCTGATATTTTCTGGGAGAGTAAGGAAGAAAATTGAAACAAGATCATGTTTTTCCCTATGAAAACACAGCTGACTGGATTAACCTTCCTTTGACTAAAAATTTCCAGGTAGTGGAAAGTGCCTGAAAACCCAGTTTACTCAAGTTAATGTTTATAATGATGCCTTAAATGGTTTGCTTCTGGTTTTTAATAACTGACTGTCTCCTAATTCTGTTCTCCTTGATAGATATTGCCAAGTATAGCAATTAATGCCCATTAATTTCTCAAATGGACAACAACCACAAATGGCTCAGTTCTAGTTGAAACATATCGAGTCACTATGTGATGCTGAGAAATGGATATAAAGTTCCCAGTTTAAACTTTAAACTCAGTACTTTCAAGTCATTTTAAGAGATTAAAAATTATATTGTCATTTGCAACATCGTGGATAGATTTTGAGGGCATTATACTAATTGAAATAACAAGTAGAAAAAGACAAATACTACATGATCTCACTTATATGTGGAATCCAAAAACAAAAAACAAAACAAAACACCAAGCTCACAGATACAGAGAACAAACAGACTGGTGGCTGCCAGAGGTAGAGGGCGGGGAGGTCGGCAAAATAGGTGAAGGGGATCAAAAGGCACGAATTTTTAGTGGTAAATAAATAAGTCATAGAGAGTAATATATAGCATGATGACTATAGTTAATAATATCTATTGCATATCTGAAAGTTGCTAAGAGAGTAAATTTTAAAAGTCATCACAAGAAAAAAAATTTTGTAGCTATATATGGTGACAAATATCCACTAGATTTATTCTGGTGATCATTTTGTAATATATAAATATACTGACTCACTATGCAGTACACCTGACACTAATCATAATGTTACATGTCAATTATACCTCAATAAATATAAAAAAAGAGCTTAAAATTATCTGTATCTATATTACACAAATAGATTTGTATTTATACTGAATAGTCCCTGTCGTTGAGGAATTTATATTAACTTGAGGAGGCAAAGATAAATGAACACATAACATTTAGGCAGCGATGTCAGCCAATCATAAACTCCTATATTAAAGTATGAGATCAATAGAAGAGGCAAAAGTGGATGACAGGAGACAGCTTGGTGACGGTAGTGGAAATGGAGTCAGCCCTGAAACAACGCCAAGTGTTTTTTTGTTTGTTTGTTTGTTTTGTTTCGTTTTTTCTTAAAGGTAGAAGGCACTTTAAGAGGGAAAATAGCAACAGCAAACTAAAGAGGGACACTTATGCGAGCAGTCAGACTCAGGGTTAATGCGTCCAAGAGCCAGGCCTGAGCAGGCACTGGTGTGTATGGTGGTGCCCCAGAGGACAATGGACCCTGGAGCACAATGGGAATGATTTAGCTCATATATTTTAGCCTCCTTTGCATTGAATTCTCACTTCTACTGTGGAATATATTTTGTGAAATAATCAAAGAAACTAGCAGCCACTGAAACCTCCACTTACATCTGAAAGCAGCTGGCTTTACCTGTTCAAAGAGCCACGCACCCTGCCAGAGGATTTGAGGAACAGGAAGGCAAGTGTTTGGAGGACTGGCGATGAGTGAGATATTAAAATTAAAGAATAAAAGGAAACTTGCAAAGACCCCACAGGATTAAGAGAAGGGAAAAATGAAGGGAGGATGGTCACAGATAGAATCATTCCCCAAAATAAGCTAGAAAGGTGAATTTGAAGTTACACTTATTGAATCTGCCTGAATATGACTTTCAGTGTAATTATAACCTCTGACTCTAAAATATGCTAAGTCACAGCAAATAGCACTTGAAACTTTACACTTAATACTCTTCGTAAATGTAACAATAATACCTGTAGGCATTGATTTTTGAATAAACATTGTTATTTCTCTACTTAGAAATTCTTATGATTCAAATACAAACAGTTTAACAGATTGTATTTTATGTGTATGTCTTTTTATGACACAAGCAACTACATTTAAATGTGCAAAAACTCTTCTCTGGGTGATTTGCATTCTTATATCCCATTACAGAGTCTCCTATTTGAATCTCCATCTGGCCCCTAATATCTTTTTGTGTTTATTATTGCTTTAATGAGAGAAACTTGTTTTCACATACCTAGATTTCATTACTATTTGGCAAAAGCAATCTCTACCCTGATTTCATTCCCATAAACACCTTTGCCTTAATCTTGGATCTTAACACTGTCCGATAAGAGATACTTCTAAAATAGAAAAATAGAAAGAAAAACTACATAAAAGTAAAATTTAAATACATTTATCCTTTATCTCTTAAAATCATAACAGACTATTTCCTTTTATAAGATTAATCTATATCTACCTATATAATGCCTCTTTGAAGATTTATCAAGATGAAATAAAATATTGATATATCTTGGACTGAAGCAGAATTTAAAAGAATTAAACAGATTCTGTGCAGATTTTCCACTAAAAGGGACTGACAGAGCTGAGAGATGATAATTCAGTCCTTATTTAACAGCTATAAATGTTACCTTCAGTCTGTGCTATCAACTAAAAATTTGTTCATTCAAATGCATCCACATTCATGGCTTTCTTTGGAAAGACTGAAAACCTTCCTAAAATTCTGGAAGAGCTCAATGAAAAGAAATTATGATCCATATCCACTTTAAAGTTTATTTCCTGCTAAGCAAACTTTACAATAGGTTTGGGTTGCCAATAAAATCTTCTCTAATTTTGGAGCTAGTATCTTTCAAGAAAAATTCAGAACCCTTTCGACTTCTCAACATGACAGAGTAAACTGCACAGCAAAATACCAGATACTTATTTATTTATTTACTTATTTATTTAAATTAATGAGCACATAATGCTTATTGTATGCCAGGCATTCTTTTAAATGTTTTACACATGTTCATTCATTTCATACTAGATGTCATATAACCCACTCGGTACATAATGAGAGAATATGTTTAGAAAGTGAAGCTTCATGAAGTGTCTCTAAATACAAGCCCTCTATAGTTTAAGTGCATCTTTAATAACACTCACAATAACTACTGTTTATTGAGTGCCTGCTAAGTGGTGAGCCATTTCCATATGTGTTAGCTCACCTTCACATCGCATCTTTAAGGTAGGTATTATTAACTCCACTTCATGAATGAGTAAACCTTAAGCCTTATAAATAGTAATTACCAAAGCCGGAATAAAGACTCAGTCATCAATGTCTCCAAAGCAGGTACATACACTTTGACCTTCTAATACTCACTCTTTTAAAGTACGTTACACCACATACTTTTTCCTTTTTGGTTCCACAGTTTGCTTTTCATGAAGTTACTGGGTCAGACTCTTTCCTGTTATAAATATCTCTCCCACCTGTCTCCTTCTTGCTATCCCTGCTGTTAGCACACTAGTTAGGTACTCATCACATCTCAATTATACTTTTGCAAAAGACTCTTAACTCCCCCTCTTCTAGTCTACTCTCCACACTGCCAACAGATTGATCTTTAAAAAATATAAAGCTGCGTCCTTTCCCTGCTTAAAACTTTTCAAGAAAAGTCCCCCGTTGCATTCAGGCTAAAATCTCACATTTTAACCACAAACATACAAAGCCTCTATGAGATGGACTCTACTGGCTGGAGAAGCCTCATTTCTCCCCACAATACCCCAGGCCTTCCATGCCCCACCTGCAGCACACACACACAACACACGCACACACACATGCAAACACATGCAATCCCTGCTTCAACTAGATGAATCCCATGCCATTTTGCTGCCTTTGTGCCTCTACAAGGATCATTTCTCCCCTGGAATGCCCTTTATCCTCTTCTTTTCTAAGCTCCTACGTGCCCTCCAATACTTAGCTGAGATGGCATCTCCCACGGATGTCTTCTTGGACGTCTCTGGGCCTGGGTCAGGTGTTTCCCCATTAGATCCTCCATCGTACTTTCCCCACGTCTATGGCTATCACTTCAGTTCACATTTATCTTTCAACTATATTGAGCAGCAAAACAAGCTTGAACGCACAGTACAAATTACATTTACTATTCCAGTCCTCAACGGGTTTTATGTCCTCTCAGGTTCTGAGTTAAAAATAGGCCCGGAAAAGATGGTTATCCAGCAGAATTTGTATGTGTTTATACCTTAGCTATTTCTCCTGATTCTCATCTTCAGTGGTTCTTCCCAGCTATATTTCCTATTATCTTCTGTGCTTGGATCCTAGCATTTACACATGACCTTTGGGAATCGACTTTTTGCCCCTAGTCTTAGTATCTTGGATTACAGATAAATTTCCTGTTCACTCATGACTTCTCAATACTGACCCTGCACCATGGGTTTTCCCTAATGTCAGTCCTGTACTCAAACAGGTGAACACAGTATTTTCATGACTCTTTTTTTGAATCACAAAGCTAGAAGTCATCAAGCCTTCAAACAGAATTTTCTAAATTATTAACACATCCAGGAAAATAAATTCAGACCCAGACATGGAAGGGATCTCTCATGAGAGTGGCCGCATGCTAAATTACCACTGCTGTTAGAATGGCTGTTTCTGCTAATAAACACATACTATCATATACTAAGTACACATTACGTTATTTAATACTCACTGGAGATAAGATCACACACCTTTTACAAAAGTGGAAACTGAAACTTAGAAAAGTTGGTAACTAACCCAAATTCATATAGCTAGATAACTGTCAAAATCAGGATTCTGGCTTGTTTTAAACCCTGGCCTGTCCCACATAATTCTCTTTGAGCAAATACCCAGGGGGTCTCCAGGTCCTAGAAGAGACATGCACAGGGACCTGTGTTGGAGGAGAGGAGTAGGTAATGAACAACAAATCGAGCTATGTTACCCACACCAAAGAATTTGACTTTTGGCCCATTCTTAGAGAAATGGATTACGATGTAACAAGGAAAAAGCAAATGTAATCTCTGATTGAATCTGGAGTTTTACCTCTCCACTATTAGCTATCATAATGCCAGCCAAACCCCTCAGGGAGGCATTGCAAGAGGGTTATAACATCATATTGATGAACCATAGTAATCAAGGGAAGATGGGAGTTGGGAGCAAGAGTAAAAACATAGTCAACAGAGGGAAATGCTCATAAATCAGAGTGTCACTGGAATAATTAGTGCCACTTGACTCAAAAACATATGCAGGTCTTGAAAATCAAAAGGGAAAAAAACTTTAGAGAGTCATGTGATTTGTCAATCCATAGGTGACACCTATGTACCTATAATTTCAGAGAGTGTCATCCATGTCATATAAAATTGATGACTATTACACAAAGGAATCTGAGTAAAAGTCTGGGAAGTAAGTCAAAAGATAATGCTACTATTATCTAGAAAGCACTTACAGCACAACTTTAAAATTGAATCAATAAATGTTTGACTGGTAAACTCTGAGGACATAATTAATTCAGCAATTGAAATTCTACCTAAATCTTTATAAATTGTCTCTGTGTAATCTAACGTGTAATGATAATAATACCAAACACTTACAGGACTTTGCAGTATACAAAGGACCAAGACTCATGATCACATTTAGTGGTATTAAGTTCACAGGACATATGTATGCTGAACTTTCATTTCATTTACAGTTATGCATACAGTTCAATTAGACTCAATCCAGGAAGCATTCATTGCCTATTGTGTGCCAAACCTGTGCTAACGCTAAGAGTAATCAGAGTGAGTCCTTATCTGGTCCTAGACTAGAAGAGGCATCAGAGGCAAACAGAGAGTTACAGAAGAATGCAAATAATGGTGATAATAAAGTAACATCAGAAATATGAGCAAGATACAGGGGTCACAAAGAAGAAGGGTGAGTTTATGATGCGTTAGTTTCTTTTCTTCGTTTGTAAAAATAGGGGCTGGAGTGAAATGAGTGGATTGTATTATCTCTATAGTCAGTTTCTGCCCTATAATTTTGTCATGTCTAAATATTTACCAGATTAGTTCTGTTTTGTTCATTTCCCCCCTAAGGCGATATTTTCTGATATGACTCTTGGAAATGCTGAGTTAAAAATCTTCCACTATCAAGGACTGATACGGAGTCTTCATCACTAAGTCCCCGGCTTTCCTTCTTCCTTCTTTCTAAGTGCTTTGCGGGATGTTGTTACTTTTGAATATCTCTTCCAGAGACTGAGTAGAGAAAGGAGGTTGAATTATAATCAGTCACTTGTTAAAGTTCTTATGAAAGTTTGATAGACAAGAGGGTCAGCTCTTAAGGGAACACTTTTTCATATCAGAAAGCTCTTAATTGCCTGCAGTAATGGAGAGCAGTGGTGTGTATAATCCAAAAAGGTGGATAATCCAAATACCATTTATATTTGACTTTGAAATGCATTTCTGAACTTGAATTTGAATAGAAATATGGGACTAAGGACTTGAAGAGTCCTAAGCTTTCTATCTTCTTTCTACACACTAGTCTTTAGAGAGAATAAGCAAATTCATGTTTGAATTTTAGGACCTTCCTCCACTGGGCTGCAAGTCAACTTAGAGTTAGAAGAAACAGAAATGGTGGCAGTGTCAACCATAGCTAAGCGAAACCTCCCAATCAAAACAATATTTATCTTAGAGGACATAGAGTATGGCTGAATATTGCTAAGTTGTATATGGTTATCTGTGAACCATGTTTCCACTTAGACTGGATCATTTAAGTTGAATATGATGTACATCATTCAAGCTGACAGCAAGATGACTAGCTAAAGATGCTCCAAATGTCTGACTCCCCTACTAAATGCCAGCCTGGCAATCGGGGGAAGCCACAGCAGGATGTCTTCAGGAGCTATTTCCAAACAAATTTAGACTTGCCTTATACATGATGAGAGCTATTTATAAAGATTGTATAACAAATAGCTTATAATAGACACCTCTGTCAATTGCATTTATAATGAAAAGATCTAACACAAGAAGGCATTGATTCCCAGTGCAAGCTAATGCTACAATATCATTCCTTTTTCATCAGCTATGTTAACTGGGGAGGAAAATCAGTGACAAAACTCACTGTCCCTCAGTTCATCAAAATTTGACTTGAGACCTTAATAGGAATTAGAGTTTTCAAGATGTGCAACAAAAGAGTAAGAGAAAATAGATTTATTTTAGCTGGTAAAGCCAAATCCAGAAATCGTACTGAATGACAAGATCTACATTCAGAAATTACTATTATTATTTTACAGGGACCTTTAATAGTTTCTGCTGTGATCTGTTTAATTGATGGACAAAAGGCAAGAAGACAGATTGAATGGATTGAAAGAAAAGCAGAAAACATGTAGAAAACAGCAAAAATCAAAAAGAGAAATTAAATTCTTTCACCTCCTGTTAAGACAAGTAGGAAGCAAAAATAAATAAATGACAAAACAAAATAAAATCTAAATAATTTTAGTATGAGTGGTTTAAAGCCTATCAGCAACTTCCTACCTGTGTTGGCCTAAAGAAGATGGGTCATTAAAATAGGATGTAAATTAGGCCATATCCCCAGGGCAGGTGAAATTAGCATGTAGTAATTGTGCAGGCAGAGGGAGATTTTAGCATTGCCACAATCAAAACTGGAGCTTAGAGAGGAAAATAAAAAGATTAGATTAGAATCAGAAAAAACTGAAAAAAAAACCTAAATTATTTCTACATTTTTTTTTCAAAAAAAAATTTTTTTACAATTTTGGAAACAGGAGCCTATGTCTGAAAACTCATGATTTTCTTGTTCAATATATTTATTTTTTTGATATCACCGTATTTCCTCTTAGAATATTTAAAAATGTGAAATGTGTTCAGTGATTACTGTGACATGGCAATTTGAAACCTTGACTTTCATCTCCTAATTTACTCCCAGTTTATAGTTATCTTGTGCATATTAGTTATTCCTTTGAGATAGCGTTCTGCTTCACTCATTGATTCATTTTTTCAGTAAACATTTCTTACGTACTTATTATGTGCAAGCTCTGTGCTTGGTGCAAGACCTGTGAACATAGGTAGGACATGGTTATAGTCTTGTTGCATTTGTTGGAACCTAGTGGAGCAGGGACAAAAGACACACATGTGAAATAAAAGGCATAAAAATTATGATTAAAGCTATGCAGAAGCAGAGTGAGCACAGAGAGAGGTCCCTTCTACGTGGGGTCAGATATATCAAGGAATTCATTAATGAGCACTTAGCTTTACAAAATCTCTATGTTCCAAAGACGTTTAACAATTATCCCTATTCCAAAAGGACAAGAAGTAAAAAAAAAAAATCCTTATTGATTTAATATAGGTAAATTAAAAATAGAAACAAATAAAAATAAATAAAAGGAAAAAAAGGAAAAATAATTAAAATCTTTCAAAATATGAGATAGCTCTTTTCAGAGCTGTCATAAATAAATAAATAAATAGATAGATAGATAAATAAATAAAATAGATGGTTTTTATTACTACTACTACCACCACTACTACTTGTTTTTCCTACATCAGAAGTAGAATCAGTATATACTTATGTACTAAAAGTGCATGGAAAAATGTACAGGGAACTGTGGGTTTAGAACATTTTATTTCATATATTCTTAACTGATTTTCTAACTTTCATGTTTAGAAACCATCCTTCATCAAAAAGACCCAAGTGTTAAATAAACAAGTCTAGAATTCACAGTGTGTATGTACTCTCCTGTCTTCCTCAATTTCTGTCATTACTTTTCGGCTTTAGTGAGCAAACTGTGTTATTACCATCTTCTTTTCTTTATCCCCTCAAAAAGGTTTCCCATGTGTTAAACAGAGCGCAGTTGTGTGATGTGATGTGTGTGTCTGAGTGTGCAGGGGTGAAGAAAGAGAAAGATGGAAAAAGATACAGAATATTCTTATGTAAATATGCATAGGTAATAATGTATATAAATATACATAAAAACGTGGCTTCTATACACAGGCCGAAAAAAATATAAATCAACATGAGGCATAGAAACACACATATAGTCAGATGGATCAGTCATCTTAGGCAACAAGGTGTTTCAAAGCCCAGTCTACAAAATCATCTAATTAAAAGAATATTTTAATACTCGATTCTGCTTTTCTTTGTAAGCATTTTCTCCCTTCTGTTTGTTTTCTTCACTCAAGTCACAGCAAGGGTTGTGCTGAGCCTCCAGTTGATCTAAGCTGCTTGGTGCATGCCCAGACAGCAAGAAAATGGTTTCTCTGGCAACAGGAATTATGTGAAATCTCTGTGTGTCCTCCCCCACCCTCCATCTGATTCCTATTCACTTAAGCTGTTCACATATAGGCAACAATGAGGCACTGGAACTCTAATGAGCAATTCAAATTTATTGAGCTAACTCATGGAGGCGGGCACTGTGAGCATCCTCATTTCCTGTGTACCAAGGAGCAGGGCACATTTGTTGTATGTTATTCACATTATTCAAAAACCGTGCACTGTCAGCAAATAGCCCACACCAGATAAAAATCAGATGAATATCTAAAATATGAAGCTTATATGGAATTTCTTTCCATCAAGCTAGAAAGGAAACATGAAGGCTTTCAGGTGCTAAACACTCAGCTTTGAATTTTCCAAAGATGATGAGGCATGGAGGTCACAATGATTTAAAACCGCCTCACATTATGTCTGGAACCCAAGAAGGAATGGCAAGAGCTTTGATTAAATGGCTTCAAACGTCAGGGGTTTTTTTGTTTTTTTTTCCCCTAGGGAATCACACTGTTCCTCCATGACTAAAGCTCTAGAGCTTTAAATGTAGGCTTTGCTAATATTCTCTGATAATAGTTCATGATTAGCCCTCCTTTACATGTTTAGTTTTTTCTCCAATACCTTTTGTTTAGGAGAGAGTCCTATATTTAGCAATAGTGCTAAGGTGGATTTTCACTAACAGAGTTTAATCAAAATTAGATTTGCTTGGAGAAATAAGGGCTGAGAAGCAAATCAGCCTTGTTCTTTAGGCACCGGGAGAATATGGAGGGGGGTGAGGAAATCCATTTTTCTTTAGCTTCAGTAAGGATGAAACAATAGCGAGAAATACACTCAGTAACATAAATCAGAAAATAAAGTGAATATGGAATGGACTCCTGAACAGGTTTCAGAATCACTGTCCTGGAAATTTGTTACCGAAAATTTGCCTCTTCACTGTGTAGAATATCTTAGTACAATTTACTGGGAAGGAGGTGGATTTTTAAGACTTTCTTGGTTTTACATTCATACATTTAACCTGTTCAAAATTAAAGACTTTCTGCCACCAAAAGCAATAGAAAATGCCTCTTTGCCAAAACCCTTAACCTCAATCTACATGATACAGTGCTTAAATAATAACTCATTGAAGATGTTTTAATATTTAAACTCTAACTTCCAGTTAAAGCTCTGAAGAAAGTGAGCAGGACGATTACATTAATGTCATAAATATAATGATTATTTAACACAAAGCATGAGAGTGATGCCACAAAAGACAAAGGTGAAAGTGAAACAATAATACTAATATCAACAATTATTTCATTTTTATAGTCAGTCCTTAGATAATAAGAACATATTGTCTAAGATAAAATAATTTAAAGAATCTAAAATAACTGCCATTTTTCCAAGGCATCAGTATGGCCAGTAAGTATAGGCAAAATTTGGAGAATAAACACAAAATGTAAGTCCTATACTGAAGCCATAACATTTAGAATTTTGATCCTGATACAGAGCTTTCAGGAACAGAGCATCTTGGAATCAAAGTTTTATTCCAATTGGAAAATAGAAACTCAACACTTCTACATAAAAACACATTGCCCTCACCTGATAAATCGGGTATACTGAGCCCAGGGCTTTGCATATTAGGCTACTGCTTGCTTCTGAGAAGAAAGGAATTGTTCCTGTGATTCTAACAGTTGTGTCCCTCTGCACACTGGATAATACATGAGGAGCTACAGATGTTTCTCAAAGAACTTCTGAGCTCTGATTTGGAGCCCTTTTCCCACAGAAGCATCTCTTTAATTGTGAATTTTGCTTTGTTTCATTTTCTTAATTTTACTTATTTAATTTCACCCTTATTCCAAGAAGAGTTGAGATGGCTTGTCATTATGTATCAATCCCTAATAACCATGTTCCTTTTAAAGAGAAAATTGCCTAAGATTAGGAAAAGTACCTCGATAAGGCACTTGTAGTGGAATGAGTCTAAGAACATGTGTTAGTAAGACAGAAAATAGTAGAAGACAGCAAAACTGCTTCTAAATGAGAAATTAATTAGAGTTTAGTGGGTGATGGGGACTAAAGAAAAGAGAAGCACAAGGCAGGATGGCCTTTCAGATAGATACAAAAATTTTAAATGGGGATATGCAACATTCAATTTTAGGTTGTTGGTGTTTCTACATCTTCCCCATAATTCAGGAAAGTGTTTATTAACATAACCAACGACATTTATTTTTATGGAACTGTGTATGTGTTGTATGCTTCAGAGGCTGATTTCCTCATTTATGTATATAACATAGCAGATACGCAGAGCAGAAAAAAGTTATAGAGAGAGGTAACTGGAGACAGGTGACCATGAAGATGGATGACTGGGAGTTTAGAGAAATCCTGAGAAGCGTATTGGGCTTTCCATGGGACATGGAATAGGGGTGTAAACCAATCTTATTTAGAGCTTAAGGGCAAGAGGGCCTCAGATGACATATGGGTTATACCACAACACACACACACACACACACACACACACACACACACACACACTGAAATGGTAAAATATTGCAAATTTAAAATTAGAAATTAGAAAATACACAATTGAATAGAAGTTTAAGATCTGGGGGAAAAAATGGCATATGTATCAATGGGCTAAGTACATTTGAGTCATGTAAGATCAGTGGACCAGCTTCAGGACCTTACTGTGGTGAACTTGTTACAAATTTCCAAAATCTTTTCAAAATCACTTTGATCCAAATCATGTGCTTATTGAAGCTTTACACATATTAGCTGTGCATGACCTTAGTCTGGTGGGTAAAACTATCTGAGCCCTAATATTCTCCTCCTTTCCTGTAAAATAAGAATAGTGTCTATTTCAAACATAAATAATAATGGCTAATTTTTATTTTTCTATTATTGACTTGTTATTCCTCCACAGGTGGGCCCAAAATAACTCTGTAATAATAAATCCTCTGTAAATGTTCATTCTAGTCATTCCACATATTTTTTCACAGTTTCTTTATTTCATTTGACAAGATTAGAGTGCCTTGCTCCTTTATCATCATTAGTTTAATCCTTATTAGAGCACCAGTTAACCTATGCTTGTTAATGACTTGAACAATGGGAACCTGATTTCTGCTCAGGCATCAAGCCTATTCCTACCAAAAAAAAAACCAAAAAAACTTTTAACATTGTTTCAGCTGTACCATGGATTGTCAGGAAGCAATCTCATGGTATATGCCCAATGTGAGGTGAAATTATGTTTTCAGCTTAATTAGCTACACCAAGTAGGTGGGCACGTAGCCCATCTCAGCACTTTGGCCCCTACAGTGCCCAGCGGGAGCATGTAACCACCAGTGACGCTGTCCAAGGATGGCAGGGTCTCAGCAGGTCTGCAAAGCTCAGCCTTTGATATACCATCGTCCTTTTATATTCTGACCTTACGTCACCATTTGGAGAAATGTAGCCTTACAGTTTAATGAAGGATGTGTTCATACACTCGAAGCAGACTCAGCATCAGATAACATCACACTTTTATTTCTGTGGAGAATTCACAGACTGAATGTCTAAATTAATCTGAAAAATATCTCTGCTTCCTGTTTTCCAACATTCTGGAGAGCCAATTTTCCTGCACCTACTACGTGAACCAACTAATAAAAACAAAGTTGAGATTTTGTATAAATTGAAGAGTCTGACATACACTGGTTCAATGAGTTCTACATTCCAATATAATACTTGAAATCTTGCAATTACTGTATTTCTAAATACAATAAAACCTAAGTTTTTTCATGTATAATAACCTCAACCTTCTTAAATTACTTTTATTAAGTTTGGAAGAAAAAATAAAGAATAGAAAACTATAACTGACCTTCAAATAACATAAGCATTGTGTTGGTAGGCTTTACATGACTATGCTCTCCAAAGGTTTATAAAAGCCAAACTGTCATCAGTATTTACTATGGAAAAGAAAGACTGAGTAATAGAAAACATTAAATTAAACAAGATCATTTAAATAGAATTACTACAGTGTACTGCAGTTCACACAGACTCTTGCATAAGGAAAATAATCAAGGTGCAACATTTCTCATCTTACTTTTAAAGACAAAGGTTGTGCCAAGGGCTCAGGATCTTGTTGCTGCTAACAATAGTCTTCCTATGCATTAAACTTGTCTCACCAAAGCAAGTATTTGACATATGAGGGGCCTGCCTGCAGTACTATCAACAGTTCCATTATAGGGGACTTATTTTCCAAAGATACCTCTCTTGTGAACAGAATTTAATTTGGGCTATCTTTTCTAGATGTTCGATGTTTGTAACTATTGTCTCCAAATAAATAAAAGGCTTAAATTAAAGTGATAAACAACTCCAACTTAATGTATGCATTATATTTTCACTTTATATAATTTATCAGTTATAATCTTAATTATTAGAAACATTTAGTTATGCCTACTCAGTTATCTGTTACTAAACAAGAACTCATAATCCTTACAAAATACATCAAGTGGTTTCATTTCCACGTTTTCGAGAATCATATATCATTACAGTAATGTCAGTAGATGAGATTACCTAAAATGAGGATAAGTTCTTTCTTATGTAAATATGTCAAAATATGCCTATTAACTGCACATAAAGTCATAAATAAATTATGCCTCTCTTACTGAGACAGAGTTATAGGCCATATTTGGGGAAACACAGTAGTGACAGCTGGTAAGAATGACTGCTTTTCCTATTAAACTATAAATGGTAATAGCTAACACTGATTGGGTGCTCACAGCCAGTCACACACACACACTTCTTGTGTATTAACTTACTGAATCCTCACAGAAAACCTATGAGATTGGAACTATTACTGTCCTCATTTCATGGAGGAGTTACAGAAAGGTTAATTAACTTGCTCCTAGACAAAGCTAGAAGTGCTGAAAACTGTAATCTAAATCTGGACAGTATTCTAGAATCATTCTTTTCAACCACCATTTGTGTAATTGATTTAGATACATAATTTATAATTTATAGACTATTAGTTGTGATATATCAGAATAAGATTTTACTTTTAAATAATGGAGAGCATGCAAAGCAGTCCGGTTTGTTTAATAGGACACCAGATGCAAAGCAACTCACTGACATACAACTGTCACAGGAAAAGAAGGTGTTTCTGAATCACCTGTACCCTGGGGAAACTACATGCTATTTCATTCAAAGTCCAAGGGCCTTAATTTCTAAAGGATAAGCTTTAAAGAAGCATCTGTTTCTTCATCAGAAAACCAAATAATCAACTTTTATTTCTCAAAGGTAAGGAAGAGCAAATGGACACACCTTGGATCTAACCTGTGGTTCCAGAAAGGATAGAAAATAGCAAGTGTGATGATTAAATCAACAAACTGCTCCTTCTGGGAAAATTCTGTGATTAAATGCAAGGCAGCATGTAAAATGAATCACTATATTACTGGCAGAAAACCTGAAATGAAGATGCAGGACCTAACTGCTCTTCTGGAAGAACTACAAATGTGTTGGAAGAAAGAATCTAAAAAGCTAACATTTGACATTACCTCTTATTGAGCAATTACATTATTGCCTAAACCAATATTATATTAACCAAGAAAGAGAATATAAAATCTGTGTATTCTGTTTACATTTTCACTCATCCACACTGCACCAGGTCTTCCCCGTTGCTGAGTCCTCTCTGATAATAAATTGAGTTTTTGTATAATCTCTTTTAGGTCACCTAAGCAGTGATGCACAAAATTGTATACCCACGGTTGAGAGAAATAATGAAGCCCCTCAATATCTAGCTGGCTATCAGAGAGTGACTAAGGTACCACAAGGATTAATCTCAAATAATCCTAATGATATTTTTAAGCTCTTTTGAGGCAGGAGGGAAAGGGGCAGGGCACAGCCACTAAAAGAATAATACAGCAATTAGCACCAAGATGGTGGAAGATTCAACTCCCGGTACACCTTGAGTTTCAATATAAACTCATTGAAATATAATAGCATGTTAAATGGTACTCCCACAGGTGCCCGTACAATTTCAAGGGGCGACCATAAAAGGTCAATGGGTGGGTGATGGCCCAATTCCTGGGAATCCCATTCCCTTCCCCAAAGTAGGTGGAATAATCCCCCGACTTGTAAGCATATGAAGTTACTAAACTAACAACTCCCATACCTACTGGCTGCCCTCCCTTCTGAGTGAGCCGGACCTTACTCTGTCTACGGAGTGTATATCTACTTTAACTTTAAACTAAGCACCCAAACCCCATATTTTGTGGGTTTTCTCTTGCCTTCTGAAACAGCCTGCCTATGGAGTATGCATCTCTCTGAATAAATCTACCTTTACTTAACTGTGGCTCGCTCTTGAGTTCTTTCCTTCACGAAGCCAAGAACCCACGCTTGGCGGGGCGCATCTAAGGGACCAAGACTTGGGGCATGGCCATCCTATCGCCCCACATTTCTTTTTCCTGTATCACTTTTTAAAAATTACTAATACACCTGTACCTTTAAATTACCTTGTTCAGAGCATACTTGCCATATATTTGGGTTAGCTGGTACTTTAATTTTTAGAAAGGAAAAGATCGATATCCCTTTATCACAGAGGATACAGAATTTGAAATGAAGATTTTGAAATCTTCTAGTTTGTACTTCCTGTGTATGTTTGTATCTGCTTTGAAATGAAATATATCCAGTCTCCCAGCCATTCCACACTTTTCCAATTTGTTGAATTATAAGAAACCTGCAAAGAATTTATAGGGAAGATGTTCTACAAAAGTCATGGACATGACAGCTTTTTACTAAGGAATCAATTATATTGACACTAAAGAGTAAAGATTTTAAGACTAAAGTCTTTAAGACTAAAGACATCCTAGGTAAACTTTCTTAGTTAGCAGCCTATGAGTACTAGAATATCTAAGTCTAATTCATAAACACATATACAGACAGATGAAAATGATTTTTATTTTTATTCAAAACAAGTGAAGAATGTGAGGTAAAATGAAATAATATACTGAAATCAGACTCAAGAAATTTAAATCAAATAACTGACATTTTAAAAAGCTGGATTATTTGTATTTTAATAAAATGTACTATATTATCTATTATTACTTTTAGGTAATAACAAAATTCTTCAGAGAAACTTTAAAATAAAACTTGGCCCAAGGAAATGTTTATACGTAATCAACTCCACTTCAAGATATGACTCTTTAATGTTTCCAATGAAGATTTAGCATAATTTTCTTCAACAAATAGAGCTCATTCTGCTCTTAAAACATGTAATTCATTATCTCATTTGAATATATTGCTTAATTTAGTAAATATGTGATGAATAGCAGTAATGATACAGAAGTAAAACAATGTAATTTTACTCTCATATCTAATTATCCACCAGTAAAACTAAAATCTGAACTGTGGAAAGATGATTTATCTAGTCGTGACATCAAGAGGGGATAGCCCAACACTTTTAACCCATTGTTTGTCATATTTCTGCATGGAAACATGTTTTAAAATAAAGTGGACCTAATACAGAAAAATGACAACAATCTTAGAAACAATTTTTGAGGGTATATCCATAGCCAACTTTCTGTGCTCAAATGGTGTAAAATAAAAAAAACTTGTGTCAAAGTTTTCATTCTCAGTGGAGTTATCTGGTTAAGACTATAACTGTAGAAGTATATAGCTTAGATGCCAGCATCAGAAAAGCCCCAAAAGTCTAGCTTAAACTGAAGGCACAAAACAATGGCAAAATATCAGTTTCAATGTCAGCTTAATGTATTGCTTAATAACACAGGCAATGAGACATGGGCTAAATTTAATGCATATTTACAACAGCCTCTACTGATTTACTTGAGTTAATATGAATGAGACTAAGGACATTTAAATACATTGGTTTCTTAGACAATTTGTCTGAGAGTTTTAAACTCTGTTTTGTGAGAATCCCTGGGGAAAGTTAAATGCAAGTAGTTTTATTTAAGAGGACTAACCAGGATAAATCTAAAATCAGAAGTTGTAACTCTGCTTAAACCACGTAGCTTATTCATAGAATAATATAATCATAGAATTACTTATAGTTGGCTTATCTAGTTGAACCTCATTACATTAAAGGGAAAGAAAGAAACACCCAGGAACGTGGAAAGAATTACCAAAGAGCATTCAGTACAGTGACAAAGAGAAAAGTCAAGTAAATTTGAGGCTTTCTGACTAACAGGTCTTCCATTAAGCACTGCAGTGATTGAGGAATTAGCCATACTCAGAAATGCATAACTAATCTTTTAAGTAATTTCTTAGTATTATTTCAATCTCCCTCACATTTTTTGTCTTGTTTTGAAGAAAAATCAAGTTGTTATTTCCACCTGTCTATATATATATATAGATATATATAGATATATATATGTTTATGAGTTTGACATAAATTCTAATGCTTATTGGGTGCTAGCTAATGCAATGCATCCATTCATTTTTTTTTACTCAACCAATATTCATCAAAGATTTAATAAATTCAAGGAGCATTTGTGACACAGAAGAATTTATTTTGGTGTTAAAATTACATTTATTTTGATGTTCTACCCTCAGAATGCTCCCACAAATAAAGTACATTGACAAATAATGATGAGGGGGAACAATTAAATGGACCTAAATAAAAGAAACCTTAAGTGTAACTTGAGAATTTAGAACATGCAGTTGTCAGTTGTAGTTCTAAAAATTTGATGTGCATAAGATTCATGTTGGAAGCTTGTTAAAAATGTAGATTTCTGTTCCTTATCTTTAGACAATTAAATACAGTAGTCTTGGGCTGAGGCCTGAGGATCTGCATATTTAATAAGAACCAAAAGTAGTTCTGACTCAAGAAAGCTTCTGACCACACATCCTGGAACCTTGATAAGGGGCTGCTTCACGGTGGGAGAAGCAATGATAATATCATGAAGGATGTAGTATTGAGATGTTTCTAGAAAAATGGATAAAATTTGGGTGTGTGGAGATGTGGTAAAGGGCAGTTAAGAAGGGGGAAGAGAACCAGTAAACACACAAGAGCAAGAAGATGCAGTGAGATGGGAAACAGACAATGGTCTACCTTGGCCAACACTAAGAATGTGACAGGATAATATGAGAGATGGCTGTAGATCAGGGGGAAACTGATTACAGTCACGAGTGTCAAACCACAGAGCGTTGACTCCTAATAAGTGATAGGAAGTTCCTAAAGTTTTCTGAGTGGGTCAAAGCTTAATCCAAAGTGTGGGGGTGTAGACTGGGGGAAATAGAACTGAAGCCATGGGAGGAGATAAAGTGGCCAAGAAAAGCAAATCAGAATAAGATGAATAGGGGTCAGGAGATAACATTGAGGGATGTCTATATTTTACTGACCGGAGAAAGAGGAAACAAAGAAGGAAAACAGAAGCCTGATGAGATGATTAGAAGGGTAAGTAAGGGAAAGTATACCAAAGAACAAAAGGGTAGGGTCAGTCGGGGCAGAGCCCAGTGGCGTGTAGGAGGAAAAGGTGGGACTCACTACATTGCTCAGGGGCATCACTTTTCCTCTTCAGGCCACTGTGTGTGGGTTCAGAAAAGAGGCATAAAGGTCATACTCATATACTACACAGACTGAAGACTGAAAAAAAAAAAGCATAGGGGTTTTACTAAAGGATGGATTTTAGATGAGAGATGAAAGAGCACAAGAGTAGTGATCACCTGTGACTGCAGGAAAGCAAGGAGCAGAAGGTTTCAAATGCAGTGCTCGGTAATATTAGAAACAAGGAGGGACAAGAAACTGATGAGGATTTTACAGAATCCAACAGTCTGAAAATCTGTGTAAAAGTATGGGAGCCCTCATTTAGTTTTAGACCTTCTTTCTGGTCTTTGGTTCTGTTGCTCCTGTTCAGGAGGGGGGAAGAAGAAAGGTGGCCGGGTCAGGGATGCCCTCTTTGAGGCGCCAGGTGATGGTTCTGAAATGCTTTCCAAGCACATAACTAACATGTCGGGTACAGCAATTCCAGCACTTTGAAGTTTACACTGAGATATGCCAAGACACTCCTGGCTGGTCCAGGACCGGTCACTGAAATGTGAGTTTCAATTTCTGCACCTGTGTCAAGTGTGGATCACAGACCTTGCCACTTATGCCATCTTACCTCAGGAGGATGTCAACAAGAATCAGTGAGTGACTCTACAGAACCTTGAGCCAGTTGGGGAGAAATGCTCTAAGTGCCAAATCACTTCTTATTTTCCATACTCACCTAGGTTTCTTGAAATGTTAAAAGAAAAAAAAAATTAGAGAATTCACAAATAAATAGGGGCTAATAGGACATCTTTATTGGGCTGAAGGGGGATTACAAAATTTCCTGAGAAGTATGGCAGTTAGTTAACAATTTACAAGTTTTTTAGACTGTTAATGCTTGTGGCTCTTAGGGCCCAAGTTACTGAATTAATCTATACTTGAATCCAAAGATGAACAAATAGACCTAAAAATGGCTCATGCTTGGGTTTGGGTTTCTGTGCACTAAAAAATAACTTTACTACTATTTTGACCTTAACCTTTGAAAAATTAGGTTTATATATTGCTCCCTTTCTACAACCCCCATTCTCTTTTTTAAAAAATGGCTATCCCAGCACTTAAAACGTTCATTCCACAAATGCCCATTGGGCACGTGTGCCAGGTACTAGGCTGAAGGCTGAAGATAAAAAGTTAAATGAGACACTCTCTGATCTTGGAGGCCCAGTCATTTGACTACTGTGGATCTTACCTGACAGCGTGTTAGACTCCAAGACCCCCTTATGAAGGATGCTGTCATTATCTTTACATGTTTAGATCTCAGGCTTTTAATATAGCTATTAAAAATAATGTTAAATGGAATTTAATATAGTTAAAAGATAATTTGGATAGGGGCCTATCTTACAATAATCATCTTTTTTAAGGTGAAAAAAATTCTCTCAAATAAATCGATTTTTGGTTCATTTTGATTGATCTTTGAAATAAATATGATAATTACCTGCTAATATCAGTTAATCATTTAATCAATATACAGAACAGCCACTTTACTTTCCAAAAGGGTCATCTTATCAAGACATAACTTATGAATTGAGTGAATTCTGATTCTGCAGTATATCTTGGACCTTAGGAATGATTCCACAACAATCTATCTAATCTTTCAGAGAAATAACAGAGGGGACTATTGAGAGTTTATAGTACCATGTCATATTTTCTGTTGTCATTTCAGCTTTTTCAGTGTTTGTAAAACTAAATGTTATCAAAAGGTTTGGAATGGGTTTAAGATTTCTGAGAGATCAAGTTATGTTATCTACAAATGCTATATTGAAATACATCTTTGTCTCCATCTGCTTTGAGCTAAAAAATTGGAAGCAGTTAGATTCATAAATCTTTCCTATAACATCCATATTTGACATAATAATTCAAATGAAAATAAGGTACAATAAAAACATAAGCCAAATTGGTGAACAATTCAGCATCACTTTTTTTAAGTTGAAGTCAGAGAAAAAAGAGAAGAGACAAAATAACCTGACACTGGCATCACTAAAGTCACATTTTAACATTTAAAATGGTTTCTACATTAAGTAATATAAAGGAAAATATTTCTCCCAAGTAATGAAGCAATCTAGAATGCAGTTCTTAAAACCGATGCAGTACAACCTGCTAGTTCAGCTTAAATGTGAATTTCAGCTAACTTATAGTTGTATACAGTTGCCATAACTTATGAGTTGAATGAAAATGTAAAGATCTACATAATATGTAGTAACAGTAGTTGATAAGGAGTACATATTTTTAGGCATCCTTTAAAAAACATGGTTTCAATTTTCTCCTTTCTTATACGATTACTAAAATCTTAGGTGTCTTTTTCTTTTTTGGAAGTATACACATTACTTTTAAAATAATTCCATTATGTTAAACAAATGAAGTATTTTGAGCACAAACTAAGAGATATGGTCAGTCCTTTCTGTATCAGCATGTGCTAGTGTACCTATGTGTCAGCACCTTTTTTTTTCCAGCCTGACATTGACTTACCTTGGCTCAAATAAATTAATATTCTGACTCATCTGGTAGAAACAATAGTTTGAAAAACCAGTGGTAAGAGGGGAGAGAAAGTAACAGGAGGAAACATACAAAGATGGAAGGAATGGTGGAGGTATTTTATAGTATATAAAGGTGTGAGTTGACTGATATTTTGTGTGTGTGTGTGTGTGTGTGTCTGTGTGCATGTGCATGTGCATGAGCGATAGATAGGTAGCAACTGAGAGCCATGTGCCATAAGCTCTGTGATGGGGCTGGGACTATGTCTTGTGCTGCATTAATTACCTGGGCATACGTTACTTGATCTTCAGCATAGGCACATTTATAAAACTTGAGAGCAGACTTTATGTTGTCTGTATTCTCTGATTCTGTTTTATATCTGAAAAAATTCATCTTACTCTCTTTCTGTGGCATTGCTCCTCATACTTTCTCCCAGGATATAACTAGTTCCTAGGCTTCTGCTTACTGAAAGAAAAGTACAAAATGAAAGTATATGATAGATGCAGAGTTTTGTAGTCATATCATTCCTTTTCAATGATATTTTTAAAAATCTATAATGATATCGATGTATAATTTACTGTCTTTACAGTGTGTTAGATACTGTCACTCTGCCAATGCTGTACTATTTTGAACCAGAACTACACTGATCACATTTTATAGACGAGTAAAATGGAGCTCAAAAAGGTGAAGTAGCTATTCAAAATCATATGATTCATAACAGGGAAGTCTGAACTCAAAGTCAGACTGATCAAATGCCAGTGTCCAAACTACTGGATTGTAAGTAAAGAAAAAGAGAAAAAAAATGAGATTTACTCCCAAGAAAATTTGAGAACTTAAGATAAATTACAAAGCTGATATATAATATAACAGATTAGGAATTAACAAATTTCCTCAAAGGGTTAGATTCGTTCTTAGGCAGGAACAAAATCAAACAGAAAAATTCATCTATCTGATGAAACAAAAGGTCAGTCAGGATGGAGTTGGATTAGTATTAAAAGATCAGCAAAAAGAATTACAAAAGCACATGCTGACACAGCCCACTCAAACATTGTTTAAGAGAAGGCATCTTGGCTAATAGACTCAAGAGTATCATGGTCCTATTCATTCACTCATTCATTCATTCATTCATTCATCCAATTACATTTTTGATCACCTACGATATTCTCCATGCCTTACTTGGTGCTGAGGATTCAGAGTGAACAAGATCCACAGTGGCCACAAGACCCTTAAGGACCTTGCATCGAGCAGGGATTTCTACCTAGTGAGAATTCTAGATGGAGGTTTCAAACTATCTTTGTCCGCTGCCAGTAAGCAATTGAGTTATAAGCAATAAGACTCTTCTTATTCTGAATACACACTGACATAGTAATCTTCCGACTATGAATGGATTTCTACGCAGATATTTTAAAGGAGAATGTGCTGTTTTTCGCCAAGCTAAGAATTCTGATCTATATCATAACAGCCTACCATGGGGAAATTAGAAAACAGCTTGACTTACATGTCAAGAAATCAATCTACTATGGGCAAACTGACAAAAATAAAGTTTGGGACTTTGAGGTTCAGAACAGTTTGGACCCATAGTAAATTTATGAATGTAATGCCACCCTGTGAAGCTTCTTGGGGGACACCCAGACAGGCAGGCACCCCAACTTTTCATTTGATAATTGCATCATTGTCTTCTAAATAAATTAAGCCCAAATCAAATTTAAAAATAAGCATAAAAATTTAGGGTTAAAATATTTGTTATTATTTAAAATAATTAAAAATTATCTGATTGGAGATATTTGTAACTTTCTATATGAGAAAAGTATGCTGCACACCCAATATAATTTTTAAATATAGACCTTGGATTTTTATCCACATAGGTAACATCCTGTGTAATATGAACCATGATAGATATATTTCTCCCTGTTTTGATTCCCTCCAATGACTCAATGCAAGTTAATAATCATTTTCTAGCCATCAATGTTTAATAGGAACTAATTCGACAAATATGAGATGTTAAAAGGGCCCGTAGTATCTTTCTTCCAAGACACAAATACTAAAGCAGAACAAAACAAAAGGCACAACTGAAATCATAATTAAGCAGGAGGATTTACAGAGGGACCTCTTTGATTATTCATTAATGATATGTCTACAACTGATTGTCTTTTTAGTGCTACATAATTGAAAGAGGAAACTTTTAATATGGAGAACATTAGAAATCATTGAGGTAGTGAAGGGGTGTATCACAAGGGTACGCTCAGCTCAGTAACAAATGATGACATGAATGTGACCACAATAGAGTTGATTTTTAAAGCCATACACGAACACAAACATAATTACATAATGCCATACAGTCTTCATATGGTAGTCTCCAAACCAAAACACAGATAACTATAAGGATACACTAAATACTGTTGAGATGCAGAAATGATAAGTGAAGAACTTGTAAATAAGATAACAAGAACTCAGGTTTGTTCATTTTCTCTTTGGCCTCTTCCCTGTCTAGGTAGTAAAAAGCATTCCACTGAAGCTTCTGAATAGCCAAAACTTTATAAATCCCTTCTATAAACAACCTCAAAATCTCTATTTACACCTCAGCTTCTTCAGTAAAATAGCTTTCTATTTAATAAATACCTCCTTAAATTTTCAAAAGGCAGCCAGTTTTTCTCTATAAGAAAAATTCCTCCTTAAAAAAGCTCTTCACAATGTTCTACAGACCATTTTCTCTTTAAACCCAACCTCCCAATTCATAACAAATTACTTCCTTTTAGTGAATCAGAAGTGCTGTTGTAATCTTTTTATGTGGCATATTTTTAAGCACTTAGAAATAAGAGTGTATTTATAGAGAATGAATAATAAGAGGAAGAATTAGTTCAGGTAAACATGACATTAGAAACAGTAAAAAAAAATTAGAATTGTGTAAATTGCTTCTGGAAACTACTGCTATATCCTACACCATCTGTGTCTACTTTGTTGATCATCAAAAGCTTATCTCTATTTGGTTTCTCCACTCTGGAATGCAGCCTGAGAATAATTTTGAATAAGAAAGTAAGCAGTGAGAACAAATAAAGGGTTACATTCATTACCAGACATTTGAAGGAAGGAATGAAATGGTGGCACAAAATTGAGCCATGACTGAACAACATTATAATCCCCAAATCCCCAATATACACTAGCTTGTCGAAGAAATAAGAGGATCCCATTGAAATAATATTTTCAGTGAAAGTACTTCCTATCCAACTGGCATTAGCAGAGGTTCCAGAGGTCATACATTTTCTAGCTTTTGTATTAAAAAATGTATTCCAGAAATAATCAAATGCAGAGATCTCATGCCCTTATTATAATTCCTTACTATTACCGGCATCCAATTTTTGCTCCTTGAAAAATGTCTAGGAGACCATAGAATACTTCTAAACCCTGGCTCTATCTTATTTTATCCTCTGCATACCTAATTGGGCCTTTTACATGGTTATAATTTGAGTGAGTTGTTCTCCCAGTCTTATGGGTTAGATACCCTTTGGAATCTGATAAAAACCATGCACCTTCTTGCACATACATGTGTTCACACAGAAAGTTTTCAGGGGATTCACAGCTCTCTAGAAGCTAATCCATGCACTCTAGGTCAAGAACACATCCTTGAAATGAAAAAGTGAAGGAAGAATAGATATTTTGTATTGCTGACTTGAAAAATAAGTTAAAAAAAAAGCAATAAAAATAAACAGGCCAAAAAATGTTTTTAAAAAAGGAAGAAAATAAAAAGAAAATCTTCAAAGTATTCCATGTTTATAGCTGATAAGAAGAGCACCTCCATCGTCTTATTCTTGCTGCCACTTATGATGTCACCAATGAAGGGTAGGTGGGTCAACGAGAAGAGACCTCTCTTGTTTATTTCTCTAGAATGTAGCCTGGTACAGAGAGAATGGCCTACGTTCCATCACCTAGCTCTTGAAAAAAGTCTGATATGTCCATATGCCCCAGATATGTCCTATGGGGACTGATTTCCAAACTAAAAATGGGGACATGTAGTCTGACACCTTAAGTATATTTATGGAAACATTAGTATTATCTAGGAAAGCCTACAATGTCAGAAAAATGTGTCTATTCTCTGATGGATCTCCTCATCTCACCTAAAACTTCTAACTAACCCATAACTGCTCTGGAATTATGTGTACTAATGCCTGCAATTCACTTTGAAATGCATCAAATATAAGATGGATTGATGGATGCATACAGGAGAGACGCGCTTCAGATACGTAATAAAGCAGACAGAGTAAAACATTAATGGTAGACTCTAGGTAAACAGATGTTCATTGTAAAATTCTTACAACTTTTCAAGAGGTTTGCAATTTTTTATAATAAAAATTTGGAGAAAAATACAATAAAAAAGTAAAGAATAAAAATATGACAAAAGAAATACTCCAAATTAGTAACAGTGGTTATAGCTGAGGCTGGAATTATGGATGATATACATATTGTTATTTCTGGATTTCTGATTAATCTGTATTCTTTAATTTTCTACAAATGATTTTTTTAGGTAATAAATAATGACACTTTTATAAAGGACTTACAAATCAGACTGCTATAAATTAGCCTGCTAGAGCAGAATATTTTTGCTAGGACTGATACGGGATGAGCTTGCAAAGTAGGTGTGGGGCTGTATCATTCTAGGGAGTGGACATTATATCTGAAGATAACTGGGTGGGGAAGGAAGCTGAGTCTAAAAGGGCTATGCATGGAAATGGCAAAATGGGATAAAAGGTTTTTTTTTTTTTAATTTTTTAATGGAGGTACTGGGGATTGAATACACAACCTCATGCATGCACACTAAGCACCCACTCTACCACTGAGCTATACCCACCCTACCTTGTTTTGTTTGTTTGTTTGTTTTTCAGAATTCCTCTTCTAAAAGAATAGATTGGGATGGAGGAAAAGCTACAGAGTGTACATGAAGTTGATGAGGAAACCCAGTAACCTGTGTATGAAAACCTTCAGTAAATTTTGTCAATTTTATAATACAAGCAGAGCTACTCTCATACACAATGACAGCAAAAGCTTTTACTAACACAAATAACCACAGAATAACCAAGAATACCCCAGAGAGTGAGGCAGTACTCTGCTGTACTAACCAAATGACTTCACAAGGCTGCCTTGCCTATGCCTTGGTGGGAAGCAGAGAAGGAGAGGGAGACATTTTTGGGGCAGTTTGATTTTCCAGTCTATGTGAACAAGAGATATATGTTCTTGAAAGTATTTACAATTGTGTGCACACACAGCCACACATACTTTACTTGAGGCTTCTAAACACATATTAACAGTGAAAATACAGTGATAGAATCATTCTAGTAATTTGTATTTCTGACTTCCATGTTACTTTCTGGTTAAGCAAATTCAGTGAACTTAATCATTTTTTTCAAGGAAAAAACACAGAGAAGTAGCATTAGAAAATAACATACATAATATCTTCATTACGGTAAGGACTTTGCCCAAATAATATTATGATATACTTACTGTTAGGAGATTGAAGGACAAAATATTTATTTACATTATGTTTATACTGTCAAACTACCATTAAGACAATGATCACTTGTCGTGTTTTTAGCAGCAGAGTCTATGCACCCATGAGGCCAATTTCTTACCACTAATAAAAGTTGTCACTTCACTCTACTGAAGTGCAAATACAGAACATCCTTAAACCATGAGGAAATGGCATATTTTTATTTAATACAATGTTACAAATGTAGTAGTCATGTGTCCTAAAATGGTAACTGACTGATAACAAAATAGCAAAAAACAACGGTATTTGTATTCTAAATTCATATAACTGTCCCAGTAAATGTGAAATACACAATAAATTGTAGACATAACAACATAAATGGATTGGGCCTATTCTCCTCATATCATCTAAGAACAACAAAAGATGATACCATCTATTGCTTATGAATGAGAATTTGGGCAGAGCAATCAGAAGCAGTAAGATAAAGATGACAAAATATGTTTGCTGGACTGTGATTTTTCTCTAATTCTCTCAAATAAATCATCAAATACAGCAGCATGTGATCACCACAGCTGCAGGGAAGCAAATAGAAGAGGGAAGCAAATAGAAGTTGGTACTATCATCTGAATCTATTTTCCTTTGTTCTTACAACAGGTAGAAACTAGAATGTAAATGCAGACATTCAAATATCATCAGAAAAGCCTCCGAATGGACCAAGTTAGAAGGAAACACTAAAACGTAAGGAACCATGAAGAAAGCAGTTGCCTGAAGACGCCTATGTTCTTGACCTCCCTCAGCTAGTCACAATTTGTAGGCTCTAAGGCGAAATGGTGTGGCATATTAATTGCATTTATGGCCCCAGTTAGTCATTCTTTGTGTATTCATTCCTTTCGTCAAGCAAATTTTTGAGTTCTTCCCATAAACTGGACTGACCACCTTATGTAACTTGCTTTGTCCAATAGAACGAACCAGAAGTAACAGTGCTGATAGTTGCAAACCTAGTCTCAAGGGGCCTTGTGTGTTTCTACTTTCCTTGCACTTTTGCCATTGACATGAGAAGGACGTACCCAGATTAGACTTTTGGTCCCAGGAAAAAAATGGGAAACATGTGGAAACAGAGCTAAAGTACGCCAAACAAACCCAGTCTAGGATAGAGTGTATGGTCAAACAGCTGATACATGAGTGATCCCAGCAGATACTAGGAAAATCACTGAACCAAGCCCAGCCTACTTCATTTGAACCTTGCACATGTGATAAAAAATATGTTCTTTGTTGTCATTGAGGTTTTGTGACTGTTATGCAGCAAAATTTAACTGGTACACAGCTTAACCTCTCTGTCTAGTTTCCTTACCTGCATAAGTAGGCTGTGAATTTTTTAAAGAAAAAGCTCTTTGGCTCTTTGTAAAAGCTATACCAATCTGTAATACATAAAATGTCCCAAACTTCTACTGCCTGTTTCAAAATGATTGGCAAAAAAATTCATATCCCTTTGAGCTGTGTGTAAATTGCCCAGCAGTTCTATGATACACTATAATTTTAATTTCTTATGCAAAATATTCAACGTCTAAATAACTTGCCCATTTTTTTTACTGTGTTGGTCCAAGTTGTCTTTTTCAAATATTCCATGCAATACTTTTCTTGACATACTTTTAAAAAGCCATTCACTCATTATTCAACTTATTAGAATGCATTGATTTTCTTAGTGCCATCTTACAAATAATGCTTCAGAATTATCTAAAGGAGAGGACTGCATTTTAGGTGACTCATTCTCATAGAACAAATCTTTGCAAAACAAGTGGTCACTGATGATTTCCTTTGTGTTAGGTGAACTAAGTAAATCCAGATATGTTTAAATGAGCTCTGATTTCTTTTCTTTTAAAAATTTTGATTTAATTATCTGAAATGAATGAGGGAAGTAGCCTTTTTTAAACATCATTTCACTTAGCTTAATATTAGAAATTTGTGTTTTTAGTGTGTACAGTCAACAATTTGCAGGAGAAAGTGGACCAAATGTATGTGAAATACCAGCGAGAAGATAGGTTCTTTCTAAATTTAACAACCTTTATTGATCATGTACTTGTATACCAGAGATTTTTTAAAAACGCAATTTTGTGTCAAAATGATCAACATTTTATTGCAGAATAAATATATGAAATATTAATTATATAAACTCATGAGTCAGTACAAAGAGAGATAGTATTATACATTAATATGATATCCTGTATATATAAGGAATATTAAATGTACCAATACCTGAAAAATATCACATATAAAGTTAAACTGATACTCTAAATATATTCCCTGAAATTCTTTGAAAGTGAAAAAAATACACAGTGAGCTTTTTAATGAGTGTCTAAGAATAATTTTCTTCTATAAAAGAAACCTGGAGATATATTTTTCTAATAGGTTAGATATTTATTTCAGAAGTGCAAATAATTAACATTACTTTAGAGAGGCTATACGTGAACACAGATTGATTATTAGAGGAAAAAAGGGAACAAAGACCTACATGTTTGAGTACCTCATATCACCAAATTTAAATGTCAGAACAATCTGCAATGTATATGTTATTATCTTCGTTTTTACTAGTGAGGAAATTATTTCAGTGAGATTATAAACTCTGGCATAGCAGTTCTCAACTTACAGTCCACAGACTCCTGAGGGACCCCAAAAACCTTTCAGGAGGTCTTTGAGGTCAAAATAGTTTTCATAAAAGTATTAATACATTATTTCTCTTTTTCTCTGTGTTGGCATTTGCATCCTGGTACAAAAGCAATGGTAGGTATCACTGCTGCTATCTTATCACAAATCCAGGCAGTGGCACAAAACTGTACTATTAGTCATTATATTCTTCACCATCAGGCCCTGGAGGAAAATGCTGTCTTTTAATAATGTATTTGACAAAACAGTAAAATTATTTTAAATCACAATTCTTGAGCACATCTTTTTAATATTTTGTGTGACAAAATGGGAAATGCACATAACTCCCTTCTGTCTCATACCAAAGCATTATGATTATCTTAAAAAAAAAGCACCCATGTAATTGAGTTGCAAGCTGAACTAGCTACTTTTTTATGGGGTACTATTTTTACCTGAAAGAATGACTGACAGATAAACTACTGTTACTCAGATTTGGGAATCTGGCAGATATTTTCTTGAACATAAACAAAGTAAGACTATCACTTCAAAGAAAACAACTGACAGTGATTGTTGCCAATGATAAAAATTGAGCTTTTGAGCCAAAAGTAGAATTTTGGGAAACTTCTATCAATCACTATCAATTTGACAACTTCTTAATACATAAATTTTTTTCTGATGAGATTGGTGGTGAAATGAATGAGGCAACTTTTATAATAAAAACTGTCAACATTTGAAATATCTGCATAGTTCAGTGAAACAATGAGCAATGTATGGCTTTACAAACTCATGCATACATACAATAGTCAAGGTGTAAGTTATACCAATAGTAAGTGTGAAAACTCACTGATACGGTTCCCAATTCTACACTGCAACTATACTTTGAGAAACTACAGCTTAGAACATTTTGGTGCAGTGTCATTAAAAAATATTCACAATTATCTAAAAAGATATTAAAACACTCCTTCCTTTTTTAACTACATATCTGTGTCAGGACAGATTTTCTTCACATACTTCAACCAACACACTTTATCGCAACAGATTGAATGCAGAAACAGATATGAGAATCCAGCTGTCTTCTATTCAGCCAGACATTAAAGAACTTTGCAGAAAGGTAAAATAATACATTCTTTACATAGTTTTTGTCTGGGAAAATATAGTTATTTTTCATTAAAATATGTACTTATGTTAAAAAGTAATGTGCTTACTGTTATTTTAATAAATTAATAAATATTTCTAAAATTATTCAGTTTTAATTTCAAATATAATATGTATTGATAGATATAACTTACAACTAGAAAAGCCTCTCCTCAATAATTTTTAATAGTGTAAATGGAACCTGAGACCAAAGCATTTGAGAATTACTATCTTAGTAATAATGGAAAATGTATTCAAGCTTTGCCTAGTCTAACCAAAGCCCATGCTTTTCCCACTTGACTGCAATGGACTTCCTTACAAATACACTACAGAGCTTGACATTTCCAAAAAATAGAGGCATTACTCTCTAAATATACCACAAGAAAAAAAAATTGGTGCCATAATGACTCAGTGTTATTTTAAATACACTTCATGTTTTTAGAAACCATATACCATATGCATGACTCATCTTTAAAACAATTTAAATGATATTTATTACTATTATTTCATTCACAGAGACCTGAAGCAATTTCCTGTATTAACCTGTAATGTGCTACCTGGGAGAGCTAATTTTTTTTCACATGACTGAGTATATAGTAGTGGAGTGAAAGTAAATCATGCTTTAAGAACTTAAGATCAGTTAAGTTAAGAATTGCTATATCCTCAAAACTTGCTTTTCTACTTCAATATTTTATTTTATTTTTCCAGTGAGACATATGCAGTTAGTCTTAATTCCATAGTTACACTTCTAATTAGGGTAATTTATATCTTTTTAGATAAAAACATCTGACTTGTTCAACAAGTTGCATTATAGTATGTATGCCCATTTTCCCACTGTCAAGAATACCTGTCTGCCAGTTTGCTGTTGAATAATTAATCTTTCTGGCTCACAACTGCAGACTAATGCCAAATTTCAAAAAGTATATTTTCTATTTAACATGATCCCTATCAAATCATCCAGGACATTTTTCACAGAACTGGAAAAAACTATCCAAAAATTTATATGGAATCACAAAAGACCTGGAATTGCCAAAGTAATAGTGAAGAAAAAGAATGAAGATGGAGGAATAACCCTACTGACTTCAGACAATACTACAGAGCTACAGTAATCAAAACACCATGATACTGGTATAAAAACAGACATATGGACCAATGGAACAGAATAGAGAGCCCAGAAATAAACCCACAGACCTATGGTCAATTAATCTTTGACAAAGGAGGCAAGTAAAGACAGTCTCTTCAGCAAGTGGTGTTGGGAAAACTGGACAGCAGCATGTAAATCAGTGAAGTTAGAACACTCCCTCACATCATACACAAAAATAAACTCAAAATGGCTTAAAGACTTAAACATAAGACAAGACACAATAAACCTCCTAGAAGAAAACATAGGCAAAACATTCTCTGACATAAATCTTAGCAATGTTCTCCTAGGGCAGTCCACCCAGGCAATAGAAATAAGAGCAAAAGTAAACAAATGGGACCTAATTAAACATATAAGCTTTTGCACAGCAAAGGAAACCATAAGCAAAACAGAATGACAATCTACAGAAGGGGAGAAAATATTTGCAAATGATGCGGCTGACAAAGGCTTAATTTCTAGAATACACAGCTCATATAACTTAATAAGAAAAAAAAAAAAAACTTCAAAAATGGACAGAAGAACTAAACAAGTATTTCCCCAATGAAGACATACAAATGGCCAATAGTATATAAAAAATGCTCAATATCACTAATTATCATAGAAATGCACATCTAAACTCCAATGAGGTATCACCTCACACCAGTCAGAATGGCCATCCTTCAAAGTCCATGAAGAATAAATGCTGGAGAGGATGTGGAGACAAGGGAACCCTCCTACACTGCTGGTGGGAATGTAGTTTGGTGCAGCCATTTTGGAAAGCAGTATGGGGATTCCTCAAAAACCTAAAAATAGACTTACCATATGAACCAGTAATCCCACTCCTGGGCATATATCCAGTGAGAACTCTGATTCAAAAAGACACCTGCACCCCAACGTTCATAGCAGCACTCTATACAATAGCCAAGACATGGAAACAATCTAAATATCCATTGACAGATGACTGGATAAAGAAGTTGTGGTCTATTTATACAATGGAATACTACTCACCCATAAAAAAGAATAAAATAACGCCATTTATAGCAACATGGCTGGACCTAGAGATGGTATTCTAAGTAAGCCAGAAAGAGAAAGAAAAATACCATATACTATTCATATATGGAATCTAAAAAAAAAAAATGAAAAAGGACACTATGAACTCATCTACAAAACAGAAACAGACTCACAGACATAGTAAACAAGCTTATGGTTCCTGGGGAAAGTGGGTGAGAAGTGATAAATTTGGGAGTTTGAGATTTGCAAATGTTAGCCACTATATATAAATATAGATTTAAAAAAAACAAGTTTCTTCTGTATAGCATGGGGAAGTATATTCAATATTTTGTGATAACCTTTAATGAAAAAGAATATGAAAATGAATGTATGTATATGCATGACTGGGACATTGTGCTGTACACCAGTAATTGACACATTATAACTGATTATACTTCAAGTTTTAAAAAAGGTACAATTTTTGATATTGGTATGATTACGGATGATGTGACAACTTTTTTAGAAAAAAATTGCTCAAGATTCATACCCAGTAAAATCTAAAAAGAATGCTCATGATAGTTTAAGTAGAAAGTTCTTTAAATTCATCAGTAATGAAATAGAACTTTAATATCTATTTGACTAGTAACTTAAATATTGAGGATAAAATGTATGAGCAAAATGTGTTATTGAGAAATGTTTCATATGGTTTAAAAATCATCGGGCCTTAGAGGAAAGATCATGTACTTCATCTGGGGAAAAAAAAAACATAAGAAAAGATAAACATCTATGCTACTAAAGTCAAAGTGAATAAATAAGAAATGAGAAACTTTATAAAAATAAAAAAAGGAAAAGAAAAAGAAGTAAAAAAAAATCTACTTCAAAAAAAAAAGACAAAAGATCTATTACATGTGCATAGAACTACTTAGAGATTAAAAAAAGGCAAGAAGAAATTTATATGGCACAAATGAAGAAACAAAACAAATTTGAAAAACATATGAAAGCAAATATTCAGCTTAGCTTATCTAATCAATCAATATCTAGACCTCAAAGGGACTTCAGAGAGCATTGGTATTTTCAAGTGTTAATTTTTAAAAGGCAGGTGAATGCTTTTTTCCCCCACTGAAATTATAGATGGAATTATAATCAATATAACAGAAAAAAGTGAAGCTTCAGTGTGTCAGTTGGGGTTGGGAGGCTTTTTTTTAGCATCTCTCCAGTCCCTAAATTCCTGACAGTCTCTCCACAGGCTAAAAAACACTAAACTTAAATATAGGGATGTGTGTTGGTTGAGGTTAGAGGTAGGTAGCAAAATACTTGGCACCACTTCAGCTCTCTATGTGATATATACATACTGACACTTATGAACACAAAAATATTACCTATAATTTGTCACCTATTTTGCCAGCCATGCTAAGCAAGGAATTTCAAAATTTACCTTATCACAAAGTAATTCTCTCTAATTACTGATCAAAGCATGGTAATCAGGACTTTAAAAAAAATCTACAGTAACTGCACTGATGAGAAAGTACATGTAAGAAATCAGAGTGCTATTTGTGAGATAGAGAGCTCAAAATAAATGAATAAATTATTAATAAATAAATTAAAACCATCCTTTTCATTGACCAAAAGGCCTTTCTAAGGTTACCCAGATAATTTCTCTTTTATTTGTTAATGAATATGGAGGAATTATGTCACTGAAAGAGGTTTAAAATGGCTACTCATCCATCTCTCTCCTCCAGCTGGGACCATGCTGACACAAGTGCACTCATGGAATTCCTCGACCATTGATTTTTAAAACCTTCAAAGAAATTGATTTTTCAGTTTTCCGCCGTAACCTTTTGCAAGATTCAATGGTCTACTTTGTCAGAAACTCCTTCTTCATTACCAAATTAAATCGCTCTTACTTATCCTGTCACGTTTTGATCTTAGTTTCACTAGAAAGTGTCAGGTACTGAAATTTTAAAAAATAAATGTAATAAACATTAAGTAAAATTCAGTAATATCCATCCCTTGGCCTGGATCATTTTCTAATAAGATCTTATGCCATCTCCCTTAAAGAATGATTTGTTTACTCAAAGCTTGAATAAAGATGTTGTTAAAGACTATTTTCCAAAGATGTCCACAACAGTATTTCCCACCTCAGATATTCCTCTGAAATCTTGCCTCTCATCCATTAAGAGGTTACATTTAATTCCCTTCCCTTTAAGTCTGTAGCTTGTTTATAATCAATGGACTGTGGCTCAAGTGATGCAATGTGACTTCCAAGGTAAGGCCAGAAAAAACAATTCAATTTCTACTTCATGGGCAAGGGACCCTGAGTTAGGATGTAAATAACCTGACTATCCTGAGGCAGTCATGCTATGAGGAAACCCAAACTAGCCCATAGGGCTAGACCACATGGAGAAGCCCTAAGACGCCCAACCAGCTCCCAGCTGCTGCAACTCCCTGCTGTTCCAGTCACCATGTGGCTGCAACTGCATAAGCCACTGCAAGTCTGAATTGTCCAACTAAGTCCTTCTCAAAAATCTTGACCCACAGAAATCAGGAGAAATAATAAAATGACTACTCTTATTTTAAATCACTATGTTTTGGGATGATTTTTTTATGTAGTAATAGTAACTGGAATATTCTTTTTACTACAACACTATAGAGATAAAGGTCTGAGATATGGGTCTAATATATATATCTAGAACCTGTAAAGAAAGATAAAATCGATAAGCTGAAAGGGGCATTACTGTGTTAAAAAATGAAATTTATGTGTGGTAAAGCATCTGAACGTGCTCTGCAATCAGTAATGTCCTACACAAATACAGAATGATTTGGCTAAATGAGATGATGAATTCTACAATCTAAATGCAAAACCTCTGAAAAAGAACTTCTGTCATTCCTCAAGACTCAGGACAAATAGCACCTCCTTTTGATATCTTCCCTGATATTCCCAGAAAGGGTTCATTATTCCCTCTTCTGTGCCTACAGTATATCTTGCACTTCTGCTACTCCAGTTATGAGGTAAAACACAATCCTGTGTTTATTTTTGCATGTCCATATCCTCAACTAGATTGTAACTTCCTTGAAGACAGGTCTATGTATTATTTATCTTTGTGTCTCTAACACAATGGAAAATCCTAACACAACACGTGTCACATAGTAAGTACTCATACATGTGTAATGAATGAACAAATGACCAAACAAATGAATAAATCACTATTTCTGACACATGTATATGGGTATGGCCATCCACCCAACAACTTTTAAAACACAGGTGAATAATTTGATTTCAGCTTTCAAAAGACACACTAGCCTCTAAAAGACAATAGGAAGGATATTTTCCTCCCTATTTTTAATCTCCACACTTTTAAACCCCAATGAACAGTTCCATTCCAATGAACCATTTCTGGGAAATATTTTCTAGCCATTCAGTTGGTTTTCTTCCTCATATCTGAAAAGTCTCTGCAACTCTGAAGCCTTCACCTTCCTCTTTGATTACACACTTTCTTTCTTATCTACTTTTTGTGTATGTGTTTATTTTTTGTCAGTTTAAAGATAATGGTCATTCTTTAACTTGGAATATTAGAAAACTATTTAATTTTATGTAAAGAAACAAGGAAATGCCAAAGCTTAATGTTCTATTTTTTCTTTTAAATCGCCATAATTTTATGTGTATATTTTTAAATGACTGGGAAAACAATAATCAAGATATGCTTTCAACAGGTAATAAAATCTACTGATATCCCATTTTGTTATGGAATTTCTTTACAAATAAGTCAAATTATTCCCCATGCAAATTTTTAAAGGGAAAATATTGTTGGTCACTATCAATTTTTCTCTTATTTGAATGGCAGTCATATCCCTGTTTAATATCATTATGTTAAATTCCACTTTTGAATTTCATTGTCTTATTTCCTCTTTATTTGTAGGTCACAGGTTAATTCCTGTTTCTACTGTTATTTGTCAGGCACCCCGTTTTTACTGTCATTTGCAAATTCTCTTGTTATTCTGGCTGATTCATCTTCCAGAAAATGAATTAAGATGTTTAAATATTAAAACATAGCATTAGTTTCTCCATTACTTACTGGTTCCCCCTATCATAGTATTCCCATTAATTTGCTATTTTTTTCACTGTGATTTGTATGAAAGTATGACTACTAGGAATTCTGCATGTCTAATTTTACAAAGCAAAGAGAAAAAATATCTTTCACTATGAATGTATGCTCAGTGGGTAAAATTTCTTATTTTAAGCAATGTTTTATATTAGTATGCATTTTGTAAGGAGAGAATGCTCTTGCCTGTACTTTTTAAAACATGGATGTGAACTGGTTTTAAAATTTTAAAACAATTTAGTGATAAAGTCACAGTCCTTCTGGATAGAAACTAATAGTAAAAACAACCATAATACTAGTAGCTTCCTTTTATTGTGAACTTACAACGTGTTAAGTATTTTCCCAGGCACTTTTCATACTGATAATTAGAGCTAATATAGTTTACCATGTACCAGGACCATTCCGGTGCTTAACATCCATTAACATATTTAATCATTACTACCACTCAGGAGCAAGATACTTATACTGTCCACATTTTATCCAGGAGGGAAAAAGGCACAAAGAAAAACCAACTTGTAGGCAGTTGAGCCAAGATTAAAATGCAGACTCCCTGACTCCAGAGCTTTAGCCCTATGCTCCTTTTTTTTCCCTCATGCATGCTGCGTATCAACCTGACTAGTCTACTATTTCAGTCCCATTTTGCAGATAAGTAAAATGAGGCTCAAATACAGTAAAGACCACTCCAAAATTCCTTTGGCTGCTGAGTGCTGGAGCTCAGATTTGAACCTCTACTTGTTTGATAGCAAAAGCCTACGCATTCCCCAGAGCGCCAGTGAAAAGATCCACTGAAGAAATGTGAGAGGAGAGGACTAATTGTCTGGCCTTTGTAAATGAAGCCAGCCTTCTGTTCCCAATTCTCCCCCTCCCTGTTCTGCACCACAGCTGTTGGGAACCTATGTGACACATTCTCCACACATCACAGTAGTCAAAGTGTATGCTTCCTATTAATTAAGATATAGATGATCTTAGTGTGAAGAAACTTTCTTTCCAAAGGATTTGGTAACTTACGTCTCATTCAGCATTCTGCTCTGAAGTCCTGTACATCTAAGAGTTAATGAATCAATGCTCAGAATTTGTAGTTAATCATAATTAGAGCAGTGGTAATAAGAGCAAGATGTCAATTTAATTGATGATAGCCCCTACTGTTTATCTTAGTTTCATTATTAATGACCACTTTTAACTCCTTCATTTCAAGAAGTGACCACCAACATTACTTTGATACCCTGAAAGTTGTCTGTCTGATATTTTAGGCTTCTGTCTTTTGTTGAATATTGTTTTACTCCCATTATGGATTTTATTAGTCCATAATGCTGGCCTTTAACATAATTTTCAATGGGTATCTTCTGCAGTCACTTGTTGAACAGAAAGAAAATACTTTCTCATCAACAGTAAGTCTTTGTAGCTCCTAAGTTCACATTCGTTGTATCGGCAATATTTCCTCTACATACCATCAGGGCTCAGCTAGCCAGTGGAAACTAACTGTCATCGCCAACTGTCACATAACTATCAGATCTGTGGAAACAATTTTAAAGACTATGAGCTTCTTTCTGTCATAGTTAAATGATCCCTTTTACCCACTGCTAAAAATATTACATGCCTCCTGACTTTGTTTAATTGTTCCCAGAGAGTAATTTTGTAGACTGTCACTGTCACTTAAAAGTTTTTGAAGAGCCAGCTCTCAAGCAGAAACTGAAATGATGAAGCTCAAAAGATTAGCATACAACCCAAAAGAGGAGTAATTCTAATAAGGCCAAGCCAGAGTGCTATTGACTTCATATCCAGCTGTGAGAATCAAACTCAAAGCTCCCTCCCCTAAGCTCCATCCTTTCTGAGAATCTTCTTCCAGGACAAAATATCAGTTTCTCAGCTGCTCAGTTACAGGAGCATATAGACCTTGAGGTTAATTTCTGCCTGGATCACGCTCTATGGCTTTACTCAGTCTAAAATTTTGTGCCAAAGAATGTTTAATGAGTTCCAAAGAGGCAATCACCAACACAGAAGTGAATTTAAATTTCACACTAATGCCAGCTAGTGCTTCATGGGCAGAACTGCAGCCAACCAACGTACATTTTATAGCTGTCTTTTCCTCATTTGCATTTGGATTTTCTTCTATGCCATTAGTACCCCAATTTGTTTTTAGAGCACGTTGTTCCAAGGTACAGGTTTTAATGTTCTATATAGATATTTGGTTTTGCCTGAGTCTGAGGATTTTCTGGTTTTATATAAGGCACATTAATTCTCTGCCCCTCCCCACCCCACCCTCAATTCTCTTCACTTTCACTAAGAAATGAAAAAGAAGATGCAATTGGATAAACCCTAGTCTGGCACACAAAAGTCTAATTTTTTCCTGATTACAATAAGAAACAAAATAAGACTCATATATCATTGTGTTTCATTTTGCCATTATTGGCCATTATGGTTTAAGGACCACTAGTCAATTTCTAAGGCCTTCCAAATGTCAAAGAGGGAGTCCACATAATAGATTAGAGGAAATACACCAAGTGCACACGGGCCTCACAGCGAGCCATGTCAGCATCAGGTTGATGATAATGTTCACTGTGCTTAAACTGAGCAGTTTTTCTAATTTTCAAAAGAATTCTCAAGGCTTGTACCACCTGCAAGGTGGCAACATGCAAAAAACCTACCTTTCTAATCCTGACCGGGTACTACTGACTTCTCTCTAAAAGGATTCAATATCGTTTCTTTATATACCCAGCAAGTACTTATCGAATGCTACTGTATGCCAGACATTATAGGAATCAGATGAGGTGATAAAAACCTTTAGAAACTGAGTATATTAACAAGGCAGTAGTAGGGATAGAGGACTAAACCAGAGAAAAAAACATTCTTAAATAAAGGAGAGTTTGGGATATCTAGTTTTGTGCTTGTATAATATCCTAATACTGTTCTCAAGGAGTCTGCAATCCTAAGACCTGTTCCACCTGGCAGAGTCTCTCCCCTTCATACCAACTTTGATCTCACTGCTAGGTTTGGTCTGCTCTAAGCATAGCTTCATCTGTGGGAGCTGAACTAGGCTGGGCACAGAGTTAAAGAAAGGAGAGTATGAATATGTGTCACTGGAAGTTAGCGCAGGGTCTGGTTCCCTGCCAAAGGCTTTCAGCAACATGGAAACAGGTAGAAAGGGAACAGACTCCTGTTGTAAGCCAAGACTCTAAGGTTTTACATAAAAAGTTTGGAAAGTACATTTTACTGCATGCCACCATATGGCTACTTAACTGGCACACTTTAGAATTTCATTGTGTTATATGTGTTTAATATCAATCATTTCTCTGAGACACATTCATTTAAAACTTTGAGCATAATTCCATCAGAGTTATAATTCCTTTTAACATCAGCTTTTTACCAGCTTCAAGAAACAGAATATACTATTTATTTTCCAGTGAGTGAGCCTCAGTTTTGATTACTTTGAAAATACTTTGGCTTGAGGGTTTAGGAGGATTACTTTCTCCTCCTCCTCTTCCTCCTCCTCTTCCTCTAGAAGAAAAAGAAGGAGGAGGAGCTGGGGCAGAAGAGGAAAGGGAGGAGAAGGAAGAGGAGGAAAAGGAAGAGGAAATACTTCCTTAAAAACAAGTAGGAAAATCATCTCTCCTTAGGGCCATAGTGAGGGGTGAGGAATATTGAACTTATGAAATGTGGAACTTTCATATAAAAGTGAGGGGGAGTCCTATTTTAGGTAGTTGACAGCAGATGTAAGGCAAGTGGCTATAAGAGAAAGCTTTGAAATCAAATAAAACCCAGTGACAGAGGCTTTTGTCTGGATTTTCACAATAAAGAAAGGGGGGTAAGACCCTCCTCGACTATTCTTTCAGTACCATGATCTTTTATAGCCCTGCCCTAGCATTCCTCCCAATCTTATTTGATATAAAGTAATCGATTAATGCCAGGACACATTAGGGAAGAGTAAAGCACTCAAATGATAGTAAATCCAAACATATATTGCTTGACATTAATCTCATGTTCTTTGTGTCTTTAGTTATATTTTTCTTAATTCTGTTATGAACTATTCTAGGTAACTTGACAGGGTATTAGTTTGTGAAAACAGTTTGCAAAGCACAAATACTTTGAAAGAAGGAAATGACTGTGAAATGAAAAAGCCAATGATAAAATTTAGTCTGGGCTGCGAATATGAAATCAAATATATCAAATGCATTTTTTTATTGGATATTTTCAGTCCATTAAGTTTAAGACATAATTGGATTTCCCCCCAAAATGATCAAGCTCAAAATCCAAATTCCTTTTCACAGAGGTTTTGCATAATTCAAAAACCTTGTTTCTATATTTGGGTAGAAAGTGCTGTAATAAGGATATTCATGTGGCTATTTATTCAACACATATTTATCAAGCATTTACTATGTACACAGAACTAGGCACTACTGAAATTGCACAGATTAATAAGTGATGAAAGATGTTCTTCAGGAACAGTTGTGGAAGATATAACACATGCACATTAATAATCAAAATACCAGCAATAAAACATTTTTTAGTGATATAAAAGTGGCTTCTGGTTAAATACTACAGATGTTCAGAAGAGAACAGGTTATTTTCACCTGGGCTCAGGAGAGAAGGGGGATTTTTCAGAAGAGCTGGCCTTTAAGCAGGGCCTTGGCAGATAGGTAAGGTTTAGAAAACACAGATTTCAGAGAAAGGAAATCTAAAGGAAAAAGATGCCCAAGCCATGGAAGCGGGGCACTATTTTCAACACTGGTGTTATTAGGAAAACACAATAGGCACAAACTGTTGCTCTCAAGAAGCTTATGTTCTGGTGTGGAAAGAGAAAATAACTATAATAAGTAGGTAAATTATATGGTATACTGGAAGGTGATAAGTGCAAGGGAGAAAAATAAAGCTGAGTAAAGAGGTTGGGAAATATGGTTCCTGTTTTAAATGAGGTAATCAGGGTAGGCCAGAGTACAGACATTCAAATGAGGCGATGAGAAAGCAAAGCCCAAAGATCACGTTGGAAGAACTGAAGCAGACGGGGAGCGTTGGTTGATGAAGCTGTTGGCAGAACAAGGATAGATTGCAGAGGCCCTCAAATGCCAAGCTAGGGAATTTGGATTTCGATTTATAGACACTGGGTAGATGTTAACAATTTTTGAGGAGAGATTTAAAAAAGATCTGGGCTGTGCTTTATGTAGATGACTATAGGAGATATTTTAAATGGAAACAAGAGAGGAAGGGGAAAGGGACACTTCCTACTACCTCCTCCAAATTAAGAAGTAAAAGAGCTTTATTAATAATCCAGAAAAATGTGGTTTATATAAACAATTTCCTTTCATTCATTTTATATATATATAAATATAAATAAATATGTATATAAACATAAATAAATAAATAAATATAAAACTTTTACATGCCAAATACTGCTCTAGTCTCACAAGATAACTTTAGTGAACCAGACAGGCAGATATCCCTACCCTCCTAGAACCCTGATTCTAGGAGGAGTATGACAATACACATAAATATAAGATAAACATATATGTAAGTACATTATAAATATATAGTATAGTAGAAGGTAATGTGTCCTGTGGAAATACAGAATAGGCTAAGTGGGCTGTGAGAGTACTGGGGATGGGGATTGAACACTGCAGGGCAGGTGTAGTATTAAATGTTGGCCCTTACCAAAGGCAATATTCACACTTCAAAAAAAAGTTATAGAAATTTCTACACTGATGTAAGACAGATATCACAAAAAAACAGTAAATCATTTGAAGTTAACAACACATCAGTATAATCCAACGGCCAGAGACATAAAAGTATTTCTAAATCTCATGTCTTGTCTATATGAATAATGACGTATGTTACTCGTAAGTTATACCAGGAGAGGTTCTAAAAGTAAATAATGTTAAAGATTTATCTCTCCAGACAGAATCCAGACAAATCTATCCCACTGGAGAAACACACTGGACTTTAAATGATAGAGAAAAAGAATGTGCTTCTATAATCCTTGATTCCCATAAGAAATAAGACAATGAATTATTCCCTGATAAACAACTGTTAAGTATGAAGCTCTGGAAATTTTTTGAGAAAATTAATGATCACTTCAAGTTCAATTTCAAGGTATCATGGTTGTTCCAATGATAAATTACTTTCCCAAAAGCGCTGGCTACAAATCTTTTCGATGTTATTTTCTAGCAACATATTTTTGGGTCAGATCGATATACTTGTTATAATAATCTCCATGCAAGATAACTTTATATTCTTTCTAAAATTAGACCTGGAAATGAACAAACTCTTGAAATTGTACTGCTTGGACAAGTCTTTTGATTCCAATCCAACAAAAGGATGTGAAAATCCAACAAATCTCACACTAAATGACATATTTGGCCCTCTCAGTTTCCAAACTTAGATTGCTTTATTCATTTAGCAACTCAGTACCTACCCACTGCAATGCATTATGATGGGCACTACTAAGCGGTGGTATCACAAGATTGTCCAATGTAGGAATGGATTACTGATACAATGTATTATTTTCTAACAACAGTACAAACAAATTTCTACTTTCAACAAAGGAGAAGAAATTCATATCAGAACAAATTCTTGGAGATTACAGTTATAATCTCTGGACAAACTATAATAAATGGCTTTGTAAAGGCACTGGGAAGAAACCCAAAGTAGTCAGAAACTAGAATAAGAGAATAATAGTAGGTGAGTTTCCCAAGATTTTTATTGTGTTTTGCCTCAGGGCACACACACACAGCGCTGTGCAGAGTAGCTAAAAGTTGAACATTTCTCTTGTATTACGGCTTGAAAAATCAGAAGTGAGATTTAGGGGCCACTATCCTAGACACCGGGAAGTAAAGGAGGAAATTCTGCGTCATTTTTTTAAATCAAGGATCACTAGGAGAGCACCTGGTGAAAAAAGCTGGGCGTATTGGCTCAGAAATGAGAAGAACACACATCGTGGCAAACCATGGGGAATCTCATATATTCAAAAATTTGGGCTTGTGTTCTGTTCTTCTGGGAACAGTTCAAGGAAACAGTTTTATTCTAGATTCTATGTTGTTAGGAAGTAGAGGGAATTCTTAATATTTCTTACCCAGAGACTGCTAAAGAAGCAGCAGTCACTTATATTATCCACAGAGAGAAAATTTAGTCACTTTTGTGGATTGGATAATTTTCTTATTTTTGTCTGTTTTTGGACATAATTATAGAGAGATCTCATTTTGTCTTGACTTATCATGGTCACAGAATGCCATCTAAAGTTTGTACTCTGAGTTTTGCTTTGTTTTATGTTCCATAGTAGAATACCACAACCTATTGTGAGTGCCTGTCTAACTCCTAGCAACACAAAGTCCTCCCTGTTAATTCCAGGCTAGATCCCAGCTATCAAAGTCTCTTTTGATCTTTCTCATCTGGAAAGGACAGAGTCATAGATGGAAGCTTCACATTTTGCCCAAATGTGTGGCTGATTCCTGAACTACCTATGTCTGGGCAGAGTCCAAGCAGCCCGGTTAAAGCTGAAAAGACTAAACAGAAATTTCAGCTATTGCCACTGAAGACAAAACAGTGTTAGAATGTATTTGTTTTTAAATACGTACTATATTTTGGAATTTCAGCAGGATTAACAACCTGCTAAAACAAAAACAAACAGTTTTTAAAAGAACATAACAGAAAGTAACATCCAGGATAGAGTTAAACATGTGAAGAAACAAGAAAATGTCATCTACAGTCAAGAATAAAAGAATCAATGAGATTTTATTTCTTCCACAAAATAGCCCATATGATAGAATTAGCTGACAATTATTTTAAAGTGGCTATTACAATTATGTTCAAGGACATAAAGAAAAACAATAATCAATGAACAGATAATAAATCTCAGCAAAGGAATGGAAACAAAAAAAGGAAATTCTAGATATGAATAATTTGATATCTGAAAAAAAGTCACTTGCTATGCTTTATAGCAGATTAGAGATAACAGACCAAAGAAGAGTAAACTTGAAGTGAGATTGACAGAAATTATTCAATCATGAGAAAAAAAAAAGAAATAAACAGAACCTCTATGACCTATGGGTCAACATTAAAAGGTATAACATATGTGTCATTAGATTCATAGGAAAAGAGGAAAGAATGGGGCAGAAAAATATTTTTAAGTATTAAAATAATGTCCTAAAATTTCCCAAATTTGGGAAGGGACACAATTTAACAGATTCATGTAGCTCAGAAAACTGCAAGACTTTTTAAAAATTCAAATCATAGTTAAACTTTTGAAATCCCCGAATATGATAAAATATTGAAAGAAGCCAAAGAAAATGACACATTATATATAAGAGAATGATGTTATAAATGATAGCTAACTCCTCATTAGACTAAATGGAGGCTAAAAACAAAAGGTTGTGGAAATAAAAAAAAAAAACTTTCCACTGAGAATTTTATATCTAGTAAAAATATCCTTCAAGCTGGAAGGTGAAAGGTGAAATACAAACATTTCAGATAAGCAAAAACTAAAGAAAATCATAACCTATAGTATGTAGTCTAAAAGCAGTAGTAAAGGAAGTTTTCAGCCAAAGACATCTGGTGGAAACTCAGATACTGAGGAAGAAAAAAAAGAACACACAAAATGGTAAATATGTAGGTAAATAAGAAAAGAAAACTGAAAGTTAATAATAAAATAGTTACTGATAATAAATCCAAAGGAAAATTATATTTCAAATGTCCACGGTGAAGTACATGGACCTGCTGATCATTTCCATATTAAGTTAAAACGATTCTGAGTGGTGCAGCTGGCTCTCTTTAGGACCCTTAGAGGTTCTAAAACAGCGACAAGTTTAGCAGCAAGTATTAGTTTTAAGGGCACCGGTTGTTACCATTACCAAAGTAGATATTCTTGACACAAATAAGGAGCACACTTGGGCAACCAATATAAAAAGCATCTCTTTGTGAAATTAATTGGAAAATTAGATTTAATGTTTAACTATAAATTCTAAATGAGTCACTAAAACGGATTAAAAATAGCTTTAAAGCTAAACACTTCTGCTGCCTGTGTAGCTTCCTTCACTACATGCATCTTGTTTTTCTGAAAAACAAATTTAAACAAACCAGAAAATGAAGGGAAATATCCTGGTATTTCAGGTTAGCTTACTTAAAGGGAGATATCCGTCCATTTGTATTGGAGTCACCAAGTTATTTCCTTTAATGCCCCTCATTGCTCTAACATGAATTTTTGCACCTTGATCGATGGTCTCTATTATGAAAAATGTATTAGAAGGCTCAGATTATGGTTTTACATGTGCAGAAATTCAACCTTTGCAGGCCAAGGTAATTTCATTTATACTATGTTCAACATTCGTTTACTTAAGTTAGCAGAGCATTTAAGACTGGAGGTTTAATAATACAAGTTTAATATACTTTTCTAAAAGAGTAAGAATTTATCAGAGCGGGAGACACTAAATGATTCTGAGCTCAAGAACAACTTTCCGTGAGTGTGTGGTGGGGGAAGTACACTAAAGAAAAAATTAGGAGTCCTGGATTTTAGTTTTGACCTTGGTAGTAACTAGCTATGGAAGATTTGTAAAATCATTTAGTCTCATGTGTTTTTGTAAAAACATGTTCTTGAGTGTTTCAAATATTCCTTTATATAAAAGGATAGTTTCATGTGTGCTATATTTATAACAGGAAAGTTTAATTCTATAAAAGTGTTTGTTTGGTTTTCACTTTTTAGCATGTTTCAAAGAGTCTCCAGGTTATGGGTCTTTTATCCACATTTCATTGAGATACGAAAAGCATCCAGTATATGTGATAACAAAAATCACAACTTGAGGGTATCTGTAATATCTTCATGACAAAAGACTTGTGCTTCTACATAACACACACCTCTGAGGTCTGATCCACAAACAGTGCAAAGAAATTAATCTGTTGATTTGACAGAATAATTTCAGGCATCAGTTGATATAAAATATTTTGTGGAACTTGTAAGACCCAGTTCTGTCATAAATATAAGTACCATATACAAAGGTCTATAGTTTGATGTAAAATGTTAAGTTTAACTATCTTTCTTTGGCCATCCAAATGTATGTATTCCCCTATGGGACAATACCCCAGCTCAGCAAACAAGTTTGACAGTAGTAAAAATCTAGGAATAGCATATTGTTAAAATTGTGTTGCTTCCTGCTATAGCCAAAATCTTGCACTGGGAACATCACAGGATTCTGGCTTGTTCCATTACACAGTCACAGTTCTACATGGATGACAAATCAAGATATCTGACTAAGCAGCTTAAATTTTTGGCTCAAAATCTAATTGGTCTGCTTGCAGAAAAATGGGTGACTGTTATAAAAAATGATGGACTACATCTCTCATAATATTGTTTGTTTATTACCCTAAACACCATATTAGTCTGAGTAACAATCTTAAGAATCTTAGAAATAAATGTGATCTAACTGAAACTGCCCCAGGGTCCTTAAGGAAGAATATGGAGCAAACAGCTTGGGGCCACTTAGACTTAGGTTCAGGACTGAGAACAACACTTCCAAACAAAATTTGTCAGGTGGATGTGCTTCCTAGCCAAAGAGTATGAAAACCAGAGCCTAAGTACCCCTGAAGGAAAAGACTGCCAGGAGTCAGGCAGGAGATCAGAGCTCCACCAGCCAAGTGGGAATCCAAGTATGGGATCCGTTCACATATGCACAAATTATTCCTCACTATAATTATTGTAAAGATTGAAGCGCTTCTACTAATGGAAAAGTAAACTCAAGCATCAGTCTGCTAATATCAATGATATGGATTCATAATTACACACTGTAAACAACTGTTTATTCTGTCATTAATTCATATGGTATTTTCAGGCTTTTTTTTTCCCCTCTCCTAAGGCAATTTGAAACACAGGAGCAGCTGCAACATCAACACTTGCATTTTGCCAATTGTTCAGAGAATTGACCAATTAGTGAGAATGGGTAGTAATGCATGCATTTGGCAGCAATGTTTGCACAAAATGAGGGTAATATTTAAAATAAGGCACTTTTAATGGAACATCATGGTCCCTGAGAGTATTGTGGAAGAATGTGACATTAGATACTTTTAACAGACAACCCTGGGATTCCTCACATGTCCAATACCAACTAACAACCCTTCAATCCTGCTGAAATCTTCAATCTTCTGAACCCACCCAGATTTCATAGTCTTAACCTTGCTCCCAGCAGCACCTCATTCCTGAACCAGTTTAAATTCTCTCAGTCATCACTGTAGTCCTTGAATGCATTCACTTTGACTCCCTTGCTCCATCATACACACAACCCTAATTAAATCCACTTCTCTGTCTCCATATCTCACCCATATTGCTCAATGTGGCTAGGGAAAAATGGCCATGAATTTCAAGTGGACCCTTAATGCTACTTTCAATCATTCTATATTGCTCTAGATCACTCGTATTCCACTCTCCTAGACTTGGGGACTTCTCACTTCTCAGATTCTCTGCTATTTCCCTCACCATCATCTTGCTTCCTTCTTCACTGAGAAGATGCTAAAATCAGAATAGAATATTCACAAGTTCTACCACCAGATCTCCCCACCTAAATACTTCTTTGCCCTTATACACCACCTTGTTCCTACTACTATGAACGGATAGGCCACACTCCCTGAAAAAGGCAACGTCTTCCCTTGTGCTCTAGGGCTCATCCCCTACCTAACACCTACTTAAAGACGTTGAAATTCTCCTCTCTCTATATATGTAATAGTCAATTTCTTCCTTTCTATTGAATCAATCTTTTTAATTTAAACATGCTAAATTTTTTTGTTTAACCTGAAGCAAAATTCACCTCACAGGCCTCTCCTCTTTTCCCTCCAGCTACTGTCCTATTTCTCACCTTCTGTTTGCAGTAAAAAACAAAACACTTAAAATAATGATCTGCACTGTCTCCATTTCTCTTCTCTTGAACTCTCATTGTCACCGAAGCCAATGGACATTATTAGTAAGTGTTCATCGTGCATAAGAAATGAGCAGCATCTAACACAATTCATCATTCTTTCTTTGAAACACTTCTCTTGGCTTAGAGGGCACCGTTCTGAATGTTTTTCTCATATCTTTCTGGCTGTGACCTATCAGTCTCTCTTGCTGATTCCCCCTTGTCTCCCCAGTTACTAAATGTGCCTCAGTGCACAATCAGGAAACTGCTCTTTCCTTTCCATATTCAGTCATTAGATGATCCCATCAGACACATGGCTTTAAACACCACATATGAGCAGTTGACCCCAAACGTACACTTTATCAGGGATCTCACTCCTGAAGTTCAGAACTCTATGTCCAACTGCCTACTTGACTGATCCTCTTGGATAACTAATAAGCATCTCAAACTTACTATGTTCCAAACAAAGGCCATTATATCTTTCTACCCCCATAGCTAGCTCTCTCACTTCTGTCAAGACTTGACTCAAGTCATTTTCTTAGTTTTGTTTTCTTTGGTCTCCCTTCCAAAAATCGCTTTTCCTCCTTCTCCTGATTTGGGACATTTAATACTCCCCTTCCCTACTTTTTTTTTTCCCTCTTAGTAGTTATTGCTATCTAACATTTATTTTACTGAGTGATCTTTTGTATTTCTGGTCTTCCTCCTGGAGAAAAGGGCACCTTTCTGTTTTGTTTACTGCTGTATCACAAGCACCTGGAATAATGCCTGACACATAGTAGGAATTCATTAATACTTGTGGCATGAATAAATGGAATATGCTAGAAATACAATACACAGTTTCCATTAAAAAATTCAAAGTCTCAAAAACACAAGATTTAGAGTACTGAAAATTATTTTGACTGTTAATTTTTCTAGCCTTCTCTTTGATTATTCTTCACACTAAAATGTGCTTTCATGTACTCAGATATACTTCAGAACAAGATACACACCAAAGTTCTCCTCATATTGTAAACGAAATACACACATCTTTACATGCACACCTTTGTGAAAAAGAATAAGCAGTTTCATGACTACGGAGCTTGCCATAAGAAGTCGGCCTGCCACATTCTCTTCATTCTCTTCATTCTCCATATTGCCTTACATGTGTGCTCACCATACATCCATTTTCTCAGCAAACAACGCTTTTTATGCATCTTAGCCAATATGCTTTCTTGTGCTTGAAGTATTCTTTCACCTTTCCACAACTGAAAGAATGATATTCATAATTCAAGATCTTACTCAGATTTCCCAACATCTCTGTGAAGCCTTAAGTTACATAAGGTTAGAATAATTCCTTCTTTCCTCTATGTTCATGTTACTATGGTAGTCATATTTGGATCACTTGGTTCCATGTCTGTTTCCCACCCTGAATTATGAGCTTCTTATAGGCACAGATAACTCTGTATCTTCGACATTTCACCAAAACCATAATAAGATTTCGAATCTTTGCTTAAGGCACTCAACAATCCATAGATTGCAAGTACAACTCTACCTATGTAAACATATTTTTGGGAAATTCATTGTCAGAATGAAATCCTTAAAGGGCTTAGCTTCCAGGAAATAACACAATATAGTTGTCCAAATTAAGTAATCACAATTTTACCAGAATCAAAAATGATAAAAATAGTAAGCTATAAATATTTTAATATTTTACTAGAACTTCAGATTTGAAAATCTGACCTACTTAAAATTATCTGCAAAGAAATTTAAAGATAAATGGCTTGATTTATTTTTTAATCAAGAATTCATTTCTAGGTTAAGACATAGCACTAAAATGATTGCATGAACTTTATTTAAAACCAAAAAAAAGCAGCTAAAATTAATAAAGTCACAAGTAGATAATTTTTTTCAGGACATGGTTGGTACATGCTTTGTGTTAGATCTTTAAAGTTTGGGTAACAAAAAGGACAAGAAAGTTAATTAGGGGATCTTATTTTTCTCTCCAGTTGTGAATGTTAAAATGACAAATTTAATGTGACAATGTTCATTTCAAAGTGAGAATTTGAATATCACATTGTGATAAAATCATTAGTTGTAAGGACGAATGATACTAATATAAAGTTGTGACTAAAAATTGTTAATCTAACAAAACACCTGTTATTCTTTTTCATATTGCTATGACAAAATAATAAGCAGATTGACAGTGGTTGAGTATCTTAATGTGTAAGTTTATGCATAAAATTTTTATCAGACATTTTCTCTATTTTCCAAGATAAACTTCTTAATTCTTTCAAGTTTGGTCTTTAAAGAAATAAAAGGGATTTCTTTGTGCAATTTCTCTGTGAACATTTGCCTTTTATAACCTGTACAAGTTTTTTCATTACATAATATTTTTAAGACAACATTGTCAACTTATGTAAAGTAATAGGGTGTACTAATGGTATAGAAGTTCCAATATTAAAATTTCCACCCAGATTAAAAAAATTATCGTGCAATGGCAGTTCTTAGAATTAGAGGCTTGCAATTGGATTTTATTTCTTCTGCTCTCATGCTAAATTTCTTCTCTATCTTACTAATGAGATGCCTACTTTCCCTAGTAAATTCTGACACTAACTTTCCTTGACAATCTTATTGGGCAGTAACCTACATTTTTTTATTGTAAGAAGGAACTGATATCAAGAATATGAATTTCTTCTTTTGCTTTGTATCTCCAGGGGCATTTTCTTCCACTATGTAAGGGTATGAAAGAGAAAAGCACATGATGTTCATTAGCTGGCTCTCTTGAAGTCAGGTAGCAGGAAGTCAAACCAACTGGAATCCTCAGTGTCCACTGTCAAGAGGCACCTGAGTCAAACACCTAGCAGATGGCATTAGAAGAGCTTATATCTCTGCTTTCAACAAGGATCCACGAGGGAAGTGGGGTAAGACAACACATTAACGGCAGTTTCTGTTTATTATTCTGTTTATTCATTTATTGGCTTACCATGTGCCAAGCATGCTATAGGAAATAATTTCTCATATTTCTAATGTCAAAAAAAAAAAAAAACCCTGTCAATAAGTATGATAATTTCCATTTTACAGAAGAGGAAAATGAGGTTAAAAAGCCTAAGGAAGCTGTCCAACTTTATACAGCCAATATGTGCCAGAGGCCAGACTCAATTCTGGTCTCTCCTGCTACACTTCATTGCTCTCCCAATGTGCATAATAGAAGTTGGTTTGGGAAAAAAGAAGAAAGATATTAGCTTCTAGTAAGGTTCATTTCCTTCTCTTTCCAGGACATACACAGATGGGTGACTTGGAGGGAGAACTGCTTCCATTACATAGCTTGACAACAGAAATGACCTTACATATTCATAATTTGTTCCCTAGTTACTGGCCAAGCTGTAGGCTGCAAAATTGACTAAAATTTCATAAAAGGGTTCTCTACTTCTAGTGCTTCTCAAATGTTAATGCAGAATGAAACCAGTTAGGGTCTTGTTTAAATATGTAGATTCTGATTTTATAGGTTGGAGTGAAGCCTGAGAGTCTTCCTTCTGACAAACTCCCAGGTGATGCTGATGTGGCTGGTCTACAGACCCACCCAGAGTAGCAAAGCTCTATGCAAAGGTAAGACACCTCCCCTTTGCCTCCTCATTGCAGTGGTGGGTGGATATAAGGGAGCACTGAAGGAGAGATCTCACACCATTTTGGACAAAAAGACTAACATGATTCATGGACCCTATCGAGAATTAATTTTTCATGGATCAAACTGTTTAGCACAATTTCCTGTAATTCTACCTCTCATTGCTCACATTTGACTATTAAACTTCATACTTTCTTAGAAAAAATATGTAGTGGTTTTTAGTATGATTAATATCTATTTTCAGCTTTAGTAAAACTGAGACTAAAAAGACCACTGAATAAAACAAATGGAGATTTTAAACCATTTAATCTCATAAACTTACATTACACTCCTCCTTCCACAATACGGACAAGAGGAGGATCAGCTTCTTCAAATCATAACAAAAATGTGTATTAACTATGTGTCATGTCTTCTGTTAGGCAAAGGATATAAGAGGATAATCAAAAAACAACTCTCTTTTGGGAGAGTATATTCTAATGAGAGAAACAGAATTGTAAACAGAAAAGCAAAATATGTTTGCATGTGTGTGTGTGAATATATAGTTATGGGGAACAACCAACTTTTCCTGGGATCAGGGGAGTAGTGATCAAGGTACGTTTTATGGAAGAGCTGTGTCTATAATTAGCATTTGCTTGGAAGAGAGCATTCCAGACAGTGGGAAAAAACACACAGATACTCATAGGCATAAAATAAATGATATGGTTTGGTATATTTGCTTCTAATGGTTATTGAGACTACTTTGAGAAAAATTCAGGCTTCTATGATTAATTCAGTCAAACCCAAATATAGAGGATTCTGTAGACTGGAGAGAAAGAAATATGGGAAATGAACAACTGATAACTTCATCAAAGGCATGCCACTCACCAGTAATAGCTAAATGTGTTCTTTCAGGTTTGAGGGACATGAACTATTAACAGAGATAGTAATAGTTCAATACCATTTCTTTGTCACCTGAATTAGATAAATAAAACGAGCCTTAGCTGTTCTTAAACACTAATGCACCAATAATAAAAGAAAGACTTATGATTCCCAGAGTAGCAACTATACATTAGGAAATCAAAGTTACCATATGCAGCACCATAAGAAGACTTATATACACAATGGGAATGAAATATAACCTGGTGATCCACACAGAGCAGAATTTCATAAACTACCAGCCAATCCCAGCCACTTTCATGTTTTCTCTTTTGAAATAAAAGAGAAGTCAAAGATTTCAATTTTTGAAGTGTTACTTTAACCGAGACCTACTGAAGGAGTAATACACATAGGCGTGTGGAAGGGGCTATCTGTGATATCTCAAAGGGATGATTTATATTCTCTCTTTCCTCCTTTTAGAGAAGTGAGGGCACCTAAAAGACCATGTGTGCAGTCCTCCTCATGAAGTATTATTAGAACATTTGCTGGCAAGGGGTCACTGGAGGGACCCCACTCTTTAAACAGATGCACACCTTGAATTATCCTAAAGAGATCAATATCTATCTAAATAGGGAAAGTCCAAAAAGTCAATCTAGTACATTTTCATAAAATTTCACAACTCTTGGACTTAACCTAAAAGCCAACCAGCTGTCAAAGTAACCACGATAAGGCTAGGTACAGGTTACTTGCCCTACTTCAAAATCACTTAATTTCAATTCTCTCATTATTTTTATGTGCATGCACCTTGATCTCTTCTGGCTTCTTAGCTATATTCAATCTTTTTCAGGATTTTCTACAGGGAACCTTCAAATCAAACAGGTTTATACTACTAAAAACATACAGAAAGATGATTCTTACTCAGTTCTGTGTTTATGTTCTGTGGAAGACCAGAGAAAAAGAATGTTTCCTTCTCATGGCCTGGTGTGAATGTAAGGTTTCTACAAGGTGTTAGGCTGACTGCAATGAAATGAAAACTCTACTGTATATCAATGAGTTGATGATGTATTTATAGAACATGAACCACAGGAGAGCTATACTGAGCACTTTCAATAAACCTCAATTAAAGTAATCAATATTGCTAAAAGAATCTTTAAAAGCACCTCTGACAGAAAACTTCTTTGAGATTAGTTTTAAACACCGAGATAGAAAGAATACTTCAAGGTGTAATGGGAAGTACATTTCAGTGTATAAGTCCTAATGCTCAGGAACTCAAGATTATGGTTTAAATGAATGACAGCCTGATAAATTCTTGAATAAAAGGTATTTTTGCCTTTTATACTTAAGAAAACAAATATGAGCAGTATCCTCTATAAGAACTTTAACACCTTTAACACCCTTTATGCTAAACCCCTTTGAACATTTTTATTCATGTTTTTCCTAAAATGTTACATTTTTCTTTTCCTTCCTCTCTGATAATTTAAATATTACCTATCAGGATCCACTTGAAGTTCCACTTCTACAAAATCCTTTTCTTTATGCCCCAGTATTATGACTATCTGCACAAAAAATACAGTTATTGATTACAGATTCTTAGAGTAGTTGCCAGTTATTTCTTGTCAGCTCCAAAGCTGAAAAGTAAACTCCCTAAAAGCAAGCTTCATACTCTACTCTGCTTTACAGTCCCTCATATTAATAAGCAGGGCACTAATCAGTTCATGACAACTTTGTTTAAAATGCAAATATTGCCAGAAGAGTTGCAACATAGGTAAGCTTTCAAAGCTCATAATCTAATTAGTAGCTTAGTTAGCAAGGTATGACCACTATCAGATGAGACCTGGAAGGATTGAGTAGGTTTACAAAAAGAGGTGCTTTAGAGGGAGTAACAAGAGATAAAAACAAATCACAATTTTGCCTAAGACTGGCCCTGCAAACACTTGGATGTGGGTAGCAAAGTTCTTTTTGAAATATACAACAACACTCAAACAATCTTGACAAAAGAGAGACCCTGGGAATACTCTGGTACTGTTCACTTGTCAGGTGTCCAAACCAGCTAATACAATTAAGAGAACTATTATTTGTTGAGCCAAAGCCACACTATGTCTATCGACTAGTATAGGTGGCTAAGTTTTATTTATTCATTCATTTAACATTTAACAAATGTTTAGTGCATATCTAAAATGTATGTTAACATTTCTGAGGGCTGAAGGATTCTACTGTGAACAAAAGAAATTTGGACCTTAACTTTAGAAGGCCCTGACTCTTGACAGAAAGAGACATTAATCAAATAATGGCATTAATATTCAACTAACAATTAAAAAAAACTTCCATAATAAAGAAAAATAATGAGCCCTAAGGATATTGGTAGAGAGAGCCAATTTAATATCAGAGGAAGTAACACGGGCAGAAGAGTGTTGTGGCAGAGGAAACAGCATGTGCCAAGGTCATGAGGTGGAAGGAAACATGAAGCTTTCCAAGAATCAAAGAAAAACACTTCTCAAAGAGTTGTATGAATGCAAGACTGAGAGTCCTTCAACACTTGGACAGCAATTCCTAAGCTTGGCATTTAGGCTTTTGCAATCGTTTGAGTAAAAGGACCCAGAGGACTCAGGTCTCTGCTGTGGGCCAGAGAAGTCTCTCATCCCCACTGCCTTTCCTTTCAGGCTGGGTTTGTACCCACGTGGGCAGTAATTTGCAAGACCCCCGACTCCAACAAAACTTTGAGTGACTTCCAAAGTCATTGAGAGTTTAATGCTGGGTAGAAAAAGTCATAGAAACTTCAGGCTGAGAGAATATTAAAGAGGCCTGAAATGCTTGCAAGGACTGGTCTCTGTCAGAGATGGTCTTATAGCAAAGGTGATCTCTTTTTATTAAATATTCTATTCTCCCAGAGCTAGCCCCAAGGAGAAGAGAAAGGTGAGCAAGTTGAGTGGATGGCTCTGGAATCTGAGCTGGGATCCTGTTAATATGGGAACTTCCTGATCTGCAATGCTTCAATTAGAGTCATCAGTTAAGCTTGCTTCTTCTCCATTGGCTGACTGCCTGGCAATGAGGCTCCTATTTCATAATACACGTCATTGTTAGTTTCCTTAAGGACCCAAAGGTTTGATTTGCTTTACTGATGAGGAAAAAAAAAAAAAACTATTCTGACTGTTCTTTCACAGAGTAAACAGTACATTTTCAACCATCTTGATTAGGAGATTTTTAAAATCATTTTCATTTTCATTAGATGTATTTTTTGTGTGACTTGGGAGAATGCATAAAGGATCTATGGAAGGAAACAGAATAATGCACTGCTTTTGGAAAATATGCTTATTTGACAGAAAGCCATCCTTGTGATGAAAACTAAGGAAAGAATTCGTCCCACCATAGTGTATATTTAGTATACTTTATATGACTTGATATGCTTGAACTATATAGTATCTGCTTTAACCTCTGATATCTGTGAATCACTTGAACTGATAATTCACATCATACAAGGTTCTAACCCTTTTTAAGGTACCATTTTCCCAATTGCCCTAAAATTCTGCTACCTTCTGAGTAAGCAACTGAGGTCTTTAGAAGTAAGATTACCACAAGCTGTGTGACTTAGAGCAAAAGCTGAATCATGCAGACTTAGAGGAGAAATGCATCTGAAATTGAACATAAAATTAGAGCATTTTAAACTCAGAGGCTTTTGTCATGCTCATTTAATATCTTGCCACCTAATAAGGCTTTTAAAAACTGGAAATGGAATTTAGGGTAGTGGAATTTTAATAGTGATAGAGAAAATAGACTTTAGAAAGCAGGCCATTACTACCTAAAATAATCTCAGAAAGTTAGAAGCTTTGTGTTAAAAAAAAATTTCAAGAAAAATTGAGTTAGTGTAAAATATACTTATCTGAAACTTCACTGTTTCATCTCGACTTTCCCTTTCTATGCCACAGGTATCACATGAATAACTAATTTTCATTCTTAGGAAATTTCCTATTTTCCAGACTTGAAGTTACAAGAATATAGGCATACTGAAACTTATTTCCACATCTGGATTTTTCTTTTTTAGCTCTCATTAAGAACTCACTGGTAATCTGAGGGTCACTTGAGTAACACATAGATCTCATTGCAAAGATTTCATGTTAGTCCTAGATCTTCTGTCCCTTGATGGCTGCTGCTCATGAACCACTTCTATATTATAGTTATTTTGCTGCTTTTAAAAAAGCAAAATTACATTGGTGGGAAGTTCCTAAGGTTCATGATTCTTTTGTATGCACATATTATCTGGTTTAAACATCAGTGCCATCCAGCTTCTGTAACAGCTGGTGAGCTATGCCCTTAGTTTTACAAACACAATTCTTTCATTCTAGACATTTGAAATTTCCCGGGGTAAAACTCCCTCACCTGTAGTCATTATCAATAATTAAGAGTGACCTTACTAATCGTCCCATGAATGTTGAGATCCATGTTTTCCTTTTATTATCTATTGTTATTGTTCATTGTTCAACTATAATTGCATCAATTTCCCCAAAGCACACTATGTACCATAGTCAAATTGTCTACCCATATAAAAGTGGTAATCAGACCTATATGTGGTATTAAAGTTCCATTACTGTTATTCTACTACAGAGGTGAATCCTATTGCCCCTGTAAGCTCTTAGCTTTATCAAAATTATCCCAAACAGACTCCAAAAAAAACTATGCTATGACTCCTATCCTATGTAAGTGTCCCAAGAGGCAAACCCTAAGAGGGATTCCCTTCAGTGAAGCAAGTGGTATAATATCTAAAGTACTTATGAAGCTGTTTCCATAATGCTGTTAAAATGATTGCACTAGAAATCTTACTTGTCCTAATGTAGAGATGATTCCATTACATTTCAGGAAGGCTTGAGGTTTTTGCAAATTTCTGGAACTAAAGGAATAACATACAATTTAAAGAAGTATTCCTTCTGCACAGTGCACAAACTATTGCACTGTTTTGAATCCTCCTGTTGTCTTCTCTGGTGGATAGCACTGTACTTTTTGCCTAAAATATGAAGAGCCCTTCCCCTTCCTCATGAACCCATTCTCTAGTCATAGAAGTATCACAGAATGCTGTAGAACAGAGGGCAACCGATTTCACACCCCTCCACCCCAAACAACACACGCTCTTAACCAGCGCCTCAAACACACAGCTCTCTGCTAAAGCGCATCCTGCCTCTGCTGGATGGAGCTTTCACAGACCGAAGCCTAAAGGAAGGGGCAATGTGCCTGCTATAGCTTCTCCACCTCCACTCCCTGATCAGCACAAGAATTCTTCAAGAGGCACATGTGGAGTCCAGGACAGTAGTACATTCCCTCCCTGCATCCCAACTCCAGGACCCTTTCTGTTTGCACAACCAATCCCAATTCAAAAACAGGGGAACAACAGTAAGAAAGAAAAGGGCAGCATTCTCTTTTCCAGAGGTGGATGATAGGCAAGTATCCCTGTGTTTTTACCTGTCACTTCCCATGCGGAGAATCCAGATGTAAAGCGTCACACATGCGTGCGCCTTTTCTTAGAGAAATTGTTGACTAGCCCACTTCACAAAAACCAAAAAGTGTATATCCTGTTCAAAGAAATATAATCTACCCTTTTAAAAATGGAAACCTGTGATTGCTGGAAGAATATCTTCTGCTAGCCTCGCTGGGTAGTTTGTACTTGAAGTAAAACCGTCACCACCCACTCCCCATTCACGCCGAGATTTAAAAAGGCAGGCGAACTGAAAGGAACCACGAGCCAGTCCGTCCCTATCAGAAAACAGCCATAAGAGCAGATCACGCTGGGGAAGGGCTCAACAACTCGGAGGAGAGATATGGAGCCATTTTTCACTAGGTTCACAAGAAAATGTCAGCTCACAGCTGTAGTGCACTGCTAGAGCGAATCTTAATTTGGTCAAAGGGGACCCAGCCAGTCACCCTCACAGAACATTTCCTTAAAGAGTCCATTACAAATCTGATTCCTTCTGCTCTGAGCATCTTCTTGATAAATTCTTTGGGAATTGCATGGCACGATCTGCATCCTATTCAAAACTAAATGCCTTCCCCCATTTCCTCTTAAAATCATGTGAATCAGATACTTCTAAGCGAACAGTCAAAAGAAAAGAAAGAAAGAAAAAATCACCTCTCCCCACTCCCCACCCTCCTCCGGCTTCTCGACTAATACCTCTGGGCAGTTTACTTCCGAATAGAGCAGATTTTTGACCAGTGCACAATGACAAATTGGCATACAAGTCTGCTATTACAGAAAGCACAGGCAATGCTTTCTTTGTAAAAACACAGGAAAATACACATGCTGGAACAAAAGACACTCTATCTACATGGCAAGAAACTAGAGAAATTATGTGTGTGTTTTACACACATCCGTTCCCACTTATAAAAAAAATGGCTTTGTACTTATTTTAATTATGACATATAGTATTCTTTCCTTAAAACCTGGTCCCAATAAAATTAATTTTTAAGCTTTGACTCCAAGGGGAGGTAAAACACACTCTGCTGGACGAATACCTGGTGTGTGCCTTTGTTGGTAAGGTGCCATTTCAAACTTATTATATTTGAACTCAATTATGTGGGAAATTGAGATAAGGCAAATGCCGTCAGATATCTCTCAATTATTCTGACATTACAAGAAATGCCAAGTCAGCAGATATTTGCTGTTTACATCTCACAATAACCTAATCATGCATTTGCAGCCTTCTGGAGCAAAATGCTAACTAGTCTCAAACAGCCACCTGACAATCTAGGGCTGAAACATACATTCTGACTCAGAAGGAGAGAGACATCATGATGGCTCTCCACTGGCTGTATTAAACAAAAGCTCGGCGAGCAAACGAGAGAGGCATTTGGTAAATGAAGTGAGAGTCAAATCAAGTTTCGGTTCACATCTGGTGGAATATGACACTGCCTACCCAGGGGTTGGGGAGCAGAAGGGTTTGGAGGTTATAAATAGAAAACACACACAGACACACAGACAGATATTTAAGCAGACCCGGGTCAGTTTCAGCTTACTAACCTAGAGCTCTGTTCAGAGGAAGCAGAGAAGCCGCACGTCCTCTCCCACCTTTCCATGGTCCACATCAGTGTCTTCTCAAACCACCTGTACTGATCCAACCCATTCTCAGATAATAGGAGTGTCTTGATAGAAGTAGTCTCAGCTGAGCTTTGATATTTTTTTTCAGCCTGGGTGTCTAGAATTTTCCTCTTTAAGCCAGACACAGCAACACAAAACTGCCGCTGAGGTCTTTTGTTTTCCCCTCCTCTCAAAGATGAAGCATGCAGCACTTCTCTCTCTCCCTCTCTCCCTCTCTCTCTCTCTCTCTCTCTTTCTCTCCCTTCCTCTCCCTCTCTCTTGCTCCCTCTGCCCTCTCTGGCTAACGCTCTCTCCCTCTGTTTCTCTTTCCCCAACCCCCACCGGCAACCTCACTGGATTCCCGTTCAGTCGGGGTCATTTACATCTCCCAGCAGGAGAACCCGTGCTCTGTGCGCCTGTCTCTCACTTTTGGGTTTCCTCTGTGAAAAGGGAGGGGATCGGCTCTAGGTGAAGTCAGGTGACCCCTCCGTTAAAAGCCAGTGAGATGGATGGAGTGTGTGAATTTTAATATACACACAGGCACATTAACATTACAAAGCAGAGAGGAAAATCTAGCTTCTAGAGATTAGGCATTTTTGTTTTTGCTTTCATCGTCCCCTTTTAGCAATTAAGAGACGCTAGTATAGTATAATGAAACGTAATTAAACTTTTCAGTGTTAATAACAAGGCTGCATACTTTCAGAATCATCCAACTGAACAATTCTTTTAAACTTGTAAGCATGACACTTTCTTTTTCTTTCAAAGGTCAAAGAATCAGTCATTTTACTGTTTACACACTTTTTCTAATTTGTCTTTTCTTTCTTTGACACCTAGTTTCTTATCTCAAAGGACCATCATAAAAGACAAAAAAATTCTTGTGAAAGGGAAAATAAGTGACAAGGCCAGAGCACAGAGCATGAATAGAAATCAATAGTTTCCTACCGTAGAACTAGATTCAGTAATGAGTAAATTTTTGCTCTTAGGCAAATAACTTTTCCCTTCTCTGTTTCAGTGTCTCTGTCTTAAAATAGAAAATAAATATAATGAATGTAGCATCTCCCCTCCCTGTCAATCATGCCAGCCTCACAGAGGAGGATGTCCAGGTAGATTATACCACTCAGGGCACCAATTGAGAAGCAACTGGAAAAACATGTGCTAACTTTGTACAGTGTTGAAGATAAATTTATGGTCTACAGACCTAGATCCTAAAGAGTAAATGTGCTACCACCTTGTTTCCTGCTCCAAAGGAATGATGTCCAGTAGAGAATATTTCTCCTATCTCTATCACGCATTCTGCTCTTAGAAACACTGAAAACAAAAATGAGATCTCCATAAGTATTTTGAGAAGTCTAGATGAAAAGTACTTTATAAAGCAAAAATGACAAGTGACTAGAAGAAGGATCAATAAGTTTGACAAGAAAAAGAATCTCTTATTTGGCCTTTGGTGGCCCATGCATGGACTCTTAATTTCAAGAGCATGGTGATACTGATGCCTCAGCAAAAGAGGAAAAGCAGGGGAGAGATGGCACAGACTCACATTAACCCTGCCTCAAAAGATAACATTTCAAACTCTTAAACAAACAACTCTCATTCTCTGGAGAGTTATGTCAGGGGAGTGCTGCAACTGCTGGGACTGACATATACCCTGTCCTCTCCACAGACACCACTCAGGGGTAGATGTGGTAACAGCTATTCACTTTTCTTGCGTGTTTTGCATTTTAAAAGCTTTACCTTGCATGGAAAAGACTCTATTCAAGCTTTTAAAATAAATTATATACTAACTGGCTGCAAACTTAACTTTGTGTTACCAAAGTTGGCACCAAAACATTGGACAATAAAAAATCTTCCCTCAGAAAAGCAAGTTGGCTTAGGTGAATTTAGGAAGACCTAAAGTTTGTAGGGTGGAAAACCTCAAGTATTTCATTTTACAGTCTTTTATAACCAAACTAAGTGTTCTTTTATTTTTATTTTTCCCTTTTTGCAATGGGCATCATTATTTTGCATCTACCCAGTTTTTTTCCTCCACCTTATCCTCTAGCCTTTCTCCTTTTGGCCTTGGCATTAAGGAAATTTCCTTAAAAGTACAAAATGTTGACAATGAGAGAAAGTGGAATTATGTCAGGTAATATCTAGCCTTTAACCGAAACTCTAGTGTATGGCAACTTTGAAGCTCCGGGGTATGCTAACAAAGAGGTATGATGAACGTGGAATCTAGACTGCATTTTTTTGTTGTTGTTATTAAAATTGAAGGATCTTGATTTAAAGAGACTTATTAAAGCTTACCAATGGGAAGTCAATGAAACAACCACAAAAAAAGATGAAATAAATTAGCAAAAATGTTATGGCAACTAACCCCAGCCATCTTTCTAAAATGCTTTCCATTCCTCTAGGAACAAACAGAAGTACTGACAGTGTGGAATAAATCTTTACTCATGCATCCATTTATTCAACCAATGTTTATTGAGCACTTCCTTTGTGATAAGCACTATTCTAAGCACTGAGAGGGTACAAGATAAATAAAAGAGTCTCGGCCTTTGCAGAAACTGAAAATATGTACTGGCTGACATACAACCAATGTTAGTGCAAAATGTTACAGAAGGTTAGAAAAGAGGAAAAATTCCCCTTAGTGGGGTGCAGGCTAGTTACAATAGAATAGGTGACATTTGAACTGAGCCTTTTAAAATGTGTCAGTTTTCTAGGTAAGAAAGCAAAGGCAGAGGGATTTCAGGCCAAGAGACACAAAAAGCACCAACAAACAGAGAGCTCTGTGCATGGGGTCATGGTTAGACGCCAGGGTGCTTGGGGGAGGGTGGCTTGAAAGGTAAATAGGAACAGGCTGTGAATGATCTTGAAATCTCTGCCCAAGAATGTGTGCTTCACCTGAGATGCAACGGCAAGTTATTTAAGGTTCTTTGGCTAGTAAACTGTTTTATAAAGATTATTTTGGCAGCAGTGCTAGGGGTGGACGATAGCAGTGTTTCCCAGACTTTCCCAATGATAAGAATCACCTGCAACTGATAGTAAACACATAGATTCCCGGGTTCCACGCCAAATCTAGAGGAGAAGGCCAGGAATCCCTATTTTTAACTAACGTCCCAGGTGAGAAGACATACACATATTTATACACAGAGTTAATTAACCCGGGATTGTTATTAACCCAAATGAAAGACTTCTGCTTTTTTCACACTTAAATAAGAGATTTTTTATATAAAGGTTAAAACAGTTATCAGAATCAAATGTGATGAATGTGCTTATTTTGCACCATGTAATATAAAAGTATATACATAGTTTTTGTAATCTCATTCCTATTTTTATCTTATGTGAAACTGTCCTGTCAGCTGAACTTATTTATCATCTCTCCTCATATCAGGGTCTTTCTCATGTCTGCACCTTTGATTGCTCTTTCTCCCTTTTCTTTCTCTTAGCTCCACTTTGTCTGGCTTTCAAGGACTCCCTGCTAACAACATGCAGGGGGACCCACCCCTTTTAGCATAGTTCACATGCAAGGTATAATGCTGTTACAACAGCAGCACCAGGAATAACAATACTAATTTAAAACTCTTACATTAGTGCTAAGGGATTTAGGTTCTTTAATTCTCAGAATAACTGTGAGGTACTATTACCACTACTCACCCATGAGGAAAGTGAAGTCTGGAGATATTAAATAATTCACCAAAGGTCAGAAAACTAATAAATGGAAGTTTGTGGATTAGGAACCAAGCAAGTCAGTCTGTGCTACATGATTAATATCATATAGCATCTTATTCCCTGAGCATCTGGAACCCAAAATAGAGCAGTTGGTTATATCAGCAGATAATACTGTTACTGTTTTGATTTCTGCTCTTTTGCATATTGGCTAAAGGCTCAATTTCAGGAGTTGGACTCTGTCTCTGGGCTTAACGGCTTTCTCTGCCACTCCCAAGCTGTGTGACCAAAGGCAAGTCATTTTATCTCTCTGTGCCTCGGGTTCCTGACATTTCTCATAGTTTCATCTTGAGGCTTAAATGAGAATTCACCTTAGGTATTTAATATAATGTCTGGAACTATTAGATACTCACTAAATGTTAATTTTTTATCATCATTATTGATGTTATTAATAAGTGAGAAGTAAATTTTCTGTATATCCCCATATGAGTTTCCATCTCATCTGGAGATATTTAAGGGTAAAAAAGCACCACTGACTGTGTATTATTAAATGTAGTTTAGGTAGCTTTCATTCTACTGCACAGAGCTACAATTGCACCAACTACTACTTAACTAATGATGAACTACATACATGGCTTTATTATTATATCTTGTAATGTATGGTCTCTTGAGACATTTGTGATGGCTCCCTGGCAGGCAGAGAGTAGAAATTACACAATTTTTAAAAAGCCAGCACTTAAATTTTACCAATAAACTAAGTATTAATTCTTCTTAAAAGGCAATTATACCTGCTTTATGTAAAAACTACTGTCTTTTTTTCTAAATAAACATTTCCGTGGAATGCTCCCTTACATTCAGAAATATGTTTAGTAGCAAACTAAATTTCTTTAAAGCATGCAGTGTACCTGTCAGTTAAGTGCATGTTTAGTGTAAATATGGTATTATGCTTCTATGAAATCAAAATAAAATAAATAGATCTTATCTGATAGTGGGAAAAATTCTGCAGGAGAATTATGGTTATCACATTTTGCAAACTATAAACAAACATAACCTCAAGAAAATTCTCTTCTTTTTTCAATTATATAAAGTTTTGCTTCTAACAGGAAAAGATCCTATTTTTGAAGGTTTGTATGAGTGTAGACTAAATGATCGATGTATTACTCTGTTTACCACTGGGTGTGCATGTAGATTACTTTTGGGTTGGCAGGTATAGTCAATGTCTGCAGAGCCAGAATCTCTGGGAACTTTCTCTCCTTGCCTCATAGACTACATTACAATTTTCATCAAAAACAACTCATCACTTTTTGACTGTTTATGCCAAATTAATGCATTTTCAGTCACTATCAGAAGTATCCCATTCTACTTGAAGATAGTTATATGTATTGCATGCATGCATAATTAAATGTTTGGTTATCTCATTCTAAGAGAAGAAAAGTCAAAAGCAGAAAATTCCTGCTTTGAGTTTTTCTTTAGCCTTGACTAACCAGCCATAGCAGGTGCTTTAAGAATGGCCTTTAAATACAGCGTGTTGTCAAAGATAACAGGGCTTTAGCAACCCTGACTTCATGATTTTCCAGCTGTGTTGTACTAGGCAAGTTACTCATTTGTAAAACAGTGATGATATCTGTTGCACAGAGTTCTCAGGCACTAAATGAAATAATGCATACAAAGTTCTAAGCACAATGCCTGGCACACCATCAATACCATCACCATCATCCACTATCGTCACGTCAATACCATCAAGATTATCACCACCACTGCTGCCATCACCATCACAGTCCTTCTCCTCCTCCTACTCATCATCATCACCAGTACTTTTCATGTACCAGACACTACTCTAAATAAGCAAATAATAAATAGCAGCATCCATATTATGTTATAATATTTTCTTTAATTGGTTTTCAGCTCATGTTATTATATATTCTGAGCCTATTGCCCTGATGTAAAACACACTATCATCTTCCAATAGGCCTTAATGAAAACAAAAGCTTACACTTAAATACCTTTTGGTACATGAAGTGAAAAAGAATGTAACATGCTTTTCCTTTCACTAGTCTTCCCTCTTCATAAACAGTTCTCAGGATCAGACCTTGCACATGGAAGGTCCTACCTAGATTTCTAAGTCCTCTGAAGGTAATTCATTACGCATTAACAATGCACACAAGAATATGCTTCATAACTAAGGAGACCAACACACAAATAAAAGTGAAGTGCTTTCTGTAACAAGTGGGCATAAATAAATTCCATTGTTGACAGCTGTCCTTTTTGGACTGCATTTCTGATCTCATAATGAGTCATTCCACTTCTGACTTCTGAAAACCAGGTTGAATTGTATCTTTCATTTTCTCCAGAGGCTCACACTTTTCCATAATCCTTCATCTACTTTACCTCATGAACCCCACAAGATGGACATAAATGGAGCATATATGGGGACTCCTGCTGCACAAGACCAACTTTGCCTGAAAAACTGAGCCTGGACAAGATTGTGAAGTGAGTGCGATTTGTTGTCCATACCTTCCACCTTCCCTTCTGCCCTTTGAATCACCCAGTGGCACTTTCTCCATTGCCTTCAGAGTCCTTCCTGATTTTAATTCTCATCTCAAAGCAAGCCACAGTTTAGCAGAATGCACTGTTTACTTCTGTATGTGTTACCTAGAGCAGGATACTTTTTATCTCAGTGACTTGTATGGTTTGTACAATGTCTTAAAATGAAAATATTCCTTGGAAGTAGAAACCAAAAATAATTTCTAGAAATTCTAAACCATGGTCTCAAATATGTCTATTTCAATGGGTTAAACTCAACAGAGCATATTTCTTACAAAGCCCAGTTTCAAACCATGAAGGAAAATGAATAGGGTGGGAGCTATATACTCTGACTTTGGAAACTCGCTTTGGAAAAAAGGGCAGTGGATGGGCACTTGGTTTTAATCATAACTCAACCATGAACTGATTGTGCAACGTTGGGCAAGACAGCTTAAGGCCCCTAAGCCTTAACTTCTTCATTCTGTAAAATAGAGTATACAATATCTAAAAGTAAATGCAATCATGGAATTGCTAGCATAGAATCTGGAACATAATAGCTCTCAGGAAATAGGATTTTCCTTTTTGCTCTCCCTAAGTAGTCAGTCACCTATTAAATAGCTCCTTTTTCCCACGGGTCATCTTCCATGGGTCACCTGATCTACTCACATCTCTTTCGTTCACCTGACATTTACATTAGTGTGTTTCAGCAAAGTGGTTTCACTGTTCAAGTAAAATGTGCTTTTGCAGAGGGTCCAAATTTTAGTCAAGTAATCTCTTCTCCCCAAGGCACCAGAGTAACTTTATAAAATCAAAATCAAATTAAACTGGATTGAGAAAGAAGAAAAAAAAAGAAACGGAAAGAAAGAAAAGAAGATAGAAGTGAGAGAAGGGAGAGAAGAAACAGTTAACATGATCTACCCAAGGCCAAGAGATGGTACATAGGAGAGAAGAGAGTTCAACTGAACTCTATTAGGATTCATGAAACCTGGCCTTGGATACTCGTTTAATGTCAATGACCTTCTACATGAAATGAAGGTACTGAACTTTTCCCAAGATTGCATCCAGTTCATGGATTTTGGTTTCATGACATTAATAAGTAAAACATTTCTTGAGGATTCTCTAATATGGAACCTAGTTAGTCCTTTGATACTGGGGAGGGTAGGCTCCCACTGACTCAACCCGATTCTTTGTCAGACAGTGCTGCATGCTTTACCTATCTCAGCCTATTTAATTTCTACGGTAGTATATTATCCCCACTCACAGAGGAAGAGTTTTTGGCTCAGTGAGTTTATGTGACTTTCCCGAGGTCAGAGAGGCAAAGGGACAGAGCAGGGATTAACAACACCTTTCAATACAAAGCCACAGGTGCTTTTTACTGCGCCATGCAGCCACCCTCTGGGACACAAACTGGAAATAAATCTACATAGGAATTAAACCTTTACTGAATGACTACAATGATATTTTAGATAAATGTGAAGAATCCTGAAACAGTCATGGAGATTTGAGGAAAAAATACCCTATTATGGCAGTGATATGCTGCTAAATGTTTAACAATTAGCTCTAAAAAAACCAAAAACAAACTAATTTGCAGCATTTGCCAATTTCTGCAGAGTAAATATGTCACCATAGCCAATTTCAAGCTATCAACTTAAAGTCACTGAACTGAAGTGGAGAAGAGATGTGCACGGAGGGCTCTTTCAAGTCAATGCTGCCTGTCTCCAATATATCACTTGTGTGTGTGTGAACCTGAATTTCTATGCCATTTTAATTTTCTTAAAAAAGTTTAAAAATAAAAGGACAAAATATCAGTGCAAATGCTTTTCAAGTAACTATGAGTGCCATGTGTTTCAATTATGTTTTAATCAGTTTTCTTTTTTGGCCAGTTATGCAGATCACTAGTCCACCTCTTTAAATTTCAAAATACAACCATCAATAATCCCAGCAAACAAAACAAAACAAAACCGGAAGCTCCTAATCTTGACCTTCTTATTTCTTTCTACATACTAGTTGTTCTTACATCACTTTTGAACGGATACTTTTAAAGATTTCTTATGAGATGTGTGAGGTGTTTAAGGGACCCCCCCCAAGGCAGGGTTCCTCCAGTCAACCAGTAGGTGACAACTGCAGTATCTGTCAGTAGTGTCTCAGAAAAGGGCCATGAGGGAAGCCTGAACAGAAAGAAAGAACAAAACTATCCCATGGCTCTGCATCCTTATTCCTCACCTTAAAGTGCCAGAACTGCTTGAATACATCTGGGATAAAGGCAAGGTGACTGACAAGTTACAGGGAAATTGCATGCATAATTTACATGGCCCTGTGAGCAAGCAGAGGAGTTGTCATTTGTGTAGACTGCCTCACCAATGATATTCAGATAGATTGTTTGAGGAGTAACTTCTGATTGCTGAGACAATTTACTTCACCTTATCCATTTCTTCTGATTGTGAGATATAGAAGTAAGAATACAGTAGAGGGTTAAATGTGAAGAGTATTCTTATGTAAGAAAATTTGCACAAATGGCTGAATTATTGCCTATATAAATGTGCCAAAATTACTCCTCACCTACTAAATAAAAGAAAAAGAAGGATGCTGAAAGCATCACTGCTATTTAGTGGAAAATGAGATCTGAGAATTGAAGAACAATGCCTTTCTAAAAGATTATGATAAAGGGGAGGGAAAAAAATCCTGAAATTTCAAGTGTTATCTACAGCATGATATACTTGTATCTGAGGATAGCCTATGTAGTAAATACGAATGCAATAGAATGTTAAAATAAGAAATGATGTTTTATAATAGAAGAAATAATGCTTTAGGATCAAACTAAAGCAAAGTATGTTAACAGGCAGAATATCCTAACTATTAGCTTGATAGGCACCAAGAAAGATGGTGGAAAGGAACTGGGTATTGTAGTCTGGAGAATTTTTACTTTGAGATCTTTAAGAACACAATGTAAATATCTTTCTTCAATTGTTATTTTTCTTACTGATAAAGAGTTAAGGTAGAATAACACGTTGGAATTTCTTTCTAAATGATTCTTTAAAATTCCACATTTTCCTACATTTTAGACAACTTCATAAATGATGAAAATAATGAAAATAAAATAAAAGCCTGATTCAGATTTTTCAAAATTTGACAAGGTTTCTAAATTTTAGATTGTCAACTTCAGAAACAGAATTTTTATCTAATGAAGTTAAAAACAGCACAAGTTGAGTCAAAGCTAAAGCTCTTCAAATTCAAGAAACATATTAGTAGGGTGATAACTTCTAATAGGACAGCAGGATAGGAGCAGAGAAGAAGGATTCATTGTAAGTTCCTTCGGTAGAACGAACAGGTCTTAGTAAGCAAGTGGATGCGTGGTCATGCGCAAGGATAATTTAAGAGTGATCAATTACAATAACTATAGCGATTTAAACATATACCTGAACAAAGATTGGAGTATCTCTTAAAAACAAAGCAAAATTTTGATGCTAAAATAAAATCGAAAGGGTGTCCTCAAGTGGCCAGCAGAGGAAAAAGAATGTTTTCCAGAATGATTCATCACATAAAGCCATGTCTGCTTTATTTTTGGAGGATGTTGATTTGACGTGGAGATGGTTAGATGTGTCCCTCTGAAAGTGTATGTGTGTTCACAAGATGTGCAAGAGCATCATTATAGCTGTCCCTTGATTTAGAGTGCTATTTTGAAAACAGTACTTTTTAAACTGGTTTCCAGTGTTTTTGGAAGGAAGTTCTACTGTATAGGAGCTCTGGAGCTTTGCCCCCTATAGATTTTCTCCATTGGAATTAAATAAAATTTAATTGAATTACAGTGGGTGAATCTATGGTGTCAATTGCTGGCTCTCAGGTCAAGGAACTCTCCTTCCTCAGGCACCCATGCCTACTAGTGCTGAGTCTAGGGCCCGGGTCTTTAGAGAGCAGTACTGTACCAATGAACACCTGTGTGCATTAACAAATAGTAAAATAACTACTGTAGTGAAACCACATTTAATTTTAGGAATTGCAGAAAAATCCAACATATTTCTATTTTAGCACACAGGATGTGGCCTACTTCTTTAAAATGTCAAGCACTGAGACACAGATTTTATTTAAAGAACATGGAAATATTCCTTTCCTTCTTTGATTAACTCAAGGACATAGTCCTTTCTCATCAGGGAAAAGATAAATTGACACTGTTTTCTGAATGGTCATACTAAAAACATCGACATAGTGTATCAGGGAGCAATCAAAGGCATTATCTCATTTGACCATTATAACCATTCAATCAGATAGCTAAGGCAAGTAAGATAGTTTTTCAGATAAGACACATGAAGCTTACAAAGGTTAAGTGTGTGGTTTTTTTCCCTGTAATTTTTTAAACTATTAAATAATGAAATAGCTAAGAACTATTTTCTGCATCACTCTAAAAGTTCTAGCTAGGCATGTATGGTGCCTGAGTAAAGATAAGCAGGTCTTTTCTTCCTGCATATATGTAAAGTTAAGGGGGGAAAAGTATATCTATAACCCTTTACTTACATTTATATCTATATGTTTATGAATGTAAAATGCACATAAAAATTCACACTAACCTATGAAATAATAAAATTCTCACCCTTGAGTTTTGTTACAACATAAATTTTGAAGCTATCATTTAACTCCAGAAAACCAAACAAAACGACACTGAAATATTTCGAAATGAGATAAAAATCTGTAAGAGTTCAAAAAATCTACATGAGAGGAATGTTTTTTAATTTTGATCTGCCCCCAGTTAGTTTCTTTAAAAGTTGATTAGGTTTATGCAAGTCTGAATCTGCAAACAAAATGGAGATTGAATACTTTTACTTTAGAAACCATTTTTATTGGTTGCACAAGATTGTGCAAAGTTGTGTAAGTGTTCTATTTTTTAATTTCTACAAATTAGAAAAAGTCCTAAGAGGTATTAATGAGAAGAAATCACAGAGTTTTAAAAAAAATATTGAATTGAAAAGCTGTAAACAAAAGCTTTGCACAATGAGTTGTCCATTTTGCCATCATGTCAAAAATACTGCCTTTGATCCCACTCATTTTTCCTCTCGGGGTATGTATATAACATTTTTGTTTGTACTCTGTTATTTGTTTTCTTTTTTGGGATTTAAAACTATGTCATTTACTCACATAATTGCTCCTCTCATGACCATATCTTTTTTCCTTGCTTTGGAGAAAGTCATGCTATTTATTTCTCCTTTTTCCTGTCCCATAGGTGAGTCACCTAACTTCTGAGCTAAGTGTCCATATCTATACAGTGAAAAATTGGACAAGCTATTCTTTATGATCTCTTCCAATTTTAAAACTTTATGCAGTTTTAGAGAGAAACTGAAAGGTCATACAATATGGTCTAACACCAGAGGACAAGGATGAGGAGAGTTTCTTTTCAACTCTCTGCACATTACGTCTGGACAACTTCCCTGGTTGATACTTCATACCCCCAGATACCTATACACTGAGAATGTGAGACAGAGAGAGACAGAGAAATGGTGAAGCAGAGAGATAGCAAGGCAGGTGGAGAGAGACAGAGAAGGATCTAATGGACATATATGGATTGCATGTATATTAGAGGTGGTAGTTAAGTGTTATTACCCCTGAAAACTCCCCACCAGTCTCTTCCCTTTCTGTTAAAAGCAGCTCTATACTTCCAGGACTCTGGAAAAAACTTTGGTATCATCCTTGCCCACTCTCTGTCTTCCACTCCACAGCAAATCTGTCAGCAAATCCTATCAGCTATACCTTCAAAATAGATTCAGAATCTAACCCTTTTTCCCCACAGCCATTACCAACAAGCCAGATCTGGATGATAGCAGTAGCCTAACTAGTCCCTTCATTTCTGCTCTCTTCCTAGCCAGGTTGTTAACCTTGTTAAAATATAAATCAGATCCTGTAAGTGCTTTTTAACCTCAAAGACTGTATCACTCAGTAAAATCCCATGTCATAATATGATTTATTTATTATTTTATTATTTTTCCTTTTATTGTTTGGATATAGTCATGACATTCCTTGAAGTATCCTCATAGGATGTCATTCTCCTGATTAAAGCCCGTTCCCATTGCAGTTGACATAAAATCCAATGCCTTTCTCAGAGGCCATGTACAGTATGGTTTGTCTTCCTCTGTAGTCCTATGGGAGACTCCCTCCTCCTCTTGGGCCACTGTCCAGATCTCACTGGCTTTCCCTCAGTTCCTCCTGGCATCCTGTCTAGGGTAGGTTCTCCACTGGTCCTCCAACTCAGCCCTTTGTTGATTTCCTCCCTAGCACTGGTAACAGTTTACTTTTATATATTTTATTCATTTGTGTGCTTCCACTCACTATATCATAAGCTCCTAAAGGATTAAAATCTCTTATTTGTCTACTATTCTTTTCCTGAGACTTAGATAGTATAAAAACCTAGGATATAATGTTTATGAGGAACATTAATTGAGCTACCTAAGTCTCACAAACATATATTTGATTTATTCTTTGTTCATTTCAGGGAAACAGCTTAAGAAATCTTTCAATTTTGGTTAATAACAAAATCCATTAAGTTTGACTTCAGTTATCTAAATAGGCAATAATTTCCTCAACTGGTACATGCTTTCCCAGCAAAGATTTAAAATCCATGGAAGATGACTGATATTGACTGCTATCATTACTTCATTACCCATCAGGCATTTCGCATATTCTACTAGGTCTAAACAGTGATGATTTCTAGCCTTTTTTTGGTTAGCACATAAAATCTATCTGTGGTCCTTTACAAATATCAAAAAATGGGAGTGGTGGTCATATACAAGAATCATTTTTTATTAAAATTTTTAATAAGTAGGTCCCATAAGAGGCAGAAATAGATACCCAAGCTTTCTACCAATCAGAAACATGGAAATATATACAATTGTTGTAGTATCACATCCTTGGGATTATAAAGAGAATTACTGAGAATGGTATATAAAACTTTTGCATAATTATCACATAGGAAATGTTATTTGTCTACCCCATATTTCCAGTTTCCAGCCTTAAAATACTGTGAAAATGAATTACAAATTATATAATGTATTTCTACTACTTTATATTAACAACACCTTATACAATTATCTACAGCTATGCTTTTTAATAGTAGGTGACCTTTACTACAGTAGCACAACTACAGAACTTCATCAAAGGAGAGCAGAAGAAGCAAGGAGCCCCAGACTAGAAAGTGGGAAGAGTGTTGTGGTTACAGAGGGTTGGAAGGAGCATACTCTACACCCTCAACCCATCAATTTGAACTCTATGTAATCAATCATTCCATTAACTACATATTTAGATTTTCTTCTGAAGTTTTTGATGGTTTGCTTATTTTTTATATTTCTCATACACACTGTATAAATAACCAGAACCACAAATATTGATGTTCTACTGTGGATTGCACAAATGGAAATGGTTAACTGAAAAAAAGAAGTAATTCATATAGATTGAAAGAGCAATAAAAAAAATACACCAGCCCAATACAACAACCCTGTAGTTCTGTAGGTATGAACAACAAAACAGTCTAAATGAGAGTATTATAGACATGCAGTGTGCTGTTTATACTTTCTCAGGAAATATGCCTGAGTTAGAATTTACACTTCAAATCAGATTGTAAAATAATATTGTGATGTTAGTATGTCAGATCCCCAATATAACTGGTTCCCTGCCTTTCAGTACATGAGACATTTCCCAGTTCCCTTTGAATTTAAGTGTATCCATGTGATTTGCTTTGGCCAAATTCTCAAGAAAGGAAGTGACACATCGGGCAGTTTTAATAGCTGGTGTGCAATTTGTACATCCTCTCTTTTTCCCTTTGCAACTGTGTCCAAGAAAGATCCAGCTGGTGGCAGCTCTATCAACCTGCATCCCAGAGTGGAATATAAAGGAGAGCCCCCACCTGACTTTTGATAGACATGCACTATTTTAAAACAATGGTTTTCAACCAGGGGCAATCATGCCCCTGCCTCCAAAGAACATGTGGCAATGTCTGGAAACTTTTGGTTGCCACAACTTACAAGGGGTATGTGTTAATGGCATTTAGTGGATAGAGGACAGCAATGATGCAAAACATCCTACAATGCACAGAACAACCTCCCACAACAAAGAGTCACCGAACCCAAAATGTGAATAGTGCCAAGTGAGAAATCCTACTGTAAAATCATGGTGATAAAAGGATTTTTGTTACTACAGCATAATCCAGGCTATCCTGACTGAGAGATGGTTCAATATTTGGAAATCTATTATTATAATTTTACCATAATGATAGGGCTAAGCAGAAAAAATGTTACCATCTCAATAGGTTTAGGAAATTTATCTGATGAAAATACAATATTCATTTGTAAAGAAAAAAGAAAAAACTATTTTTGTAATATCAATTTGAATATCACAAAAACATATTTCTCAAAAGCCAAAATTAGATTAATATTGAGTCAGTAGAATGAGCCCATAAGGTTAAAAACTAGAAATAGCAGACAATGGTCCCTGACTTAAGATGATTTGACTTCTGATTTTTGGCTTTACAATGGTGCAAAAGCAATACCCACTCAGCAAAAGTATACTTTAAATTTTGAATTGTGATCTTTCCCCTGGCTAGAGATAGGCAGCAGTGAGCCATGAGAGTGAGCAGTGAGATAGGCTCCCAGTTAGCCAGGCAATCACAAGGATAAACAGCCAATACGCTACAACCATCCTGTACCTGTACAACCATTCTGTTTTTCACTTTCAAGACAGTATTAAAAAAAAAAAAACTACATGAGATACTCAACACTTTATTATAAAACAGGCTTTGTGTTAGATGTTTTTGCTCAACTATAGGTTAATGTTTTTGCTCAACTATAGGTTAATGTAAGTGTTCTGAGCATGTTTAAGGTAGGCTAGGCTCAGCTATGATGCCTGGTAGGATAAATATATTAAGTGCATTTTTGACTTTCAGTAATTTGAACTTACAATGAGTTTATTGGGACATAACCCCATTGTAAGTCAAGGAAGATCTGCAGTTGTTCAGTTGGTAATGGTATACAACATATATTTTTTGCTTCAGGAAATACATGCTCATATCCATTAATAAAATCAATAAATATCCTTGGATTATCCTGCCTCATGCAAGAGTTTGGATTAGATGTGTTTTATCTTCTCTCTGTAGTTTTAAATTTAGGCTTTTTGAAAAGTGAATTTACTACAATGGCTGTGTCCTGTATTATAACTAGATGCTACTCGTAATTGAAAAACACAAGATACTGGATAATATAATATTCTGAAATGTGGGTGGCTTCTAGCTTATAGCTTGTGACCTATACATTTTACAACCTTTCTCATACTGATAGTTCCCCCTTGGTAATAATCAAAACTTGAAATTACAATGGGCTAAGAAACAAGCGAGGATACACACACTGCTAATTCCACTGGCAACAGTACTCGGCTAATGCTGTGGTGATGACTCAGCTGAGTCTGTTGGGGGTTGTATTCTAAGAATTCCATTTATTCTCAGGAGCTCAGCAATGAAGCTCTTATTGAAATAAAAGAGCAAAAAGAGCAAGAGATACTTAAAGAACAGGAATTGCCATGGAAACTGCCCTTCCCCCCATAATTTACCATTTAAAGATTTTTGTGGACATAAAATTGTCAGTGGACATTTTTGAGACCGGTAACACAAATTTTGGAAGTAATTCAAATGTCCTTGGAAAAATGAAAAATGTTTCTGTTTGCCACAGAGAGATTTACCAGGTAGGATGATGATCTGTCTTCAATCTAAATTTTAATAATCTTGTTTTAAGAAGCCTTTACTAAGTCCAGTTCATGCAAAAAAAAAAAAAAAATCCCCCTAAAAGAATATTTGGGTCTTGATTTTTAAGATAATTTGGTTTTACATACTTAAGAAATTATAAGCATCATATATCTGTATTTATTTCCTTTAATCATCATTTTTGTATTTCATGGAAAAAATATGTTTTATGAAAACTGAACTCTTATTTATGACACAAACTATTGGAAATAAAAGGTTGCCTTATCTTGGCTATGCACATAACCAGGGTTTAGGAGCATTCTGAGTCAAAGTTGAGGTCTATCTGTATCATAGAACAATAAAAAGCAACCTATCTTGGACAATGACCAATTTAATGATTTTTTTTCTTTTAGCATATTATGAACAAAGTCTAGAAATTCTATATTCCACAGAGGGGATCAATAGGAAACTTGGAATTCAGCTTCAGGAATTGTGATCCTCTCATCTCAGGTGTAAAAACAGAGAATGGAATGTTTTATTTCTGTAATTTCTAGTGCTTTGTTATTTATGTGAATGAATTTTAAAAAGTATCTCTGAAATATTATTTCAGTAATATTTACTTCATAACAATAGAAATAGAAAGCTTCAGAAATGTTAGTCACTTATGAATATAAACTAGTGAGTATTTATTATCAATACACAAGGAAAGGTTCTTAATGTTCAAATGTATTATGGTCACATCCTTGCTATATATCAGTTATGTTTTATCCAAATCAATTGCAAAATTTTAAGGTGACAACAGCCAAACCCAATGGGCTGTATATTAATGCTGAAGATGAGGGGAAGGTGGTCAGGCAAAATTAAATCTTCTAGAGAACTAGTCCAGCTTTGCCCAAAAGGAGAGCCCTCCCAAGAGGTGTTCTAAGAGACAGGGTGCATGACAAAGAACTCTGTCATAATTAACAATTTTCAATTGTAAATAAATATTCCAGAGGAACCTAGAGAAAAGCATGCACTATTTTGTAAAAGGACCAGATTCGTAGAATGGCAAAAGTGCCTGTTTTATTTTTTATTTTTTTAAGGTAAGAGGTAGCTAAAAATTGACTGAAATGTTTAATGATTTGTTTGTTACAATACAATGGACAACAAATGACCAGGGGACAAGCCTTGTTCACCACCTTTGATAATTGCTTAGATTTAGTATTCACATCGCCTGCACTCTGGTTTGGCAATAAACTAATAAATAGTTGTGGAAACTACTGTATGCATTTCTGTGATCACTGATTCATCTTCTGGAGAAAATTACTCTGAAGAGATTTCAATCATCCAATTTTGTATCAACTCAGCATTATAAATGACTAGTCAATTCAGTCAATGAATTGTCTCAAATGGAAAAATTTCATTACAACAAGGTATTATTATCATGTTGACAACAACAAATTTAAGCTAAAAAGAAAACAAAATAGGTTGGTTTATTGAATTTTCATTTCTTTGCAAACAGAAGTAGTGGTCATTTGAGTATATTTGGCTTCTCCTTAGGAAGTTATGGGCCAGAATGGGTCTGATGGGTTGTGTAGTCTTTACTGCTTCTTGTTCTTCTTTCATTTTGTTTCTTTTCTTTATTCATCTCTTTGAGATTAGTCTTTGGACACTTCAGTTTTCATAGTGGATACTGAACAACAAACCACAATCTTTAGGTCATATTCCAGTTGAGAAAGGCCCATGACTTTCTTTGATATTTAGGGACCAGAGTTACTATAGGATAATTCTCGTTCTGAACTGTGCCGAGTGAAACAGGCAGACAGATGTGCAGTGTCCAAACTGAGCTCACGTTACTCAGTTTTTTCCTCCAACCAGGCAAATCTAACATGCAGTTTGAGCAAAACTACTGGGTGACAAATTTGTAGTATGGCCTAGCAGATGAATTCTGAAGGCCATTGTCCAGCATCTTCTGTCTCCTTATAGTTACTAGCTTGCAAGAAGACTAAGAAACAGGCACAGATAATGCTGTCCGACTGGATTTTCCATGTTTCCTGGATGACTACCATAGTGTCCATCTTAGGTCTCTCTAAGGGGGTTTATGAAATTGCTGAGGCTTAATAATAGCAGTGACTTTTACAGTTTATTCTTTACCTGATCAGAACAGGTCCTTATCTGTCTTTGCCGGTGTCCCTTTTATATCTTGTTCATGTTTTGCTGAATATATGCCTCATATACTGTAGCGCTGTGGAAACAGGCGGTGGACAACAATTGGGTTTAGATGTATTTGTTGATAAGAGCTGCGCAAGGGATGTCCAGTGACTGCTCTGCACACTGGCGGAAATATGCATTGTAAATCCCGAAATCCAAAAACCCTGGCTTGGCCTTTTTGAACACCAAATATGGAATCTAATCCTGGAAGCAGGGGTGAGCCCTAAATTCAGAACATAATGTGAACATGAAAACAATTTACTGAAAAATGACTGAAGCTTCCTTTATTAACGAGTATTTTCTACATCACTCTGTATGGCACTGTAAGTAATACATATGGATTGTTAACTGTTTCCTCCTTTCTAAGGACGTGGTGAAAACCCGTCATGTATGAGGCTTAGGAGAGAGATTTGTCACAGTTTGGATTCCCTTCTGTGTGTGCTGCATTACTGTTTTCCATGGGGTCTAATCTTGAGGAAGGATTTTTGCTTCTTATGCCAGGGCACCGATCTTTGCTTTTTCTCTGTCTTAAAATTTAGTCTGAAAGTAGTAGATCTTAAATTCTAGGAAATGCTTTGATCCTATATACTTCAGGTTGCTGATTGAAGCTGTGTGATGCTGCTGTTCTCTGCCTTTCTTACCTGAGTATTTTGGGTTTGAGCTTTTTTTTGCCAATTACTAGCTCCCGGTGGGATCAGCTTTTTCCATAGAATATTTTTCTGAGTATTCAGTCTGTGAAAAATATATGCTACAAAACATCAGCATAGTTATGGAAAGCAGTATTCCTTTTTGGCAGAAAGTGTTTATTTTACTATTTAGAACACTTGAAAATAGATCTTCCATTACATAGAAGTGTGAATGTCTTAATACTTTCTATGTGATTCTATTAAGCTTGCCCCTAGCAGCTTTGTGGTATGATTAATCTTTCTATAATAAATATTTTGAAGGTACCACCACTATTTAATTCATCCAGAATGCATGGATTTAGAAGCTCTATATCCATGGATTCTGATTAAATTCCGCAATACTATTATTTAAAAAAAAAAAAGGTACTGGATTGGTCAGGGTAACCTAACTTTAATCACAAACAGCCCCAAAATATCAGAAGCATTAGGCAACAAAAGCTTATTTGTCATTCACAGATCAACATAGGTTGGCATGAGGGGTGAGCTGGGGGTGGGGAGGAGGAACTGTGATCCATGTAGTTGTTTAGGGATTCAGGCCTTCCATCTTGTGGTCCCCTTGCCTTCAGGTCCTTGTTGTCCTCTCTATTCAGGTGAAGGTTTAATGAAACAGGCCTGAAAATGGTAATTTTAGCTCATAATGTATTATCTAGAATTGACTTCTCTGTGCCCAAGAAGAAAAGAACATGGATATTACTGATCACTAGCGATCTCTCAGAGAGATGGAATGATTTACTGTCTCCGTTCCATGACAAAAATGAAAAAAATTGTTTTGTCTAGTATACCTTTACTTTTTATCTTACTTTGATCATTTAATTTTCTTTTCACATTTACATATAAAAGTGATAATATAATAAGAATATTTCTCTGTAGCTAATACATGAAAATTATTCTATTGTGTTCTACTTGGTAGGATTTATCATTTTCCTAATAAGAGTAATGAATTCACACTGAGACACTCATATCTTCTTGCTCATTTTTTTGTGATCAATGACAGGCATTTGCAAAATGTTTATTGGGGTTTCAAGTTTGAACTGAACCAACAAAGGAAACTGAACATACCTAACTGTGAATAGCATGGTTTAGTTAAAGGCACTGAACTTAACAGGCATATTTAAGGAAATAAAAATAAACACTGGTATTTTTCTTTCTTGTTCTGGCTTATTCCACTTAGAATTACAATCTCTAGGTCCATCCATGTTGCTGCAAATGGTATTATTTTATTCTTTTTTATGGCTGAATAGTATTTCATTGTATAAATAGACCAGAACTTCTTTATCCAGTCATCTGTCAATGGACATTTAGGTTGTTTCCATGTCTTGGCTATATTGTATATAGTGCTGCTATGAACATTGGGGTGCATGTATCTTTTCAAATTAGAGTTCCTTCCAGATAGATGCCCAGGAGTGAGATTACTAGGTCAAATGGTAAGTCTGTTTTTGTTTTTTTTGAGGAATCTCCATACTGTTTTCCATAATGGCTGCACCAAACTACATTCCTACCAACAGTGTAGGAGGGTTCCCTTTTCTTCACACCCTCTCCAGCATTTATTGTTTGTGGACTTTTTAATGATGGCCATTCTGACTGGTGCCTAGAGATCATCATTCTAAGTGAAGTAAGCCAGAAAGAGAAAAAAAAATACCATATGATATCACTCATATGTGAAATCTGAAAAAAAAAAAAAAAAAGAGAAAAAGAGGATACTAATGAACTCTTCTACAAAGCAGAAACAGACTCACAGACATAGTAAACAATTTTATGGTTACCAGGGGAAAGGGGATGGGGAGGGATAAATTTGGGAGTTTGAAGTTTGCAAATGTTATCCATTATATATAAAAATAGATTAAAAAACAAATTTCTTCTATATAGCACAGGAGACTATATTCAATAACTTGTAATAACCTTTAATGAGAAAATATGAAAATGAATATATGTATATGCATTACCAAGACATTGTGCTGTACACCAGAAATTGACACATTGGAACTGACTCTATTTCAATTAAAAAAAAAAAAAAGACTAAATAAGAACAAAAATCCCTTCTCCCTTTGAGAAGGTGGAGCTGGAATAAAAATCAGGAAATATGACCCAAAAATGAAATAAAATTGTTAAAGTGAAAAAAATATATAAATGATCTATGAGAATATAATTTCATAGAAACCATGGAACATATTTTTATTTTATCTATAGGATTCAATGGTTTATTTTAGAATAATCTAAGCAACTGACAATGTTTGATCATATCTGGGTAATGCACTGTACTTGTGGCTAAGAAAAATGAATGTATCTTTTTGAGTACTTTGTTTACCATCTGACAAGAGATTTAAGGACCAAGAATAATAATTCCAAAACAGATTTTATTTCAGCAATAGGAATCTTCATAGTTTTATTTAGAAACAAGGAAATAGCAAATTGCCTGGTCTGAAGTATAGAGCTCCTAATAAGAAGGCAAGGACTTCATTTCCACGTATAGGAACTGCTAGGTTTGGTTTTTCACAGCAGAACCAAGAAAAATGTGAGAGAGTCAAAACTGTATTTAAAACTAGGTTTGCCAATGGGCTTTTGCTGCTGAAAATGATACACATTTTGATACTCAAAGGGAGATACAAGCTTTGAGGCTGTCACTTATCCCAAAACCATTATTGATGATTCACTGTCTACCAACCATCCAAAAGTGTGCATGTGTTTGTATGTGAAAGGAAAATTTACCTCTGCCAATCGTGTAGGAATCAGAGAGAAAAATACATTGACGACATTCAATTCAAGTGATGAATTAGAATTTTGTGGTAGTATATAGGGATTATTTCACTTTAAAGTTGTAAAATTTATTTGTCACGCAATATAATATAATGGTTATTTAGAAAAACTCAGGAGAAAAGTAGGAACTTCAATTTTTTAAATCTAGCATTTATCAAGCACTTTCTATGTGCCAGGCTCTGAGATCAGAACCTTTTATTAGTGATCTCATTTATGATTCACAATCATATGAGGTAGATACTACAGTTACCTCTCCCCCTTTTAGTTATTGTCAACCATTAAACTTGTTTTTGCACTTTATCATTAAATGTTAACTGGTGATCTAATATCTACTAAACACTATGACATGCACAGAGGAAATACTGAGGTACATAAAAATGATTTCTGACTAATAAAATTGAACATATCATTAACTATATTATGGCGTTCATTTTGGATAATCCATCATCAAAGCTTTCTGTTTCTCCAGCTTATCAAGGTCTTTCCTTTCTCAAGCTCTCACACAAACTCTCCCCTCCTCCAGAATGCTCTTCTCTGGCCTCTTCCATACCTCAGAGCTTAACTAAAATGTCACTTTCTCAGAAAGATTTTCCTTGACTCACCAATCTAATTTCAGTTGCTCAAGTTAACCTCTCTCATAGTCCCTTTTCATTCTCCTTTATCCCACTTAAATATATATATATATATATAAAAACACTACATATATAACTACATACTTAAGAATATCTATTTAATACTTCTTTCTTTTTTTTTATCTTTTTTGTGGGGGAAGGTAATTAGGTTTACTTATTTACTTTTGATGGAGGTACTGGGGATTGAACCCAGGACCTTGTGCGTGCTAAGCACACACTCTACCACTGAGCTATACCCTCCTCCCAATTTATTTAATACTAATGCCTGTGTTTCAAACCTGACCATAATCTCCTTGAGGGCAAGAGCTATGTCATTTAGGTTCTTTTTTGCAAAGTTTAAGAGTTTGTATTTTGTTCAAGATGCAAATGGAAGCAAAGGTGGTTTAGCATGGTAGTGAGATGTTTCTGTTTATATCTTAAGAAGACCTTTTCTGACTGCTCTGATCCTAGGTTCCTTTACGTTTTTTCTTATTTAGCTTGTTTTTTGGTAAACTGCATTTTTATTTATTTTTATTTTTAATATTAAATGGTGTGATTATCATTAAATGCTAGTTTTTATACACACATATCTGCATATCACATATACGTGTGGCTATACAGAATAGATCATCTGCAATTTACACGTGCAGTTTGAAAATATGTTCTTTTCTTGCCTCAAAGTAAACACTAACATACTTATCAGTCAAAAAAGGTTGAGTAACTGATGTCGGGAATTCTAGATACGTTCTACAAGAAGTGCTAACGGCTAATAAAAGCAAGACAGAAAAAGAGTATTAAATGCAATACAACTAGGACTGACATAATTAAGGGAGGAAAAATATCAAAGCCATAAAAAATACTTTGATGTATGAAACTCAAGCTCTAGCAAATATAATATTGATGGATTATATGGCTTTTCAGAGTTTTTCATTCACAGTTAAATCCAAACTGAAAAATCAGAGCATTAAGGTCAGAAAAATCAGGAGGCTTGCATTTTTTTTTTTCAAAGAACAAAGTATTTTAAAGCATCCTCTAAGTGAGCAGTTCTTTTGTCATTCGGATCCCTATAGGAACCAATTTCCTGTTTGGAGACTGAACCAAGGATTAGTTAAATTTGATTTGAAAAATGTCACTAATGAAACATCAGGAAAAGAGAAAAAGGAAATGCTGAAACGTGTTGAATAATATTTATGGCTTATATTTATGTATGTGACTCAGATACTTAAAAGTAAATTCAAACCAAGTGAAAAAGAAAATTACTACTTTATGTGTGACCAAAAATTTACATAACATTTGCAGATATTTATAAAATTCTGGACTATTCCTTCAGTTTGTCATCGAGAAAAAAGTCTAGTTAATAAAAAATAACAAACCATTTAGTATTAAAATTGTGATGGCTGGGACATGGAATAAGAAAGCCATTCTTGCATCAAGCTTCAGTTGTGTCATGTTCTGTTACCAATTTCACATTACAGATTGAACTGACATTGTATAAATTATGCCCATGCATAAGCTAAACTCAAGAACCACTGTATCATATTTACACTGCATTTCTTATTACACTTAGAACCCTTTCTAATAATAACTAATTGAGTCTCATAAAGGTGAAATATTAAACCCATTATTTAGATGAACAAATATATGTAGACAGGTACTGTTTTCCATTTTTTTCAGTACAGTCTGATTCAGTGGTAGTGTTGACTGGCAATGGCCTCTAGTTGGGAAGAAAGGCATAAATTTTTCTATTCCCTTCGGTATAATAGTATAAACTGAGACAAGCTTCCATCTTGTAATATGATGAAAACTTATTAACATCAAGAATAAGGAAAAAAGTACTGGTATCTTACTTCTCATTTATGTTTATAAAAATACTGTGGATTACATCTAAGTATACTTCTAGATAACACAGTACAGTACTTTGCAATGTTAAAATTAAAAAGAAATCTTAAAAAATTAACAAATCACCCAATTCCTTGGAGCTACCCCTAATGTTTAGGTAGGGAAATGGGAATGATGGCAATAAAAAATTGGAAAATGAATACATTATATTAAACATATTTACTAATTAACAAGTATTTTACCTTGCATTTTTCAAAAGAACAGTACAAGAAATGATAGATATTTGAATTGAAGGGTACAGGGCTGATATTTCTTGAACAATTATCATGATAGGTACTCATTTAATCCTACCACAAATCTGCCAAATAAGTATAAATATCCCAATTTTATAGATAAGTAAATTGGAAAGTTAGAAATCAAGTCTGGGCCTAAAAGACTCCAAGGCAATGATCTTTCTTCCCTGCTCTCCATTTCTCCTAATTTTTTAATACACCTCAATAAAAAATACAAATTTGGGAAGAGGAGAAAAGTGAGGTTAGAGGAGAAAAAAAGTAGATAAAATAAGAGAAAATCAAGTTGAAAAGTCAAAATTATTACTTGAAGTTCAGTCAAAACTTTATGTTTAAAAAAAATAAAAATACATTGTGCTTGCCAGCCTCCAAAATGGTCACCAATGAGTCCTACCTCCTAGTATTCATGCCCTAGAGTAGTTGACTCCCACACTGAATACAGCTAACCTATGTAACCAAAAGGGTACCGCAGAAGTAACAGCATGTGACCTAAAGCTAAATCACAGCAATATTGCAATTTTCACCTTGTTTTCTCTTGGATCATTCACCCTGGGGGAAGCCAACTGCCATGTCACAAGGACCTCAAGAAGCTCTATGGAAAGGTCCATGGGGTAGGAATCTCTTGCAAATAGTTAGCAGGGAAATGAGATCTCCAGTCCACAGCCATGTAGGTGAGCCACCTTGGAAGTGGATCCTCTAGCACCAGTTAAACCTTCAGATGAGAGCAGTCTCTCAGGAAGCTGCAGTCAAGATGTTGACTCTCATCTAGAATCTTTTCTGAATGTCCTCTAAGCCATTACTGGAGTTCTAACTCAAATAAACCCTGAGATAATAAATATTTATTATAGTTTAAATGCACTAAGTGTTTGTTAAACAGTAAACATTTATTATTAAGTCATTAAGTTTATGTTAAACAATAATCCATCACTAATTAACACATATGAATACAAAATTAACTGACAGCTAATTTGTTGGACAAGATCATTAAGAAATATAATCATGATATGCTAAGTCAAACCCATACTTATACATGAAATAAAAAGTAAAACAAGCATACTTGATTTTAAAGAATTGCTAGTCTAAGCATTAACAAATTTTTAAAACATAGTAAACAAATATGGACTGGAGAAACTTTAAGTGATATTGATAGAGAAAGAGCTTTGATTCTAGATGTAGACAAGACATGAACTCTAAAGCAAGTTTAATTTCTACCTGTGTGACCTTAGTTAAGTTTCTTAATTTATTGGGCCTCTGTTTCCTCCTGAACAACATGTGAATAATGCAGATTAAGTGAAATAACACATTAAAATTACTTAGGGTAGTGAATGGCAGATAATAAGTGTTTTATATTGTCAGCCATAATGCTATCATTACTTTTATTCTTGTTGTTATTAAAGGCTCAGTGGGATCCTGCCTAGAGCTAGAACATTTGATCAAAATACCCCCTAGTTATTATCAATGAGAGAATCACATGAAAATATGAAATATTTATGTTTGTTTTGTAAGTGTTTTATTGTGTCTCAATTTTACTAAGTGAAATTCATGATGGCTCTTTTTAGAAGGTGAGGGGATGTGGAAATACAAGAGTAAAGGATCGCGAAGAAGGAAAGAATAAATTTAGGAAAACTATAGAGATAAAAACATATGACCATAATTCATATTTGACACATATATTTATTGCTTCTCTCTGATTATATGTATAAGCCCATTAAAACCCAGGATGGTCAGCTACACCAGCAGCTATCAAACATTTTGGTTTCATGACTCCTTTGCAGTCTTGTAAAATACTGAAGACCACAAAGACTTTCTATTTTTGTAGGTCATAGCTACTGATATTCACAGTATTAGATACTAAAGTGATAATTAAAAAACATTTTAATTCATTAAAAGTAATACTTATAATCCCATTGTGTTTCTATAATGTATTTTATGAAACATAAAAAACTATTTTCTAAAACAAGACTATTTAATGAGAAGAGTGACATTGTTTCATGTTTTACAAATATCTATAATGTGTGGGTTAATAAAAGATGTCTGTATTCTCAAATCTATTTCTTTATTCAATTTGTTGCAATATCACGTGTCATACAGCCTCTAGAAATGTTCATTGTGCACTCATGAGAAAATGACAGTGAAAAAGGCAAATAACATCTTAGAATTATGAATACAGTATTGCACTCATGGAATCATGCGTGCTCCAGATAATACTTTGAGAACTACTGAGCTACAACATTCAGGAGTTAAGGAATTAAGAGTCTCAATGAAAAAAAAAAGTCTCAATGGTTCTTCTTCGTCAGTCTCAGTTTTGCTTAAAAGGCACAAGAGTGGTCCTGGTGGCTGTATATTTTCCACATGAGCACTGGATATGCTTCTATAGGAAATAAAATACAGTCTATTTTTCAAAAAAGTTTATCCTAACTATGAACATGCAGCAAAAAACAATGGTAATAGTAACTAATATTATTGAATATTATGTCCAGTAATCATGCTAAGTACTTTGAACACATCATCTTTACAACAGTCTCAATTTTACAGATAAGGAAACTGAGGCTTAGAAGTAACTTGCTGGAGATTATACCAATAGTAGGTTCCAGTGCCTGGCCCTAGACTTAGGTCTGTCTCACTTCAGTATTCCTTAAAGCAACTGCCTATGGTTTAGTAACATACCCTCCAGGGAATAAAAAAGATGTATACTGTCCCGAGTCTTGAGCTGTTTATGGTCTACTTAGAAGACTTATGATGAAGCACCCACCTCCATAACAGGAATTTGATCTAAGTGATTGAGCAGAGTCTATAGTTTAAACAAGTGCTTTAAGACTTCTGAGAATAGATAGTTCAATGGGCCCTGAGCTGGGACATTGGTGGACCTTTTAAGGAGAAGGACCAACTTGAGTTGATCTTTATGGTATAGAATAATGAAAGATATTGAGGGGAAGACAGACCAAAAAAAAGGGATAAAATGTGAAAATTCAGGAAAGTGGAAAAAAGCACAGCATGAGGGATACACAAAGGAAATCCACTTAATGGAAATTAAAGGTTTATGTGGTGAGTCAAGGAGGACTAATTCAAACAGGCAGGTGGACCACAAAGCCCTTTGCTGTTGGTGGTGGAAATGCGGAAGCACTGTGCTTCCATGTCAGTAGAGGCAGCCCTCTCACCGCAGACGCTATTCACCCAGTGAAAGGGCAGGAACCATGATGTGATAAAGCTATGTGACCCTAACTTTTAACCAGCAACATGCTGGTATCTTTTTCTCAGTCCATGAACTTTATTTCTGTCAGGAGCATATATAGTGAATGACTGCAGTCAGTTAAATGGGGCCCAACATTCTTTCATGCTCTAAGAAGTAATGCTTTTCAATTCTGAATACCTTAAACAGATTAAGTATAACTTAATACTTAGGGTGAAAACATAAAAAAAAAAATCTGTCTATGTGGTGTGGGGTGAAGCAAGAGGAATTTCAGACTATACACTTACAGTTTAATACTGAATCTGGTCGTTTCATGGACTCCAGTTAAAAGTTTTATGCTCAGCTGGATATACACAGTTCATGCAAACTATACCGTTCATGACTGGAGAGACAGTGGACAGTATTCGGTAGATGATTTGGTTCAAACATTGTAACTGATGAACCTAGAAAGTACAATATTGGGTGGAATGCTTTGTCTCTATACCTAAAGTCAACTGTCATGTGGAGGGGCACCCATTAGCATAACATTACACCCTCTGAAGAAAAGTGACAATTGGATTGGGAATGTGGAAAGGAAAGTGTGTTTGTGTAACCAAACCCTTTCCTTTTGTCTTGTAAAAGTGAACTACTCACAGTTAACCTGACTGTTGTAGGTAAGTCTATTTAATTCTGGTGCTCAGTTTTCAGAAGCCCCTTCATTATAGATGTGAGCCACATTCTAGGCTATCAGCTTTATTTGTGATGAAAGGTGGTATTTTGTTTTCCCTTTTTCCTTAACTATGTTTTCCTATTATTCAGTTGTTTCAGATTGCAGGTGGAAAAGGAGATATTATTTATTGAGCCCCCAAAGACTGAAAAATATTTTGATTTTTTTTTTAAAGACAACATCATGAGAATAAATGAAGAGCAATTTCCAGAATAATCAGGTGAGCTTGACTCTAGGGTATTTGACTTAATCAAATATTGTCTGGCACAGTGTCAGAAATGTGTTTTCAATGTAAAAAGGAAGAAATTGCCTGAAATTTCAGGCAACAAAACTATGAAAACAGTTGGTAAAGCAACTCCTAAATCATAATTTCTAAGCCCTTAATTCCTTTGGATTTCTTGTGAAATTCAGAGGTTTCTTTACCTGAAATCTTTCAGGTTAAGTACATCACTGAAAAAATTAATTAGGCAGATCTGTTTCTAGTTTTCCCAGATACATGAGAATTGCTGAAAGATATCTAGAAATTTCTTTAGTGACATATTAGTAACTTTTTTTTTTAAGAAAAGCTGTTAATGGAATTGATGTACTATTTTCCTGAGAAGTTATAGAAAATGTCTTCTCATTTAACTATTCCAAGTGTTGGTATTTAGAAGTCTCAAATTATTTTAAAGTGTTGGTAGTATGTCTGAGAGAGGTTAACTTAAAAATATTCAGGAAGGGAGAATAAATTATTGACCATTTTCTACCCTGGAGATTAAACACCAAGCTTCTGTACTCTAAAACATCTACAATCAATATCTATATATTAGGTTTAAAATTATGATTACAAACAATAAACTTGCAAAACTTTCAAACTTAGGAAGACTGGTCTGGCTATTATCAGGCCAGATTTTACCAAGTGAGTTGGTCCATTAATATAAACTAAGACCTCTTGTGTTATCAGAATTTCACTTAATCCATCGGGGCAGTGGTAATAATTTGTGGTGATAAAGTAACTCTTTATTTTTCTAAAGAAATATTTGACTCTGATTGTGAGTTCTGAAAGCATCAAAATGGTACTAAAATGGGAAAATTGAACTAGGAGTTCATTATTCTCTTTATCATTCTGGATAACAAGATGACCACAAGTGAAATTTGAGTGCTAGATTTTTCTTACTAAAAACTAACCCTCATTTCTTTCTCTACCAAAATGTAAAGAATTGTCTTTTTGTTTCCATGAATTAAACTTTTTGGTAACATCATAAATATAGCCAATGAAAAAGAACTAACAATTTCTTCTTATTAAGATATGCTGTAATAACAATTGACAGTTAACAGGATTTAGGAATGATTCATGATTTTTCTAAGACATTTCAAATTATAAGTTACAAATACAAATGTAAACTTTTAAACAAACTTTATGTTAATATTATTTTCTTTTTGTTTTTATGGATGCAGTAGATAAATTAAAATCTTTCTGTACTTCATTTTTTAGGATTTATTCTTGTTATCAATTAATGGGCTAGAAACCGCAATTCTAGAGGATTTAGAGTCTAATTATTTTACAAATTAATATCAAATATTGACTAACTCAAAAGAACTTTCAACAATAGTAATCTGCTTAAGTATTTAAGTTTTGTAGAAAGTTGAGTAAATCTTTTATAATTTTAAATTATGAATGCATTGAATTTATTCTATTATGGAAATTGCATATAATGTATAAAGAACTGAATTCAGAAAAATGAATATGCTGCTTGCAGTTACTAAAAAGGAGAAAAATCACCTTTTATATTTTAATTTTATAACATTTTGACATTCATACAACTAAAAAGTAATGAAAATGTTATAACATGTAATAAATAATCTCTTAAATCATATGATTGATTGATTTATTAAAATGTATCTTAATAAAATGGTTTTTGAATTTTACCCAGAATCTACCAAATCATGCACATTTTTATAATACATATGAATAAACTTTTTCTTTGAATTAAAAACAACACACATTCTCACTCTTTATAAAAGTCATTGATTCATTTCCCAAATTACTGAGAGTAAAAATAAGTTTTTTCCTTAATCTTCATTTCATAAGTAGTTTTCCTTATCTAGCTTCACCTATTAACATGTAAACATGAAAGGAAATGGAGAATTAAAATTTTGCCTTTGTATAACTAGTTGCAGAGTTACTTCTGGCCTGTGACCTGCTTTTTTTGTATGACCTCAGAACTAAGAATAACCATTTTATTTTTAAAAGGCTGTGTGACAGAATGAATAATTCCTCCTCAAAAGATATCCTAATCCCCAGAACCTGTGCATATGCTATTTTACCTGCAAAAGGGGCTTTGCAGATGTGATTAAGCTAAAGACCTTAAAAAGAAGGGATTATACTGGATTATTTGAGTGGGCCCTATATAATCCCATGAGTTCTTAAAAGTGGGGAACCTCTCCTGTCTGTGGTCAGATGGAGATGAGAGGACAGAAGCAGGGGCAAAAAGATGCTACACTGCTGGCTTTGAAGATGAAGGAGTGGCACCATGAGCTAAGGAATGTGGGCTGCCTCTAGAAACTGGAAGAGGTTAGGGAATCATTTCTTCACTAGAAAGGAATGCAGCCCTCCCAACAGTTTGATTTTAATCCAATGAGACCCATGTCAGACTTCTAATCTATAGAACTGTAAAATAATACATTTGTGTTTTTAAGCCACTATCTGTGGTGATTTGTTATAGCAGTAATTAGAAACTAATATAGGACGTAAGAAAACAAAGAATAGGTGATGGAAACACAAGTAGTCTGCAAAGTCTAAAATACTTATTATCTGGACCTTTACAACTTCTGGTTTGGGAATTAAAGTTTCTTAGCCTGGGCTTTTCAGACATAGACACTTGATAGAGATTTTTGGCTTGCATATTTTGCAGGCATCATTTGAAATAACACACCATAAGTTAAAACCAGCTCAACATATAGCATGTGAATATTAGATCCTTGTGGTATATAGGGACAGTTAATTAATTAATTAATAGATAAGACCAGAATTTATTGCAGAACAAAACTGATACACCTGATGCTTTCAAAATAGTAACTGCTCTAGTTCTACTCCACCAAAAATTGTTCGGTAAGTGTCATGTGATGATAATAAAAAACACTAGATTAGCAAATCTAAAAGGAATATTACATTTCTTAATATAGTTGAAAATGGGCTGATGAGCCCATTGTTTGGATGTGCTTATTGGTAGAGAAAATGTGTAACGGTTACCAACTTAACCATTTGGTGACTTCCAGGAGAATGACAGCTGAGAACTGAGCACATATAAGAAATCATCATAAAAACAGGCTACAAGTTCTGATTCTGGGTAAGACACATAAGCATATCCACCTTGTCTCTCCCACTAAATGCAGCTATAAAACCTAGACAGAACAATTTTTTGAGAACTCTGAATACTAAATAGCAGCAGTCCCAGATGGTGTCATTGGCAAATTCTCTCAAACATTGAAAGAAAAAATAACACCAATATGCTCAATCTATTCCAGAAAATAGAAGACGAAGAAATATTTCCTATCTCATTTTGTGAGGCCAGCATTAACACCATATCAAACTCTACACAGTTTAAGAAATCTGAGTCCAATATCTCTCATTAGCAGAGATGCAAAAATCCACAATATAATATCAAATAGAATCAGTGATACATACAAAGAATAACACCACAGCCAGGTGAGTTTTGTCCTGGGAATTCAAGGCTGGTTCAATATTTGAAAATCAATCAGTGTAACCACCATATTGTCTAATATGTGATATAACTGATGACCTAAAAAGCATTTAATAAAAATCAATATCAAGATTAAAGATTTCCCCAAACTATGATTAGCAGGTGACTTCCTAAACTGATAAAGTGCATCTACACAATACCCACAGCTAACATCATACTTAATGGTAAAAGACAATTTCCCTCCTAAGATCTACTACAAGTAAGGATGTGTGCTTTCGGTACTTACATTCTACAGCATACTGTACGATTTAGCTGATGCAATAGTATAAGAAAATGAAATAAAAGACATAAAGTTTAGGAAAAAATTTCCCTATTTTTTGAGACAACATGATTATCTTCATATAAAATATTAAAGGATCTACAAAAAACAAGCAAGCAAACAAACAATAAAACCAACACCAACACAAAAAGTTAAATAAAATTATAGGATACAAGAATATGTTTATGGCACCTTCATGATATCCATCCTCTGGTGTTCATGCCTTTGTGTAAGCTCTTCCCCTTGAATGTGGGTAGTACCTTTGAATTGCTTCTAACCAACAAAATATGCCAAAGGTGATGAATTGCCACTCCTGTAATTGCTATGTTATGTAAGATTCTCTTTCTAAAATATTGTCTCTAGAATCTCCATGCCCTTTGCTACCTTTGAAGAATCAAGCTGCCATGTGTCCTACAAGGAGATGAATTTTGTCAAAAATCTGAAGGATACTGGAAGCAGAAGCTTCCCCAGTATATCTTTGCAGAGGACCCAGCTAAGTCATTTCCAGACCCATTTCAGAGAAACTGTGAAATAATGAATTTGTGCAGTTTCAAGCCAGTCAGTAAATTTATAGTAATTTGTTATATAAAATAGAAAACTAACATAAAGGTTAACACATCAGAAATCATATTTATATATTCTAGTAATAAATAATTAGAAATAAAATTTTAAAAAAATTACAAAAGCTCTAGAAATAAAACATTCAGGCATAAATTAAACAAAATAGGTACAGAATTTGATTGCTGAAAACCACTAAATTTAATGAAAGGACTCAAGTAAGACTCAAATAAGTCAGAGACATACTGTATTCATGGATTGTAAGACTCAACATAGTGAATACCAATTCTCCCCATATTGTTCTATAGATTTAATGTAATTCCAATTTAAAGCCCTACAGGTTTTTTTGTAGATACAGACAAACTGATTCTAAAATTCATATAAAAAGGTAAAGGAACTAACATAGCTAAAACAATCTTACCGAAGAAAAATACATTTGTAAGAATCATATTACCTGATTTTAAGACTTATAATAAAGTTACAGTAATAAAGACAGTGGTATGGGTGAAAATATAAATATAGAGATCAATAAAACCTAATAGAAATTATAAAAATAGAGCTACACAAATATCATCAATTGATTTTTGGCAAAAAATTAAAAAGGCAATGAAATGGAGTGAAGATAATCTTTTCAACAAATGGTGTTGAAACAATTAGATATCTATATGAGAGAAATGAGCCTCAATTTAAACTTCATATCATATACAAAGTTAACTCTAAGTGTACCACAGATATATTTGTTAAAACCATAAAATTTTTAGAAGGAAGTATGGGAGAAAGCCTATATGATCTTCAGTTAGGCAGTGACATGACAGCAAAAGCACAATCCATTAAAAAAAACTGAAAACTAAACTTTATCAAAATTAAAAACATTTGCTCTGTGAAAGATATGAAGATAATGAAAAGACACATTATAGACTGGGATACATTATTTGCACATCATATATCTGACAAAGAACTGGTATCTAGAAATGTATTAAAATATATTTAATATCATTAGCCATTAGAGAAATTTAAATTAAAATCATGATGAGAATCCACTACATATCTATTAAATGGCTTTAAAAATTCTTGACAATACCAAGTTTTGGTGAGGATGTAAAGCAATTAGAACTTTGTACAGTGATGAGAATGCAAAATAGTAAAGCCATTCTTGAAAAGTTTGTTGACTCTTTTTATAAAGTCTAACACTAGAAAATGAAGACCTACCTTCACACAAAAATCAGTACACAAATTGTTATAGTCAAAATTGGAAGCAACCCAAATGTCTTTCAATGAATAAACTGAATTTTAAAAACCTGTGACACATCCATACAGTGAAATACTATTCAGCAATAAAAAGGAACAAATCATTGATATACAAAATAATTTGGATGAAGCTCAAAGACATCATGTTGAGTGAACGAAGTCAGTCTCTAAAGGTTACATATTGTATGATTCAATTTATATGACATTCTCAGAAAAGAGAAACTATAGCAATGTCAAACAGATTAGTGATTGTCGGGGATTAAGGATGGTATAGCAAAACAGAGTTTGGGGCATGTTCTGTATCATGATGGCACTGGTTATATGAATCTACACATGTGATAAAATTCAAAATGTAGAGTAAAAAATTCATTTTTACATGCTAATTTAAAATTTAAAAAATAAGATTTAAAAATAATGTAAAAAGTATAGACTAGACAGCAAAATGCAAAGTCATTTAGAGAGGAGAGAAGGGTAAAATACTTTTTATCCTAGTAACTATACCACAAAGCTACATTACTTATGTTCTCTTCAGAAAACTATAACCTATTCTCTCATTTTAACTTTGGCATCAGAAATATCATTAAAAACATTAAAAATTCTATAAAAAACAATTTTTACCTCTGAAAAAAGTTAAGATCGTATATGCTCATCCTGGGGGAAAAATGATAGAATAGTTAAAGCTCAAATAATATGAAGACTAGATGAGCTCCCAGAAAAAGTGTCAATTAAAAATGATAGGAACTAGAATTTATAATGTGTTTTATTTATGTCAACTTGATTTATTTGTCTATTTATTCATTTATTTATTTAGACTATATAACATTTGAGCCATTGACATATATCAGCTATGTGCTTTTTGTATAACATTCTATGTTTAGCTTGTAAGTACTTAAATAAATCCAAAAGCATTATATTATCTTCTTGAGATTCAACTTGGTTTACGATAGTCTATACTCATATTTACCACTTGATAACTGGGTAATGTAGGATAAGTTTTCTGAGCTTCAGGTTTTCTTTTAAATCAATATAATTAAAAACAATGATGTCTAACTTGTTTATGTCAGAAAGTACATTTAAAGTTCAACTAAGTAAAATTACCTAAATTACTCTAAAAATTGTAAAAATATCACTGTGTCATTTTTGATACAAAATGACATACAGAGTTTGGGGGTGTGTGTATGCATACAAACTAAAATTTAAGGATATTTCTATTTAAATCCCTTGAATAGTACATAGCAATCTTCCTTCTGGAATTTTCCATTTAATTTTCTATAAATTTTGAACGTAGTGTACTTAGTTGTTTGTTCACAAATTGAAGACTTCAAAAGGTAGTTGTTCCTATCCTCAGAAGTTCAGTCTCCTGCATTTCCAAAATATCTATGACTAAATGATTTGGAAGGGAGTCTGACTATTAGCAATGATTTGCATTGTCAATATTTGTGCACTTCAAGGAGTTGTTCATCCACAAATATGTCACACCAAGGTAATTTTAATGCAACAAGGTACAGAGCCAGATAGGACTACTGAAAAATGACCATTTATTTGATGTGAAAGATTTTTTGAGTCCTTTTATTTTTCTCTTAGGAAGGTGTGTCTGATGATATGGCAAATAAACTAGGTTTGAAGAATGATTTCACCAAGTAGAAACAGAACTAAGTGGTTAACACTAGAATTAAGTGTTTGTTTCCAAATGTTTTTTTCACTGTATTATGAAATACAGCAATGTGCTAGGTCCCATGTCATCCTGGTATTTACACAAATCTGCATTGTTTTCAGCTTTCTGAACTGTGTATCACTGGCAGGGAAATCAGAAACAGATAGTGGCCAGCTCTTTGTAAAATTTTGTCTCTGGAAATGTATTAGGAAGTCCCTTCCTCGTTGGGTGTTTTAAGTACCTTAACATAGCAAAGAACTTCTAATTAAAGTTTTATTTATTCTTTTAAGGGACTGAATTTTCTTCATGGTGTTCCACTAAGGAAAGACTTCATATGTGTGAATGGCTGTCTCAGGCTTGTTCCTTTATGCTCTGTTTTCATTTAAAGGTTCAGTAAGGGCTCCTGACTTTAAATGCTTCCATTTCTGAGTGTGAACTGCTGAACAGGCCACTTAGAGGGAATGCGTAAGACCCGGTCAAAATAAATCTTACTTACACTATTTATGTGAGTTGAAGAGTTAAAAGGGTTAAGGAATTTAATAAAATAATCTGACATCAGTTATTTTGCTAATCTCAACTCTATTTTCCCCTTATTATGAAATTATTCCTGAAGTAAGAAAAAAAAAGAGAAAATAGTTACTATGATATGTGTGTGCATGTATATGTGTATTTCCATATTGTCAGATTGGCTGAATGTCACACAACATAGATTTGCCCTTATTAGATAAGATAGAATAGCTTCACCCCTGTTAATTACTAGAGTGTAACTCTGAACTCTTTGCTCACCTTTTGTTAAATATTAGCCTTTTGTGGTTATTATTCCCATTTGCACCTTCTTGGAAGATTTGTCAGTGAAAAACCTTAGGCTGAGAAACTACACCGAAGGTATGTACTGTTGGACAACTTACCCTCAGAACATTAAAATTTGTTGTCCTCATCTAAATTTATAGATAGATAGATGGATAAGGCAACTATGGTAACGTGTTTACAACTATTCAAACTAGATGTTGTTAATCACTATATTAGTCTTTCAGTTTTCCCATATATCTGAAATGTTCATAATAGAAATTTATGGAAAAAATCATCTTTAGATCAAGCCAGGCTGCCAGAGACCTGTGTATTCAGATCTTATTTTTTGGGGCTTTTTCAGAATTGATTTTATGTTTTATAAACTATTGGCTGCATTTATGGTAGGGATATATATGATAAAATGATCTCCCACACCATATAGTGCTCCCTTCATGAGGACTCTTGGGGGAAATTTCTCATAGGTCAGAGAATCGGGAAACATCTCTTGTTTTCATCTTTTGGCAATTGTGACTCTTGTAACTGAATTTGTCTTTTTCACTGCTTTCACGGTTAAGAAATTCAGAGTCAAATTTACAACCTATCCTCAGTACTTGGCAGTGTCTTAAGGGTATGAACTTTATATCACAACTTCTATCTAGATTTATCTAGAAATATGTTCCATATCCCTACTTCACTTATGTGCTCATTTTTTTAAACTAAGTAATTCATACATTTTTGTTAGATATCACAAATCACTATTTGAAAATGAGACAGGCTAAAAATAATTTTTAAAGATTTGTGTGTATGTATGAGAAAGAGAGACAGAAGCAGAGCGAGAAAGAAAGGCAGTGTGTTTGTGCATAAATTGGATGAGTCATAAGCACCATTTCGCTTCTCTGTTTTCATATCTGAACCATTTAGCACATATATATCTATCATGAAGATATCAAGACCTTCCTATATTATCTAGTCCCTGTCCCCATTAACTGATACATGAAAGAGCTTTATCACCTAAATGAGCATCTACTATATATACACAATTTTTATTAGGCTTTCTAGCAATGAGAATTGCTTATAGACGTGTAAGCCCTGGGTGTCACAGATTGTATACTTCTAGTAGCATACTGTAATAATGAAAAGGTTAACAAATGGATAAGGATTATAAAGTAACATATTAGTGTACTGCTTTGTAAACTTTAAAGGGATATGGAGCAGTCAGATAGGAAACATACTAGTTTGTTAGGACTGCCATAACAAAATGCCACAGACTAGGTGGCTTAAACAATGAAAGTTCATTTTCTCACAGTTATGGGGGCTTAAAGGCCAAGATCAAGGTGTCTGTAGGCCTGGTTTCTTCTTAAGGAGAAAAGGTAAAAATTTATCACTCTCTCTTTGGCTTGGAGATGGCTGCCGTCTCTCTGCTGCTTTGTTCTTACATGATCATTCCTCTGTGCACCAGCAGCCCTGGTGGCTCTCTATATGTTCCTCTCCTGATAAGGACACCAGTCAGAATGGATTAAGGCCCACGCTAAGGGCCTCCTCTGAACTTAATCACCTCTTTAATGGTACTATCTCCAAAGGAAGTCACATTCTGAATTAGGCCTTCTGAATTAGGGGATTAGGCCTTCAATATATGAATTTTGGAGGGACACAATGCAGCCTAGAACAGGAAGCCTGCAATGTAAGGAAATGATGATATTGGGGTGAGGGAATTATGTAACTGAAGGGCAGCTGCAAGCAAAGCCATCTCAAGATGGTACTGTATACTTATATGCACTGTGATATAATTGTATACAATGTTTAGTGTTATATACTAATATTAAATTTAGTATTATCTAAATATTAAAGGCATTAATGGAATAACAGACAGATAAAAATAAGCAAGATTCCAAGGTAAAACAATAATTAGTAAATGCTTGCTTCACTGACTTATTAATTAAAATAATACATTTATTTTAAATCATAATAAAATATGAGATCACGCATGAACACTGGTGATTATATTTCAGTCTTGGGGAGTAAGAAACTGTGCAAGTTTTCTGTGGTTTCTATTAAAAAAGAACAGTATAATGGCCTATTATGATACTTCATGATTAGTTTTCCAAAAATAAATTAATATAATTTGTTAAATATTTTACTGAGATGCTACTTAAGTCTTCTTTATTTCTTAATAGAAGGACAGCATGCCATTTCCCATTGCTTTACTCAAATGTGAATATAATGCTAATCAGAGGGAAAAAAGGAGATCAAGTGCTACAAACAAAGATAGTATTAGAACAGCTCTTGATTAGGAATAAGAAATTATCTTCCTGTGGGATAAATTCCATTGTTGTGAGGTTTTGGGCAAGTTAGGTAGCTAATCTGAACCTCTCTTTCCTCAGTTATAAAATAAGGAGAGTAGTATGGGATGTATTTATGAGTAGTATTCATTCAATCATTCAACAAATAGTCATTCATGCCTGCTAAGCACCAGGCACTGTTTTAGGCAGTGAAGATACAGCACTAAACGAAATGACCACAGTTCTCATGGACTGCACGTTCTGATGAAAGAAACAGACAATAATGACAATAGCAAAACAAACATGTAATTCTATAACAGGTTGATAGGTATGAGAAAGAAAAATAAAGCATAGTAAGGGAATGGAGAAAGAGATGCTATTTTAGAAATAGTAAATGAAAACGTATGTGTTAAATGCACAATGGAACTACAAACTGCATAAACAAACATATTGTATTTACTACCCATTTTAGTCCAATTTAAAATACCTGCCAAATTTTAATACTTTTAAAACAGATATCTGAAACTTTCAAATGAAAATAATACGTGTTCATAATTAAATGTATATAACTACTTATAAATAGCCTTTTTAAAACTATCTAGAATTAAAGTCAAACAGTTTTTTGGGGGGAATTTGACATGCTGTACAATTCAATTAGAATAAAGGTGTGCTACTCTAATTCAAAATTTTTGAAAGATTTTAATATGTTAATCCGACAATGACAGATTCAGATTAGATTTTTTCCCTTAAAAAAACAGAGGCAAGGAGAATCCTGTAGCCCATGTCATTACCTTTATTTAAATTTGGAGTAATGAATAGTTCAAATGGAGAATGTGAGAAAGTCACATAGTTTGACAATCACAATATATATTTTAAGTTGGCTATATATATTGATATTCAATTTATACTTTATGATCCTATGTAATGCTTGGATATTTTTTATAAGAACTGACCATGTATTGAAAAGTTGGTTTACTATTTGAGTCTATCATGACTGTATAACAAAGATGTGAAAATATTAATTTCCATGGTTTTGCTTTAATGGAAATATACTAAGTTTTTTCAAGTTAGAACCAGTAAATAGTTCCATTAATGATAGTAAAGAAATGGTCTCAGTGAAATAAAAAGATCCAGAAAGCACATATTTTAATCATTTCTGTAATGCCATTCAAAGGTATCAAAAAATCTATAGCAATAGGATAGTAGTAGTTTTTACTGGTATCTTTTAATTTTGCTATTTTTTAAATGGGAAATATTTGGTTATACTATGGAAAGAATAATAATTTAACTCATCTTTGGTTCCTTCAAGTACTGTATAAGGTGCAGCAATTTTACTATTAAATCATATATTTTCAAATTGTTTTTTTGTTGTTGCTCTTCTAACACTGGATTTTGCTTGTGTGGGGGGTGTTTTCTTTATCCTGCCTTCCTTGTGTTTTTCCTCTGTCTTCGACAGTTTTGTTTAACAGTTTTAAAAGATATTTTCCAAAGTTTCACAGACATATGCTCAACATATATAATTAACTTCTTTCCAGTGGGAAAATGCAATGACAATATAAGGGTAGGTATACACTATTAAAAAGGTTTTCTCCTCCTACTGCCTGTTTTTTAACAAGAAAATATGCCTGATGTATTCAGCGAACAAGAACAAAAGCAATTAAAATCAGAGATCTGATGTTGAGAAATACAAGTGCTTAGTTTTCCTTTAATTTTGTGAGCCAAATAAGTTACGTTTACTATGCAAGCACCCAGAAAATTAGAAGTACTTAGATATTACCTGAACTATTTTCCAAATGGGGTCAAATAAAGTATTTTTACTGTTCAAATAAATTTTATTGCAGATCCATGAAAAACATACACTATCAAGGCAATCACCATTCTTTTTTTGGGGACTGGGAAGAGCAGGTCAACTCAAAAGATGTGACTCATTTATCGGAGTTTTCATTTTAAGACTTATATTGTAAGGCAATTTAAAAAGGTTACTTGTCAATATAAATGGCCTTATTTTTAAACAAACAAGTCCACAGCACTTAAAAGTTCTGCCTTGTAAATGTAGAATGAAACTGGTATCCCATGAGAAGGATGGTTTAACTGAGATCCAAAGTATGGGTTGCTAGTCTTGAGAAATCAGTTCGAAATAAACAAAATTTTAGTAGAAAATTATTTTAATTGCAAATTTAAAAATATTTTTAGGTGACAAATAAGTTGTATGGTAGATGGAAAGGAGGGAAGACAGAGGAATGGGAACTGTTAGATATCAAAAGAGAAAGAAACATTTGTTGTTTCTAAAACGAAAGGTAAAACTTCCAGCATGTCTTAAGAAAATCTGGAAAATTTTCCAGTGGCAAATTAGGAGTCTAGCCCAACTGGTGTTCTCTCCAAACATTCATTAGTGCTGCTTAATAATTCCTCAGAGTTACTGGTATTGTCATCTTCTCTTGTGTTTTATATTCATTAACACGCACACACACACAATCATTTAAAATGCACTGTAAATACTACTTTAATAAAGAATAAGTTCTGATGGAAGTTTCTCAGATTAGTCTTTTCACTTTCCAATGACCATATTAGATAAAAGAACTAAATTCAACAATGTACTGCCATGTACAATGCAGGCATTTGATTACTGATATACTGAAACACACTTAAATAAAGATAAAAGTAAGGTGTCTGTTTAGTGTACACATCTCTTAATGGTGACTATATAAAGAGATATAAAATAATAAAAACAAATTACTTAAATTATATATAACATTATAATCAAAGAGAAGATACAGTGAATTAGGAAGTTCAACATAAACCTACTGCCTTCTTTCACTCTTTAACTAAGATTCATACTAATGTGCTAAACTGAAGATTATTTTCTTCTAACTAGATAGATCCCCATTTACCTTTTTTTGAAAATAATGCATGTATGTATTAGTCAGCATTCACTGACGGCTTACTATCTATAAAGTATTAGTATTGGCTATTAGTCACCTTGGTTCTTATCTACCCAAACAACTGAAAAATAGGGGCAAGTTCCCATTGATTTGAAAACTCATATCTACATAGCAAAAAAACCCAAGATGGTGTGGATGTTTATAGAAGCTTTATTCATAGCAGCCCCAAACTGGAAGCAACCAAGATGTCCTTCAATAGGTGAATGGAAAAACAAAGTAGGGTACATCCATATAATGAAATACTATTCAGGGATTAAAATAAATAAGCTATTATGGCATGAAAAGACATGGATGAATTCCACAACACAGAGTACTAACCACTATACGATCACGGTGAGCTACTGCAGACCCGCAATATGAATTTCTTGATTAATTAAAAATTAATCAGTTTCTTCTTCAGTTTGTAATGCAGTTAGATTATTTTTGTCACATTCTGCATTTCATCTTGGGATTCCCTTCACTGCCTAATTTTTTTTTTAAATTTTCATTCATGAAGGCTAACTCTTTGTGCTGTAAAATTCTATGGGCTCTGACAAATGCATAGTGTCGTGTCTCCAACATTGCAGCATTATCCAGAAGTGTCGCCACTCTAAAATTCTTCAGTTCTTCATCTGTTCAACACTGCTCCTATCCCTGACCAAATGCTGAAAACCACTGATCTTTTTACTACCTTTACTTTTGTCTTTTACATAATGTCATAAAACTGGAACCCTAGAGTACATAGCTGTTTTAGACTATTTCTTTCTCTTACCAAAATACAATAGTACTAGAAAAACAATATCTGGACCCTATGAATGCTTGGTACTTGGGTGTTGCTGCTTTCAGGCCTTTTCAGCTGACAGAGCAAGGAAATATATGAGTATATACTAATTGTGTATATACCCATATCTGTAAATATTTCTATGTATAACCATCTGTATCTATATTAAGTTAAACATGAGTAATGATGTCTCCAACTCTAATTCTATCACCACATAGATCATTGTCTTCTTCTTGCTTATCTGTAACCCTCTACTCTAACAGGGAGAAATTGGCTCTTACCATTAACAATTCATTTCTTGAACTGTTCAATTCCAGGAGATATCTATCTATCTATCTATCTATCTATCTATCTATCTATCTATGTCTATATCTATATATCTATATGTCTACTTATGTCTATATCTATGTCTAGCTATATAAGAATTGTTCACTTGTACCCCTGTGGGAAATAATTATATCAACTAGAATACAGCACTAAAGTTTAGGTTCTTTTACCTCTAGTCCTACACACTTCACTCATTTTCAGAGTTACTTGGATCATCACCTTTTCCCTTCACCCCATCAGTGAGGCCATTTCACACCATTTCATACCAATAAGAATAAAATACCTAGAAAGAAATTTCAAGGAGGTGAAAGATGTATTCTCTGAAAACTGTAAGACATCACTGAAGGAATCTGAAGATAATACAAATAAATGGAAAGGTATCCCCTATTCATGGATTGGAAGAATTAATACTGTTAAAGTATCCATACTACCCAAAGCAAAATACATATTTACTGCAACCTCTATCAAAATGCCCATGTCATTTCTCACAGAATGAGAACAAATAATAATAAAAATTTAAATAAATAAATAAATTTAATTTCTCAAATTTGTATGGTAACACAAAAGACCCAGAATACCCAAAACAATATTGAGAAAAAACAATAAAGCTGGAGGTATCACCCTCCCAGACTTCAGAATATACCACGAAGCTACAGTAAACAGTATGATACTGGCACAAAAACAGATACATAGATCGGTGGAACAGAATAGAGAGCCACACTTACACGGTCAATTAATCTATGACAAAGGAGGCAAGATACACAATGAGAAAAAGATATTTTCTTCAACTAGTTGTTGGGAAAACCAAACAGCTACATGTAAAAGAATGAAATTAGAACATTTTCTTACATTATATACAAAAATTCAAAATGGATTAAAGATCTAAATGTAAGACCTGAAATCATAAAACTCCTGGAAGAAAACAAAGGCAGTGTGCTCTTTGACATAGGTCTTTTTTGACTCTGTCTTCTCAAGCAAGGGATAAAAAATCAAAAGTAAACAAATGAGGCCTAATAAAACTCAAAAGCTTTGCATGGAGAAGGGTACCATCAACAAAATGAAAAGGCAACCTATTGGATGGGAGAAGACATTTGCAAATGATATGTCTGATAAGATGTTAATGTCTAAAATATATAAAGACTTCATATAACTCAATATCAAAAACACCAAACAACTCAATTAAAAGACGGGCAGAAGACCTGAATGGGAATTTTTTTCCAAAGAAGATGCGCAGGTGGCTAAAATGCACGTGAAAAGATGCTCAACACCGCTAATCATCAAGGAATGCAAATCAAAACCACAATATCACCTCATATCTGTCAGAATGTCTATAGTCACAAAGACAGTAAATAAAGTATTGGTAAGGATGTGGAGAAAAGGGAGCCTTTGTAAACTGTTGGTGTCAATTTAAGTTAATACAGCCACAATGGAAAATAGTATGGAGGTTACCAAAAAATAAAAATAAAAACAGAACTACCATAAGACTTAGCTATTCCATTCCTAAGTATATCCAAAGACAATAAAGCATGAATTCAAAAAGATATATGCACTCCAATGTTCACAGCAGGATTATTTACAATAACTAAAATATGGAAGCAACCTAAGTGTCCATTAATAGATGAATGGATAAAGAAGATATGGTACATATATATTGACAATGGTTTATTTATCTCTTTACAAGAAGAATATTTGACTCTGAAACAAAAGCATATCAGTTTCAAAAACTATGTCCAAGTAAAGTAATTCTAATTCTTGTGTCAACTCAGTGACACTGAATTCAAACGATGATTGCACATATTTGAAACAACCCTAAATTTACCAAGCTCAACAAAGCATTCTTCATATTTCATGTATTTTGTGCAGCTTCAAGATTGGCATAATACTGTTACTAGTAATTAAACCTGTATATTGCTTCATGTTTAAAAATGTGCAAGATCATTTATAATGATTTGTATTATAAAAAGTTTCAATTTCAACCTAAATGCTTATAACCGTCTACATAGATCACAAGTTTTTCTTCTCTTGGAGCTTCAAAATTAGTTTATTTGCCTCATGATATTGGCAAGACAATGTTAACACTGCATTTTTTTCTTTATTTATTGAATATCTGGCTAGTATTTCTTCTATTTCTGAAAAACGTTGAATTAAAACAATACAGTAAATTTTCGTGAATGCTTTCCACAATTCAATCAAAGAGCACTGGTAAGGAACATGACATCCTTAAGTTCACTGTATTTTATTCCTTTCAACAGTTCCATAAACTGGTGAGGTTTCATAGCATTCACATGTATATACAAATGATTTTAACAAGTATATCTATGACATTTGTCATAGAATCTGCTTCAGAAAACTTAGCACAAATATTTCTGGCATCACACAGTGAAATAAAGCCGTAAGAAAAACATCAGTCTCTTAAAATTCCAATAATTCAGACTTTTTACATAACATATCTGGACCATCAGTCATCATGATGAAAATTAAGTTTTTCCTATGTAGCTGAAATTCTTCTTTGATAGTTTAAAAAAATTCAAATCTATATCTATTCCAAGAGCTTGACTTTTTTAGTCCATGAATTGAATTTATTTGTAAATTTAGACATCTTTTGAGGAGAAAAACATCCAAGGAATTAATTGGGCACTATCTTCTATATTGTGTCTAAAGCGAAAGAAAAATACTTGAGATTTTTCAAATTTTGAAACAACCGATACCTAATACTGTTAGAAATCTCTTATATATTATGATCAATTGTCTGGTGATAACTGAAATCCTTCGCTTTTTGTAAATATTTCTTTTAATCTTTTCTAACAATATTTTCTAACAAAACTTCATCAATTAAAGTAAGTTTTTTAAAAACAATTTTCCATTAAAATGGTTTTCTTTGTGCAAGAATCTAAGCCATTTAATAATAGTCCCAATTATAAGCTCAGAATCTGTTAAACATCATATAATTTTTTATTTGACATTTAATTCTTATGCCAGCAACTAACATTATCAATTTTTTGTTACTGTTGAGAGAAAACTACTTATTAAATTCACTATGTATTTTCTGGAAAGGTCTGTTAATGACCACTTTATTGCCTTTAAAAATCATTTTATGAAACAAACAGCTCTGTCCCAGCAAATTGCAATTGTCATTTCTGGTGAAATATGTAACATATCTTTATCTGATATGCTTTTCTTTACTATTCCAATTGTAGTACTAGCATCTAAATTTCCACTCGATTATGTACCAATTTTATATCTTTGTTCTAAATTTTAAAATTTGTTCATACTTGTTTTTTAAACTAAAAATAAAATTTAATTAAATTACCCATGGTTTCCATAGTTATTCACTGCAATTTAACCTGTCTGCATAAAATGTTCAGATAAACACATTACAATGTTAAAAAAAAAAATGAAGGTGAAGGACAGCTTGGCATTTTGAATGTGGTTCAAAGATGTTTGGGGACTGGCAGAAGCAAACTAAAGACACAGCTTCTACCCAGTCACAGAAGCCCAGAAAGGGAATAAATTGTTCAGGGTGCCTCTGGAGCTCCAGGCAGAAAGGGTCCAATTGTCAATCTAGCCAGGCTGTGGCTTTATTCAGAAGGTTACTACCCGATAATCCCATGGAAATTATAGTCATACTTCCTCTTTGGGGTTTAAATACCTTTTACCAGCAAAGGCTTTTGATAAATGGGATAAAGGCTCTCCCTGTTTCTCTTTGACTTTAGGAGTAGGGCAGCCTTTAAGAGAAAGGAAGATTAAGATATGAGAAAGTGACACATTTCTTCTTTTTATCTGTGTAATAATTTACAGTATAACATCTGATTTGAAGTGGAAGCCTCCCATTTCTCACTAAGTTCTATCATTGTTTTTCAAATCCAAAGCAAGGACATAGACTGGAAAATACTCCATCAATACTAGAAACAACTGCAGTATAAAGTCTATAAATTATCAGCCAAACCACAATCAAATTATTAGACTTTATACCTCATTAGGCTCCATCCAGTGGCTAAGGTTTTCCACTCTTCAAAATCTCTATTGCCAAGAGTGGGTCAATTTTCTGTATACTCTAGTTACTCTGAATATGAAATGTGCCTAGACTTGGTTTTAAAGAACAGTGCAACCAGTTACTGATTTGCTCCACTCAATTCCTGTACTTTCCACTTTCCCCCTTCCCCCATTATTTCAAATACCATTTTAAAAACAAACACCTCTTCTAAAAAAAGTTTTTTCTCCCTTCTGAAACGTTATATAATAATGTGCATTTTATATGTTCATTGTATAGTGGGAAAAATTGTTTTAATTGCCAAAATGTAATCAAGGGAGTCGCACACTTTAAAAGAGTGTTAAATTTCCCTGTAAAACTTACCCATACTGGTGTTTATTTTCAAAACTGAACTTTAAAAGGAAGGGTCCATTTGGCTGCATTTGAATTGGTGACATTTTTAGGCTGTCATTACCTACAGAAAGAGTGAACCAGTGTCTCAACATGAATGAATGGTAAGTGACCTTTAAAAATGTTTTTCAGAGTAAAGCTTGCTTGCTTTCTTTCTCTTGCTCTTTTTAAATAAAATAAACCTGGATTAGAAATTTGATTAAACCCTAACTAAAGTTGCTCAAAGTATTCTTAGAAGTGAAAAAAAGCCAATCATATTGTCTTGCATATCCCTTACGGACAAAGATTTTATAAAGTAATAAATAATATGTAAATTATATTTGTGATTTCTGACTACTAAGATAGAAAAAAATGCTGAATGCTTTTCTTCCCCCAATTGTATTCAGCTACCATTAATTGAATACTTGACATATATGCCATAGAGTTTCTAAAAACAGTTTTGGAAATACATAAATATATAAAAGCTAGTTACTCTTTTCAAGCAAATTTTGGTTTATTAGAAGTGATAAAGTGTACACATATAATTAAGTTTGTGGTAATTATAAAGCCAGTTGGAAATAAAGTAGTACAGGTGGCTATTTTTCATTTGCCCCTGCAGACCCACCCTCTATCATTCTTCACTCTGCTCTGTTATCCTGAAAGTCTTATCTATATGAATGCCATGTATAAGCTTTGGCTTCCATTGGGTTTGACCAATGGGGAGCACCAGCATGCCTTCACGACATAAGAGAGAGCTACAAAGTTGGAGTACTTAGGGGGTATTTAGTCTCTTAGCTTCTCCCTTATGATGTCACTGTGGGCTTGAATGTGTCCCTGAGCCAAGGCCTCAGTGCCTGGCAGAGTTTCTTCTTCACACAGTGCTCTCTGTGTTTGGAGCCTGCTAACTGATCTCTTTCAGGTCCAGAGGTACAAACTGGTAGAAGCACCATGGAAGCACGCCAGGGATCTGCAATATTCCTTCTTGTTGTACTCTACCCTGACTAATATCTGAATTTGAGTGTGCCATTTCCTTCCTATCAGGACTCAAAAATTAATGTTTTGGGGAACAAAATGATCAGTTCTAGCTATTTGGAACAATTCTGTTATCTTTGATTATCTAGTAAATACTAGTTATAATGAAAGTAAAAGTTTTTTTCTACAGTTCATAGCCAAAAGTCCTTTCACCCATTGGGAAAGAAATTAAAATATCCCTTATTTTTAAATATGTAAATATTAAAATTACAACTCCTGGACAATTGGGGCAGGATTCTTCACCTCTACTTCTCTATGCTTTTAAAAATATGAGATATAATTAACATACCATAAAATGTATCCTTGGAAGTGTACACTTCAGTAATTTTTAATATATTAAAAATTTTAGGCAACCATCGCACTATGTAATTCCAGAAGACTTACATCACTCCAGAAAGAAACCCCACACCCCTTACCCTTCTCTCGCCAATCCCCCATCCTCCTTAGCCCTGGGCACTTATCAATCTACTTTCTGTCTCCAAAGATCTACTTCTTCTAGAAATTTCATATAAATGGAATCATATAATATGTGGCCTTTTGTGTCTGGATTCTTTCACTTAGTAAAATGTTTCCAAGGTTCTCTTATGTTGTAGCATATATCAGTTCTTCATTCCTTTTCATTGCCAAGTAATATTCTATTGTATGGATATACTACATTGTATTTATCATCAGGTGATGGACATGTGGGATTTTTTCCTACTCTTAGGCTATTCTGAACATTCATATACAAGTTTTTATGTGGATATATGTTTTTATTTCTCTTAGGTATATATTTAGAAGTGGAATTGCTGGGTTATATAAATAACACTATGCTTAACCTTTTGAGGAAGCATCAGATAGTTTTTCAAAAAGGCTGCAGCATTTTATCTTCTTTTCAACACTGTGTGAGAAGGTTCTAGTTTCCCCAAATCCTCATCAATACTTATTATTGTCTTGTTTTGTTTTGTTTTGTTTTATTATAGCCATTGAAATGGGCAGCAGTAGTATCTTATTGTTGTTTCTCCATTGCTTTTTAAATTTATGAATAAAAAAATTACATAATTTCTGTAAGAGTGGTTAATTAGCAAACTGATATAGCATACAGCATGTGAAGGTGGGCTAGTTTAATCCTGTGAGAACAGAAAGTGACACTAAATTCGATTTTGCAAATTAGTGTCCAAGGCCTTGAGTCCAAAGGAAAACATTATAGTCCTATAGTCAGAAAACCAGAATGTTTCCCTGAGCAAATGAATCTCATATCTGTGAAAAGCAGATGAGGTTGCTCAGGACACTCTCAAACCGTAAATGTGTAACACAGAGAATGAAAAGAAAAGCCAACAGGGTTCAGCATTCATTCCTCACACTCAGGAAGGAGAGGCTAGTGTGGGTTCTAAAGGTAGAAGAATGGAAGTGGTAGGAGGGAAGTGTGAAACCATCTTCTCAATAAGGAAAGAGGGTAGGGCTCGGAGGAAGAGGCCATTCTGCAGGAAAGGTAAGTCTGTTGGTAAGTATTGTGGATGGCAAGGGCCATTCCTTAGCAGACTGTCTTTGAAAGGGGCAACAGGTAGTACGGTAGTGGGGAAGACTGGGAGCAGGAAGTGGGGGGCATCCTGGAGGTTAGATACCAGCACATTTGCTCACACTCAAAGGAGCAGTGTGTCAGTAAACATGCCATAGAGATGTGTAACCCGAAGGAAGAGAAGACCTCCATCAACACGATTAAAAGTTAATGTCCCCCTACTCAGGCAAAAGGGGATTCAGTACAATTTATTCTAATTTGGAAAAAATAAAGTAATATGGCACTCTTGTCGATGAGTATGTTCAAGTAAAATTTACATGAACTGCATCCTGAAATTAAGGCTCCAGTGTCAAAACCAAGCACGCTCTATACAAGAGGAGGGGGACTATCATATAATTAATATTGCTCTTGATTCAGAGCAATTTCTTGTAAGTTTGCTTTATGACCACAAGAGGAGTTTTTCTGGTATTTTGGAAGTCCCTGGGGGTGGATGTTGAGAAAGATTCTCTTGTTTGCAAAGAGCATCTTGTAAAGGTGGAACAGGATTTTCCTTCTCGTTCATGTTTTTGAGCGCCTCTTCATTGCCAGGTTGGGAAGCTATCAAGCTAATCACATACTTTGAAGGTAACATTTTGTCAAATGTTCCATGCTATTCAAAATAGCAGTTAATATAAAAATATGTTTTTATCTCCTTAAAGATATCATAAAATATCTGTGATTCTATTTCATTTACAGAAATAATATTCTATGACCAGAAGACAAATGTTTACTACTCTGAAACATACAGAGAAAACTGTAACTGCTTTTTCTGAAAAAAGTGTTGGCTATTGGTTATCTTGGTTATTCCCTACCCAGCTGTGTAATATTCCTTCCACAATGCAGCAGTGCCTATAGATCTTGATTTTCTCTTTATCTTGGTTTCATTGTTTTCTAATAGGAAATCATCACAATACAGCAAGAGAACAAAAAATGAATACTGATTCTGAATTTTCTTCCTTTCTGTAGCTACTACATCAGCAGAAGCCAGTGTTTTTAGTAGATGTATTGGTAACTAATTCGTCTACAGCAGCACAATCAATATGATGTTTAGAAGCAGGATAAGTTTACAATATGATGCAAGTGAGTTCCATTTGCTCACTTTCCCCTCATTTTCTTTACAGAAGAAAAAAAACCAAGGCACACAAAAGTTGAGGAATTTGTCTAAAGTCATGAAATAAGTTAGTGGGAAAGATGGAACTTAAACTTGGTTTTTAAACTATTAATTTGAAATTAATAAATAAATAGAACCAGAGCCTGAAAAAAATTGTTAAAATAAACTATTAATTTGGTGTTTTCCTAGTATGCCAGATGGCCTATATACATTGTCACACTATGAGAAATTGTCAAATATTAATTTCAATGTTTTTTTCTCTCTAGTGAAATTAAAATCAGCTTAAGAAAATGTGAGTTTCTATTTTTAACTTCTACATTATTATTAATGCATATTGATAAAGGAGATAAAAATTAAAAATAAGAATAAATAATTTATATAACCATAAAGTTATCTTAGTATGCTACTTTTTATTTATTAGTGATAACCTCTTTTTATTAGGAGCCATCATATTTGCTTTTCAAATTATTTCCATGTAAATGACTGAATGAAGAGGTTTCCACTAATAAATGTAATAAAGTGATGATTTTGGTATTTTCTAGACTTTTAGTGCTAAAGCGTAGGTACACATGGCACACATGGCAATGTCCTCATTACTTCCCTCCAGTCTCCTAAATCCTTTATTTTCCAGCATTCAAGGTGTTGAACCCCTCATTTTGATTCCCATGAACTCAGCATTTTCAGCTCATTACAGGCACTACAAGTGTTTTTTCTTAGAAATTATACATAGCTATCCTTTCTTCATGGTTACACTTGAGTTCAAGTAATTAACTCATGCATATTATAACTAAAATTCTTGATGAGTTGAAGTATAATTTATCATAGACTTTCTAATGCATAAATTCACTTAATTCTTCAGAACAATTACATGAGGTAGACATTGTTATTATTTCTGTTTTATAGTTGAGACAAAAATTAATTAACAGATCAGCCCAAACAGCAAAGTCAGGACATGGGCCCCACTCTTGGAACTCAAAATTCCGTGCAAAGAGCCCTCTCTTGTGTCCCCAGCCTTCAAAATGCCAGTGAAGCACACCTTACTAATTTCTTACTCCATGTTTTTGCGCTTTGTTTCTTGTTCAAAAATAATTTTTTCAAGGAAGTAGTCTTCAATTAAGCACACTGTAATCTAACTTATCATGGTATATGCACTCAGTATTTATGTGTGCTTTGATTAAATCAATTTTCACTTCTTGACATGTTCTTTATAGAATTTCTTATGTCAATTAGATATATTTCTTTAGAGACATTCAGAATTTTTCCATTTTTATTATTGAAGATAGAACCAAAATAATCGGTCACTGTGGTGATTGCAATAGCAAGCTTTGTGGAGAAAAGTCCACTCATTATTCTTCTTGGTATTCATCAGATAATTAATTTCTATTAAAAATGAATTAACCAGTATATAGCACTTTTAACATTCGAATAAAATGCAACACTGAAAAAAGATGCATATCTCTCTTTTAAAAAATTAAGTATTTCTTAAGTTTCGGTAGCATAGTGGCTAATATTTTAAATTAAAATATGTATTGAATTTAAATATTATTAATGAATTCAGATTACAAAATAAATTCCAATACAATTTTATGATTTTAAGAATGCTTAATTTTATGTCACCATCTCAATGATTTTTCATATGAGAAGATGACCGATATTACAGTCTCTGAGATCTAGAATATGTTCCTTTAGGGCTTTTCACTAATAAAGTGGATTTTGTCAACACAAACTGGGTAAGAACTCAACATCTCAATAACAGGTACTGAAAAGATAGCTGTTTTCAGGCTTTTAGCTGGGTGCATGTAGGTTTTTTGGAAATAATTTACCTGTTAAATAAGGAAGGTTTCCTTGATATTGTAGATTAACTCTCCTCATGCATTGTCATAGCATCTGTTTTTCCTGAAAAGTGCTCTGAAACTTCATCTCTGAGTTATAAATAGGTAACAGTAGTTATAGAAAACTTGTTCCAAATAATAGTTTGTGCTGGATCTAGTAAATAAGATTAAGATGTCTAAATCTATCTAAAATATCCTATTTAGTTATCTTCCTGAGGATTCTTTTCTTCATATATGTAAATCCTAAGAGGCAGACATATATTTTAAAAACCTGAACATTCCATGTATTTAATGGTTACCACTGGCCCTTATTATAGAATCATCTAATCAGGATCAGGTTAATTGAAGGCTGTATGCTGGTGAAATAGGGTAATTGATCCTAAATGACACTGTTATACCAACTGGTTAGTCAAATTTTATCAGGTCATTTATTCTCTTCTTGCATTTTTTTCTCTCCAAAATACTATGACTAAAAATTAATAAAAATTTAAAAATTGTGTGTACACATGTATATCTGTCTGTCTTTTTTCTAAATAATGGAAACAACCTTAGTTGTATGTACTGTTAGATTAATGTAAAGTTCTTATTTCCAAATGTTGGCCATCTTTATTTAAATGTACAAATAGATTTTCTTCTCCAGTACAGTTCCTGAACACCCCAAAATATATTAAGTAGTTTTATTTTTCAAGTGTTACTCCAGAAAGACTAGAGATAAAATGATAAAAGAAAGTAAACACAGTCATAATATAAAAAGAATCAGTTAAATAGCCACTGAGTTATACAGGTTCTTAGAATAAAAATTGATTTTATCACTTGTTAAGTAAATTTAAAAAAAACATTTGAATAAGACCATCTTATATATAAGAAACAAATTTCAGTATGTAATACAATATTTAGTGTCAACAGTATGTTTCTTTCTAACATTTAATTGTCTCAACCATATGATTAGCATCCCATGAGTTAGGTATATACTTTTGAAAATTATCTGAGATTCTCTTTATATAAAATTGGAAAGAAGGTAAGGGATAAAAAGGGATTAAGATGGAATAGGGGATAAGAAAGGAGTGGAATGGAAGGAAAAAATGGAAAAGAGGGATAAAAATAGAAGCATAAAAAGAAAAGAAGCAAAGATGGAGACTAGGGAAATGACAGGCATATGGGACACAGAAAAATGTGATTTCCAGATACCCATGATTTCTTTACACTTTAAAGTGTAAATGAAAATAATTAAAACAAGAAACTAGACTAACTGGAGGTACATGTCTAACATGACTTACTGAAAACAAGATTGTTGGCCCAGCTTTTTTAGTGCATTTGACTTCAGATGAATTGCATTTCCTTTACAATCTTGGTAATGCTAAATATAATAACCATGTTTTACAGATACTCATTTTTCTCCAAATGGCCAAATAATTAAAGACTTAATGTTATAATACAGTTTATAGCCAACTTAAATCCGCAAGCCTATTATCTCTTCACTAACAAAAAAAATGGAACAGACAAAAATACTCTAGAAAGCCTAGTCTGCTCTTAGAAACTCTACAGCGCTTCAACTAGCTTATGCCATAATTAACAAAGATGTCATTAACTCTGAATACAGGGACACTTCTCTTTTATTGCTGCTATAATTTTATATGCCAGCTACTGCCTTTTAATTCCAGAATAAACTGCTGGGTTCTCAAAAGTTTAACTAGTGACTTTTAAGTTGTGATTATATTTGTTTCAGTCACTCCATTTAGATTTTTCTAAACTTTAGGTGTTTATAACATTTTAAATATACATATTAATTTGTGATTCGTTCCCTAACGTTTACCGCATAGGAATTGTCCAATATAAATTGGTCCAGGGTACTTTTCAACATACAATATTCTGATAGTTCTGATGGTCTTACTCTGGATTCTGCAATGTATCATCATTAGATTGGCAGAATCCGTATCACCTGTGAGCTTGTTAGAAATGCACATTCTTGGGCCCACTCAGACTTACTGAATCAAATTTCTGAGAGTGGGACCTAGAAATTTGTTTGAATTTCACTCTGTTAAATTTTTATTGAGTATATAATTGCTTTTTTTTTAAAAAAGTGTTTTCAAATGAATATCTTTTTGCTGAAAGTCAAGTATAATCAAGTTATGCAGGCTTCTCAAATTTTAGAGCATATGAGTCACCTGGAGGGATTGTTAAAATACAAATTTCTAGGTCCCACCCTCAGAAATTTGATTCAGTAAGTCTGGGTGGGCCCAGGAATGTGTATTTCTAACAAGCTCAAGGGTGATACGGATTCTGCCAATCTAATGATGACACACTGCAGAATCCAGAGCATGGTTTGATCTATTTAGAGAAATTTTTTCAGCTGCTAAAATCTAGTTTATTCTTTAGTTTGGGAGCAAAGAGTGAGAAGCTGTATCTTAAAATAGGCCAAGACAGTTTCTCCTTTTGTCTTCAGTGTTCTCTAATTTGTAAGTGAATGTTACCAGCACTGAAGAGCAGAGGCTTGAGGAGCAGTTAACTTGTCAGCATCATTTGGTGGGAAAGAATGTGAAATTTAGAAACAGACAAGATTTCAAATCTCCACTTTAACATTTATTAGCTGGGTGCCTTGGGCAAATTATAAAAACTTTCTGAATCTCATTTTTAACATTTGTTACAGAAAGAATAATAAGACCTATGTGAAACCATTATTGCAAGCATTTAACAAATTAACCTACATAATCTGTAAAGCACTTAACCCATGTCCTTTGAGACCTCATTTCATTCATTATGCTCTCTATTTCTCCTATATTTTCAATCTCCATCCTTCACTGGCTCTGTTTCTAGGCCAAAAGACATACTTTCTCTGTATTTATCTCTAAGCCAAAAGACAAACATTCTACTCCATTATAAAAATAGTCCTCTCTATGACTGCTGACTTTTTCCCTCAGCTTCTTTTAGATCAACCTCTGAATAAATTAACTACACTCGCTGCTTCTAGTACCATATTGTTTAGTCCTGCATCTAACCATTATCGCTGAAATTGTCTCTACCACTAAAACAAAGCTGCCCTCTTCACAATCACACTGACATTGTGTCAAACTGATCCCTACCATGGGCAATGTCTCCCAAGCATGCGAGCCCTAGCCCTAAGTGGTTGGCATGGCTCATCCCTTGCCCTGGAAACTCTCACTCCCTTACATCAGCATTAGTAACACTGCTCTCTCTCTTGGTTTCCCTTTACCTCAGTCGTTGCTGGTATGTCATGCACTTCTTGTCCCTGTTTTCTATCAGTCTGCACTCTCTCAGGGAGATCTCATCTTTATGCATGCCTTCAATTCTCGTCTCTGTATCTTGAAAACTCCCCAAACCTACACCTCTAGTGCAGACTGCTCTCCTAAGTTGTAGACCCATCCAACTTTTAACAAAGTATCACTACCTTTATGGCCAAAGTTAAACTGCACAACACTAAACATTTAAGATATGCCCAGAATGTGAGTCTGTATTTCCTGTGTAACACATGGGAGTGAATGGCAATTCCATGCACCTTGTCTCAAAGGACATCTGGAAGAATTCCATATACCTGGAACAGTTTGCACCCTTTCTTCATCTGAAAAACTTCTGTTTATCCTTCAGGTTAAAGCTCAGACATTAGTTTTTCAGGAATTCATTCCTGACCACCCAAGTAGTTCTATTTATGTATTTCTATAGAACCCCACACCTCACCTACAGCAGGGTTCCTGGCCATCTCCTCTATTACACTCTAAGTCTCATGGAGGAAGAGATTGATCTGACCCTCTAACTATGGAAACAGCAGCACACAGCTGAGCACACAACACATAATAGGTGCTTAAAAATTTGCTTGATTCATTTTTACAATTATCATTCAGACATTCAACCAATAATCCCTGTGCTACCACCCTTCTGTATAATCGGTGAACCATGGTGAGCAGAATAGACAAAGTTCTCTTCTCAGTGTGTCAGAGAAAGACAATCAACCAGACAAATAAGTAATAATCATACAAGTTCAAACATTATGAAAGAGAAAGAATTGCAGAGAAGAATGACGGGGGGGAGTCTGTATAAATAGAGGGGTAATAGAGTTGGGAGTTGTTTTTTTTTAAAACAGGAATGAGCAGGCTCTGGCCATGTAAAGAGGAAACAGCATGAGCAAAGTCCCCATTGTGGGAAAGATCTGTTTAGTTTCATTTGGGGGAGGTCATCCCTTCCCCAACCTGAAAGGAGAGGTTGTGGGAGCTTGGAAGTGAAGGGAACTGCTGTGTGAGATGAGGCTGAAAAATTAACCCAAGTCCATTCTTTGCAGAGACTTGCTGTTCAAAACAAGAATAATTTACTTCTTTAAATTGTGCTCAGTGAGTTTCAATGTTCTAGTTATTGCTCACAACAGATTTTCATCATGTACTGTCTTTTATTCAGTCATCTTAATTCCACATAGTAAATAATTTTTAGTCATTCTTAGTGCCTATATCTTTTCTGAAAATAGTTTGTTAGTAGTCAGTTTGTTATCTTTTAACACAACAAAACTTTGAAGATAAAGCCATGTTTTTCATTAAACAATATATCAGAATAGCTCTGTGAATATAATTTCCATATAAAATCTCTGGTAGATGTGTAATAAATTAGATTTATGCCATCACTTTAATGAAGAGAAAAAACTATATGCTTATAGTACCGATGAGAAACTGAGGTACAAAAATCTTATTTTCCAAAAGTAATTTATAGAAGAATAAATTTTTCATTACACAATATTGTGTCAAAGTATCAATTTCATTTTTTATAGTAGAAACTTTAAATAACATCAATCTGAGTATAGCTACAATAGCTCCAATCTTAGTATCATGTATTTACTTAACAGCAAAATGTATATGTGTTTATCCTACACATAGGCAACAATTTCAGATTTAAAACTACATTTCTAAATTCTGAGTCTAAGAATTTACTAAAAAGCTTTTAAATATTTAATAACATTGCTCATTTAATGCATTTACGTTAATGAAATTATTGATTGTTTAAAATATAATTTTTTCACCTTGGTGGCTGTTAGGCTCGATAACTCTTGACTGTAGGTGGCTGTTCTAATCTTTACAGGATGTTAAGCTGCATCCCTGGTCTCTATTCACTGGAAGCCATTCGCAGCTCCAAGTCCCTCAAGTTGTGACAACTGAAAGTTTAGTGAAGAATCACTAGTTGATGTGTATCAGCAACCTGAGGCTGTAGTTTTGGAATATAGTATTCCACCTTTTCCAACACAAAATGTCCCCATTTTATGTCATTAATATCCAGAACAATCTTTAGTGAGATCTGGTACCTATGCACCTGAATGCTGGATTTGGTTGATACGTTTTTGAAAGTGATGCGGCTTTTGTCAGACTGATTGATTGTCTTGAAACCAAGGATAAAAGGAACAATTTTAAAATTATGTTTTTTTTCCGAATTTTATCTGTAATTTGTAATAATTATATAAAATTTAGAAGACTAAGTAAACCATACAGGAGAGTAAAAAGCTACCAAGGATAACCAATTTTAGCATTTTGAAATATTTATGTTGTCTATATATATATATGTATATATTTATAAAATTAGGGAAATTCTCCTACACAATTTGTTTTTTATAGAGTGTGGTTTCTATTATACATAATAGTGTATGCATTTGCTTATGTCATTATATCCTCTGAAAACATTAATTTATTATCTTTTTATGTATCATAATTAAGAAAAGATGATTTATGAATCCTCCCTCGTCATTGGAGGTTTTCCAATCTCTTTTGTGATTAAAATCTATAAGCAGAAAAATAGTTTGATACATAGCAATGAATCTATGTATCTAGTGCATCTAATGTAGTCTTTGAATGTCTGTTTCTTTTTTTTTTTAATTCCCATGAAAGAGATGCAGATTTTCAGGAAACTTTATTTCCTTACACTAGGCATTTTATTTATTTTCTTCTTGGTCTAATATTGACCACAATCACATAAAAATAAAGTAACAATACATATATAAGATGATAGAAAGGAATGAAAGGAAATCCACACACAGATGTACAATGACACACTATTCTAATTTCAAATTATTTTCTATCTTTACAGGAAAAACAGATTGGGAAAAAATACTTTCCAGGTGTCTATTCACAAATCTTAAAAGGTGACTAAAGAAGCTATTGCTTCTCTAATGAAATGATGAGTTAATTATACTCTTAAATGATTTACAAATTTGAAAGATAAGTTGATTGGCTTTCCATTTTAAATTACTGTATGGGAATAATGCATCTATTTACTCCTAGGTATATGCCCAAGAGAATAGAAAACAAATGTCCACACAAAAACTTGTATGAAAATGTTCAGAGCAGTAGTACTCATAATAGTCAAAAAGATGGAAACAACCCAAATGACTACCAACTGATGAATGTCTAAACAAAATGGGGTACGTCAATACAAGGAGATGTAATTCAGCTATAAAAGAGAATGAAGTACTGATATGTGCTATAACATGGATGAATCCTGAAAACATTAAATGAAAGAAGCAGTCACAAGAAGACACATATTGCATGATTTCACTTATATGGAACGTCTAGAATAGGCAAATCCATAGATAACAGAAGTAGGTTAGGAGTTTCCAAGAGAGATAATCAGATAGAATGAAGAATGACTTCTAATGGTACAGGATTTATCTGGCGGGTGATGATAATGTTCTGGAGTTAGAAACTAGTGATTGTTGTACAACATCAAAAAGATAGTAAAACCCACTGAATTGTACATTTTAAAGGAGTAGATTTCATGGTATATGAATTACATCTCAGTACATAAAAAAGAACAAGCCATCTGTAATCCATTTTATAATAGATTACATACATGTGGTCTACGATAAACAAAGTAAGAAAATGTACAGATGCCATCCTTAAGAAAGGAGAACACACTAGCTGATAAATTGGAAACCTATTCCTCAGTTAAGGAAAAAAAAAAATGTTTCAAAAACTCTGACTTTTAGTTTCCACTGTTTTAAAAAAGGAGCTTAGCAGACTACCCAAGGTGTCTATCAGTAAATACCCTCACTTTCAAGAAGCTACCATTCCCCTGGAAATGCAGGGTTTTAACTTTAAATTAAAGTCTAGTTTAAAGTTATTTCAGTAGCATTGCCTTCCTTTTCCTATAAGAAGAGATTCCTATCAACAGTATCTGCAGGAAAATCAAATGACTGTCCTTCAAACACAATAAGAAAGCAATAGTTGAAGTCTGAATTTTACAAATCTAATTACTGAATTGTCTGCTCAAATTATTATAGTTACTCTGGGTCAGGATCTGAACCTCTCTCCCTTGCCAATATTTATCTCCATTTTAGAGAAAGAAACAACAGTAGTTCTATCATTTTAATAAATTGTGAGGGGGAGGAGGTCAGCTCAAAACATAACAGAGCAATTAATATTCCCCTCTCAGCCCAAGGCTTTTAAATTTTTCTTATGTATTGTTAAACAATCCCCCAAGGATGTAAATGCTGTGAGAATAAAGGTAACAGAGTAACAACTTTTAAATAAAACATGAAGCCTACTGCTGTCAACTTACCTATGTGGGAAATCACTGTGGATATCTGGAGAAAAATATCACACTAACGTGAAATGTCAAAGGTAATCGAATAGAAAATCTTTGTTCAACCTGTTGTTAAGCACAGAGTGAATTATTTTTCCCTGAGCCAATTGCTGAGCTAGTCCTTGGTTTTAATTTCTCACATTATAATGGGTGCTATATCCACATAGGAAAGGACTAATGTGGTAGAGCGTTTTAGCTGACATTTAAGAATGGATCAGGTCAGAGGGGAGAGTGACCTCCTTTGGATGTGTACAGAGGGCAGTGTGGAAAATGAGACATAGAAAAGACTATGGAAAAGCAACAAAACTTAGCAAAGGTACTTCTGTGAGTAAAATTTCAGGTAAAGTTCTTGGTATTATGAGTGATATGAAATAGCACTGAATTGTTAACAACAACTTACTTAACATTCAGTACCTTTTAGGTTTTTGAAGTGCTGGGAAACAATGATCCTTATTACAACCTGCAATTTTGACAAGGTACCACTCTGTGTTTACACTTGCAATGCTATGCCCCAGTGCACATGGGAAGTAATGTCAATCAGACCGTGAAAAGGAAAAGAAGTTTGAAAAAGAACAAATGCTCCGTTAACCATGCAGTCTAAAAAAAAAGAAGTTGGAGACAAGCCTAGAACAAATATTACTTTTTCAAAATGGACAAAATTTAGCTCTACTTCCACCTTATTTCTTAGGCTTACTACACTGCAATTTTTCATACACTGTTCATGAGTTCTAATCCTGTCAGATGTGTGGGCGTCCAGAAAGTCTTTTTGAGAAATATAGAATGCAAATAGTGTAGCTGTCTTCACACTCATATTTGGCTGCATTTGGTTGGCTCCCAATTTATCAGCTTTTAATTGTAACAGATAACGTTTGTTGCTCTAGGAAGGGTTTATCTTGTGAAGATAACATTGCTGTTACCAAGAGAACATGGTAAAAAGAAAGCACTTGACCAATTTCTGGGCTCCAAGACATTCTTCTCTGGCAGTGATAATTTTCTAAAATTCATTCAGTTTATTTATCATTGTACTACTGCTTATTAAACTGCCATGTGAAACTAATGATAATGCTTCAAAAATAAATCAGTTAAGCATAATTTACGATAGAGTTTCTTAACATTTTTTCTTCAGACCCTAAACACTCGAATGATAGGGAATATTTCTATCAGAAAGAATGGCTCAGGAAACTAACGAAACTCAATGGGATGAGGTGTAGCTGTATCCAAGTATGTAGAGTAAAAGTGTTATATTTTATTTCTTTGGTAGAGGAGGAGAGAAAAGGAGCTTGGAAAGTCTGAAGAAACTCCCAAGGTGAGCCTTATATATACGTCAACCCCCAATGCCCTAACTTCCCAAGAATCCTCATTTAGAATCTTTGGCTCTCTGTTATTGATGTTGATATTATTATAGGTGAAAGATTACAGGTAGATTAAAATAATTTTAAAAGCCCCAAACGACATTTAAACAATGGCAACTCTCCTTATAACTATCTGGGCTCAACAGAATTAGAAATAAAATAAAAATACAATGTGCTACATAAAGATTTTTCATAATTTATATAGTTCATTCTTTCATTGAGCAGCTACCATGTACTAACTAGATGCTATTCTAGATGTCTTAGGGGTGCAGATATGATTCAGACATTGATGAATTCTCCCTCTGTGAAAATTATAATCAAAGAAGAGAGCTGATAAATGCACATATATAAGTGGCATATAAGCTAAAATGGGAGGAATACTGGTAAAATAAAAATTCATAAAACAGAGAGATTATTAGTTAATAAAAGGTTATTTTACAGGTAGACCTTAATTTATGTATGTGTCAAAATTCTTTGTTACTGTTTTTAGCCACTGTCAAAATCTATTGCTGAAATGACCTCATTAGGACAAACTATGCCATATGAACCACTGATAAATCTGGTATTGCCAACTTTTTGGAATGATCTGAGGTATCAACATTATCTTTTCTTTTGCCTACTAGAGTTGCAGGATCTTGTATTGGAGAGAAACATAAGACACTAGAAATACCTGTGATCTATATTTGCCTACATTAGAAATGCCACCTTTTCAGAAAAGTCCTTCTCGACAGAACTATCTAAAACAGCACCCTACATCATTCTCTAGCCCTTCTTCTCACTTTTCTTTAGTATACAGGCAATATTTTTTTTATATTTAGTTATTTGTCTGCTTACTCTTCCTCAAGAGAATCTAAGCTCTTTGAGGACAGAGGACTCACTGTTATATCACCAGTAATCTGGCCTATGGTAAGCATTCAATAAGAATTACTGAATTAATAAATAATCTGCTAACTTGCCAGTAAAATGAGCACAGATTCCAGGATTTCAAAGCACCAAGCATTTAAAAAGATGTTAGTCAGTGATTTCATCCAATCTTTTGCCTTTAAGTGGCATCATAGATAGAATGGGACTATCTCATTCTAGTGTTTTCCATTTTGGTTAATGCTGTAACCAGCTACCTAGTTGTTCAAGCCCCAATTCATTCTTGATTCTTCTATTTCTTTCACCCTCTACATGTGATCCATCACCTGCCCAGGTGTATTACATATCCATCTACCTTCGTCCAGCTCCAGTGTTCCCATCCTAAACCAGTTTCATTTCTTGATTTCTTCTTTTGTCTACCTACATCTTTGCCTTCCTATAATCCTTTCTCTACACAACAATGAAATACATCTTTCAGAGACTTAAATTAGAGCAAGCTGTTCTTTTAAAACCTGAGAGGTATTCCTCCTGCACTTAAAATAAAATTCAAGCTCTGATATGGAGAAAAGGTCCTTCATAAGCTGCTTCTACTCACTTCTTTGACCTCTCTCTCTTATAACTCTAAAATACAGCAGGACCAATTTTTCTCTCAATCCCAAGCTTAGTCCACTTTGTGACTTTTCCTCAGTGGTTCTCTCTAGTTTCAAGTACATTGTGCCTCACCTTCACTATTTTTCAATATTAAGGTCTCAGCTAAAATATCTCTTTCTCAGAGGTTTTTCCCACAGCTTTACATAATGTTCTCAACCCTTCCCCCAGCCCTGTGTATTCCTTATCACCAGCTGGAATTACCTATTAGATCTGTTTATTTGTTTACATTCAAATGTAAACTCCATGAGAACAAGAACTTATCTGCCTCACAAAAGACATAATGCTTGACAAGTAGTAGATGTTCCCTAAATATCTGTTTTATCACTTAATTAATCAATTAATAATCAATCAAACAGTCAGAAAACACTGTCTTGTATGCAACTTCTAAATTTGTGTAATTTGTAAGGCTCTTCAAATACTATCCTGATTTAGTTCCATTAATATTTATTGTGTACCTTCTATGTGCAAAAGACAGTGATAAGTTCTAAATATACAACGATGAAGAGGACATGGACTCAGCTTTTTAGAGGCTTGTTGGTTAGCTGGAGAAATATCAAAATACGTAATTGTGAAATTCATGATAATCGCAACAAGTGTACATAGGGTTAAAAAAAAAAGTAGTGGACAAGATAACGCAGTATCTGAGACATGGGATAGCAAGAAAAAACATCCCGAAAAAGAGTCAGAAATATAAATCCTAAGAATTCACAAATGTATAGGGAAGCCCAGCTGTAATTCAGGTAGAGTGAATACATGTGGAAATAAACACATCAAGTCTGCAGAAGCAACACATGTTCAGTTTGGATTTGGAATGTAGAGCCCGAGCATAGTGGTTGTCTAAGAAATGATGAGAGTGGAAAGCAGGTCTAGTCCTTTGGGGGAACCGTTATGCCATGCTAAATGCCATTGTGCAAGAGATAAGGAACAAGTGAAGAGGTTTTCTGAAAACATTCTCAAATCACTAGTCCTATCAATCATGAAAATAGAAGGAAACCTCTCTAATGGTGAATTTTCCGACACTTAAGATTGATATAGGGCTTAACAGTGACTCAGAGATGCAATATGAGAGTGGCATATAGACACGGTGCCTTCATTCTTTCTTTTAATATTTTTCCATAGCAAGGGATGAATTCTCCCTAAGTAAATTCCTTTTTATATGAAAATAGAATTATTTCTGTATCAAAATTCAGCACTAAGTACTTCATACTGACTTGAACTGTAAGAATACTTACAGATTATCAGATTTTATTCATATTTAGTGACTGACTTATGAGTTGATACTCAACAAATAGTTGCTGAATCATGATCAATAAAACATTTAATTGAGTACTATGGTTTTCTAACTATATAAGAAATTGTTGTTTTGTTAGCAGATCCACTAAAATTTCAGATGAGACAGTAATGTTGCTGCAAGTGCAGGCTGAATATCGTAACTAACATTGCTTAACTGTTTTCTACGTGCCATTTTACAGATGGTAAAATGGGGCTTAGAGAGAATAAGTAACTTGCCCAAGATCACATAGGTAGTAATGCGTGGAGCAAAAAAGTCAAATGGAAGGTTCAGTCCAGAATTCTTGCTTTTTAACCTCTATGATAGTGTTACGTTTCTCTGTTTCAGAAGTAAAACACAAGATCCTGGTTAACACAGCAGAGACACAGTTCACTAAAAAGAGACTTTAGATGATGATGGAAATATTAAAATTAAGGAGGAAGACATATTTTTACATCTGGTTTTCTCCAAGAGTTTTGCTGCTAAATCTAGCAGTTAACATCTGGCTGGAAATCTTTTTTTTTGTCTCTTAGGACACAGAAATGCTATCGCTTAATATAAAATTTAAAAACCGTTTTTTAATATTTACTCTATCACCTTATGGTTATGGCTAAGTGCATGACCAAAGTTGATTTATAATCTGTCATTTTGTTTTGTAGAAGGCAAGAAAATAATCCAGCAAAGCTAGGGATTATAAAAAATAGTGTGTTTAGAAATCATTTACTGATAGAATTTTCTTGCTACCTTCACTTTTCCCATAAATAGTCTACTAAACAAACAAATCTTAAACATATAGAACAAGATCTATGCTAAGGGCCAAGGGTTTTAATACTAGGACAATATTAACATCACCTGTCTCCTTTCCCCCTCTGGAGTGCTGTGAAGAGTGTTCTTTGGGAACTTGAAGAAGGAATAATTCTCTCAGACTGTGGTATATATAACATAAATGTAGTTATTAAAACATAATAGTGAAACAAACAGGGTGAAGCTACTACTCAGTTTGAAAAAGACATTCTCAGTGCAGTTGCAACTCCCTATGTGTTCCTCTGTGGTTACTTCCAAGGCTTAATTCTGTACTCCCTTGCTTTTTTCTACATTGTATTTAGCCATGTCTATATTTCACCTATGTATGCATGCAAATAAATATAGATTAATTTTGCACATTTTTGAGCTTTATAAAAATTGTATCACATAGTAGAAAGTCTGATGTTTTTTCATTAAATACAGTGTCTGAGATTCATCCAGGTTGATATCTATAGTTAGAGTCCATTTTCTTGTTTGTTTCCAGTCCTTTGCTATTGCAAACAATGTAGCTATAAACATTCGTGTGCTTGCCTGCTGGTACAGATGTGCATACTTCTCCATGACCTGTTACCTGTGCACTTTGCATGAAAATAAGAAAATATTTTCCAAATTGTTTCTACTAATTTACACTCTCACCAGTAGGGTATGAATTCTAATTGCTCCACATCTTTACAGACACTTTATATTGCCATATTTTAAAAAATCTTGCCAATAAAATTAGGGTAAATATTTATGCTATTGGAGTCTTAATTTGCATTCCTTATTACTAATGAAGTTGAGCATCTTTTCATATATTCATTTCCTAGTTGTGATTTACTTCAGTGAAATGCCTATTCATTTCTTTTACCTGTATTTCAATTAGGTTGCTTGCTTTCTCCTTATTCTTTCGCAGGTTTTTTATATTATCGTGCATACCATTCTTTCATCAGCTGTATGTGTGGCAAATATCTTCTCTAGTTTTCTAATGATGTTTTTTCCCATGAACAAGAGGTCTTAAACTTGATATATTTGGTTTTGTTAATATATACCTTTATGGTTTCCTTTTTGCATTTTGTTTGTGAAATGTTTCCATACTTCAATATTATTAAAATAATCTACCATATATTCTTCTAAGAATTTAAAATATTTGTCTTTCTCTCGTAAGAATTTGATTCACCTGTAATTGATGTCTGTCTATAACATAAAGATGTAAGAGATTTTAATTTGTTTCCATATGCACAGTCACTTGCCTTCACACTATTTACTGAAGAGTCCATCCTTTCCAAGCTAATTTGCAAAGTAACTTCTATCAAATATTACATTTCCCTGTATAAGTAGTAAATTTGTTCAATTTGGGCTACTAGAATTTGGAGATTCAAAAGGGGTGAGTCTTGCTTATCCAAGCTTTTTAATGCAATTTTGGATGTGTAAAGAGCACTTAGCTGTAATCTGGGGAAGGAATAATGGGTAGAGAGTTCAACAGCTCTGCTTATGAAATTAAATGCATTCAGTGTTGGAAGATGGTAATGCAAAAAGATAAGAACATTGACTTGGATCCACAGTCAATCTCAAGAAGATAAAGAGACAGGGCCAAGAGAAAATTCCTCTGGAGGCAAGAGTGATGGGTTTTTTAAACAGTGATGTGTAATTTTCAATTCAAAGTTGCCGCTTGAATTATCTGTTCAGTTTTCAGAGCCTTCAGTAAATGTCAGACACACATTACTGCCTTGGAATTACTGTGATTTCCAGTGAGGAACAAAGCAACGCAAGGGAAAAGGACAGTTATTTTAGACAGGAAGATGCAGAGCAGAGATCAAAAATTCAGCAAGAGCAGGGTACTGAATTAAGAACTGATGAGAGTGATATAAACTTCTTCCTTGGAAACAGTGAGGGAAGGAGGTATAGCTAAAAGAGGATTTTTCCTCCAGTGTAGCTCCAGATCATTTTACTGGGCTGTTAGAGGAAAAGTCATGGCGTTCCCCACAAACACAGTCTTACCACTCCTGTAGTTCAGAAGCTTCTACACAGAAAGGTTTGTGAGGTTTCTGTTCTCTTCCTTTGCCTTGAACTGTAAGATTAAGTATACGTTCCTTAGCAAAATACTCAAAACTGCATTGAAACTAGACTCTACCTCTTTCCTCTAGTCTCCTTTCTTAAGCAACATTGAAGTACTTGCAGTGTCTTAAACAGGCCAGCCACTTCCGGGTGCCATGTCTCTGATCACGTTTTTCTGTGCATGGTATGCACAGTGGAGAAGCCATGATAAGAATGGGATAATCAGGACAGTAAAAAAAATTGCATTAGTCACTGCAGGGCCTGTGGATATTCACTGACTTCCACAGCCACCCTACTCTTGGTTGTGGACAGTAGCCATGGTGAAGGTCTCACCATGCCAAGTCCAGCTTTGGTCTGTGACACCACAGACTAGGACTGAAAAGAAGCAAGTGCAACATGATGGCATGAGCACAAGTAAATGGGGCTTTAGAGTCATCCACAGGATCATGGTTGATAAAAAGCATTTCACAAAAGATAAGCAAGTTTACTGGCAAGGGAACGGAAAAAATCTACCTGTGATATGATGATCAGTCTTTATCTCTCCCTAATTTAAAGTTTCTGTCTAAATCAAAGTAGAAATATATTCAGCAGCTGAGATGCCTCATTGAAAATTCATCCACAGTATTTTGTGGAGATTAAACTGTTAGATGTATTTAGTGAAAGAAAAAAATAAATTTGCTGATAAAATGTAGTAATATCATCCTATTTAAAAAATCTTCCTAAATTTGCTCCATGGAAACCATCTACCCACTAGAAGAAATACAACAAAGATTTTAAAGTTTAAGTCAAACTTTTGATTATATATTTAACGTACTTTTTAACTTATTTCCTTAAAATATTAGGTCAGTTACTAAAGTCTATCTATAAATATTAAGACATATACAATGTATTTTGTAAGATAAATGACAGGTATGACCAATGGGGAATCCTGTTTTATAACAGGTAGCAAGAGATTTAGAACTTTGAGTATAAGAATTGTGTAAAGTTATGAAAAATCATAAATAAAACGATCCAAACATTCTTTGGATTTATTACAAGGTAACCATTTTACATTTCATAAAAGTAGGAAATATTGACTGTTGAGTGTAAAACAGCCATTTTAACTGATTCACATTCAGATTCCTTGATAAAGTCTTTCTCAGTCCCTGAAGGTTTACTTACTTTTTTCCTCTGGATTCTCTACAGATGTTGTCTACAGCTCTACTGTAGAACTCAATATATCATACTACATCACAGCCACAGGAATAAAACCACATTACTGCTTGTTGAACAGATGAACTAGCACAAAGCCAGTGCTTAAACTGAGAAGTAAAAATCTCAGTTAAATTAAAAACAACACTTACACCCTAGTCAGTATATTCATGGTTATTTCTATTTAATGCATAACATGAAGTTATAAACTGAATTAATAGGAGCTTCCAGGGAAAAAAAAGGAGAAAAGAAGAAAGGAAAGAATGAGGAAGAAAGGAAGACAAGAAGGAAGAAGAACAGGAGGTAGGAAGGAAGGGACAGACAAGGAAAGGAGAAGGGGGTGAGAAAGAAAAGAAAAGAAGAAAGCAAAGAAAGTATTTTGCAGGGGCAGAATATTAATGGAATGGCTTATGTTTTAAAATTATCTGGTAGTTTAATAGGAGGAAGTATTTCCAAATGAAAATTATCATACCTTAATGAAAAAATTTAAAATATTAATAACTGTCCTACACAGACCATATTAATCTTTTTACAAAGAATAATAGTGATGCTATATTAATTAAGACAGCAGCATTCTGATACAGGTAGTCCGTGGATCATACTTTGAGGAACAGCGGATTAATAAATTAATGTTAGCAAGAAAAAACTCTACATGGTATGAGCACTAGCTATGAAATGAAAACATTCCTTCATACCAACTCTATTTAGTTCAATAACACTCTCCCGTGCCACTAAGCTGTGAAAACAATCCCATAGTTGTCCTCTGGGAGGCACGGAAGTAAATCTGGTCCTTGGGGATAGAAATGGAGAGTTTTCTCCTTTCATTTGTCCAGTTATCTAGGCCCACAATGATTATTTTTCTTACAGTTTAACTCAACTCCATGTTTATTACAAAGGTTAGAAAACCAGGATAGTTATGAATAAAACTAGAAACACATCTAAACATTTAAACCAGTATCACTACCAAAAGCAGGCTTTGTTTTGGTAGGAAGAACTGGCTCCAATTCATTATGGTTAAGATTAATGCACACAGATGACAGGTATACATGTAAACTTGATAAACTTGTTAAATCCAGAAGAAAAACTATGACTCTATCTTCATTCTTGATCCTGTTTATTCAGAAAGGATTAAGATCCATCTTCATGGTAAGGAAAGGCTGCATAGAAGTTCAGAAAGAGCACTGGCTTAGGAGTCAAGTTGCCCTGGAGTTGAACAGCTAGCTGTTTGACCTTGAGCAAATTAGTTAATTTCTCTGTGTAGGGTTGCTCCTATATGAAACAGTCAATTGAGATATTTCTATCACAGGAACATTTTGGAGTGAAAAGTAGAATAATGCATAGTTTCTTATGTCTGTTACATAATAGATTTTCTCAATTAAAATGAATTTTTGTCCTCCAACATCTTCCATCTCTATTTGTACAAGATTATTAACACTGTTGACTATAATCATGTTTGCAAATTTTCCACAATTTTAAAAGGTTTGGTGAGGTTCCCCTTTTTATAGGCAGAGAGATGATTTGGTGGGGGGGGGGGGATGAATTAGTCCAAATTTTGCCTCAGTCATTTCTAGTCTGGGTGAAGTAGAGGAATAGGAGGCTGACTGCTGACAGGACAATGTAATAGTCTGCAATGGCCAGAGAGATGAGTCTAGAGCAACTCATTTTCTCTAGGGACAGTTATACACACGATCTTTTACAACTTCAATTTGTTACCAGTGTATAAGATAAGTCATTCTCTTGGGATTAAAACAAATGACTCAAAGAAGTTATCTCTAGCAGAAAAATCTGTTGAATGAAGCGAGTTAAATTACTTACGAAAATTAAGTGTTTAACTATCTTCAAATATTATTAGCCCCCTTATTCTTTCTACTATTAACATATGCAAGGAAAGCAAAAGTTAACCGTAAAGAGACTCCATTTCATGCTTTTGAATTTAATAAAGTATATTCTTTGGTATAAAGAAAAGATGAATGGGTTCATTTTATTATCAATATTTGCAATATGGAATACTAATTTACCAGACAAAATGTTACTTTCTTTTAAAACCATGCTGCTTATATCCTAATCAAAATGAAGACTTTTCAATTGATTACAGGAAATGACTATTCACTATGTCCCTTGAGTAAACCATGAAAATGCTCATGCAATCTCTAAGGATCCACATACCTGGTTCAATTTAAACTACACATTGATTTTACTTGTAAAGGCCTAACAAATATCTTGGCAGGAATTTTGTTCCCAACTCTAAACTACTGAAAATTAGTTTCATTTCTCAGCAGAATCTGTTCTGTGGACTCAGCAGAAGCATTAACCTTCCATTTTTTAAAAGGAAACAATCAATATCCATAACACATAGGGAGAATGGGTTGTTCTCCCATCTGTTAGGGCATTTTACATGAGAAATAACACCAGGGTTCAGATAAAGGAAAACTTTTACCCACTTCTCTAAAGGGTCAATTTATAGGAACTTCAAATCCCATTAAACATCCAAAGTGGGAGAGAATGGTGAAAAAACATCTCTTCTAAGTTTTAATTTGGCTTTTCTTTGTTTCCACAATTGTGGAATATAGCAATTTGAATGATCAACTACACTTTCAAAGCAAAGATGAGATGCCAGCTACACATGAATTTGCAAGTGAACATTTTTAAACTTTGGCAAATGAGTATGGGTTTAAATGAATAAATTAGTCCAAAAATTGAGATTAATCAATGAACTAAATTATTTCAATTATTTTCAAACATCAGTAAATTAAAGATTTTATGAGTATACATGCCAAAGAATTTGAATTTGTGTTCTCATTTGAATGTATGTTTGGTTAAAATCTAAATCTCTGGTAAGATATTTTAAGATTATATATATTTGGACAGACACACACACACACACACACATATAATGTATATTACACATAATTAGATTTTACCCTTAAAGGTTTATATTTATATATACATATTCTGTATATCAAATAAACTTAGATTTTAGCTTCCAAACAGAAAAAAATTTAAAATATATATATGCAGTTAGTAAGTCAATGTGACTGTAATATTCTCCGACAATAACTGAATTCCTAAAAACAATCATTTTTGGGGTATCTTTTCTACAAGTCAGAAATTCTTGAGAATTTGAATAGAAATACAAAGCCATTTTATTCTAGCTTCTCTAAAGATTCAATTTTAGGTACAGAAAGTAAAAACTCCCTACTACTGCAACTAGTATATTTAAATGGAGTTTAAATAAAAATGCTGGGAGGCTGGGAGAAGAGGCACAGTGCACACCAGAGTCTGTCTGTCTGAGTCCATACTCCTTGCCTCTTACCATTGTGTGACTAAGCAACTTGAATCTCTCTTAGTCTCCATCTCCTCATCAAGAAAATGGGAATAGTAATCCCCAAAGAGCTGTGAGGATTAGAGAAGACAAATCTGTACTTAGCATTTGTTTAGTGCCTAAATTATAACGTCATTTTAAAAGAAAGTGAAAATAAAGGAATATTGTGAAGATGACAGCAAAGACCTTTATTGTTTGCTGCATTTACTCTTAAGAAAGCCCAGGGTTTGCTCTCCTATTTCTGTGCCCTCCCACCTCTCAGAGGCACTCACTCTAAGGTGGTTAAGCCAGGAACCTTGGGGAACTAATACTAGCAGCTGGAGACCTCAGTATTCAAAAGGAGAGGTTAAATCCTACTGTTCTGTGAGGCACACTGACTTTGGATTTCCTCTTTCTGGCTTTCTTTTCTCTCTAGAAACTTATTCCTCGTATGGCTAGTGTGGTAGGAGAGCCTCTCTCCACCACCTGCCCCTGTCCGCATCTTCCTGCTCCTCAGGATACACCTTTCTCCTATCCTCCTCCCTTTCTGTCCCCTTCAGCACTGATCTTTACCATCAAAAGGCCAGTGGGAACCAAGGTAGGTGAAGGGGAAAGTAACTGGCACGGACCCTGCTGTTTAAGCCCTTTAGTTGAGTTTCCACTTGGTCCTGCCTAGTTTACCAGGGAAAAGCATTCCCTATCAGAGTTTGAGGCCAGAACAAGCTCTTATTAGTAAAATCAAAATATGCCAGGCTCCACTTAGCCTCTGGATACAAATATTATTAACATTAATGTTTACTATCCAAACACTGCTCCCCCAGTAAAGACACACAAGACTGTAGCCTGAACATAAGGTTACATTCAAAGTAGCAACTGCCATACTACGTGGTGGAAATCTGCCATCTGTTTGGTCTAGTGCTGGTTTGGAGGTTGCTTCCTGAAAGCCATTTGGGCAAAGCATGCCTTTGACACTCCTGCCCTCCAGGAAAATGCTATTTCCCTATTCGATCACTTTGTGGACTCGGCTGGGACATGTCACCATGTTCTATGCTCTTTATAAACTTTGGAATTCAGGAAAGACCCAAAATGACAGTGATCCTGTTCTAAGTTTCACAAAGGCTTTTTCCCCAAATGGCCTAGGTTTCTGAATAGGAGGCATATTCATAATAATGTACATAGGGTGATGTCCAGACACTAATCATCAAACATTATCAGTGGGTATCTCTGTGCAAAGATATTTCAGGGGATTTTTTTTTCACTTTATTCTTTGTACTTAACTTTATTGCTTGGAATACTGTTTCTGATTAGCTTACAACAGTTTTATAATCAAAAAAGAAATAAAGTTATATTCACTGAAATAAAAGACTCTTCTGGCTGCTGCTCCCTCCCAACTCTGTCGGGTGAGTGAGATCTACTCCTGTAAACCAGCTACAGAAGAGATGCTATCCTGTCCTCCATCTTATCATCTCCACTTCAGGAACCAGTGTACAAACCTTGTCACTCCTTCTTTAGAAAAACAAGAATCCCTAAATGAATCTAGACTGGAAGTATACTGAAGGCTAGTAAAACAGTTGAACATTATATTTATTTGGCAAAGCCCAAAGACAATATTAAGTTGCTCACAAGCAGCACCAATCTTAAACTAGGCCTCTATCCCTCAGACCCAGTCAGTCACCTTGTCCCATGGTTCAGGTTCATATTTAGATTTCAGTTCATCATTCCTGTCTCCTTAGATTTCAGTCATGTAACTGACTGGCTAATTATTCATAGTTTGGAATCAACCATAAACTTGGTATACTGAGTCTATATTTTCTTATATGCTGCCAATAAAAATGTAGATCAGATTAAATCTCTGACTTCAATGGCTCACTGTTAATGAACTCACTAATTGGTTTGTTCAAACAGATACAAATCTTCTTATCTTTACCATTTTCCTGTATGATTTTTTCATTTACTCACGACAGAATATCATGAGAAATTGTCCTAAGTACTTTGCTGAATTTATGTTAAATGAACCATCCCAGCAAGTCCTGAAGTAAAGGAAAATTAATTTCATTTCTCATAATTTTTGTCCTGAGAACACCAACTACTCATTACTGGTATTGCTTTATTTTTTAAGTCCTCTAAAGAATCTGTTCAAGAGTTGAATTAAGAATATCTCCAGAAATCAGAAACTGCCTAGAGTTTTTGACATTCACTTTATTTTCTTACATGAAATCACAAAACTATTTGCCCAGCTCCACTCTTTTGTCATCTCTTTGTTTACAAGATTCCTAAAAAATAAGTATCAGTTTAAACAATCACAATCACATCTGTAAGTTGAAATAACCAGAGAATTTGGTTTTCTTGTTTGTTTGTTTTTAATTGAAGTACAGTCGGTTTACAATGTTGTATCAATTTCTGGTGTACAGCATAATAGTTCAGTCATATATATATATATGTGTGTATATATATATATTCATTTTCATATTCTTTTTCATTATAGGTTACTACAAGATATTAAATATAGTTCCTTGTGCTGTACAGTATAAACTTGTTGTGTTTTGTATTTTGTATGTGTTTGGACCTAAAGACTTAAATTTATTTTGAACAGTCAACTTTTATAAACACACACACCCACACATATATATATGTGTGGAGGTGTGTGTTATATATACATATATACACACATAATATACATACATATCTTCAGTTTTCATTCATCCCTGCTTATTATATAATTGATTCTCTTTGAATGGGTGTACCTCTAACAGTTTGGGACATTGATAAAAGATTACAGTTGGAGGTCCATATACCAGGATTCAACACCTAAATGTTAAATAGAGTTAACTGACTCTTAAAGTACTATCGTGGTCCTCCTACTTTCACAAATGCATCTTTAAACCATCCTGAAAAGCCAGGTCTGAATTTAGAATTTCTGGGCCCGTGAGAGTTGTGTGCTTTCCTCCCACCTCCAGATCTGTCTGCATTGGACAGCTGCCTATACACGTATGTATAAACACCTAAAATCATTCATCCAAGATCTGTCTACACCTTGTCTTCATCTGCAAGTAGCTACCCCAGAGAAACTGAATCCAGGGAAGAGGTCTGAACATGTGCTCAAATAGGTTTGGGAGCATTTGGTTGGGAATTGTGCAGCATGAGCAGAAGAGAGCACACAAGCTTCATGTGGGTACGTGGATTCCTGGCCCAGTGCAGAGAGGTCATTCTTGTCCATGTCTAAAGACTACTGTCTTTGCAGTTGAAGACTGCATCTTCCCTTCTGCTACCTATTAATTTCAATGCTTGATTCTTTTATTGTTTTTTTTATTTTTCTGCATTGATTTTTTTAAAAAATTTTTTTATTGAGTTATAGTCATTTTACAATGTTGTGTCAAATTCCAGTGTAGAGCACAATTTTTTAGTTATACATGAACATACCTATATTCATTGTCTTTTATTGTTCTTGATCATTTCTTCCAAAACCTAGTTGGAAACATGTGTTTCCTTTAGAATTTTACATAATGTTTACTCTGGGCTTTTTTGCCTTGAATATTCTTTTAGATTTGAGAACCTCTTCTGCATTCACCCCTCATTATATGTCTCTCTTACCCTTTTTAAACATGATTTCCCTTCTACTATTACATACACAGATAGACACAACTACCAGTTACTGTTTCCCAAAATAGGCAATGTATACTGGATTAATATTCAAGGATTCAATTTCTAATCCTCAACCTACCATTCACCAGCCATATCATCTCAGGATCTCAGGCTGCATTTATTGTTTTGGGTAAAAAAAATGATGATTGCCATGCTATCTTCACAAGATTGTTTTAAGGATAAAATAAGAATATATGAGAAGGTAATCTTTGAAAACCATAAAATGTCATATACATGAATGGAATTATTATGGCCTCCACTATAAACTTGTCTTAATAATTAAGGAGTATTTCTCATCAATACTATTCACCCACTCCCCACTCTCCTACTTTTAAAGTGTAACTTGCCATTTTATTGTAAAATTGACTGTGATTATTCTTAGAATGCATGAATATTATTTATTATTAACAGAAATATTGAGCTAAAAGTAAGCTGTCTTTAAAATTGACCCATTTATTTATATGCAATACAAATTTAAATAAGCCAAATGCACAAATAAAAAAAAACACATATAAAGAAACAAAAAAGGACAGAAATATGTACATTAGGCCTCTAGGATTCTACTCTGATTTCTCCTGTGCACATGTATAAGTATTTTTTATACTAAACAGTCTTTGTGTTTAACTTAGTTTTATTTTCTATGTTCATATGTATAGTTAACAATACTGAAATTAATTATAAGTTTCCTGAGAAAAGTCTTTTCTTTAATATGCTCTTGATTCTTTAAAATGCTACAACATGGACTTTAAATTCTCTTAGCCCTGACTAAAAATATCTGTAACCAAAGATGAAACTTACAAGGGGAAATTTGCCCTCCAAAAGTTTGGCAAAAACTTTCTAGGTGTTTGTCCAAAATGTTTTTGGTTATGAATTTTCCAATAGTCTCTCACTTTTCCTATGCCTTAAAGACCAGTGAAGTTTGTGCAAGAAAGTCATCTTAGTTGCTTCGTTTATTGGGTGACCTATATATTTATGAATGAGGAGCCTCAGCTGTATCATCTCCATAGCTACAGGCTAAAATATCTTTATCTTTTTACTTCATTCATGAGCCTTCTGTCCATACCAATCACAAATCATACTCTCTCAGGCACAGAGTTAATTTGATCTTCTTAACTGACCCTGATATAATAAACATCTAAGGAAATTAATAATGCTCGCTGTTTACATAATCACTTTACCCAGGAAAAGGTGTCAATTTTGCCATGGCCCATTATCATCTGGACTACTAATAGGACTATTTTGCTAAAATACCACCCACACCGCCCCCCCCTTATGTCACAAAGCTCCCACAAAAGGTTACAACACTAGTAATAGGTACCTAGAATAAGAATTATTTTCACATGTTAAAGCAGAAGGTAGAGAGGCAAAATTGGATGAGACCTCATTTTAAATCACTATCAACTTTTCAGTCAGTACTACCAATTCTAGAATGAGCAAACTGATTATAAAGTGCTTGAAATCTGGAGTATTTGAAATCTTAGCTTAATCAAATATTTAGGCAAGAGTTTTTTATGTGGATCCAAATAAACTTGTGTTGAAGTGGCTGTAAAGAATTTAATTGATTACAAATAACTCAAAATAGGATAGCAGGACTTCCTATTTACCCTTTCCCTGTCAGATTTTTGTTGTCCATTATATGTGTGCAAAGGGGGCAGAACAAACGGGAAGGAGAAGTTTGAGATGCAATGAAAGGAAGGCCTCTTTGTCTACTGTCCCCCAAATTCTGTAAACACTCTTTATAGTTGCTTGACTAAGCTGTGGACTTTACTCATGAATAAATATGGGGCCCACTGGCCATAAGACGGGTCATTCTTTGAGCAGATAGAGGCTGAGAGTTATTTTGTATAAAGCATTTCACCAAGCACATCCCTAAGGAAATGCTCAGGTCAAGTGTTCCTACTTTCCCATTTTTATTTTTAAAGGAAAATGTACCCTTTATGTGCCTTTTTAATTTGTTCCTCTTCTAAGGTAGAGCAGAATTAGCAGAATTCCTACTCTTCACTCTGAACTGCATAGTCAGTCCCTGGAAGATGTGAGTGTTTATGCAGGAGATCGGGTGCAGATAGGAGTACAGTGTTCATTTGATGGGGAGGAGCTATAAAGGGTAAAAGTTAAGATTTTGATGTAATCATGATAAACAGCCAATCTTGATATTTTCAGTTACACAATGTATTTTTTGCCTAAATAATTTCTACTTGGCTTTGTGTCTTACAAACGTGATACTGTCAAGTAAAAATTACCAACTCTTCATAGATTATGCTTTGTCAAGGCTTAACAAAATGCCACCTTTCAGGTGGCAGGCTTACACTTAAAATTTTAAGGTGCCTAGGAAAATATCCAAATTGTTTTAAGTTGTTCAATATCATTTTATATGTGGCTCTCCAGGGAAGATACCTCATACTTCCACTTATACACACACACTAACCATTCAACAGCACTGATGAGAAATTATGTTTATCATTCATACATTAACCATTGGAAATTAATTGTACATTTTAAGTATATATTGCCAAACTGGATTGGCATTCAAATGAATGCTTAGATCACTGGTCTTATAAGAAGCACTTTCCTCTGGTGAATGGGTTAAACTGCTGCTGTCAGACTGAATGTAATTAGCCCTGCTGATATGCAAAGAAGTGCTCTGTCAGGAAATGTCACTGTCATTGAGTGCTATTCCTTGCCTGCATTCAAGTCTCTGTCTGGCTCAAAAAAATTTAATAACAGGTTGGAATTCACATGTAAAATTTTAACCAATTTTCATAAAAATACCTTATTTCATTTTCATTTTGCTCTCATATAATTTTTGGTTGTCATAAAATAGGCTACTAAACACATCTTATTTCTTTCCCTTTCATTGCCTTTTGTCCCCTGAAGATAGACACTTATAGTTCATTTTTCCTTTAGTACTTTTCAGATTTTTAATGGGAGTTTAAATTTCATTGAAGATGACAAAAGAAGAGAAGGGGCAGCGAGATGCAGAAAGTTGAAAAAACAGGTGTAAGCAAAGTTACTTCCCCTATGTCTTAAACGAGAGGAGACTTCTTTAATCTTAGGTACCCCAGGAACATGAAACTAGTGCTCCAATTTCAAAAACTACCTTTAATCAATGACAATTTTAGTTTAAAGAGTGTCATTAATCAGGGCCCAGTTCAGTCAAGAGAGTCAGATGCTTCCTTACATAACCTACTTGAGTATAAATCTAGAATCTGTCTCCAGTCTCTTCAAAAATCCTTTGTAGGAAACTCAAAGTATTGAGGGCAGAGGTGTTCTTTTCATCCTTCATTTAAGTTTCAAGTATATAATTTTGGAAAAAGAGAGATGTGGAATTTGAAAAATTGGTTTCATAGAATGAAAAAAGAGGACATTTCCTCTATTAAGCTCATGGTACCGAAATTAAGGACTGCCAGTGTAAGAATAAGAAATTTTTGGTGAAGACACTTAGTCAAGGGGACTAAAAGGAAATTTGACTGATGGAAAATATATGGTTGAAACCCAAACTGAAATTGTGAAAAAATGATGAATAGAAACAGAAGGGGGTGGTTGCTGATATTTGATTATTCTAGAAAGAAACAATAAGGACAATAGGTGGGCTATTGTTTGTGGGCTCAAAAGTTTTAAAGTAACACACAGAGAATGAAATTTTAACACAAAAAGGCAGCATTTTCCCCCTCATTTTTATTGTAATAAGAGCCTGCAACATAAGAGGAAAACATAGCCCTAAAATATAGAGGAAGCAATACATTTAAGAAGGTTCTACTATAGCCTACAGAAAGATTTGTGGAAGCTCATGCTTCAGCCTTAAAATGCATTTAAACATGATTTCCATGGGGAAGAAGAAGCATGGTAGGAGTGATAATAAGAGAGTTCCAAGATTGGAAGAAAATAGACCAAGAAGTGAATGCATTGATATAAGAAAAACTGGAGATTGACTAAAATTCAATAGCAGAATTTAAAATTTCATTAGAAATATCACAAACTTTTGATTATGTACTACAGAAATTTAATGATTGAAGTAGAGAACAACAATGTAAAGCAAATTTTGAATGTAAATATGAAACACATTAAAATTATGGGAAATAGTATAATTCAAAGTGGATTAGAAAGTCTTAAGAATAGTTAGGAACAAACTGAGAAACAGTAAAATAGCTAACTTACTGAATGTGTTTCAGTGAATAAACTAGGTCCTCTTTTAAGTGCTTTAACTGATTTGAATCTCATATAAACCTGTTAATTGTTATTCTACTATATGCATTTTATAAATGAGGAAACTAAGGGACAGAGAGGGTAACTTATATGCCCAAAGTCACACAGCAAGTAAGTGGAACGGAAGGTTTCCAGATCAATCTGGGTCCAGAGCCCTTTATGTAGAAACATATATTATGCCACACACAAAGGCAAAGGAAAAATTATCAAACTATTAAAACTAACCTATTCTCAAAAAGGACCAGAGTAGCTGATGTAAGGGATTTTTCAGGCATCATGTAAAATTTATGAAGAGATTAGCAAATATTTCTTGGAGAATAATTAGAATTTTAGGATATAAAAACTTACATGAATCAGAAAACAACAAAACAAATTAAAACAAAGTATGTTGCCTAAATGAAACAAAGTTCAGGTTGATTTCACACTTTCCTGAACATTAAATTCTAGAAAACAAGGACCTAACAGACACAGTTTTAAAACACTAAGGTTGTCACCAATTTTTATAATATCTAGAGGAGTTACCATTTGTATGTGAATTTGGCAGAAAAACAATTACAAATAGAGTCTTAGAGAGTTTTGTAATTATGTATCTTTTCATGAAAAAAAAAACCTAACAATTCAGTTTCTTTTAGTAATTAAGGAAGATTAGGATTAGAAATCATGATAAACACTGCAGCACATACCAGTATACGGCTATAAAATGTTTAAGCATTAAAATTAATTCTTGACTTGTTCAATGTCAACTACTCCCCTATACATTACATACACACACATAAATCTCTCCTTTCTTTTCTTCCTTGAAAAAAACATTTTTGTTCTTTCAGTTGGCTTTTCTCAAAGCATACTTATGAATACATTCACCTCCCTTCCTTCGAAAGAAAGCCAAAATTAAAGACAAACTATTTTCTCCCTAGAGATTCTTATGCTGCATGCTAAAAAACACAGATACATATCCTTAGAAAGAAAGCTGCTGACAAATTTAATGAATCTCATATATAAATGAAAAAAAAACAAAATAAGTGATTACTAAATAAAATACAGCAATTTATTAAAGAAATAATACGTGATTACATAGGAAGCTATATTCCAAGAACAAGAGATTGCTTAATATTGGGAAATATATTCATATAAAGCAGCTCATCAATAAGTTAAATAAATTATGAGACATACTAAAATTGCATTTGATAAATTCAACGTACATTCTCTAAATCTCAGAAAATTGGTAATTAAACATACTTTCTTCACATGATAAAGAATTTCAATCTCAAACAATAAGCCACAGTCATATTAAATAGTAAAGTATTAGGGATGTTCCCATTTATAGTAGGAGTAAGACAAGAGTAACAATTTTTACTGATATTCTTTTTTTCTTGGTCCTCTCTCAGAAAATTTAACAGATCAAGATTTTGTTTTTGTTTTTGTTTGTTTGTTTGGCAACTGAACACCCACCTTCTCTCCATCTCCGGGGGAGACATCTATGTCCTATGAATCAAACAGTGCTGGGGACAGAGATTTAGAGGCAATTTAGAAAGCAAGGGCTAGTGAGGAAGAAAGAAGAGTGTTTGCACAGGAATGTCAGAGTGAGACTGCAAATCTACATTAGGTAGCCTAGATTTCAATGATAATGTTTATGTATGTGTGTGTATGTATAAAAGACTGTGCAGTATACAGTTCATATCTCCTACGAAGGCTCCTCTATGAAATATTGAACACCAGTATGGTAGAGTACAATTTCTTATGAGTGGGAATAGGAGTGCAACCAAGTATTCAGTACTGCTTCAAGTGCAGCATAAAGCAAAAGAAACTTTACCCACAAGGACAAGTAATAATATGACTCCAATGTTATACAGAAGATAAAAATATCATTAATTATTATCATTAATTATTTCCAGATAATTGTTGCCTACTGAGAAAACCCAAGAGAATCAATTGGAAATAAATTATAATAATATAGTTTAGTGAGGTGGCTGTTTATAAAAGCTATAAAAAATGATATCTCTCTTATGTTAAAAAGATAATCACATATGAAATAGGATAAAAAAAGATGTGATTTACAACAGCAGCAAACAGTATCAAATATCTATATCAAATAAGACATAAGGTAATAAAAACTGTGAAAGACTATGATAAAAATTACAAAATTTTATTGAGAGAGAAGAGTTGAATAAAGAGAGGAACACAATGTAACTGGATAAAAATAGTTGAAACTGTCATTAAGTTCAATTTCAAAGTGGAAAAAATAAAAGAACTTGCATATCTAGATATTAAAACAACAATAATAAAATTAGACTGGTATAGACTAGAATGCCTCAAAATATACCAAGTGCATACAAATAGTATCTGATGAGTTAACATTTCAAATTGTGGACAAGTGGTTTTGGTTTCTGGTAATGGCAGAATGAATTGGTTGTATGAACCACCACAAGGATAATAATTATAGAAACTGAATAAAATATTATTTAAAAAACTATTGTAGGAAATGGACAGTAGCTAAACGGAAGCAGACATAAGAGGAGATTTGTTCTTGAAAGACTGCAACTAATTGTGCTGAACACTGGAATTTGAGACAACATTGTAAAATGATTATAAATCAATAAAAATGTTATTAAAAAAAAAAAGACTGCAACTAAAATGGTATAAAAGTGTGAGTTTGTGGATGTTTTCATTAGGACATTCTTCAACTCCCTACAGCTCTAGTGGTATAAACCTGAACACCTATCAGCTCAAGGTAGCTGACTACAGTGTTTAAGGCTGGCAGAGCATCTAGAAACTTAGGGAAGAAATCCCAGAGTAAACAGAGCTGTAGAAAAGGTGAGACACAAAATCTGGATATAAACTCTATCCAAATCCCTGGCTGTCCATCAAATGACACGTAGGGGACAACAAGGGGTACAAAAATAAAAACACACAGCATGAGAAAGAAGTCTACCCTTTAAGGTAGAGTTTCCCAGGTCAGATTTGAGAGTTAATAGCTTTTTTGATTTGAATGCATTCTCCAATCTGTGCTCAGTTTGAGAAGCAGAGATGATATTGTACTCAGAGATTGAAACTTAAAGACTTGATAACAGCTCAGAGCTGGCAAAGCAGCTAAAGTTTACAAAAGAAACAACTCAAGCAAAACAATTACAGAGAGGTTGTCTCCAAACCTGCATATATACCCTGTCCATATTCTTGGCTGAACAATAAAACTGCACAGGCTCAGAAGACATTTTCAGGGTGCCAGATGCAGCTTGACACTGGAAGAACTGAGCAGTGACATCAGTTTCTGCACCCAATGGGGAGGCAAATGTACAGTATGATTTTAAGCAAATCAATTACCTACCAGAAGGGGAAAAAAAAAACTCTCAATAACACAGTATATATTGTCACTATGATGTATTACCTAAAATGACCAATTTTCAACCAAAAATTACTAAATATGCAAAAAAAGAGTAGAGTGTGACCCATATTCTGAAAAACAAGAAAGCAAATAAAAAGCGATTCCAATTGAGCCCAAATGTTGAATATGCCAAAGAATCCAAAGCAGCTGGAAAAATATGTTTAAAGAATTAAAGGAAAATAGGTCTCAATGAGTAAACAGCCAGGAAATACCAATCCAGAATTACAAACTATAAAAATGATTCAAAATTAAAAAGAAAAAATCATTAGAGTAACTCTACAAAAGATTTGTTATGGAAAAATGTCAGTGAACCTGATAATATATTAATAAAACCTGTCAAATCTAACGGCCTCAGCAATCTGGAGCAAAATCAACTGATCAATTATGTTAAAAGGAGTCCCAGAAGGACAAGAAAAAGTCATAAAAAGACAGAATAATCATTTGGAGAAATAACGGCCTCAGATTTCCTCCCGTTTGTTTATAAACACATATATTAACTTACAGATCCAGGAATTTCAATGAACCTCAAGCAAGAGAAAAAAAAGAGAATCATCCCACTGTTACATGGCTGCTACTGAAGGGAGGAAAGAGTAGGGGTGATGAGAATATGAATGTTGAAAGCAGAAAGAAAACAAATTGTCATATTATACATCTGGGAAAAAAGATATGCTTAACTGTTGACTTCTCATCAGAAATAATGGAGTCTAGGATACATTAAAATGACTTATCCAAAATGTTAATTTAAACAACAACAAAGAACTACCAAATAAAAATTCTATATGTAGCAAAAGTACACTTCAGGTATACAGGTAAAATAAGAAATATGTCAAATAAAGAAAAGCTAAAAGAATTCATGACTAGCAGAAATGAATGCAAGAAAAGCTAAAGGAAGTCTTCAAGCTTACTGTGCTTCAAAACCGAAGGACAGTAATAACTAACGACAAAAAGGGTCATAACACACAGATGAAAGGTCAGTTATTCAGACAGATATAACATTAAAACGTTTATATAATTTATAGGAGAGTATATAAAGTAGTCTATAAAATAGGAATAATTATAATGCCTTTTTAAAGTTAATCAAATGAGTTTATGTCTGTAAAATATTGAGAATAATGTCTGCTACACAGTTAAGTATCCAAAGTAATTTAGCTATTATTATCCTCCATATGTATTAAAGATTTAAGATTAAAATAAAGTAATGTAAATTTTTTTACCATTTAATTATAATGGAATTAAAATAAAATTTACATAAATACCTGGTTTAGGGTATAATTTTTTTTTTCTTCAAGTATAGTTGATTTACAATATTATATTCGTTTCAGGTACAAAACATAGGATTCAACATTTTTATAGATTATACTCCATTTAAAATTATTATAAAATAATGGCCATATTTCTCTGTGCTGTACAATATGTCCTCGTTGCTTATTTATTTTATATATAATAGTTTGCATCGATTAATCCTCTACCCTTCTCTTGCCTCTCCCCAAACCCTTCTCACTGGTAACCACTAGATTTAGGGTAGATAATTCTTTCTATGCATTACAGTAAAATAGGTTAACAAATTAAAAAGATGGATAGTTTTAAGTTTAAAAATACAATTGTACACTAACAAATATCATTTCTTATCTCTCATACTGGAAAAGATAAAAAGTAAATAAATTTATTTTTGGTTAAATAAGGAAATGGGAAGTCTTGTCCCATACAAGGGTATAAAGTGATAACATATTTCTGAGTTTGGGGGAAATAGTTTTAGCAATGTATATCACAAGGCTTTAAATTTTCCATTAACTTTGACTCAGTTTATTTGTCTCCTAAGAATGAGAAGAAATAATCATAAACATAACCAGAGATTTATGTATGAGATAATTCTTGTATAAGTAGAAAACTTAATATAAAAACTTTAAATGTGCAACCACAGGGATTTAGACAAATTATGGTCATTCATCCATGTGATGGAAATAGAATACGGTGTACATGTGAGTTTATGTATGTGTTTTAGAGAAACATTTAATCGCATGGTAGAAATGACTGATACAGTAATTGGGACTTCAAAGACTAAAGATGTGTCTGCTACATTCTTCCAAAAGTTACCAAAAAAACTAAGCACAAGAAATTGAAAAAACTTAAGTGTACATTAAATCTGAATACAATGCATCAAGAGAGAAAGCAGACAGAGGAATGATAAATCACTTGGCAAAACAGAGAAAGGTCAAACTTTAGAGTCTGCAGAGGGATTACTATCAAGAAGCAAATAAATTGGCCCTGCAGGACCCCAGAATGGTTAGGAACACATGGAAGACGAGAGTGAAGTATAGCAGAATCAGAGATGGTTTAAAAGTCTGCATCAGAATTTTCCAAGTTTCCACCACTTTGCAGACAACTACCATTCCTCATAGCAAGAAGACATTCTGAGGTATAATCTTCAAAGAGGTTATACACCTGAGGCGTCCAGGTAGAATGGATCAAAAAAGTACAAAGTTAAAAAAAGATAGGGATTAAATTAAAGCTTGCATAACTGAATGCTAAAACTTCCTAATCCCATTTTTTTTTGGCCCAGCTCCAGGATATCAATTGGCAGACAAAAGTTGAAATGTCCTTTTCTACAGAAACTGAATTAACCAAGAGAAAAGACTCATAGTTACTGCAATTTGGAAATCTCCATTGATAAATATAGCTGTCCAACACACTGCCCCTCAGTCAAGTCCAAGATGTTTTCCTGTAGACAGAGTTCCTAGTCAACTTGTGGTGTTTCACAATGCAGAGTAGAAGAAAGCATTTAAATAGAAAGTAGTTCATAACCAAAGAGAGAGAACAGATGATAATGCATTCACTGAACAAAGCTGCATGGTATTTTTTAAAAAAAGGAATAAAAGGAACAATCAGAGAACAAGAAAGAGTACTTGGAAATTAAAAATATGACAGTTTACAGAGTACTCAGATAAGAGTTGGAAGATAAGACTGAGAAAATGTCTCTGGATGAGAAAAAAGACAAAGAATTAGACTACAGAAGAATAAATTAAATATAATAATAAAATAAAATAAAATAGAAAATCAATACAAGAGGCCCAACTGCTAACAGGACTTCCAAAAAGAACATTATGTATACATAATATAGAATATATACACATATACATATGTATATGATATATATGTACATTTACATAGCATGTGTAAATATATGTGTATATATATAGTATATATAAATATAAAAATCCTTAACTGAAAAACATGGATTTCTAGACTTCAATGGCTGGTTGCCCAGCTAATGAATAAATATGAAGATGCAAATAAAGCACCACCTCTTGGGATTTTTAGATTACCAAGAATAAAAAAAGCTTCCAAGCAGGAAACAAATCTTATATAAAAATCTAGAAGAAAAACGGCGAAGAACTTATTAGACATGCTGAAAGTCCAAAGGTAATAGAACAATCTTTTCAGAATTCTCAAGGAAATGAATTTCCAACCTAAAATTCTATGCCCAGACAAATTTAGTTCAATGTAAACTAGTCTAAATTTTTGAGACTTTTACCTCCCATGCATGCTTTCTTATAAATCTTCTGGAAAATATACAGGGGCAGTGGTTTTAGACAGAGTACTTTTACCATATAATCAATACACTGCTTGAGTTTTGCACCATGTGAATCTATTATTGATTGTTTTCATTTAAAACAATTTAAAAAGAAGTTGTAGTATAGGCATATTGCTTATAAATATGAAGATAAATACTTGAGAAAACAGCAGAATTGGAAACGGTATTTCTGGGCATGGGGGCATTGGAGAGGGCAGTGATCTAGTGCTTTTTGTTATAAAACACTCATTACTGACTTTCTGTACTATATTGTTTTTTACCATATCACTTTGTTATGAAAGTAATATTTTTTAAATGTTAGTGAATAAATCAAGTTTAAAAACATATAGAAGGATTTCAATTTTGTAAAAATGTGTTCATGTAAATTAAAAATGGATTAAGATACTATGCAGGTGATTCTTATTTTATTATTTTTATATTTTCTAAATGTTATATGATAAAATCATCTTATAAATTAAATAATAATACAATAAAACATAATTAGCTGGACTTGATTGTAGATTTATCTGTCATTCATAAAATAGAATCTGTGAAAAAAATGTATTTTGAGTTCTAAATCATCAGCTTACAAACAAGCCTTTGTAACACTAACTCATTTATAAATAAGTTGATACTCCCTATACCAATAAGGCCTATCAAATGAGGATGTGGCTTTGCCAGAACAGCAACATAACTGGAAACCAGACATCTTAGGGAACTGAGGAATTTACCGGATGCATTATCGATGAAAAGTAGCACTCTGACCTGTTATTACATGACTTCTCTCTGGGCAGTAAATTCCTATAATGTCTCTAATGTGTTAAAACCAGACTAATGGATATGATTTTTAAAGAAGTAATACCATTTTAAAGATTGTGGTCTTATTTACAGTATTTTATTCCAAGGTCTGTAATAGAAAACACTGGCACAGTACTCAATATTACATTTCTACTGATCAACATTTTTGGGTCTTGAATCCTAACGACATATGTATACTAATGCTGTTTTTGGAGGACAAAGATCTTATGCCCAATATGTTCCACGTACCCAGAGCTTCTCTTATCTAATGAACAGGGAGAAAACAAGTGCACCCTCATCGTCACTGTGCTTTTCAGACAATAGAATTTTTTCTTTACCTAGTGAAGCCTTTTTAATGGCCTATGGATGAATTCTTGATTCTGAAAGATGGTATGTGTACTTGAGGACAGACTCCAGCCCCTCTTGGATTATAGGCACAGTAATTCTCTCCTCACAAGTCTCTTCATGGAAGGGAATATGTATACGTATGAATATATACAAGCTTTTCCACTAGGCATGTATGGTAGAAAGACTGTATGACAAGGACAGTTCCCAAAAAGTAAGAAATAGCAGGTAGGCAAATATTAAAAACGAAGTCAAATGCTGATGCAATTTGAGCTAAAGTTGAGGCAACCACATACTAAAAGAAATGTTACTAATATTAAAACTGACCTATTTTTTTCCTCCAGGAGACATAGTGAAGACATGATAGGTGAAGGGCATCACTAATAGTGTGATTGCCAGGTGAGAATGGCAGGGTAAAGAGAAAAAAAAAATAACCAAATGCATGCAGATGAGGAGAGGAAAAAGCAACATTTCAAAATCATTGTGTGTCAAGAAAGTAAAATAAGTCATTTTTTTGGTATAAATCTCCTAAACCAGTAGGGTTGAAATGTATTATGTGTTAGGTAACAAAACTGAGATAAGTTTCAAACCCACTAAGTACCTTTCTGATGAATCACATACTTTAAAAAATGCAGACATATACATGCCACATTCTCACTCACAATCATGTAACATCTGTATTTCATTAAAAGAATATTTAAAGGAGGCTCTCCATTTTTCCCTTTGATAAAATTGTAATTATCTTGGAATTTCTTTCCAAGCTCAAACACCTCTTAAATCAAGGGTCCAAAGGGTGAATCGTTCTAATGTTTGCCTTGTAAAGGTTTATTCAATGAAATAACCCTTTGCAATCTGCAATTACATTGTAAAGCATAATACTTCTTTATTGAGATAAAATTGACATATAACATTATATTAATTTCATGTGTACAATAATGATTAGATATCTGTACATATTGTGAAGTGATCACCATAAGAAATCTAGTTAAGATCCATCATCATACATAGTTACTAAATACATTTCTTGTGGTGAAAACTTGTAAGATTTACTCTCTTAGCAACTTTCAAATATACAATACGGTATTATTAACTATTGCCATCATGCTGTAAATTACATCCTCATGACTTACTTATTTTATAGCTGGAAGTTTGTACTTTTTAACTTTCTTCACCCATTTCATCCATCCCCTATCAACCAAACCGTACCATCTGGCAACTCTCAGTCTGTCCTCTATCCATGAGCTTGGATTTTGTTTATTTGTTTTAGATTCCACATATACATGAGATTATATGGCATCTGTCTTTCTCTGTCTGATTTATTTTCACTTAAGATCCATCAGTGTTGTACTAAATGGCAAGATTTCCTTCTTTTTATTGGCTGAATAATATTCCACTGATTTATTGTATAGAATAATATTCTATTATATATTACATACACCACATCTTCCTTATCAGTTCATCAAACAGTGGGCATTTAGGTTGCTTCCATTTCTTGGCTTTTGAAAATAACACTTTAATGAACATCAGGGTGCATATACCTTTTCTAGTTATTGATTTTGTTTTCTTCAGATAAATACCCAGAATTGGAACTGCTCCATCACATGGTAGTTCTATTTTAAATTTTATCTGAAACCTCTATAATGTTTTCCATGGTGGTTTCACCAATTTACCAACAGGGCACAAGGGTTTCCTTTTCTCTGCATCCTTATCAACACTTATTATTCCTTGTATTTTTTTATAATAGGCATTTGATTTGCATTTCCTTAATGATTAATGATGTTGAGCATCTTTTTGTGTACCTGTTAGCCATCTGCATTTCTTCTTTGGAAAAGTTCTGTTTAGATGTTCTGCCAATTTTTTATTGGCTTTTTACAACAAAGCATTAATACTTTTGTTGAATAACATTAATCATCATTCCACTCAAGGAAGAAACATATCACAATATCTATATTTGGCATTAGTTGCAGTTAATACATTAATTGATTGTACTATGACTGTAGCTGGGTCAAGTTGTCATTTTGTCCACATAATAATAGTTAACATTATGTGTTAAGGATGCAAAGCCCTGGGGTGATTTGATAATCTGACTTTGTAATTCTAGAACGTGTCACTCAATTGCATTTTACCTCATGTTTTTTTTATGTTGACAAACACTTAATTTGAATTTAATTAAGGGCATAGCAACAAGAAAGCTAAACCACAAGAAAGTGATTAAACAAATTCAGAAGGTGGGACATTGTACATAACAAATGACATGATCTTTCTAGCAAGTCAAAATTCTACTATATAAAAGACTTGAAAATTAAAGAAATAAGACAAATACATGAAAATTGTGATATTGGATTAGATCTTAGTTCAAACTGATCTGTGCCAAAGAACTTGTTTGTAACAACTGCAGTTGAATATGATTATTAATATTATTTTTATAGCTAAACTTCACACTTTACTTAGATTTTCTCAGTTTATCCCTAATGCCCTTATTCTGCTCTAGGATACCACATTATATTCAGTCATGTCTCCTTAAGTTTCCTCTAGATAGTGACAGTTTCTCAGACTTGCCCTGTTTTTGATGACCGTAACAGTTTTGAGGAGTACTGCTCAGGTAATCTGTGGAATATCTCTCAATTCAAGTCTGTCTGATGTCCTTCTTCTGCTTAGACTGAGGTTAAGGTTTGGGGAGAAGTTCACAGAGGTAAGGGCCATTTGCATTATGTGATACCAAGAGTATATGCTATTCCATGAATTATCACTGATCATGTTAACCTTAATCGTTTAGCTGAGGGAGTATTTGTCTACTGCAAAGCTACTCTTTTTTTCCCACCTGTTCCATATCATGCTTTTTAGAGGCAGATGCTATGTGCAGCCCACACTTAAGGGGTAGGGAGTCATGTTCCCTATGTTCGATGGTAGAGTACCTACATAAATTATTTCATTTTCCTCTGTAAAGAGATTGGTCTATTCAGCCCCGCTATTTATCTATCATTTATTTATATCAGTATGGATTCCTGGATATTTATTTTACACTTTGGGTTATAGTCCAATACCACATTGTTTATTGTGGTGCTCAAATTGTTCCATCTTCATCTACTGGGAGCTCTTTCATTTGGTTCTTATATCCCTTTGACATGTACTCATCATTGTTTCTTTGAGCACTTCCTTGCCTAGTGTATTCTAATCAAATATGGTACCTATCTATTATATATTTGACAAGTTTGGTAATGGAATGCTTACTAAGTAGAAGTCTACAATTGACATGACTTAAGTGCATCCAACTATATCTATATCATCTGGGGAATAAATTTTCTTACGTGCATAAGCTTCTGTGTGCTCACAAAGCATCAGCAAAGAAACACAATATTTGGAAGCGGTTTTATCCTTGAGACATTAATGATGTTACTCTACCTAGTAAACTGAACCTCAGCTGTAAGGGAAGACAAGAATCTAACAGCACTTGAGGGAGCGCTTGAGGGGTAAGGGTGAAGCTTGCAGTCAAGAACCCTGCTATGAATCAGGTTTGTTTAATCCAAAATCATCTTATACAAGGGCAGCCAGAGAGGACTGTTAGCTGAGCTGTCAAAAACTGTGACAATAAAACAAAAATTAAAATCTTTAAAATTATTAAGTAAGTTCTTCCTAAACAATATCAAAAGTATAAGTGATTTCACCCATCCCTACCACTGACTGATATATCAATTGATTTCATTTACACCACGATAACTGAGTTTTTCAGAGGTTGTGCAACATCATTTTATGAGCTGGCTTGTCTAAAAACAATTCATTAATTAAAACATTTAACGAATACACCACTCAGACATTTAGCATTTAGTGTCTCACAGGTTGAGTTACAGTTTTATGTGTATGTCTTAAATCCTTTAAATGAAGGTTTCATTAGAGTCTGATCTGAAGTTAAATCTCACTAGTTACATGACCCACTCTTTAACTTCTTTGAGCCTCACTTCCTGTGGTAACTGTGGGTAATAGTAACTACCCTACAAAGACATTGTGAGGATTAAGTGAGATAATTTGAAGTAAACGGTTTTGCACATTATATCTATCACAAAGACATGCTCAATATATGTTCATTTTGGTTTCATTTAGGGCCAGCTTCACATATGTGACTTGTACAGTCACACAGGGCTTTGACAGAAGTAGAAGTGCCCCACACTTGGTTTCATGCTCTACTATTGCAGTCTCAAATGTCTTACAATTTTTGAATGAAGAGTCCTACATTTTCACTTTGCACTGGAACTTGTAAATTATGTAGCTGGTCCTGGATTCACCTAAATACACTATAAACCTTTTAAAGTATGGGATACCATAGATGACTGTATACCCCTAACATATTCTTCAGTGCTTAGCCCAATTTCCTGCATGTGGAAGGTAACAATTTATTGAGAATAATAGTGGCGGTTTATTTAAGGCAGTCAATATAGAATTTCACTGGTAGGTATAGAAGACCTGCCTGGAAACCACATGCAATTATTTCATACCTTAGCATCCAAATGGCTTTAATTACCAGCAAATAAAGTTAAAGGAAGGTAATGATATGAACTCTATTTCAATCACACTATTTATGCATATCTAAAATAATACTATGATTTTAGTAAAAAGCGTATCTTCAAGAAGCCAAAACTCTTTATAAAGTTCACCTTTAAGGTGTACATTCTTATTATTTAAAGAAGCATCATTGTTGACTTTTGGGGTATGCTGTCTGAGATGCACAAAGGGATAGTTTCATTGCCTGCCAGATGTTGTGCTATAATAAAACAGCAGGACTTAAAGAGGCCTAGTTTCCAGGCAGCCCTACTGGTAATCATTTTGCTAGAAATGTCCAATTATCAGTCCCTGATAAAGTTATGCTGGCTCCCACTACCTTCTGCATGGGGGGAGGATGCAGGATCCATGGCAACAATAATGCAGAGTGATGACACAAAAGGTACACACAGAACATATATTGATCTGAGTATTAAAGTCCCAGAGAGAGTTAGTGGTAGTTAATTTTGCACATCTAGTAGGATATGCATATCCTTATAGCAGAATCAGAGCTGCTTTCCTGGATGCTGGAATGTATTACAGGTTTAGAATATGTTTTGTTCTTTGTACTTTACCAGGGCCTCAGAATTTTAAGTGAATAAAGTCCATCTAAAATGAAAAAAAAATCAACATGGATGTCCTATTGGAATATTGCTCTCCAAAGTGGGTAAACTCAGTGGGTCAGAGAGCAGGGCTAGTCGTGCTCCAAGATGACCAATTCAGTGAAGAACCAGAGGCTTCTACACTATCCAGAGGCTTTATACTATCCTAAGCCTATAAATAACAACACCTCAAACCAACTCTGTCATACAAAGTTTGAGAGGGACATCAAGGGCATTTTATAAAGAGCGTGGGTCAGTGTTAAAACCAGCACCCACATATGACAATCAGCTCAGAGTACCTGGGAATTCCTTATTGCAAAGAAATTGATGTGTGTATTTTGTATAAAATACATTCACACACATCTATGCATACAAATGTATGCATAGCTTTACATTTTAATTTAGTATAACATATATTTTGAACCAGGTTATCTTTCCTCTACTTGTGGGTTAAAACTAAATTATAATCAGCATTCTTTACCATCTGCTGGATATAAATCACTACTTGCTCTAGGAAAAGAAGCTAGTTCTAAGTCCAGCACATAAAAACCTTTACCAAAACACATTTCAGCTCTTTGGCATCATGGCTCAAGCAGACTGTGCCTGCTGATCCTCTATCAAATGATCTGACTCCAGTTGATTGGTTCTGTTTAAGGGTAACAAACCCATCTACTGTTGTAGACAGCTAAAATACAATTGCCTGAAATCTCATAAGGCAGCTTCTCCTGAGATGTGAATATAAAGGAGCTGCAGTCCATGTATTTGCATCAACAAATTGCCCAAAGCAATTCTGCATCACACCCTTGCACATCCCCTGCAGATGTATTTTACTCCACCTTAGAATGTCAGCAAGTTGATTTCCATATTGATGAGGAAACAACTGAAATGAAGCAATTAGGAAGGTGAGTCCCCAGTTAGGGGGACAAATATTTTAAATACTGTTAAGTGGAAATCCAGAACAATCTAAAGATAAACAGAGCTTGTATTCTTTTTCTTCTTTAACCTGGGCTGCATTAATGAGAAATTAATTGATTCTTGACAACTTTAATGAGTCTTTATTAACTGCATAATTGGAAAGAAAATCCATGGATGTATTAAGCATTTTAATTTCTTAGGGGCATTGTGATTGACTGGCTGACTGAGACGTAACTCACCACAATGTGCTCTGTGCATCTCCCCACAAATACCTAGGTGAGAATAAGCCTCTCTGGTTCATGTTTTCTCTATTCATCTGCCTGCTTAGGTCAGAGGAATATATTGTCTAGAGGCATCACTGGGAGTAGAATCAGCGCTGGGTGGATGATACTAGCCCCATTTTATTAAGAACTTTCTGTGTGACTTCTATAATTATATAATTTTTTTCAGTAATTATTTATCATTTATCTTATCTTGGTTTTCATTTTCTCATTTGGACTCTAAATTCCTTTTGAACTCTAAATTGTATGTTTTTAATGGTAAATTACACAGTGACTCTTACAGTTTATGGAGCCAATCAGTAGTTTGGACCCATCTAATCCAAAATAAAAGTCTCTCTTCAGGAAAGTAAACACTAGCTAAGTTTTTACTAAATAACCAACTGGAATTTTTTAACATCCTCTCATTCATTCTGAATCAGCTATTCTCAAAATGTAGTTCCTAAACCAGTAGCTTCAAGTTCACCAGAGAACTTTCTAGAAGTATAATTTCTCAGCTTCATTTGACATCCAGAATCAGAAATTCTGGGAGTGAGGCCCAGCAATTGATGTTTTACAAGCCTTCCTGAGTCTATAATGCTAAAATTTGAGATCCACTGATATACATAAATATGTTTAATTCATCTGGAAAAAGAAAATGCTTTTGAATGGCTAATATCACAGTAGGTGGCTATTATCCATGAACAGAGACTAATCAACTGGTCCTGAATGGGTCTCTGCTTAGACACACATTTTCCCTCCTCATCCCCCAACCCTAGCCTTGTTTCTTCTTTCATCTCTGCACTATAATTACTGCTTTATCAGTTGGACTTACTCAGGAAAATGTAACTAACATTGGTAGAACACTTTAGAGTTACAAGTCACTTTTCATAGGTAGCATTTCTGGATTATCACCCTCACTTTATGGACGATGAAATCTCAAGGAGGTTCAGTAATTTTACAAGGTTATATGGACAGTAAATGCAAAAGCTGGGATATGAAATCATTACTGAAACATAAGATGTTCAGTTTTCAATCAAATTTCCAACCAAACTGTAGGAAAAAGAAAAGAGTAGCTAGCCAATAAAAAAGAAAAAATCAAAAAAACCCCAAAACTTTTTATCCTTAAACAGGAAAAAAGAAATTGGGTGTGGAATTAAACAACAGCATTCCTGAGAGAAACATAATCATAGTCTTCATGCTCCTGTACAAGAACACTTTTATTTATAAAACTTATGTCTAAATTTGTAAGGATTATTGATGGTAACACAATTAATAAGAAACTCATTTCACTTACATCATCATACAAATGCATATTATTACAAAATCTCCAAGAAATCAGTTTAAATTTAAGATTTAAAAAGAAAAAGATTGATGAAAGATGAAAAGTACGTCAACATGTAAGCTAAGAAAATATAAAGTAAAAATAAATCCACTGGCATATTTTTGAAAATATTCTAAACTCAAATGCCCAAAATGAGAAGTAACAGAAAAAAATATGCTGGATAAAGGTCACACATTAGACTTTATGTCTGCATTACTGTTTAAAACAATACACCTTTCACTACTCAAAATATTATGTAAAATTTTTAACTCAAGTGACAAAATCTCCAAAAATTTGAAACAGATCTTATGTGAATAGAAAACATCCTGAATTATATCTGGCTTTTCCAAGAATTTTTTTCTTTTAACCAAACTTCTTGTTAAGATTGTAATAATGAAGAACTCAAAATTGGATATGTATTAACAATATTTTTTCCCAAAACATTTATGTAGAGTCTTAGAAAAAGAAAAGTGGCTTTACTCAGTGCAGAAGAGAGCAGTACTATAAATTAATGTCAACGCCCACATTTCATAATTCACTTAATAGTTTATCAGTTTTAGGAAATGCATGTTGGCAATTTAGATGAAAGGTGAAGGTAAAGACTTCAAGGGTCTGCTTTTCAACTGAAAGCATTATTTGCACTAAAAATATCCATATTTCAGAAGTTGAGAGAATATGGTCAACTTGAGTCACTTGGTTTCATTAGCAGAAACAACAGTGTGGGAATCTTTGTGTTACTGTGTTAAAGGTTATTAGCTTTGTTTTTAAAAAAGGTGTTCAAATTAAACAAATTATTTCATTTGAATTAAATGAAATAAAGTAACTTTACAACCCTCTTAAAACTTATGCATAATGAAATTATGAGTAAACACACCAAATTATATAAGTATTTGGCATTTGATTTTTCAACCAATTGTCCTATGCTTTAAACCAAAAATAAATAAATAAATAAATAAATAAATAAATAAATAAATAAATAAATAAATAAATAAATAAATGGAATGATTCTTTACAATTCAAATTGTTAGGCTTCAACTAACTTCTCAGAATGAAGTTTAAAATAAAATTACTTGTCAATCAATATGACACACCAAGTTAATTTAAAAGCTCATTCTCACTCAGTGAACAGATTTAAGAAGGACACCATTTATTTCTTGCATTTCTGTAAGCACATCTACCTCTATTATGTTCAGAATCTATTTCATTTGCTATATAAATACATTTCCAACACCTAGTGTACTTGGAACAATCTTTAGGCTCCCATTTAGTTGTTCTATCTAGAGTTCACAACACTTGTCTTGACCCAAAACTTGTCAGAGCAATATAAAATACCCAGGGAAGATACACAGTGAGGTTAACATAAATAAATTAGTCTGTTTAAACAGGTAAAACTTGCTGTTTAAAAATATCTTATGATTAAAATCTATGGAAATTGATTCAGGAAATCCATTCACTGAATGGGAAAAATATTTATAAATGCTGTGTTTTATATCATAAATGACATATCTGTGCATCCAGCCAATCTATTACTTGGCTTTTACCAATTAAAGCATAATGATCTTCCCTTTGGTATGACAAGCTGTATTTTCAAAGGTGTTTAACATCTCTTTAGTGTCATTTCCACTGACTATGATAAAAAATAGAAAAGATAACCAGTAATAACTAACAAAAACAGTCAACTTACTAAGTGGTTTGGTTTCAAATATCCATCTCTAAGTTAGAAGCACCCAGAATATTTGCTTTAAGAACCACATTTTATAAATAGCAGTTGACCAAATTCTATTTAATTCATGATATAACTGATACAAAATACTCACAATAAAGCTCCAATACATTTGATTGGCAGTGTCATAGTTTAGAACTTTAATTTCAACTTAAATGCATTTATATAATTTTTTTTGTACAAAATTCTCTTCTAAACAAAGAAAATCACCCTTTCTAACTTATGTCAAGGAAATGTATTCTCTGTTACCTAAACTCAAGGGTCAGAATTTTGCTTCTCTCCCTAAAGGTCTGTAGGATCTCAGACTTGATTCTTTCTACATTTATAGTAATTCCACCTGTGGCATAGTGGCCTAGAACCTTCCTAGAAGCTTGTCACTCCCTCCCTGGAGCCTTCAAGGTCAAACAGGGTGAGAGACAGTGGTTTACTGGAGGCAACCCATACCAACTTGTGTGAGCCAATCCTTAAACCTTCAGGAATTTTGAGAGCTAGCATTAAACACAACCATTATTAAAAGTTACATAATATAAATTAAATCCAACAAATAAATTATATTAAAAAAGATAAATATTCAAATTCATAACTTCTGACTTTACTATTTATATTCTTGAGGATATTTAAGTCTGCTGCATTTGTATGGGGGAAATACCACATAATGGCATGTTATTGCACATCTCTTTCCAACTCTGCATTCAGTGATGACATGCTGGTAGCCTGAATTTGACTATGGTAGGAGTATTTACACGGTAAAAATTGTCAAACACTACAAACTAGGGTTTTTGTTCTGGAGAGCTGACTTCTCTAGGCAACCTCTGTTTTCTATTCACAACTAAGAGTGATTATTATCCAACAGAAAGAGATAACACATTTAAAACAGAAAACAAAACATTTTTATTGCAGTTGAGAGGGCCTTCTAAAAGTGGTTGTATTCTGAGTCCATTTCCCAGAGTGGAGGAGGCCAAAATACCTTCTCAGTTAATTTTAAATGAATTCCTTTGCTCCTGTGTTACTCTATGCATGTAATTTAGTGAAACTCTTGAATTAATCCCTATCTCCACCAAGTTCCATTGCAACCACTCAAATCCTAACCACTGTCATGTCTGAATGAGACCACCACAAGTGCTCACTGTCTGGCTTTCCCGCTGCCACTCATGTCCAACCTCTAGCACATACTACTTGTACCTGACAAGGATCTTGTAAAACACACAGCATATCTTCATATTCCTCTGCTCAAAACCCTCCTTTGATGTATTCCCATCACCTTTAGGTACAAATCCAGAGTTCCACCCTACAAGGTCTTTTTGAGCAGGTCCTGGCTTCCTCTCTGATCTAATTCATAATGCTTCTTCCTTTTCCCAACTCCACTCCAGCCTTTCTGATGCCTCTGCCATTCCTTGAACATATCAAGAAAGGTCCTTCACACTTGCACTGCCCTCTGCTTGGAGCATTCATCCACTCTAAATGACTTGGCTCTCTATCCCTTCATTTGGAGACCAGCTTAAAAGTCATCTCTTCAAAGACCTCCCTGACAACCCTATCCAAGATTACAACTTCATTCCACCAACTGTTGTCACTCTTCATTCATTTATCCAACTTTATTTTCCTTTACAGCACATTAATTATACTACATAATTTTTTTTATTGTACCTTTTCTTCACAGAATTTGAGCTCTACGAGAGGGTGAACTTTGTCTCTTTTCTTTGTCACTGTATCCTCAGCATACAAACACGGACAGATACAGAGCAGGAATTCAATAAATACCTGCTGGATGGATAAATAAATTTGTAGGCAAAATAAATTGTCTTCAAGTCCTGTGAGTCTCAGAAAATTCTAGAATTCTTTTGGTTCATTGATTATAACTGCAAGACCAATTAGCTTCACAACAGATGGGAAACCTAAATCCAAGTAGCCATCTTGCTAATTCTGGCATCTGTCACAAGATGAATTAGGCAGGAGGGGTGTGCACAGATCAGCTAAGATTCAGCAGCATTACAGGAAACACACCTCAAACCCTAGTCCTTCCACCATTTGTATTTTCATGAAATCTGAAGGAGCTCACCTTATAATATCCATAAATCCAAGAGGCATGGATTACATCAATTTTAATTCTTATGTTAATGATTTGAAAGTAAAAGGCATCCTATATCTGATAGTGATTTGAAAAACTCAGATCAAAGGAGTACATAATCTAATTTGGCAATTTTGTTTTTAATAAGTTTACCATTTGTAAATAAAATATTATAGGGTGCTCAATACATTAAATGTAGCAAATACAGGTGTGTGACATAATGTTTTCAAAAGAAAAAAACACACTTTTTTCTCTCAATGGTACTGATGATATCTGCTAAGAAGTTTAGAAATAAATGCCACCCAACAGTATTATTATCATTATCTCATCATTGTTAAGAGACAATAATGAAACTTCTTCCCTGGGAGCAGTAGGACAAAATAACCTGTTAGAAATGTTCAAGCAAGCACTTTGGTCATTTTGGTGTACAATGATGCCAGAGGTTAGACTACTGCATGAATTCACCAATTTTGTTTTGTGTCATATAGACACAGGCAGATTCAAATAAAATATGCTTTTATTGAAGTAAGAGTGATCTTATTCACAATACAGGAAATTAAACAATCAGTTCTTGTCAGACAAAAGAAAGTTGTTTTAAGGGAAAAATAATTTTTCTGACACTTAGTCAAATTTTATTCTTTCAAGAAAGAAGAAATTCTTTGACAGAAAAATATGTTATTGCCAGAGGATATGTACTCCTCTGTTATATTCTGCTGGTTTTCTATTTTCTCAGCACATAAGGAACAGATGGAAATAAGGCTGATCCAATGAAATAATTTCTTTTACATTCCAGCAATAAAGAAAACTAAATTTCAATGAAATAATCTAACCAAATTTGCTACATATATATATATATATATATATATATATTTTGGAAACCTTATAGGAAGTGTAAAACCAAGGAGAAGTCATGGGAATTACTAAAATAATATTTACCTTTTTATTTCCTTTCAGACAACTTTACAGTTGTTATTTGTATTCTTCTCTAAATTCTCATTTCCCCTAAGTATGAATCCAAAAGCTATACTACTTGATCCAAAATGATGTTTAGTTTTCCCAAAGGGATTTTTATACTCTGAATAAATCACACTCACTTGTGCTAGGACTAATCATGCCATTTTGAAAAAAGGAATATGAACACTCTCAGACTGCTGGTTAATGAAGGAACCTTTTTAAAAGCACAGTATAGCTATGTTCACCTCATGCCACTATATCATTCAGATTTTAAAATACAGTTACTTAACAATAAAATTATTTGCTGTCAGAATGAACCATGTTACCAATTAATAGTGTGTCAGTGTAAGACAAATAATCTGGAGCAACACTGAGGGCAATTAATTTGACCCAATCAAATATTTAACTTATCTTGTTTCATACTCATAGTGTCAAGCTCATGGCTATGAAAAACAGTGACAGTCATTCACATGAGTAGAACTCTTTCAGATACCAGAATTATTCAACCCTTGAGAACACAAGGACCTATACAAAAAAACAAACAAACCCAAAACAAAACAAAAAAACTACGGCAAATCTCACACAGAGAAAGCCAATAGACATCCTGAGCGAGTTGCCTGCATGAAGTATGCAAGCTTTCCTTTTACCCCAAAGGGATATTTTATTTAATTAAATGATATGTTAATGATATGAAAGACAGTATCTCAATTGGACCCTTGCTGGCTGTTCTCCCAAGGCAACCACCAGAAATCAATACTAGGATCCATGAAAAGCTAAACACTCAGGGAAGGAGTATAGAAAAGATGCTGGAGATAACACATGACACATTTAAACACCTCAGAGCCTGGATCTTGGAGAATATCTGTGTCCTGACACACTGCTTCCCCAACTTAGCTTCCCCTTAGTCAGCTCCCTAAATCCCCATGGTCACTCCATTGCTAGCTGACCAGAGGGGAAGTGAGACAACAGAGGTCCCCTTGAGAGTAAGAGAGGAAAGAGACTGCTGTCGTACCTGATTGCAGTTAAAATATTTTTTTGCAAATCTTACAAAAACATGAACATACAAACACATTGCTAGGCTTTCTTACCCAGGGCCCATGGAGGGGAGGGGTCCCCTGAATCTTAAACTATATTATTTCATGATACATCTGTTGCAGTCAGTGAAACATGGTGGTCGTTTAATCATACAAAACAATGGAGAAAGTAAAATTAAGGTCATGGCTTTCATTCTAAGAAATTGGTGCCATATCTTTAAAATTCCACTGCTAGATTTTTTTTTAAAAAGATATTCTGGGGTTTCTTTTGGAAAGTTTTTTTTTTTTTAATGGAGGTACTGGGGATTGAACCTAGGACTTCACACATGTTGAGCATGCACTTTATCACTGAGCTATACCCTACCCCTCACTGATAGATATTCTGATCAAAAACTATTTTTGCTGCTTTTCTGTATATCATTACCAACAGCAAAAAGTAGATGCATATGTGTGTGTGTGTGTGTGTGTGTGAATGGACCCAGGAAATTATGCAGTAGTTAGCTCTGAATAAATTGTGGGACTAACTAAACTTGAAATATTTAAGACAAATTAGTACACAGTTAAAGATATAGAAGTATCTTCTTCTTTATCATAACTGCACAATGAAGCCAATCTATTAATCTTTCAAACTCATTAATCAATAAAGTATTTGATATGGAAACTGAGAGCTGAGGATGAGGGAATCTGGTACAAAAAAAGATAATTGAAATAGCACGGATAAATTCTAAAGTATCAAACATGTTAAGCAGCACCAAATCATTGTAAGTTTAAAAAATTTTAAAACACTTGAGGGTTGTGCATAAGAATATCCTGTGTGATTTATAAATGTCATTCTTGTTTTCTTTCTAATTACATTTCTAGAACCCACTTCATTTGGGGTTTGTAATAAAGAAACATGATTCAGACAAGTATGGAAGTATTTGTTCACCAGATTTAAGCCAGAGGCTGACTCTCTATCGTGGTTTGCTGAGTTCTCAGCCAATGACATAACCATTATCCGACTCTATTTGTAAAAGAAAGAAAAGAAAGATGAAGTCTGTCTATGGAGAAATGTGATTTTGCCAGAATAGCAAAAGATGCTAGAAGCTGCAGATTTCAGATAAAGGGGAAAGATGAGAGAATTAAATTTGAGAAAACGTGGAGCATAAAATTAGGTTAAGACTTTAAAAATTCTAGAAAAAAACAATCAATACAATCAATAATACCAGGGGACCCAAAGAATGGGGGAAATCACTTTTCTTTCTTATACCCAAGAGAATATAATTAAACGTAAACTCTGTGCCCTCTGACACTGTTATGAGATCATAAATTTTAAAGTTAATATGCTTCTCTGAAGCTTGAGGTCAATACTCCATTCATAGTATACTAAATGATAAAGCCATTCTTAACAATCATTGTTCACAAAGTTTTAAGAGAAATAGGACAAGACAAATAGGAGAAGGTCTTCAAATCTATGGTGCAAAGTTTCCTTATTTTTCTCTTAATTTTCAATCAGCTTATTTTCCTTCTGTGATTCTCTTCCTTTACTACCTGTCATATCGTAATGTTCCTTCAGGATTCCCCCTGTGTATTGTTTTCTGCATACTCTTCCTTGGAACTCTCCACAACACATCATTTTACATATGCTGGTGGCTCCACAATCTTATCCTCAAACTTGTTGGTCCTGAGTTTCAAACCTTTATTTCCCACTGCCTACTGACTACTTCTAGTTGAATATCCCCTAAGAACTACATAGTCAGCAGCTGTAAGATTACATTTACCCTCCCCTCAAGTTCCTTTTCCCTATTTTTTTCTATCATTATTAATGATACCATGTCACTCAAACCAAAAAAAACAAAAACAAAAACAAAAACTGGAAGCTGTCCAGGATTCTCTCTGTCTCACTTCTCTCATCCTATTCCGAAGGTTAGGAACAATATAAAGCAGTACTCAAGTGCTTAGTTCAGTCTGACCATGCCATTTACTCGCTGTAGGAACTTATGTCACTTAGCCCCTCTGTGCCTGTCTTACAAGGTGGTTAAGATGATTAACTGGATAATATATGTTCAGTGCTTAGAGCATTGCCTGGCACTTACTAAGTGCTAAATAATTTATTACTGCTCACCTCCATGCCTTCATACATGCTGTTTCCTCACTTTAGAATGCCCTTTCCAGGATTTTATTATAATTTAGATGCCAGGCTGATCATAGAGAGCAGAAGCATCTGGGATGCTGTCTTTACTGATAGATGGGCTTCTGGTTGTAACAAGTATCCTATGAATTATAAGTAATAAATCTCCTCTAATTTCAGGGACAGGTGATTTGGACTGTTGATTTTACTTCTGGCAAATCAGTGAAGAGGAAAGTGAATGTAATTATTCTGGCATGGAAGGAATGGGTCAGATACTAAAACCAATTATCAGATCCCTTATCAGGGGATTCTCCAGGCCTTGGATAATTTCTCTGAATTCATCTCAAACAAGAAAAAACAAGAAAAGAGATTTGTGGTAGTAAATGTCATTTTTAGAATAATAGTAAAAAAATAATAGCAATTAACTAATCAAGGCTGTATCCTTAATCTTTTTCTAAGTACCTACCAGCTTCACAGATGGAAGGAAATGTAAGCCAATGAGATTAAACTTATAATACATACTGAAATATCAGCAAAGTCAATTCTAAAACACCTAGAAGAAAACAAGTATCCATTTTTTCTTCTTTTTAGTATGGAATATAACTCAAATAGTGACTAATTTTAAGAAATAGAGCAAAAATCCTGGACCTGGGTGAGTGTGTGTGTGTGTGTGTGTGTGTGTGTGTATATATATATATTTTCTTTTGAAGCTCAGGTTTTTAGGCTCCAGGGTGGGGAGAGGGAGTGTCATGATGTAGTGGTTGTTGGCTCAGAGTTCTCCCCATTGTAAATGTAGGAACCCCCACATCACTGCGTCCTTGTTTTACAGGTGCCTGAGGTAGATAACTGATTCTGCCAGAGCTAGAAAAGTCCCCCTTTGGCACCTGAGGTGGCTGATCCTTCTTCTTCATTTCCTCATAAGTTTCAATGCTTTTGCCTACTTACACTCTAAAAATGATGGCTGAACCTCTTACTGACTTTGGAATTTGCAACAGATTTTTGATATTACTTTTCTTTCCTTTTCCTCCCCCACCTCCCCCTCCTCCTTAAAGAACTGGATACTGTTAGTGACTTCATTTTTATCACCCTAGGGTAATTTCAGCCACATTGTTGCTTCAGTTGTTAACCATTCCTGATGGTGGAGAAGAATCTTCTTACCAACATGGTTTAGCCCTGAAACACAGTGACTTTATTGTCTTTTGCTTATGATATTCCTAGTGATATATACATTTTAGTTTATACATTCTCCAAATTTGGTATTTCTCTTCTATAATTTATAAATGGGGCTAATTGTATCCAAGCTACGAGTAGTGCTGTTTTTGATCAAAGACAAAATGATGTAATACAGTTTATAGAATTTATAAATATCTCGAGTCAATTTCTAAATAGAAACTTAACATACACACATATACATATGTGTGTACACAAGCACACATAGGAATCTGTGTGTACAAATACATAAACATCTACACTTATAAATACTTATCTATATATACTTATAAATACATATCTATAATACTCATAAACACATATATATATATTTTTTAAAGTAATGGTAGTTATTGCCTTGGGCCACATGGTGGGTGGGAAGAAAAGCCTAAGCAGGGCTGAGTGTCACTGCTATGGGTGAGGTTTAGCAAAAGAGTCCAGCAAAGCTTAATCACAAGCAGTTATTGAAGAAATGAGCGCATGTGTTCAAGAAACAATTATTGTTAAAGCTAAGGAACCAAACACTGGGAGTAGAGATGGATGAAATAAGAGAAAGAGGCAGCTGTTGAAGGCCTAGCAAGCTCATGAGACAGGGAAAAACTCAGACCAGCAATTGCTCCAAAGGATAGAAGCTTATGAGCCCTCTTTAAACAGTGTATGTCCCTTAGTTCTAAAGAAGAACTTGTTCAGGTGAAAAGGGTCCCCTTGTTATCTTTGATCTGGTTCTTTATAGTAAATTATCCTTTCCTTGGGTGTGAGCTGGGGAGGAGCATGGGGATGTAATAGAGAGTATCATGTTCTCTCAGTACTTGGTAGAGATTATTATCCTGAGTTGTGCATGTTAATTTTTTTCTTAGACCATATTATTGTGTCTTCCATTTTCCCTAGCTTGCATTAAATCTGGAGAATGAGCCCTCTAAGATTCTAGGTTTTTCCTAATAATTTTTCTAAAATTATTACTTTAAAGGGCAATACAGTTGCTAAAAATTTAGTCTCATTGCTTCTCTAGTCAAACGTCACTGACATTTATATACTAAATTTCAAGATTAGGGTTTGACAACAAAGTTTGATTCCATTTTTCTCTTGGCTTCCTGAAAGCTCAGAGAATCTAAGCATACTCCTCTACATGACTTTCAGTTTTACAGGATCAGAATTAAGTATTTCCATTTAATAATTCGGTCTCTCTCTTTTTCATAGTAAGTTTCCAAATACATTTTTCAAGCAAAGAGATAATGTCTGATAAACCAGAATGTTTCTGGAGGGAGGAGAGGGCCCTCAAAATTCTAAATTAAAATAAAACAAGACATAGACAAGTATACAACTAAGCCAAGGAATATTTAACCATCTAAAGTGACAAGAGGAGCAACAACATTTTCAAAGACAAAGTTAGGGGGAAATATGGTATATGTGGAAAATTGGGTTTGAAAGAAGCATTAGGTCTATTGTGCAGAAAGTGAAGCTGGAAGTTTAAGGCCTCATGGGCCATACTAAAAATATCAGAACTACCATCTATTAACAGAGAGGGAGCCATCAGTATCTGTTAGGGAGGAGAATGATGTAATTAGCTTTGTTTTACAGAAATAAGACACCACAGTCTCTAACATAGGAAGTACACCAGCTTTCACATCCCTGCAGTTATGGACGTGTCTACTCTTGCCACCACTGACAGTAATTATTAACAGCTGGGTGGTGAACTCTGTGGACCTTGTTGGCCATGCAGAGTCTTAGAGTATTTTTTTCTTTTGTATTAAATCGATATGTCAGACTTCAGTTTTCTGATTTTGACATAAAAATGGCTGTGCTTATATCTTAAAATTAGATGAATGGATATACGGTGAGAAATTAATTACAAATAATATTCAAGGGTAGATCAAATAATTCCATTTGTTTGACATAATCCACATTGGTGTTTGAAAACAAATCATGGGGGAAGAAAATAAGCTGATACTGAGAGCACTAAGAACAACTATCACATTCAAACTAGCAATTTCATCACTGAATGTCCTGTGAACTTTGGCAATTAACTAAATATTTCTGGAATCTATTAAAAGTATTAAGAACATATTATATATCCAACTTTCTGCTTGAAAGTATATGGAGAAATCTATTATAGAGTGTTGTGCAGAGAGAAAATGGGAAAGAATGATTTTCCTCCAAGAACTAGAAAGAGAACCCTCTAACAGTGTGTCCATTAAAATTTGAGTTTAGGGCTCCGAAGACCTGAAGAGTTAGAGGATTATTTGCTGCAGGGTAAGTCTATCCTGGAACTTCCTTACCTAAAATTCTAGTCATAGAATATATACAAGCCAACTTTCTAAAAGCAAAAGTGTTTTTTCTTCAACTTTAAACGGATAATAACTGGACTTCAATAGTAAATCAAGCAACTTTCCAAGGTTGTGTGAGTGTTAGTTTGTAGCATATCAAGTCTCAGTATGGGGAAAACTTTTAGAGTCTAATGCTGTGAGTGAACAAGTTAACCAACTGAAGAAGAAACGGCCTGGAGAAGTCTGTATGAAAATGACTATGAATATAAACACGAGCTTTGAACTGATGTTACTATCTCAATAAAACTCTCAGAGTATTTGCTTTTCATTTCAGGATATTCCTCTGATCAAGAGCATTATCTCTTTTGACAATTTCCTTTCTAAATCCTTTAAACTATACAATAAGAAAGTGCTAACATGAAAAAACTTCATTTTCTTGTTATCACTTGAAATAATGATTCTTATAAAGGTAGACATGCTAATTACAGAGCTTTTAAAGATTCGCTAATGTCACAAATGCTAGCTCTCAAAGCCTTTATATTCCCTTCTGAAAATCTGCTCCCAACCACCCCTCTCCTCCATCTTTGCATACATATTCACAAACACATCCACTGAGAGCCAAAGGAAATATATTTTCTATTTTATAATAGGTTTCAAAACAGATGCAAATTACAACTAAGTCAAATCTTAGAATCAATCAAGTGGAAATGCTCCTTTAATTCTTCACCTGAGGTCATTATACAATTAAAAAACCTGAGGTATTAATATAAATGTAGAATGCCTTGCATAAAAGCAGGAAGGCAATAAATACATTTGATTACAGCAAATGAGTAACATTTATAGGTAATTTGATCATATAAAATAATGGACATATTTCAAATCTTCTTCCACAACCCATTAATAAAGCAGTCTTATTTTTTTCCTTTGATCTCACAGGAAGAAATTTCAAGTTAGTAAAAACTCTGGTGCTTTTTTCCTCTTGCTCAAATTAACTATTTCCAGACTCCAAGTACCACATCAGTGTAATAGTCTAACTTTCTAACCTAAAAAAACAGTACTTGTTACTTTGGTAAACGTCTATAATTATCCTTCATATATTTTCTAATTCTTTGCATTTGAAATACTTTCCTAGAAACAGCTAAATATAAATTGATACAATGTTTCTAGGTCCTCAGGAAAAAATTTTATTTTTTTGAAGTAGCATTGATTCACAATATAGTATGAGTTTCATGTGTACATTATAATTTGACTTTATATATACTATGGACTGCTCACCACCAAAAGTCTAATTTCCTTCCATTTCTCACCATAAAACTGATCCCCTTTACACATTTTACCACCCCCACGGCCCCCTTCATTTCTGGTAACAATCAATCTGTTCTTCATGTCAATAGGTTTGTTTTTGTTCTGTTTTGTTGTTCTGGTTTTCTATTTTATATTCCACATATGAGTGTTTTTCTCTATCTGACTTATTTCACTTATCATAATACCCCCAAGGTCTATCCATGTTGTTGCAAATGGCAAGATTTCATCTTTTTATGGCTGAGTAGTATTCCATTGTATAAATACACCACATCTTCTTTAACCAGTCATCTTTCCATGGACACTTAAGTTGTCTGCAGAACTTAACTATTATAAGTAGTGCTACAATGTACATAGAGGTGCACATATCTTCTCTAATTAGTGTTTTTGTTCTCTTCAGATAAATACCCAGAAGTATAACAGTGGATCATATGGAATTTCTATTTTTAATGAAAAAGTTCTATTCTTGTACAAAGTAAAATCTTGACTTAGATGCTGACTAGGAAAAAAATAGTATTTTCATTTAACATATTCAATATTTTAGAATCTGTCTTAGATTCATTTATCTTGATATATATAAACGGTTGCAGTATTGACAATTAATCTCAAAGAAATGATAAATTCTGTGGCCTCTGTTTTAATAAGTTGCCTTATAAACCCCCTTTCAAAAGTAAACCTCCTCCTAAGTTTGTAATAACTAACTTTGCTTTTGCTCCTCTTATCAGTTTTTCCTTACTTTTAAAATTCTTTTATAGCACCTGAATCAGAATTTCTCTATACCATAACTGCTAGAAGCTCAGAATATCCCTGATAGGGAGATACAGTGTAATAAATGCTAGATTTCAAGAAAATTCTCTGCCATTGGAGATGAGTTTGTGTTTAAAGAAAGACAGTGAATATAAAAATTAGAAAGTCACAAATGGGATAAGTAAATAACTGTATTTAAATTGTAAATTGTAAAAAAATTATTTTTAATTTTATAAATGAACCTAAAGATTCTTTTATACTGAATTATCATACTGTGTTTTTCAAACTTTCAGCGATTTTTTTTCTTAACTGCAAGTTTAGCACTTTTGTATATTGCAATAAACATTAAATTGTTTACTATATTCCAGGGGACTATTCAATTGCTAGAAGCTGTCACAGACCCTATATCATTTAGAAGACAAGGCAAACATGAAAACACAGCAGTAACTATATTCTGTGAATGGTATAACATGTATGTGTACAAGATTTAGTGTGGAAACAATCAACTTGGTTGGATAGGGTGAGGTTTTGGCAAAGACCCCCAGGAAGAGTTGTGGTTAATCTGGATTTCAAAGAAAAGAGATGCATTTTTTTCTGGGCAGATTAGGAGAAACAGAGAATCTGAAGTAGAGGGAATAGCTGTTTGGAAATGTGGAGGCAGGAAACAGTGTGCCTAGTTGAGTTGACTGTACAGTGTTGGAGCGAGGATTAGAACACAGAAAGCTTCCTGTGCTGTGCTAAGCACTTTGGACATTTCTAGAAGGAAATGAAGGGATCTTACAGCAGAGGGTCCTTTCTTATTCTACTTTGTCTGTTTAAAGATTGCCTGTTTATTCTTACCACCTTTGTATCTAATGTCAATGTAAGCTGATTTGACCTAATGGGAAGTTCTATAGTGCTTAACAAATTAACATTTAATCAGTGGTAATGATCTTAATTGTGCTACCATGTATACTAGGTGGATGTAAATATTTTATAAATAGACAAAGAAAATTTTTAAAGAAGGAATAAAAAGTGATAAAGTATAATATGCTCTACTCTTTTTTACTTTTTTTTTAAAAAGCTCTATTGTGATTTCATTGATAAACAAATAATTACACATATTTAATGTATACAATTTGATGACTCAGGACAAATGCACACACTCATGATAACATCACCACAATCAAGATAATAGACATAACCCAAAAATCTCTCAGAGTTTCCTCGTGTCCCTTTGTTTTGTCTTGTGATAAGAACACTTAATATGAGATCCACCTTATTAACAAATCTTGAAATTCACAACACTTTCTTGTTAACTATAGGCACTATGTTGTACAGCAGATCTCTAAAACTTATTCATCTTGCATAACTGAAACTTTATACCCAGTCTATATCTTAAACTTCCCAGATCAGTATCAGCTGGGGCACTTTCAGATTTCATAGCCCAGCACCCAGCAAGACCTACTTAACCAGGATCCTCATGGGAGGAGTCTGGAAACTGTGCTCAAGGTGACTTGAATGCCTGGAAAAGCTGGAGAAATACCACTTTCAGGGAGTATATTTGTTCAAAGGAGATCTAGAAAACTTGGATGTTTTGTCTGCAGATAGAGCTCATGCTAATTAAAGGTAATCAAACTGCTCATGACGCTTCAGTAGTTATGGTTAATTGATGATTTATTTCCTTATCCCTTCAAACGGACTGCAACTTCTTAAGGGCAGAAGATATATCACTAATAGAGTCCCAGCACCTAACATGGGTAAAGATTCAATAAACATTTGTTAATGTATGAAAAAATGACATTTAATCCATTCACACATTTTTAAAAATGGTTCTTTGTGTGTATTACTAGATGTTCATCTCCAAAGTACGAAGGTAATCTAATGAGTGATCACTGAAGAATGCCAAATAATTAGGCTTTTATTAAGGTATAAACAATTTACTTTAAATTATTAGTAAAGTGAACAAAATACATTTTTCATATCAACTGTGTGTTTGTCAAATAATATAATGTGTATGAAATTCATTTGTCTTCTGTGCCCTGGAGTAACTAAAATGATTTTGAATTTCACATATATTGCATTTCACAAGAGGAACACAGGACCAATCAAACTGACACCCAAAATTAAAAGTATTGGAACATGATTTCCTTAATAAGTGTTACTCTTCATTAGGATAAACTCCTGATTCATGAATTTTCTCATACTTGCACAAATATATTGTTGGGACAGGCAGAAGCATGAAAACAAATGAATAAATATTTTCAAATGTATCTCTGTATGGCAAAGAAATATTTTTGTCAACAACTGACATTTAAAGAACAAAAGGTAGTCTGGGCCAAATTTTTCATTAACAATGTCAAGAGACAGACCACTTTCCTATAAGTTAGAGCAGAACATCATGACAGGGAATTAACTTTATTTTCTTGAATATCATCAGAAGAACAGGTAGAAAATACAGGAGACATTTATAAAACATTACTTAACTATATAACAAAATTTGCTATTTTCAAAACATGTTTTAAGAATCATTTTTAGATTATATAGCTGGAGGAGCAGGTGGAGAAAATGCCACAGAGAAATCTTTCTATATTATCTCCACCTCTGTAGAGCTTTATATGAGGAGGTTACAAGTTGTTCCTGCTATAATAATTTCATAGGACACTACTCATAAGACAGAAGGCAGAGGGTCCACAGTGTGAATCTCTTTTGGTGATTTAATCACAGACATTAAAGAAAGCAGGATCATGATCACTGCCAGCCACCAGCTGCAAACACAGTAACTGTGAAAATTATTTTTGCAAATATACTGGCAATTTTATAACAGTGTGAATGAATGCTAAGGAAAGCCTATTCAGTTGGTACGTTTACTGAATTAGGCATTGAGTTCCATAGAGTGCAACTGCTGCTAGAGTTCTATTTCAATGTTGCCTTGAAAAGATGCATAGAAAGAAAATTGTATTTTAAGTGCCCTAAAGAATCTTTACATATAGCAAGAGCATACTCTATTTTCTTTTGTGAAATAGAAAATTACTCTCTTAAAGGTTCAACAGGATTTCCCTGTATTTTTTTACAATTTTTTTTACAAATTTTTTTACAAATTCCTATAAATCTATAATTATTTCAAAATAAAAGGTTTTCAACCAATTTACTTTCTAATTCACAGTACCATAATTGGTGCTTGTAAACTGTTTTCTTTTTTTTTTTAAAGAAGAATATATTTGTTTCATCTCATACCTATTAGCATACAGGATGGTGACCGGTTTTTCACTCATTCAAAAAAATATTTATTGCATGGGTACTATGTGGTAGACCCTGTGTTAGGGCTGGGTATAATGCAAAGCCTCAGCTGCCAAGAACTTACATTATCATGGGGGGTGATAGACAATAAAGTGTAAGAAACTGCCAGGCATTAATGCTATGAGGAAGAATGAGGAGCAATGAAGTAGGGTAAGGAAATGGATACTGACAGAACGAGAGGTGGGGTTGCAGTCTTACACAGAGTCATCAGAGATTCCTTCTGAAGGAGACAAAGAAAAAACTATTTGAAAATCTAGGGGAAGAGTCTGACTACATATTTCAATATACTAATTATTTTGAATTAGGAATCACCATTATTATGGCATATATTTAATATAAGAAAGATGGATTATGCATAATCCTGGATACATCATTCACATGTGAGCATACTGTTTAGAATTGCAGCTATGGAGCCTAGAAGTTGTTGTTCAAATCCCTGCAATTTACTATCTATAAGATTTTGATATGTTATTTAATTTCTTTTATCCTAGTTCCTCATCTGTAAGATAGGGACAACAATATCTTGTGGGGTTGTTTTAAGGACTAAATAAAATATGTATAATGTTTAACAAAAAAAGTGATCAATGTAGTAGCAATTATTATTTAATAATAACAAATAAATGTAAATTAGAACTCTATTCCCATTGTTTGGAGAGAATTTATTCACCCATTCATTCAATAGCATTTGTTAATCCCTGACTATGTTACATACCATGAAAGGTGACAGACAGGTGATGGGAATACTAAACTTAAAAAAATACCAATGTATTTCTTATTGCCCTGGGACATAAACAAGAGAAATAATGTATGATATACTGCTATAACTGTCATAATAAAGAAGACAAAGTAAATCTACTCTATTTGTGGGCCTGAGTGAGGGTTTCACAAATAAGGAGATACAGAAGATTAAATCTTGCAAGGTAAATAGGAGTCCACCAGGCAAATGAAACGAAGGAAGCAGAGCAGGCAGAATAGAAAGCTAATTAAACTCACAAGCTTTTGAACAGCAACAGAAACCATAAGCAAAACAAAAGGACAGCCTACAGAATGGGAAAAAATATTTGTAAAAGATGAGACTGACAAGGGCTTAATTTCCAGAATATATAAACAGCTCATACAGCTTAATAACAACAACAAAAAAAAAAACCAACCCAATCCAAAAATGGGCATTAGACCTAAACAAGCAGTTCTCCAATGAAGACATGCAAATGTCAATAGGCACATGAAAAAATGCTCAGTCGCTAATTAGCAGAGAAATGTAAATTAAAACTACAATGAGGTATCACCTCACACCAGTCAGAATGGCCGTCATTCAAATGTCCACAAATGATATATGCTGGAGAGGATGCAGAGAAAAGGGAACCCTCCTACACTGTTGGTGGGAATGTAGTTTGGTACAGGCATTAAGGAAATCAGTATGAAGATTCTTCAGAAGACTAAAAACAGATTTACCATATGATCCAGCAATTCCACTCCTGAGCGTATATCCAGAGAGAACCTTAAACCGAAAAGATACACGCACCCCAATGCTCACAGCAGCACTATATACAATATAGCCAAGACGTGGAAACAACCTAAATATCCATCAACAGATGACTGGATAAAGAAGATGTGGTATATTTATATAGTGGAATACTACTCAACCATAAAAAATAATAAAATAATGCCATTTGCAGCAACATGGAGGGAACTGGAGACTGTCATTCTAAGTGAAATAAGCCAGAAAGAGAAAGACAAATACCATATGATATCACTTATATGTGGAATCTAAAAAAAATGACAAAAGAAATTATTTACAAAATAGAAACAGACTCACAGACATAGAAAACAAACATATGGGTACCAGGGAGGGAAGGGGGTGGGAAGGGATAAATTTGGAGTTCGAGATTTGCAGATACTGACTAATATACATAAAATAGATAAATAAGTTTATACTGTATAACACAGGAAACTATATTCAATATCTTATAGTAACTTATGGTGAAAAGGAATATGAAAACAAATATACGTGTGTTCATGTATAACTGAAGCATTATGCTATACATCAGAAATTGACACAACATTGTAAACTGACTATACTTCAATAAAAAGAAATATATATATATATATATACACACACACACACACACACACACAAAATCAAGTGGTTAATTGCCTCAAAAAAAAAGGTATGGAATAAAGTCACAGAGAGACAAGAAAAAAAAAAAAGAGGTGCCTTTAGAGAATTTTGACTACATAACAAGATAACTGTAAAGGAAAGAGGTGGAGTTTTAATTGAAGGCTGGAAGTAAATAATGCAGACTCTCATACTCCTTCAGGCTTATATGCTACACCAACGAATTGAGACTTCGTTCTGCAAAATTCTGAAGGTGATGCATGATCGTGTTTCCATTTCAAAAACCTCATTTGGCAGCAGTGTGGGGAAGAGTGTAGAGGAGTTGCTAACATTGGGATCAGGAGACTTTACACAATGTTTCAGAACATTCTGGCTCAGGGTCTGGTGAGAAAGAGGCAAAGGAAGAAGCTTGGGAATACAAAAAGAAATGGAATACATTTCCAGTTCAATCATTTATTCTAAAGAAATCAGTCATCACTAACTCACTACTGTTTCAGGTTATGGAACAATCTTAAATATCAGATTTTATCTAATATTACTTGGTGACTGATTAGATACAGAACAGGAGGGAGAAGGAGTCTAGGAACTCTCTCAAATATCTGGGTTAAGTGAAGCTGAAAGAGAGAGTAGAGTCAAAGTAAGAGGAATACATTCAAAAAAGAAAATTTTGAATTTAGTTCTGTAGGTGAGTGAACATGTGGCCCAGGTTTGCAGTAGTTTCAAGTCTGCAGAGAGAGAGACATTAAGTTACTGTCACACTAGTGAAGTTCAACAGGTAAAGGTTGAATGTGGTCTCCCCGGAGAGCACATAGAGTCGGAACCAGACCCACTGTGAGACTGTGAAAGAGAGAAGGAGAAGCCATAGAGTCCAAATGGCAGGGGAAGAAATGGTCCTTAACATTTCTAGCCTACCTCTTTTCTCAATGTGTTCCTCAGGATTTCATCTTTGGTCCTATTTCCCTCCCATGTAGTACATTCTACCTTACCCATGGCTTCTCTATTTCAATATCACATCTATCATGATAAATCCTGAAATTCTATTATCACTTCTGGATAAATCTAAGCATTTAGTCTGGACCAGCAAAATTGTTCTTAAATGATCTCAACATATTTGACAGCCATAGCACAGTCAATCAGATAAACCACTGATAGGCATTTGAGACAAAAGGTGTGTATTTAACATGCATAATAACAATGTTGCACCCACAGTAGGTGCTCAATAAACATTTGATGAGTAAACAGCAATCCATCTCTAGCTTATGCCTTTATCATTTTGGCCTTAAATGAAACAGGGACCATATACATGATAGAAAGATATCAACTTTAATTTTTGAAAAGTGTTGGAAACTATTATTTAACTATTGGTAACAAAGTTAAAATATTTCCATTTGGAGATGCACTTGTTGACTATGTAAAAGAGATGAATAAGTAATACACTGGGATTATTTTTTTCTTCAAAGTCATATAATCTTACTCATTAAACACCAAATAATTGCAAATAGTTTTGAACATCAGATACATATTTTGAGAAAAACTTGTTATAGAATAATCTGAGTTTTGATATTATTTTGCTTTTACCAGAAGCCATCCATATTCCACGTGTCTCACAAAACTCATATAACAAATAATACTGAACTAAAGGGTTCAAACATGAAGAGATATCTAAATGGCTTATCTGTCCTCAACGTAGAGCACACATCCCTTCAATTAGTTAGGAAGAAAGTGAATTCTCATACAGGGGGCAGGAGGTACATAACTAAAAAGCTATTCCACAGACCATTTTTAAAAATGTATATCATATTCGGATGCAATAGTTGTCTCTTAAAAACTTTTATCTAATAGGCTGCCTAAATTAGATATGTTAAATAATTTTACTTTGTAAATCATTTGCCAACATCGTACACTGAAAGATACAAACCTACCCAAACAATTATTTCTCCATCTTCATTGTCTATTTGTAATGTCATGTCGATGATGTCGTACAAAATGTAATAGTGAGGTATTTACTCTATAAAGCAATAGCAAGTCTTTAAGTAGGTAGTACAGTATGAAAGAATATGAATTCATTAATACAGAACAATAAATCAGACCAGAAGAAACTTGCTTACCATTAGCTAATGTTTTAAAAGGCATGGGTTATATATGAGTTAACAGAGCAAATTACTGTAATATGATGTGTATGTACAATATTCTGCTATAAATATTGCATAAGTTTCTTTACCATAGGGGAAAAAAGCATCAAATAATTAACAGTATAATAGCATTCCAACAAAGTTGCCAGAAAGTATTAAATAGCTTTGAAGCTAGCAACTTGGGAATACATATTCATATTAACTGGAGAGGTCCATATGAATTAGTGAAAAAATGGACTTATATGACATTTTAATTTATATGTAGTTTTATAACATGATAATTCTAACTATGGAACTGTTACCAAAATTGCTAAGTAGAGATTTTACTGAGCTTAAGCTAAGCATAGATGTAACTCATTTATAGCAGACATATTAATTATATGCAAATGCATGCTTTAAAAATTCTAAAATGCAATATGCATCTTAATGAGCAAGTAAAATATTTCTCCTTGAAATTTTACTCATGCCATTCATTCATCCACTCCCAATTCTTTCACAGGCAATACAAAGGTAAATGTTGGCTCCATGATTATGTATGCAGTGAGGCTTAAAGTAAAAAAATTTTATTTCCAAGTTAATGGGCATCAAATTTAGAGTCAATAATCATGGTCCTTACAAAGAGTTTTTGTTTCTTCCAACACTGGGCAAGTCCACGGCCCTAAACTTTTTGTGAAATTCAGAATTCAGCTTAAAATTATTCATTAAGCCTTCAGAGAGAATCATAAAGATGAGTCCCTACTACCCTATGCATTGCTTTACTACTATGTTAATGACATGAGGACTATATACTGTAGCAGAGACTGTAATCAAAATGATGAGGTATGAATCCGCATACACACCATGTGACTTCGGCAAATGATTTAACCTCTCTGTGTACCAGCTGTAAAATTAAAAAAACAAAACAAAACAATAATAACACAGGGTGGTTGCTAGGATTAAATGAGTTAACATTTATCAATTAGAATAATTTAGGATTAAATGAGTCAATGTATATCAATTACTTAGAATGATTTATTGACTATGGAGAGTGCTCAATAAATGTCATAATTATTATAACATCTTTTATCCTTAATTTCAATGTTAATTCCATAAAAGCTTCCTTAATGATATACAGTTGAATACTTGTCTTTACAGCATGAAATTGGCAATTATCTTTTCTTACATTGGTGAGGTAAAATCATATTTGCGGTTTTAAGAGCAAAATTGATTGAATCAGCTGAAATTTTAGTATGGGGAAATATTTCCATTCATTATAATACTCAACATCACCAGGGTAAAGAATACTTTAAAGACTACTAAAAACTTAAAGGTTTTGTCTCTTGCAGAAGGATTTCCCTTACTTTTTTAGTGTTTTCAGTATTTAATTCAGAAATGAAAAATGAAGACAGGATAACCCAGGATAGGGATGTAGCCAAAAGAAAGCTAAAGAAGACTTCTTTTAGAAAATTATGGCTCATTACATTACTCTCATCGTAAGTGGACAATCATGCTTAGAATGGTTTTAGAACTTCTAAAAATGTAGGCTTCTCTATGTTCTGCTTCTTACTATGTCTGGTTTAGTTCTACAAACTACCCTTTCTCATCCCAACTGCCAACCCCTCCTCTTTTCTTGCTTCTTGTTTGAACTACTTAGTAACATTCATTATGGCATTTTATTTTAAATCCTCCAAATTATGATGGCCTCTGTCTCTCAGTTTCCCTCCTGTTCTTAAGCAAATCTCTCCTTAAATATTTTGAAGACAAAATATTAGCCTCTACTTACTTATCTGTTTATATTCAGCCTAAAATAAAATGCTGAAAAGCACAGGTAGGATGAGTCACACCTGATCTGCTACAAAGTATTACTAAACATTAAAATATAAAAATCAAGAAACAACCAAAATACCATGTTGCCTAACCGCTGTTTTATATTTTAGTGCTCGAGGGTGTCTATTTTGTCACTCAAGCTCTCACTGTGACATCTGCCTGAGAAATAAGAGGCTTCCTCTGTCCCTAACTTCCTGATTTCTATCAGGCATACAACATGGTATGGAAAGGCTGACTGAATGATTTTTGACATTCTTAAGGGCACTTAGCTTATGAAATGGGTAACAATGAAATCTTGGGGTTCTTGATTCTTATTGTTTCATATCTCTGTCTCTTCAGTCTCTCCTACCCTATCCTCTAGGAAAGCAGAGAATCGTAAGGAAGAGGTCTAAGGCAGGAAACTGCAGGTTATAGTCCTTCAGCTCACCACTTGTATAGTTTGGTGCTGTTACCTTTCTATTCCACGCTCATAAAGATATGGCAAAAAATGGTTTTTCTACTTTACCATGCATAAAAACCATTTAGGAGAACTTTAAAAAAAATACATATTCTTCTGCTCAACCCCCATAGATTCTAATTCAGTAGGTTGGGTGGGCCCTTAGAATCTGCATTTTTAATAAGCCTTCCGGAGATTCTGATGTAGGGGGTTCTTGTGCATAGTTTCAGAAACCCTGCCTTAGAACGCTTTAATCAACGCAAAGCTTTCTGGTTTCAGGTAATCAGAAACCAGTACAGGCAATCACAGCCAAGTAAACTGTCAATTATTCTATAAGATTTATCACTCTTCAACAGATCTCAATATTCTAATACCTCCAGCCAGAGTCATAATCTTTAAATACATTGGAGACCAACTTCTATCTTTGACCAGGAGGAAATGTAACTACTCAAGTTAGATAATCATCAAGAAAAAAACAACGGAAGACAGTTTACCTGTCAGATCATCACAAAGTTACACCATGGAAAATCTCTATGTTCTGTGCCTGTTGCCCAGGAAAAGCCCGGTCTTCTAATTATTTGTTGCATAGCAGTTCCCCCTACTGGCATACTTGCTGAAATTCCTCTTACATTGTTTTTTGGAACAAAGCATTAGTTCAAAACTCAATATGACCTCAGGGTCATGTCTAAGTGATTGTGCTCTCCAGATTGGAGGCATCCTTCAAAGCTAGATGGTAAAGGGCACTTTTATTGACATGTGGTTTGCCCTGCGAAACTAACTCTAAAAGAAAATTAGAGATTTGGCTTTTCGGCCAGGGGTCACTCTCAAGTTTCAGATCTGAACGGGACACGTTTCTTTTTTAGTAATTCAGTTGTGCTCCCTTTTAAACATTCCAAATTAGATCAGCTAGAACTGCAGTGGGGAAGTAACCTTGAGTTGGCAATGGGCTGTTGAGAATTCATCACACAAATTTCTCAATCCCTCTAACATGACCTAAAGGCCCTTCGTAAAAGATGAAACAATATCTAATATAAGTATAAATAAGATTTCTGCCTCCCAGATATTAACTAGATGGTCTGAAAAGTTAGAGTATGGATATCTATTGTGGTTTTAAAGTTTGGGAAATTGGCCCTATTTCTAACAATATGTGGAATTTCTATGCTCTTCTTGTAGGTAGTATAGATACCAATCTTTCTGAACTTTCCAGTCATTTCTCTCACTATTCTCTTTCTTTCCTAATCCAGCAGGCCTCAGAGTGTACCTGGGGACTCCCATTTAGTCAAAACTGTTTTCGTATTAAGATGTTATTTGCCTTTTTAATTCTCACGCATGTACAATAGAGTTTTCGTAGGAAGTGCGTGACGTGTGACAGCTCAACAGAATGAATGCAGAAGTAAATATGAGAATTCATTATTCCTGCTTCATCAATCCAGATATTAAATAGAAGTAAAATATTTTCTATTTTCATAAGAGTATGTTAATTACACTTATATGTAATAGGTTGTCAGTGTTATGTAAGTAAATTAATGTTTTTTTAAATCGTAAGTTTTAATTTCTATCCCAGCAAATACTGAAAAATACAACCCATATAAACCAAAGATTTGTGAGGCCCTAAATAACTATTAAAAGTGGTGAAAAATGTGAGATACACACATATACATATATGTATATATTTTTCAGCCATAATAAAAAAAGGAAAGCCCACCATTTGTGACTACATGGTTCAATGTTGAGGGTATTATGCTGTTGTTAAATAAATCAGAGAAAGACAATCTTGTTTAAAAAAAAATCTTCATATATATACCAGACTAATAAAACTTAAAGCCTCCTTTATGAGCCTCAAGTCTTTTATGGAATAAGATTTGATATAAGGAGGTTAAATAAACCAACAAATGAAAAACAAGTTATTTTTCTCCAAGGTGCTGTGTTTTAAATAGAGAAAGAACAATCGCTTTTTGTAATCTAAACTAAATAGGAGAAAATACATGCTTTTTTGTTTGGTGAAAGAAGGGTGATTTTTTTTTTGCAAAGGTGGATGCATCCAACACAAGGGCTATTCTGACTGTAAGTTCCAGTGAAGTCACGGTGTGGGAAAAGTGAGAGAAACCCAGCACTTAACTAACTCCACTGTTATTGTACCACTAACAAAGACACAGCGTTATACTAAATCCCACCCCTGGAACAGTGGTTTATAAGAAATAAGTTGTATGTTCATGGACATTTCACAATGGAATTTAATATGTAATATCTTTATGTATATGTACAATACTTTTCTTTATGAGAACCACACTGCAATAATGAAAAGAGGATGAGCTGGGAATCAGAAAACCTAGGCTCTGGTTTTGCTGCCTAGCAAATAGCTCTATGTAGCCTTAGTTGGGCTACTCAAAATCTCTAGACCTCAGTTTCTCACCTTTACCAAATGTTTTTGAGCTGTCTCCTGAAACTGATTCTGTACAATCACGGTGCTAGTCTAGATAATCTCTAGTGTTATTTCCAGCTCCACGGAAAATAAATCAATGGCTACTGTAGATATTAAGCATACCTAAATGACAAATGGTTGGTTCAAGTTCATCTAAGAAGTTAGTGGTGAAATCAAGGTGAAAATACAATTACCTTGAACCTCAGTTCTCTTCTCTACCCACTCCTGTGAGACTCTCGTCCTATTAACAGTCTCTAGTATCAGAGAATGGAAGGGGGCCAGGGTAAAGACTGAGTGCAGACAGAAACACAGGTAGAACTAAATTAAATTATTCCTTAACCTCTCTTCACGTGAAGGGAAACTATTATTAAAAGAAATCTTTTGAATAACCTGAAAAATATAAATTGCCAATATTAATGATTACTCAATACTAAATTTGTTTACAGCCCTTTCTCCTTTCCTCATTTTTGAATCTTATCCAGAAAGCCGAGATATTATTTCCAAAAGGCAAATTTTGTGATATTGTTTAACTGATAAGGTAGTTCACAGGGTCCTGCTCATGTTAGTTCATAACTACTAACTATAGTACATTGGTGGCTTACGTTATATCTAAGAGTGTTGTGTGCAAAAATTTTAGGAAAATGCTGAAACTATAAATTTTTGCTAATTCTATTCATGAAACATATTTCAAAAGTTCTGGAGTCAGAGATTTATTTTCCTTTCCTCATGAATTTCCTTGGCATTCATATTTATTTCTACCTATTAATAATCTATAGCATAGAATTTCCACATTTCCAAAAGTATACATAGCAAATGGTTTCTTCTACTGACATGAGTTAATAAAAATGCCTAGAATTTTATATGCTGTCTGAAACTCTGGAGAAAAATTACTTGAATGTACATATCAAAGGCAGATGGGGCCTGTCACCTCACCAGCAGGAAAAATCCATCAACTGGACTATGACAAAGACTGTTCCTTTCAGAATATTAACTATGGAATCGTTTGACACGTGCAGTCATGAGGTTCCTTCTAGTTTTATTCAGATAGTAATTAATAAAAACTCATGAACTAGAAATACCATGTGAACTTGATGGTTCATTCCTCTTAGAGTTAAATAAGACAGTGGTTAATCAACATTTACACAGGACAGTGGTTAATCAGCATTTACCACCCTTGTTTAGGTAATTGGCAAAGGAACATCTGGGACTGCCTTCTTGGGTTATAGGCATGTCTTACGATACTTACACTTCCCAGGAACTTGAAATATTTTCAAGTCAATGAAACAGAAGCAAGGTGCTTAAGTAGGACTCAATAAATGCTTGCTGAATGATTAAACTGAAAATGGGACTTGGTGCTTCTGCTTGGAAAGTTATAGATCAGATTTTACTATTTAAAATTTGTTTTTCAGAAAACATCTGCTCTAGCAAAAAAAAAAAAATGTTCCTGAAAGAGCAGCAATGGTCATCATTCATACTGATAGAAAACTTAAAGAGAAAGAAAGTTTGAAGATGGAATTAACAATGAGATCTCTAAGCAGAGTCAGAGATTCACCACATGTACGGGCCTCCTGTGTTCAGGTTATGATTACCAGCTGGTCCCTCTGATCTACAATGAAATAGGACAATGAAATGAACAGAAACTATCAAATGACCTATGGGTTAATAAATGCTAATAGTTTTCTTATCTTAAAAATAGCAATGCTAACAAGCTCTTCCAGGTGCTTAAAAAACATTCTTAATGGAATACGAAGGAACAATTTAATAAATGAAGAATTTAATGGAATACAACAGTTAATTCAAAATCAAAGTGTGTATTAAATACGACAACAGTAGAAAATTGATACTGAGGAGATTTTACGTTAAAACAAGAACAAAATTTTAGATACAATTAAATTAAAATACAATAGAAAATAAAACTCAGTATTTTAAAATGGCTACAAAGCACAAAAGATTTTTAAGCCTTGAATTGAAGATATTTTGGTGATAAGCTCCTTACTTTAACATCATAAGTTCCTTCTTGTAATAGATTCTTATTTCAATTTACCATTAAGAGATTGTATTAATTTCCTATTGCTGCCACAACAAATTACTACAAACTTAGTGATTTCAAACAATACCAACTTATTTTCTTATAGTTCTGGGTATTAGAAATCTGAAATCAGTTTCTTCGGGTTAAAGCCAAGCTGTTGGCAAAGCTGATATTCCTTCTGGACACTAGGAGGGGAGAATCCTTGTAGTACCATTTTCAGTGTTTAGTGGTTACCTGTATTCTTTGGCTTGTTGTCCCTTTCTCCATCTTCAAAATGCATCACTACAATCTTTGGTCCCATCATTACATGGAATTTTCTACTGATTCCTCCTCAGTTCCGCTTTTAAAGACCATTGTAATCACATCAGTCCCACCCAGATAATCTAGGAAAAGCTACCTATCTCACGATCTTTCATCACATCTGCAAAGTCCCTTCTTGCTATATAAGGTAATATATTCACAGGTTCTGGAGATTAGAATATGGGCATCTTCAAGGGGTCATTATTCAGTCTACCACAAGGGCTAAGAACGAGAGCAGATTCTCCAACAAATTCGTAAAAACTCAGAGTGAAATAAGTTTAATTTTTAAATGAATATGCTAATCTAATTCTTAGAGCTTTCATGTCAGAACAGTCTGAGTTCCCTGATTTAAGTCTTTTCACCAGTAGAGTGCCTAGTGCTGGACAGTGTTCATTCTAATTGTTACTTGGATATAATTGAGCTTTACTAATAAGTGTGTGTCAGAGAAGGAAATACTTAAAAATTTATTGTAATCCACAGATTTCCATTTTTACAGACCAAAGCATCAGTCTCCAACAGTGCAGGAAAGCAGAAGCAAACTATTCAATTTGGTGAATGAAGTTCAGTAAATATTTCTTGACTTTCTATAAACTTAACAGCACTGAAAAGGGTAAAAATCTTAAAACAATTACCTAAAGACATCAAGCTTGCTTGAAACAAACTGTAGTTTGTTTTTCTTTGATTAACTAACAGTCAGTAAATTAGTCCATGGATTATAGTTTACTAGCATCTACAGAAATAATGTTAATGAGAAATTTTAAAAAACAAATAGCAGGTTATGAGACCCCATTAGATAGAGCCAAAGGCAGAAATAAAGCTATGACACACTTCAGAGATGTGTAGTTGAGGCCTGTCAGTCAGCCTATGATGGCCATCAGTGCAGAGTGGCAGTCACCCTTGTGAGCAGCTGCAAAACCTGAACTGATGGTAGGTTTTTGCTGATTCAGTAACTTGATTTGATCATGAAAAAAGGAAGGGGGGCTACGTTTAAGATATGCAGTAGACATTACCACTGCACATGGTTTCTAATTCTCTTCTTCTGGCATTACGGAAGATCACAATTTTTTTGCTCTCTTGAGGTTAAGTGCAGCAATGTGATTGCTCTTGTCATTAAAATGGTTAGTTGAAGTGGTATGTGTCATTTCTAGGAAAAAGCATTTAAGAACCAGTGCACAATTCTTCCTGCCCTCTTCCTTTTCTACAATGTCAGGGAACATTCTATGTGGTAGGGCTTCTCTGAATCTGGGCCCCAGAATGAGGTCTGCATTGGGATAGAATCCCCTGCAGAAATATGATGGCCACGTAGAGTGAGTAAGAAATAAAGCATTACCGCTTAAACCACTGAGATCTGGGGGGTGTTTGCCAATCTCAGAATAGCCTATTGTATCCTATTAATGGAACAGGGCTCAACAATGTGGATTCTCAGTTATGTCAGTAGTTTCAATTTTAGAGGATGTGATAGAGAAAGCAAAAGCAAGAGGTTAAGCAAGGAGGGAAATTACCCTGGGGCTAAAGGTAGCATTCTATGCTTGTAAACTGTTACTTCAAAGCAACCAAGCTATTGACCTTTTTATCTTTTGCATTCTCAATTATGAATTAAGTTTTTGAAATTCAAAAGCTAAAGCTTTTTTCTATTTGTAAGTAACTAAAATGATCTATTTCAATAATTGTCTAGACTTTCCTATGTCATCCACTGAATGTCACTTTTATGAAGGTATATTAAGGGAAGCTTGACTAACCATTACATAAATTAGTTGGATTTTAACTGATTTAGTTCATGCCAAGGTACATAGTTTTAATTGGAAGAATCCTTATTCAGGCTGACTGAAGGTCTCCAGACACTTGTTTCAGTTTAAAAAGATAACTTATAAAATTGCCATGAGTGAAAAATTACCTTTTACTAAAAATTGCTCTGCTGGCTTATGTGAAAGGTATCACTTGAGTTGAACTTCCTTCAGAATAAATATCAAAGAATTTCTAAATACCAAATTATGTATCTGGATAAATAAGATTTTTAATTGTTATCACCACTGTTGTTCTTAAGAATCTATATTGTATGCAAAAAGACAAGTCTCAGTTGAATTTGTTCATAAAATGTACGACTCTTTTCTTTCTTCATAAGTGTATGACATTTGATTCAGTGATCATTGATCAAAAGGTTTAAATTTGAACTTACATAGCTGAAAGTCTGAGGCAGAGAAAAGACATTAGCTCCCTGTCTCTATATACTTCTGCTTAAGAAGAAGTAGAAGTAAAAAGACAAATGGAAATGTAGGTAATTCCACAGATTTGAAGCATATACTACTCTTTAAGTTCATCTGAGAGATATAACTTCAGGTATTAAAACAGGAATGGAATTATTATTTATACATAACAATTCCTGAAGATGCCTATCTTATTATTTATTATATTTTTGGATGGGAAATTTGACATTGTATTAGTATAAGAACAGAAAGAACAACTATATTAGCCATTGAATAATTATCTCTTTTTGCTTTTTGCCAAGTACATGAATGTGAGTTTACAAAATACAACATAACCACAAGAAACAAAGGTCATTGACTCTCTGTGAGCTGTAGCGTTGTGCCATTTGGTACAGAGAAGACTGTTAGCTTTGAGTTTCTCTCAGATGCTCTCAGATCTGGCTCTACGTGGCACTAAGACATGTTATAATATTTTTTAAAAAATGCTCATTATTGCAACAACTATGTCCCGGAATAAAGAGGCATCCAGCCATGCTGAACTTTCCTGTTACATTAAAGCTACCTTTTCTAGAGATGATTATATTATACAGTGATTCCCAAAATGAATATATCTCAAGTTCTCCTTACAGGTTCCCTCATTGGATCAAAGTTTATGTCTACAAAATATCAAATGTCTGAATTATATGAATATTAATTATTAAATGTAATACATAGAAATCAAATGGATTAGGCATTCAACAAAATATGTGAAGAAAATAATGACAACAAAACTAAAGAAAAAAGAAAGAAATTTATAATGATAGTGACAAAAATAAATTAGAAAATAGAAAAATGACCAATAATAATAATAATTTATTGAATGTTTACTATTTGGCACTGTTCTAAGCATTTTGCATGTACTAATTCTTTAAATTATAAAAAATCTCAATGAAGTAAGAATGGAAAACAGCTTACCAAAAAATAAATATAATTGCAGGAAAGCCTAAAATAATATGTAGAAAATATATAGAAAATAAATCCACAAATAAATAAATTGTGGAATAAGAAATAAATTTAAATAACATATATGCACTTTTTGGCACTGAAAATTATTTTCAACTAATATATTTGAAATGCTGATGCTATATATTTTGATGCCAAAAAAAAAAAAAAAAAAACCTTGAAAAGGATAGGACTAAAATTAACACTGTAGTCTACTCCCACTGATGCATACTTATGTAAGTTTACAAATTAAAGTTCAAAAAACACTGTGATTATAGCTAAGTCATCCTGAAACTATGTTATGTTTATACCAGGACCGACAAATAAATAAACATATCAGGGATAAAGAGAGACAGGGGTCTCACTGTCAAAGAAAGGGGTTACAAATAAGGAAAGGGGGAAGGCTAGAGGAACTGGAATCAGAGGTATTAATAGGAACTCAGTTTTTAACATGCTTACAAATGGACGGCTACAGAAATAAGCATAGAAATGTGTGTGAATGTCTGAGTATACATATATCTGTTTTCTAGCTCTAAACAGTGAGACAGTCTAGAGGCAGAGATGCCAGTAGCAATGAGTTTGTCTCAGGTCTTGATTTCTATAGAGCAGTCTCCAATAAAAATAACCAGGATTCCTTAGAAAAATGACTGATACCAGATCTGGGAAAGGGAAAACACAAGGCAAGCATGGAATATCTTTCAGTGCCAGAAAGTATGAAGGTCCTTCCTAAAATGGATGGGGGACATGTTGAAAGAACAGAGGAGCTAACTAGAAAGAGTTCCCAATGGCCAAACCTAGGACAATTTAAACCGCAGAATATAGAAAAATAATAATGGGTTTTAAATCACTGAATAAAATAAGTATCTGCTAGTCCATACTAATACAAATAAATAAATTCCACATAGTTTAAACATGACACATCAAATATAACCATAAGAAGATGAAAAATATAAGTGAATGTTAAGTCTCCAGAGACAGTGAACATATTTCTAAGAACAGAACAAGAGAAGTAAAGAAGGGAAAAACAGGCCACTCGGTGACAGAAAAAAAATTACAATAAACAAGTTTCAAAATAAACATGTACAAAGGGAAAACTAGGAAAAACTCATGGCAAATATGACAGTTGGTTAATGTCATTAACATAAAAAAGCTATTGAAAGAAGAAAATGAGGTTTTTGAAAGTTTTTCTTTCATGGGAAAAGATATTCTTTCATGGGAAAAGATATTACCATTAAAAATTAAGTTTTTGAAGGGGGAGGGTATAGCTCAGTAGTAGAGTGCATGCTTAGCATGCATGAGGTCCTGAGTTCAATCCCCAGTAAATCCATTAAATAAAGAAACCTAATTACCTACCCCCACTCTTCTCCCCACCAAAAAACAAACAAACAAACAACCATCAGAACAAAAATAATTCAAATTATTAAGTTTTTGAAAAACTATGATGTGAAATATTCATAATATAGTGTTATGTTAAAAAAATCAAGATTTAAAATTACCTCTATAATATGATACACACTGTTTATGGTATGTACATGGATGATCTATATATTTCTCAGAGATTTTTTCCTCTCAAATTTTCTATTATCATCAAGGGTGGAAAAAGATATGCTATAAGTGTACAAAAAAAAAATTTAAAAACAGATGACTGGGAGACTAATGACAGTCTAATGACAGGGAGACTAGGTCAGAGGTGAAATGTGGTGAAGTCTAGACCAAGTTATTAGTACTAACTACAACTAATGACTCTAAAACTTATTAGATCCAGGACTGGGATACTCAGATACCATTTAAAATCTCACTGACAGTTTTCCATTTCTTCATGCCATGCACAGGCTTTATTAGCAATAAGAACACATAATTTAGGGCAATTCAACAGAAACTTGCAAGTACCTACTAGGTGCTCTGTATGTGCTGGGAGGGATATAAAGATGAACAGGATGTTGTCTCTGCCTTTGCTAACCTTACCCTTTAGTGTGCTAGAAGGTGGGGAGATAAATACACATTAAAAATAACTACAATATACACTTGTAAAAAGTTTCTGGAGATTAGAAGGAAATGGAGAATCTATTGTTTATGGTCCATTCATTCACATATGCAACAAATATTTATTAAACTCTGCTATATACTGGTTATTTTAGGTACAGACAACAGGAAGGGCTTCTCTGGAGGAGGTGCCATTTGATATTAGCTGTGAAATATGGGTAGTATCTTTTCAGAAAGAGATGGGGCAGAAAGGACATTTTAATGGAAGGATTCTTGTGGAAATTTTGGTGACCATGATGAACAATTACATTTGTAAGTAGCAGGGGCACATATAAGAAAGAGCAAATGATAAAGTTGTAAAGGCTTATTGGTGTCTTTTTGAGAAAGGATATAAATGTGAACCTCAGGCATTTGTTCTTAATTTGGGGAGAAATCAAGGAGTCTTTCAAGGTTGATAATAAAGGCATTTTTAAAAAATGAAATAAGTGTTTGTCATTCCCTGGGAAAGAATCTATTACCTCTGAAACTTTGTGCAATAGAGGTCTCTCACTGAGTTATTCGAGACACTGCACTGAGCTTGTAGTTACAATAATAAACAGTATCACATTTCTTGCCTCTAAGAGCAGCTCAAAAAAGCTCCTCAGGATTCACTGTAGCCACAGCATAAAGCAAAGTGACAGAGTCACTAGTGAATGGAATATGACACACCACGCTGGCAGGCAGCTAATAGGGATGAGGATGTAGTTAATCAAAATACCATGTTGCCTGGAAGGCCAAGAGGAAGAGCCATAGATGATAATTACACACAGTCACCCTGAGCTTACAAGAGGAGAGGCTCCATGTCATCTTTGAGGGAAGGAAAAAAGTCAAAGCCAAAATTGCCTCTACTACCCATAGATAATATCCAAAGCACTTTTGCACATGTTTCTGTACATATATACACATTTTCAAACATGAAACATTGCATCACAATTATAATAACAATAACATGTATCACTTCACAGATAACAAACACTTCACATATACCTTTTTCCTGATTTCAAGAGTTCAGACTTTATGACAATTTCTATAGAATTTAGAATGCCAGGAGTTAATTTAAAGGCTTTGGTAAGCCTGATGTTGCCACTGAAATAATAACGTCTGCATGGATTTAAAAATGCACACTTCTATGTGCTTTTTAAATTTATCTATGTTTACTTGTGAGACAAAAAAAAATTTGAGAGACTAAAACGTTTTCAGCAAAATAAGAATTCAGAGACTCAGTGATTAATTTTATCTGTTTTACTTTAGGACACATTTGCTCCAATATGGTAGAGGAGAGTTGATATCACAGTCTGAGGAAACTTGGCAGTTCCTTTTTTTGATAGGGTTAATCAAAAATAAATCAAGCCTCCAGCTTTGGGGCTTCTGAATTAATGATGACTAGAAGGAGATAAAGAGCAGCAGCAACAACTTATTTGTAAAACCAAGAACTGAAAATGAGTCAGAAGAGCTCATTTAGGTAAGTCATGGACCTAATTGGCTAAATTAAAGCAAGCCTGTGATTTCTGACACACCTGGGCTCAAGGCAAGCTGTGGCAAAACAATGTAGCTGCCTGAAGAGGCAGAGCCGCAGATGAGAAGTATCCCAGGAAACATCTAACAGGAGAGGCAGGTGAACAGGAAATCAGCCACGTGCCTTAACCAGAGTCAACTATGTTTCTTAGAGACCATTAATAGGCTTTTTCTGGAAGCAGATTAAAAAGCTGTTTTCTCTAGTTTTAAAAATGATTCTTCATATTCACAAAGAACTTCAGAGAGAGGACGGAGCTTAAATACTATATAGCAGGTGTGAAAATTAATAAACAGAAATGTCATATAAAATGGAATTGGGACGCAGGAAGGGGGAGCTATCTCACCCTACACTTGATGTCAACTGCAGATCCAACAAGAAGAGACATATCCTTGCATCTCCAACAGGAAGAAGTTACTACTTGACTACTCAGCAGAAGAAAGGAAGAACCTCTCCTTGCCAGGCAAAAGCCCAGACAATGAGAGACTATTGCATATTGGCCAATGAAAAGATACTACACTTCATAACTCCCAGTTTCTCTGATGGACTCTTGTTTATAACAGACCCTTCCAATACCCTCTTCTCTATATAAGAATGTTCCTCTCCTTTGCTCTCCAAACTTGCCTGTGGTTCACCATAGACTCCATGTCCTGAATTGTAATTCTTTACTATTCCTGAATAAACCCATTTTGCTGGTAAAATAATTGGCTGTTTTATTGTTTTTGGTCAACACAAGGCAACCCTTTCATTTGGCAATGAAACTGATACCCAAAGAGATTATGAGTCTTGCTCAGGTTTTACGGCTGGTTAGCTAAGACACAAATTCTGATCTCCTGAAATAATAGACACATAGTTTGGTTTACCTGCCTCACTTCTCTCCAGCATCATTCCCATAGCTTTTTTGACCTCTCAGGCTTCCTCCAGTTTATTTAGTTTACCACTGACAACTTGATCTACCACGTCAAAGCACTGCTATAAAACCTTCAGTAGCTCCTGCCTTCTCACAACCACACAAGATCTTCTGCAATCAGAACCCCTCCCCCGAAAGATAATTTCTAAACTTTTAGGCTACGATTTCCCAGTGAAAAACCTCTCCTATAGTCGTACTGCTTTCTACTGTTTCCTGCACCTGTTTCATCCATCACCTACTCACACACTTCTCATTACGTACACTCCATCATTAATAAACACACTTATTACACCTTTTTTGTATAGATAAATCTTCATCTTTCAATATATTAATCAAGGTTCACTTTAAGAAAAATTCTTCCCAATCACATAATCCCTCTCACTTCTCCACCCCAACCTCCAAAACATACTTGCCTATTAAGCTTCTAATTGCATATTTTTGGACAAGTAATGTGAAAATTGTGAAAACTAAAATAGAATTTGAAGTCAGATTGGTGCAGATCAATATACCATATGTAAGTGGAAAGAAAAAATGTTCTGTTTTCTCAATTTTCAGAGTCCAGTATATTAGATAAAACCTCCTCAAATATAGCTTAATGCCAATAATTGAAGCCTCTAGATTCTATGGACCAGGTAACAAGATGGTACACTAAACCTTGCTTGGCTTATATTTGGTATTATTCTTTTTATTGATTATGGGGTTTGACTTTCCCTATTTATTATTTTTAAGCTTATATAGGATATTTATTCCCACTATTTCCTGTTGCTGGTAAACTTTCAAGAAAAAAAAAATCCTAAGAAAAAAATCAGGAAAAATACCTCAATCCATGAGTAGGTGAAAAAAATCAGAGCATATGTTTTGGTCTAATCATTCTTGTTTTGGTCTAATCATTTACCATAATGATTGTGACCATTTACATATAACTGGAATGCATTCATAATCTATTTGCTTAAAAATACATCTGATCTCTCCAAATTTAAATTTCCAAAAATTCCGTCATTTTAGGATTATTGATTATTAATGAATAGTAATAAGGAAAGTATGTTATAAAATTTCTGAGTAAATCTTTGTCATTCCAGGAATTTCAACAAGGGTAAGTTTTTTAAATGAAAGCAGTAATACACAGGAGAAGATATAACATACTACATTTGGTTCTAGTCAAAACTGAAAACTAACTTTTTCTTTTTCCCTCTTACAAAATGACAGAAAATATAACTAAAATATTTAAAGATTAGTCTAGATAAATAGGATATATATTTTTAAATTAAAGTACATTTGATCTAATTCATCTTTGGCAATATAAATGCGTATCCAGATTGAAAATTTATGAAAGAAGGGGTCATATCTGACTTGTCTTTCACTTTATTGTAGTGAACAGAGCAGAATCAAGGGCATAGTAAATGCAAAACAAGGATTTATGGGATCTCTGAATGAATGAATGCATGAATATATATGTCTTGTTATTGGTTATTATGCCATTATCAATATTATCATACCTAGTTAAAATATCGGAAACCAGTCCTAGTTTGCCAATAAACAGGTAAGTGAATATGGGCATGCTACTTAACCTCTCTGAGCGTTAGCTTACTAAACAGTAAAATGAAGGGAAGATCTGTGCTGCTTACTTCAGAGGGCGGTTCTGAGGACTGAATGAGACTATTGTTCAAAAGTATCTTGCAAACTATAAGGTACTAAAAAAAAGTAAGGCACTATTTTAGCAGCATGGGACATTTGGAAAAAAAAATTAAATTCATACTTGAGTCATTGACTGGATTTTTTTTTTAAATTGGCAAGTAAAAACTGGAATATATAACAGGAGCCTTTTGCAACAGCTTTATTCTTGAGATTTTCATATGGGGTTATACTTTCTACATGATCTGTCAGAGCATATCATGTAGAAACTTAAAGATATAGAATATTTATTTAAGAGAACATGGCTTAAGGATGCAATGCTAATTTTGATTAATTTTCTGCATAAATGGTTAGCCAAAGTAGGAGGGCCAGTGAAATGGCCTCATTATACAGCTTTGTGTGTTCGCCATTGCCCGGTATTGTACTTTCTGGTAACTGATTTGCAAAGTGTGCTTTTAATGTTTCCTTTAAAAATTCATTTTAGGAAGACTAGGAATGGAGGACATTTCTTGAAACAGCTACTGGCAATGTTTAGTAGGGGAAAAAAACCTATCCAATTTTCCTTTGCATACTATAAAAGAATGATTTATTGCTAAGCAGCATTTTGTTGCCTTGGTGAAGATAACCTCTTTTTCACATTTCAAACTATATAGGAGATGCTTCTATTCTATTCTCTCATTAAAAAAAAAAATCATGTTTAGAAAAAGAACATTATCAAGACCAACTTCATTCATTCCAAATATTTACTAATTACTTTACTATGTACAAGGCACTACACAAGGCACTAGGAAAGTTTTTTTTCTATTATTAACAAATACGAGTAATTCTACTCTATTTTTGCTGTAGGCTTGTGAAAACAACTATGCTGTCCCTCAGAGAAAGTTTCGTTATCTTCTTTATCTTTATACCTTCAGAGCCTGGTTCTCAGTAGGTGTGGCACATAGTAAGTACTCAAGTGCTCAGTAAATGAACAGACAGAAAATAAATAACACTAGCTTGGAAACCAGAGCTTTACAATGTAAACATTATTACAAATTCTACCTTCACCGCTGCTCTGCATGCTCATTGTCTTTGCCTTAGTTCACTTTCTCACCCGTGAACTTACTATAGCAGTAACTTTTACGATGATCTCTCTGTCTCTGATCTCCCTCCACCCCACTTCATCCACATAACACTACCAGAAGCTAAAACATAAATCTGATCATTTCTCTAACCTAGCAGCATTTCTCAATCTTTCCCTCAAATATATCGAATGATAGATTAAGATACACATAAACCCTCAAGGTCAGGTTTTAGGGGGTTTCCTCTAAGTGGCCAGTCTCACCTGTATTCAACGAACTGATATTTCATTGTAATCTACTTTTATTTTAAAAATATATGTATTTTCTGCAGCTTTCTCCACTATATACTTAATCAGTTTTAATTTCAAAATTTTCTTTTCCTTCAAATCTTCAAATAAAAGAGACACTGGGAAACTGGACCATGTATGTATCATGTCAATTTCTTTTACTCTGGCTCCTGTCTTTGTCCTCCTGCCTGCCAGCACAGGGGTAACCAGCACATCAGTATGAGACAGAGAGCCCAAAGAAAAGTCAGTTCTTTAACAAATAAACAAGGCCCTTCATGATCAAAATCCTAAAAAGTTTTTGGCCTTGCTTTTTGTAACTTCCCTTCCTCAATCTTCATGGCAGCTTTGCCAAAGCATTTGTGATCCTCAGAACATACTATGTTTCTTACAGACCTCTGCCCCTTTGCAATTACTGTTTCCTTCACACAAAATGCCTACTCCTTGGCCCACCTAACAAAGTCTTCATCCTCAAAATCTCAGGAGAAAATTTACCTCATCTTTAAAATCTTCCTCAACCTCTCCCAGAGTTGCCCAGAAGATAGTCCTGGTGTTGCACTTCCAGGACATTTTGTGCATTCTCAGCATTTACTTAATATGTTATAATCATCTTTTAGGGCCAAGATGTGTTACTCAGGGTATTATTTAGTGTCTGGTGTCTTAAAGGTGATAAAATTAAAATATTTGTAATTAATCAAAAGAACCTGAAAAGCTGGATATTTATAAAATTTGAGGGTCATTGCTTTAGAGATATTTTCAATTGTTTTGGGGTTCTAGGTAGAGAATTGTTTAATCTACTTGCTATTAACATCTTTAAAATACTACGGAATAGTAACCTGGTCTCTGCTTTTTAAAATGCAGACTTCAGTCTTCAATCTTCAAATCACTATTTTAAGCAATTAAAAAGACTTCTTGCTTCCTAGATAGTTAATATTATGCTTTTTACATGTAGGAATTTTTTCTTTGACAAATAAAACTAGCTTTTGGAGTTAAGCCTATCATATAGTGAACCATTACTCTCTCAGTGTTTTATTCCACAGAGATGAATAATTACAAGATTTACCAAAAAAGGTCACTATTAAAATAAATATCTGGGTTTTATTATTATGAATATTATGATTGGCTGGTGCCTAATATAGAAAGCCTTTGGCTTTGATAAGAGAAAAATGGAATGCTTCTAAATGTATTGAAATTGTGGTCACTGCAGCCTAAATCTGTCTTTCAGGCAGATAATTGCTTTACATGCATCTTAGAGGTAGGTATAAATTAAAATTTCAAGTACTAATTATGGATGATGTTCATCTTCTGAAAAACCAGAACTGATAAGAAGCTTGTTAGAAATTTCCACATGTCCATCTTATGATGGTAGAATGCCTTTGACACAAGCAAACTGTTTCACTAGCATTTCATTTTTTTGTTGGGTCTTCAGTTTAAAAATATTTTTTGTATGTTGAAGAAAATTCCATTACACGAAACAACTTATCCTTGAATCTTATCTACACGGATTGGAGTAGAATTTTCCATCCAGGTAAAAATACACTGTACAGATCTTTCTGGCTACCATATTCTAACAGACAAATTAATTTCATAATTAACAGTAGAAATAATTTATTTAGTAGCCCAAATAGTCTGGCGTAGGCTATGGTTTTGATTTAAAAAATCTTGGCCAGAATCATGTTTATAATTTAACAAATGACTTACAAATCTTTCCAACGTATGCACTCAGACCATATACAGTAACTGACTTTCTTCTTGGTTTAGTAAAAAATATACAGTCCTAAACAAGGCTGGAACATTCACTTTGAGAACAGGTACTATGTATAAAAGCCCTGCTTGATGACTCAGTCATTCCACAACCTCCACCCTTCCCTCATACAATGTGGCTGTGAGTGATGTGACTAAATGTTGGCCTTAAGAACATTGTTTCTTACAGTTAGATTGGACTCTTGAGATCAAAACAAAAGAAACAGAAGAACAGTGCTTGTATTAATAAGCTATCTGTAGCATGTCCTACCTGAAGTGACAATGGATGATATTCCCTCTGATGAAATGTTAGCCTAGATGAAAATACGTTTAGGTATTTACATACTCAGTGTAATACAGCTCTTCTTAGCTCTGTAATCATGGTATACTTACGTAGGCTAATCTTAGAAATAGATACTAGTTATTACATGAATTCATAAGATTGATTTTTAACAAAGCAGAATTTATACTATTAAATAGCAGTTGGCCCTTCAAAGTTGTTACTTTTTGCAGCTGTAAGTTATTACTGATGTACATGACTTTCAGAATTGATTTCAGGATTAGCTGATGGCATATGATAAAATAAAGCCTCTTTATAATCATATGCTATTTTAAAAATCAAAATAATGGTAACATTTGTTCACTTGTTAACTCAACTTGCCAATCAGCCTTGGTTCTACATGATTTTTGACCATTTTCCAAAATTATATTTATTCAGGCAATATATAAATTTTCCACTACTGATGATATTTAATAAACTTTCCTTAGACCTTTTCTGAAAAGGAACTCTAAAAATGTGGAAGACAATGTTCATTTGATGGAAATATACAATAACTAAAAGTTACAATAAAATGGGATTTTGAAGATAATTCTAGCTCACATTTCATTGATAAGAAAACTGAGAAGAAAATGTCTAAGGCCAGATCATTAAGTACTAAATCAAATGTTTATATTTTATACATATATATGTATAAAAATATGTATAAAATATCAATTGCTCAGTTTTATATTTATACATTATAGAATTATTGCTTAAAAATAGCCATACATAAAACTATTCCAATGTACCTTATGCCTTTTTGTACTTTGTCCATGTGATTAGAACAAATTGATCTGAGTCCCAGTTTTTAAAACAGAGGAAAATTTAGTGGCTTTCAAGGTCAGAATATTGGTGAACGGATTTTCTGAGTAGTAGCATTGCTAGTATTTTATTAGAATTAGAAGACGACCAAAGACAACTTGTTATTTCACTATTATTAAAATGTTACTTGTTGAACAAAGTGTTTTAATCATAGAATTGAAAGAAGGGCTTGGGAACATGGGTTTGGAAAAGGTTTTTCTGAAAAATTAAAACTTTAAGTATGCGACAATGCAGTACTTTCATATACAGATTTGATGTAGTAGGTGTATTTACCTACTACATTTCTTGAGTTTTGATATTTAAATATTTTACAGGATTGATATTATTCAAGTATTATCAAAGTCAAATACTTTATATCATCTTGAAAGTTTTCTTTATTTAAATGGTCACACAGTAGATTGAGTTAGATACTTTGTTAAAAAATTTTTTATTCTTTCTGGTATAACTGTATTTATTAACTTCTCAGAAACAAGCTAAAATTGATAAAAAAGAAAATTCTGTAAGTAGATTTGTTTTTGGGTGACTCTTTACACTCTGATTTGAAATATGGTATATTCTTCCTTGAGATTGCCTTGGTTTACTAAAACTATTACTGCTGGTTGGTAAGAAACAATGTGTTTAACTCTAAATATTTGTTAATTTAATGTTAAGTGATGCATTTACTAGCAGAGATTCACTTTATACAGTAAAATTGTGCAGAAGATGTTCCAAAATAATGAGTTATTACGTTTATAGTAGAATAAAAAATAGGAAACTAAATAATGTATAAATAGCTGTTGCTAAATGTGAAACTCAAGTCAGTTTTTCCTCATTCCATTGGTTGCTCTGCTTTCCTATATAATTTACAAGGATGGAACATAAGGAGATTTTGACATTTTAAAAATATTAATTTGCTTATAAGAACCTATCATTTAGATAATTTATTATGCATATATTTATATAAAACTTTGTATGTGTTTTCATTAAGTATTCCAGCTTCTCATTTTTAGACTATCTATAATCTGAATAGAAAAACATATATGCACCCCTAAGTTGTATGCTGAATTCTAAAAGAAAAATGTTTTAGTCAAAAGTTTGGGCAATAGCAGTAATCACAAAGTTTAGAAATTTTATGGGAAAAAAAAATTTGAATAACTCCTAATTATAGTGGCCCTAAGGAACACTTAGATGAACATTCTGAAATCAGAGAAAATAAAATCTTAGTTATTTTGTGAAAGCATCATTCTGTGTATATTGAATTGCAGAATTATTATGAAATGTGGAAAAAGAAGAATTTGTGTCTGCAAAAATTAATTTTTTACAATTATTTTAAAAAAATCTTATGGTGGCATACTGTATGATGCCTAGATGTGTTACTGTGATTATTCTTGCTTGTTTTATTTTAGGTTTACAATAAACCAAAACACCTGCAATGATACAACAAATATCTGGTCAATGCAATATTAATGTATGTAAGCTACAACCCTTCATCTGGCAACAAGTCTTGGCTTCCTCTGCTCTACCCACAATCACTATTTGTGGGCACAGTGACAGTTGGCCAGAAGGGTGGCATATACAAAAAAGCTTGCCTGGAATCAGAGGTTAAAATGCATTTCTGCATTGCAGCTTAAGGTAAAGAAAAATACAGCTTATCATGATAATCTTATTTACAGCCTATATACAAAGAGCCCATAGTCATTTTTTAAAAAAAAATTTGGATAGTGACGTGCTCAAACTACTTGAAAATATTAAATATTCCAGCTATTCTAATTTCATTTCAGTTCATTGTTGCCTAGGTTATTTGAAATGCAACCATACAAAAATAAACGAGTTCTATCTGGAGTTCCAATTAGCATACATTGTTATAATATATATCTACATTATTGTTTCAAAAATGTAAGCTAATGTCCATAACATTAATTTAAACTTTTAAAACTTAAGACCAAGATGTTCTTTAAGAACTCTTAGCAGGATCAGATTACCATGAACTTCACACATTTCTAGTGCTGTTTTCTTCTGATAGCATGTGTTCATCCATTACCATATGCTGATTTCTCAACATGAAATGATTTCTTTCATTTTCTCTGTCTTTTGAACTCTTACACATCTTTCAATAACCAATTCCACCTTCAGCAAGAATTAGTAGTTCCTTTACCTGGAATTTCAATGCACTAATATATAAGATAATAATACTAAAAACAGACTAGTCATCATCCTCTATCAGAAAAAGGCAAGGATTCCTTCCTTTGGAAACAGGGTGCCTTCCTTATGTAAAATCAAAATAAAATTTACTAAGTTCAAATAAGGGAAAAGTATTTGTGTAAAAGGTAAGGAAGGCATTTGGGGGCGTCAGGTAGGGAAAGTTTTCTCATTAAAAGTTTAGATAAGGGAAATAAATATCTACAAATAAATACAGGTGAATATGTGAGTGGCAGTAAAAAGTCAATATTGCCTTTTACTCTCAATGTAAGGATCTTGCCACCAGCCTTTGCCTCTCCAACCTCACTGTTATCTTTTGACTCTGTTGTGCACTTTTTAATTCTATGAACTTCCTTTCAGCTCAACATGTACACATCAAACTTAGTCTTCTCATCACTTCAACCAACCAACAACTTTCCTTCTAATTTGGCTTTTTCTTATGACATTAATCAGGCAGGCTCCAAACTTCTTCTTCATCTCTGATCTTTTCCACTTTGTGATTTCTTACATTCAGGAAATTACTAGTGAATTCTTCTGAAATGTATTATAATCCATCATATCCTGTTTGCTATTATAGCCCCTACCTTAGTTAGGATATTACAACCTTTTATTTTGCCATACTCTTTCTTCTGCTCTAACATTCTAACAAATCTCATGTTTCTGCAATGTTAACTTTCCCAAAGTATCCTTTCAATTGTGTCCTTTCCCTGCTAAATTTAAATGGCTCTCCATTCCTCCCTGAATAAAACCTAAACCTCAGGCTGACATTTATATTTCTAAACTCTGGCTCCGAACTCTCCTTCCAAATGTATCTCCCTTTTAAATATAAGGTGTGCCCTTTTGGTTCTGGAACACTAAAGGGTGTTAAAAAAATACCTGGGGAGCGGATTCAGTTTCCTGGTCCCACATCCCCAAAGTTTCTGGAACAAAAGGTGAAGGGTAGCATCATAGACTCTGCATTTTGTGTACATTCTTCAAGTGACTTTGAGGCAGGTGTTTAGCATACTACATCATAAAAAAAAAAAAAACCACTGTTACATTTTGTTAAAACTACACAGCTTTCCCCAGTAAACACACCTTTTCTTGCTGACTCTTTGGATATATCTCTGTTGCCCCCACAGCAACAACTGTTGCTCATTTCTATACCATTCAGTTTAAAACAAAAACAAATGTTCTCATTTTCTTAAATATTTGCCAAGGCAGCTGAAACAAATATTTCATAATTGGTGATACTCACTTGTTATTTAGTTATGGTTTGTATATAACCATGAAGAAAAGAACAGAACAGAAAAAAGAAAAGAAAATTGCCTTTGGCAAATCCTTCAGCTACCTAGGAAATTCGTCTGTTTCCCACATGTAGGACTTTGGGTGGGTCTGAACGCTAATAATTTTGAATGCAGAGTTGCTTTACACAGTATGTAAGTTTAATATTTTAAAATTCTACTTTATTATCAAATGTGTATAGTAAGAGGTCATGCAAAGTATTCAACAGTGTACACCAGTGTGAGTAGCAAGAGTCTCTTAACTCTTCTGCAGTAGTCCATTACAATATTTGGCAAAATGTCTTTGGAATGCCTATGGATTGGACATACCAAAGAAAAATATTTGTTCGAAATGGTTAATAAGCAAGTAGTATAAGCAGAAAAGCCATCGGTAAGCCTGAATGTCCATTTCTGCTTTTGTAATTTTTTCAGTTTGAAGAATATCTGAAGTAGGATGACAGTTATCTGAAACATTCTCTGCTCTAATACCAATACTCCTAAACATGCATTCTGAACTTCTTTTCTAACCTAAAACATCCTGCCCCAAATCTGAACTATTCTTTTCTTCCTAATATCCTCATTTGGCATCTGCTGTCTCTCTAAATGCACACACAGTGAACATGCACCAATGACCCAGAAGGGGAGTCAAAACTTACCCACAAAGATGAGAGCTTTGTTTGACTTCTCTACTTCAAGATTTAAAGCAAGTATTACTCCAAAATGAGTAGTTTTTGCAATAATGATGGAAATAAAGTTTTTGTGTCTGCCATTGTGTGTGTATATGAAATAGAGCTGAGTGACTTGAAAGTATATAAAAATAAAACAATAAAGGGAGAAATAACTTATAATAACATTATGGCATTTCCCTCCAAATTCTTCATTTAGTAATATTTAAATTATAACCCCAGCAGTTTAAGTTGTGAATTCTTAGATCAATATGAAAGTACATAAAGGGAAAAAAAATCGATCTTTGTAACAACACGAATTTTCTTTGCTTAGTATCATTAATGGTGTAAGATATTGATTCTTCTTTAAAAATAACAGTTCTACAGACAGTTTCCTACAGTTGAGATCACTGTTCATTTTAATTTTCTTTAAAGCTGATTTTGCAATCAATGTTCACTACACAAAGATGATGTCCCAGGAACCAAGTTAAATTGCGCTATTTCCAACTTGCCACAATTTTTATCCTCCTCCTTAAACACAATCATGAAGTATTTAAGTGAAAAAAGAGGCATGATGACCTAAGTGTTTGAGAATGATCTGTATTCTTGAAGGACTACACTACACCTAAAATTTCTATTTGAAAATGCCAGTAAATAATTCCTTCCTTTAGTTACTGCATCATTAGAACGCCATGAGTCTTTCACTTGGCATACAGAGTTTTTCCACTGAATGTACATTTCTATTCAAGGTTCTCTGTTGTCATCTTAAAATGTACCCTGTCACACACAGGGCACCCAAGATAAGATACCTCCTCTTTTAACATTCAGTCTTTCCCCATGTTTCCAGACACTGTAAGCTCAGGACAGCACTGTCAAGCCATCTACCTCTTGTGAATATTTTTCCAGCACTGAGTGCCTCTCCACTTGGCATCTTTCTATATATCTTCTGCTTCTCTCTCTTCTTTCTTTTTCTTTTTTTAAACCTCTCTCTCTTTCTAAATGAAGACCTCCTACATTTCAAGTTGTCTTTTTTTGGTAGAAGATAAGAATATCAGATCATATTCCTGTCTGTGAAACTATTATGAACTTCAAAGGTTCTCCAATGGAAAAATAGTCATAGGTAAGGAGGCCAGGCGATGGTGAAATAAAACAAGGTAAGTCACATACTAATTGAGCCAACTGCTTGTACTAAAAAACACTCATTAGTCTCCTGATGCCAAAGTTCCAGCCAGATGCTGTTCCCCCATCTGAGAACAGTCTGAATCTGCAGTATGCCCAGTGATCATTTTATAATGCCTCTCCTCCAAGTTAGCCTGGTCCTACACTTAATGCTCATTTCTAAAGCTCTGGCACAATGCCTGTAAGGTAATATTGCCCTGCATAGCATTTAAAACATGTAGTTCCCTGAAAAATGTTATTAAGGTATTTCACTGTATATTAATAGATTAGAGAGTAAGGTAGTGTTGAAGGCTTTTTTAAAAAAGAAGTAACTTTTAAAGCATAAAATGATTTTATTCTCACAGATTACACATATACTTCAGTATTAAATATGACTTGAATCAATATAAAAAGGAGAGCTGGTTATTATAGATATGCCTTCTAAGAACTTTACACATTGCTATATATGGCCAAAGTAGAGGTGGTAATGTATGTTTCATTTAATAATAAAAAATATTGTAATATGAAAACACCTCCCAAAAGAAATCCTATTAGTGCAAATACACAATACTCTGAAAGGAAGAAAATGCACTGAGCCCTTTTTTGTCTGTCAAGCAACTCTCCAGATAGAGACCACTTAATAAATAAGAACATTTCATAATGAAGTGTATTTAGTATTTCAGTAATACAGAAATATTCCAAGAGTATTCTTGCTTCACTCCAAATTTTATCTCATAGTAAAAAAGAGTCTTACAATGAGGTATACGTAAATATAATGTTACAGACTGCACTCAAACAAACCCTCAGCTTGTACTGGTAACTTATTTACATATTAAACAATACCACATATTACAAAAAATAATAATTAATGGATTAATGTGAATTGTTTTAAATAAGAAAAAAACTGCCTTCTATTATGAAAAACAGCTTTATTTCATTGTTCAAAGTATCCCAACTATGTGAGTGATATATACTTTGATACTTGGCCTGAATTACTATTTTTCCTCTTTTCTTTTTATTCTTCATTCAATAATTATTTTTTGAGGTCTAATTTTTGTTAAATTGCATTCACTCACTTTTCCTAAATTGTAAAAGCAATATATGCTCACTTCAGAATATATGGAAACTACTTTCCTATTACCTAGAGAGTCCTCGCTTATTTTTTCAATACTAATTGATCACCTATTACGTGCAGGGCACTCTGCTAAATTCCGTGGACTGGAAAAAAAGGTATCAAAGACAAGATTCCTACAGTAAGAAACATACAGTCCTAGTGGCAAGAAGGGACAGTTGAGGAGGACATTAAGACTGTGGAGCAAAGGCTATAACTAGGTGTAGGTACAGGAGGAGCTCTTATCTTGTCCTTGAGCTCAAGAAAAAGTTCCTGGAGAAAGTAACACTATTCTTTGATTTCCTAAATGACATTAGAATATGTGTGTATCTCATACTACTGATTCTAGAAGGTTCATTTTTGGGGAGTAACAGGATTAGGAATGCAAATTATGTCTGGAGAACAAGGTTATTAAAAAAATTCACTAAAATTCTTTTCATAGTATCCCTACTTCTGTGTTCTAAGTTCAGAAGAAAGTGCCCATTTCTTCAAGCCGATGACTACTATTTATTACACTAAGGCAGTAGCTAACAAGTGATTTGATGTCTCTCCTCTAAGAATGAAACAAACAATAAAATGCCATCAGTGTCAAAGATACAGGGATAAAATGAATAAATGAGCTGGAGTGTTTTTGCCAGCTGGGTGTTTTCTGCTTCCTTTATTGATGGCCCAAATGATCCATTCTGCTGATTATTATTAAGGTGAAGGACTGAGGAATCCTAATTTGTTTTTCAAAAGGCGTATTTTATTCCACACATACTTTCTAAAATATTTTAGGTTTGAATTGAGCTTCTTAATCTGTGACATAACTTGACTCAACTACAGATATATTTCTAACATGAAAATCATAGCAACTTGACCTGATAAATTTGGCTAAATTTAAGTACACACATAAAATGATGTCTTTAATAACCTCATACTCTTAAAACAATAAGAGCTTAGACTTCCTCTCAAATAATACTAAGTCAAGAACTGTCTGAAATGCTTTACATAAACTCACTTAATCTGCAACAGCGATGTAAGAGGTAATTTCAATTATTATGCCCTTTTAGAGAAGACAGAACTAAAGCATAGAGAGGTTAAAGAAGTTCCTCAAGATCACATAGCCAAATGGCAAAGTCAGAATTCAAACACATTCAGCCTAGCTCCAGGGCCAGCCAGCACTCCTAACAACTGTTGTCAGTACCTCTCTACATGTATGTACCTTGCTCTTTGTTTTCAAATATGACTCTCCTGCTGATGTTCCCTCTTCGTCTCTGTGTGTGACTCAGAAGTTGTCCTATTACCAAAAGTCTTATCTATCCTACATGCAAAAACTAGTACTTTAGCTGTAGCTTTTACTTGTGTGTCATTGATTAAGGCAATGCCTCTAAGACCCCTATTCTTTTTAGTACCTTTTCTCCAACTAAGCCACCCAGTTAAACCCGTTGCCATGCTTACCTGGCAGGAGAATACAGGCTGCTGCTGTTTCACCAGCAGTTCACAGTGATGCTCTCGCCTTTGAAGCCCTGCTCTGCTGTGCACTTCCTTTGCCCTTCCCACTCACTCCAAGAGCCTCGTTCAGCCGCATTTGAGGGTTCTGTTATCAGCTACTCTTTCCCTCTATCTATACCAGAAAAAAAAAAAAAAAGTGTAGTAGCAGGCAGCTACACCTCAGTCACGGTGGAGTGCTTGAATTGTGGAACTGGTCTTCTCAATTGAATTAGATGATGCAGGCCTTCACACTGCTGGGGTAAATTGTGCCTCACTGATGCTGCAGCCTCCTTCCAAGAGTCCCTAGATGTGTGTTCTAGTTCTTGCTAAGGGTCTCAAACCTCAGGGACCCACAGCATATTGGTGTCCATCTTGCGTGTCATGAGTAGTTTCTTGCAAATTATAAGGCAATAAAAATTATGAATAATTTGCTTTTAGATATTATATCAGATATTAATAGTATAATGATCATTTTCTTAAGTAGGAGATTAAAAGAATGGGGTAATTACAGCTAGCTGATCAGAAAGTGTGTGACCGTGTGTATCTGCCCTTGGGAATGTACCGCTCACACGTGTCAGCGTGTAGAAAAGGTGAAGTGCTTCTCCATTCACTGGTCAATAAATGGGGTGAGGCTGGTTGTAGCAGTAGTGTTCCAGAGCTGGTCTCCCTGCAGTTGGATTACTTGGGAGTCCAGCTCAAAATTTCTGATATATTCATTGGATTCTAAATCTATGCATGATGATCTATGTTAATGATAATCATAAAAAATAGCTCTGAAAATAGTATTTACAAAAATGTGTTCTTTCCAATATTTGGTGATGATATTTACTTCTATTTTGTGTAGGCAAGTCCTCTGTCATATGTTGAACGTCTCTACCAGACTGTGAGGTACATCTGAGCTTCACACTAATCAATAAGCCTACCCTGGCTCTACAACTCAGCCCAGAGTGTTTTGGTAAGAGCTCTTCAATGTGTCCAGGCAGAACTTCCTGGAAATGTTTCTTTTGAATTGATAGAATTCCTTTCATATCATTCATACATCCTTAATTCTGTCTGCATAAAATATGTTGAGAGATATGAGGCTTCTCAGGAAACTCATCTCCACTCCATTGGTCATGAAGAATGAGTCCATTCAGTGCACACTTTTGGTTACAGAATAGGGGCTTCTGGATCATGCTACTTTAAAATCATATTCTTCAGGGATTAGGGATTGCAGTGTGATGTTAAACCTATACCATCATTTCTCTTTAGAGGAAAAAGGAAATTTTTAAAAGTATGATTAATAAATTCAGAAAATTGCCACAGAAATGTAAAATGCACCACTGAAAATCTTCCCATCTCTGAAACAATGACAGCTTCAAAGGGCCATTCTACCTGAGACAAAGCAAATGGGACTCTACCTGTCAATGAGCATTTAGGGATTAGTTACATTAAAACATGGCACACATCACTGAAGCCTCATATCATAGCATCCCTTTCATGATGGCAATTGTCTGAGGTATAAATGTTTACTTAGAGAATCACTGATGTATGTGTCATTACCACGTTAGCAATACTTCACTTTATGTCACTGTGTGGTTGATGACTTCTTCATCTCTGAACTCACTTTGACTTTTTAGGCCTGGATTCTTGACCCTAAAAATTGTTATGGCTATTTCTGAATTGTTTTAGTATGCTGTATGAAATTGATTTTGATTTAATCGTGTATAACAGGCATCAGGCAATAGAGATATAAGCCATTCCAAGGTTTCTGGAGTTAAGGAGTGAATTGCTGTGTAATTTCAATAACTGCATGACATAAATATACATGTAAATAATTATGTTAACCTACTGTGGCTAATTTCAAAATGTGACACAGCCTATATAGAACATATATATGATATCATGTAAAATCAGTATTTACTGATGTGATAAACGTAAGCAAATACCTAAGAACAAGGATGGTTAAGTAGGTATTAACGCCATGTCCAACTCTGATCTACGGGTACTAGCGTCCTAAAGCACTATATTGTAATTCAGAAGACAGGTGCTCACTCAAAGGAGATGGAGCAATGATGGATTAGAAAGGTTTAACACAGCAAACATAGCGGAGAGATAGCAGCACACGTACATTTACTAACTTACACTGGAACCTACTTGTAAAAAAGTCACATATTATTTTTTATTATTTCTATTCATTAAATATATAGGATACAATTTGGAAGAGCTAAGTGTTCATTCAGGAAAAACAATGACATCATTTTACATCATTGTAGGCTCAGGATGGGAATTAAAGAAAGCCAGCAGAACTTTGCCTTTTCCCCAAATCTGCTCCCAGATTACAGTAATTGTAAACATTTTCTATTCCGTAAAGAATAAATGTTACTAGATTCCTTCTCTAGTAGCCTTGGGAGATACAATTTACAGGAAACCTGTCCAGGAAAATGTAAAACAGAAATAAACACTGTTAATACTGATGATGAACCTTTGAATTTTGCTAGATCCTGTACTTAAATATTTTACCTAATTATTGGCACTCATGCAGTCCTATCAAAATTCCTGCATGATTCCTACATGATTATTACTATTTCACATATGAGAGGGTCAGCTTAAGTGAAGCAAGATAATTTATACAAGGTTGCAGAGTTAGTAAGTGGGTTGGAGCCAGTATTTAAACCCAGGTCCACCTGACTCCAAAGTTTGTGTTTTTTCCTCTTTGTTTTAGTTGGATAAGGAATCTAAGTACTTCAGGGGTATTCGATCCTCAGCAGCCTATATTTTAAACTAAAACTTTGATTTTGCTTTGAGGGATAAAGAAGACTTGCAGTGATCCAATGACATGTAACCTTTTCAAAGCTCTCCAAAGTAAACACATCTCCAGGACAGGGCACTGCAACAAAATACAAGTTCTGATTCCTCTGCCCCTTCTTCCTAAGTGTCACAGCTCCTCTGAGGTAACCTTGGTGTTTGTTTTGGGCCTTAGCCCTTGGGAGGTATTTAATTTAATTAAAACTTCCAAAGAAAAAACAGGACTTTTCTGGACTTATTTTTGTGTACTTCTTAGGGAACTTTATGCTGCAGAGGAAAGGTAGGGCTTAACTTCAGCCAAATTTGATCGAGTAACTCAAATGATAATACCAATGACCTGGTTTCTCTCATTCTCTGTTACAGGCTGGAAATGCCATTCTCAGGCTCCAAATGGTGTTCTCCCAATTTCTGTCATATGTAGCCTCTTTAGGGTCAACTTTTTTCTGCCCCCTCAAATATTTCCTTATGTGTCACTGGCTCTGATTGGATTTTATGCCCTAACGTAGTGGCTCATAAGTGATATCTGGACCAGCCAGTGACAGAGAGGAAAATTTTAATTAGCATATCTAAGCAGTTTACATGGACTGTTAGCCGTTCTAACTGGTCCTCATTAAAACTGACTCCCATATTATAACATTAGCTGAATTTTTTCAATTGGCAAATGCAACAAGGGTAAGTGACTCCTATAACTTTTTTTTAAAAATTAGTATTACCACTATTTTACTTATTTATTTATTTTTGGTGGGGGGAAATAATCAGGTTTATTTACTTATTTATTTTTAGAGGAGGTACTGGGGATTAAACCCAGGACCTCGTGTATGCTATGCATTCACTCTACCACTTGAGCTACACCTCCCCCCTACCATGACTTTTAAAACAAACAATATCTGCTAGCTTGATGTTTAGAGTTAAGCTTTCTCCCAGTTGATAGACCCAGTTCTGTTTTCTAAATACTCTCATTAAAAAAAATCTTTCTTATCCCACTCCTAGTTTTCTAACTGGAAATAAACCTTTGAAGTAATCAAAACTCTTCACTAGCAACATGAATTTTTAATAAATGATGGTGGGTTATTATGAAGAAATCAAATGTAAAACATAGCAGCAAACTTGTTTTTCAGAGATCCAGATCTCTGTCATGCTTCATTAAAATCTTGCCTCAAATGGAAAGAGTTTCATTTTTTTTCCTTTAGCTATGTCATATGACTTTTGCTTTGTTTTACTTAGATATAGTTGAAAGGAGCAGATAATCATGGAGAAATTCCATTACCATCTCTACCACCTGCTCACTCATGAATAATTCAAACCAGGCTGACTATGCAAGACCTATTTTTTTCTCTCTCACTCTCCTCTCTCTCTTTTTTTTCCACATAGGTACATGCTGTGTTGTAACACCCTGAAAAATGTAATTTACTTTCCAAAATAAACTCAACTGAAATTGGTAAAATTATTAAAAAAAATTCTATGAATGTTATAGTTTCTTTCATCTTATAGTTTCTGGATAATTCGCTGGCATTGACTAATATAACCTGATCAAGGAAGCAGTTGTCATTATTTAACTCATTTAACTAAGTGGCAAAGATATATAGCTTGAAAACTGCCACCTTGCAGAGAAAAAAATTGTAACTGAGGAACTAAGGATACATGACCTTTATTCTAATCATCATATTAATTTCTCTCTCTCTGTTTTTACATTTTGTCATGATCCTCAAACACTAATTATGGATTTAATGAAAAAGAGAAAAAATAATCCCCTTGTACAAGATCCATATGGCAGAAAAAAATGTTTTAAGTTCTAGTTCCCTAGAAACCTTAATTCTTTTATTATCAATTACTTATGAGCTTCAAATATATTTCTACATGGACTGTGTCTTCACGTGCTCATTCAGACTTTGGAATTTTACTATCATTTAACGCAGGGGCAGTACACTATAAGCCATGGGTTGTCCACCTATTTTTCTAAATAAAGTTTTGTTGAGACACTGCCACCTCATTCATTTGCATTGATGTAGCTGCTTTCCCACTGCAACATCAGAATTGAGTAGTTGTAACAGAAACCCTAGGTCCATAACCCTGAAATATATACTATCATGCTCATTAAGAAAAGCTGGCAGACCTGTGATCTTATTTCCCTCAAACGACTTAAGATACAGAAAGAATTTGCTTTGAAAATACTTTCATTATGAAACTTTCTCACACACATAGCCTTCTGTTTTGATGTGCTAAAATAAATCAAATAGATAAAATAAAATAATCAAAAGATCTTTACAAAAATAAATTATATCTAAATGTAAAACAATATTTAGAAACATTTTTATATTGATTTTTTAAAAAATTATTTGATCATCAGAAGGTTGTAAGTACTAACAATGCTAACTGGGAAAATTGGAATTGGCACTGGCCTGGATGTGAATGGATCAAAAGGAGAACCTGGCACAGGAAATAACAAATTAGAACCAGATTTCCATATTTGAGCCAAAATTGCTTCACTACTTTCAGGCAAACAATTTAAAATGACCCCTGAAAGCTTGTCTTGACTTAAGATACTCCACGTTTCATTTATTCCCCCTTTCTTAAAAGAAGTATACACTGGTTTATAAGAAAATAGCTGTATAAATGAAAGAACAATAGATTAGAACTTCAGTGACCTAGTTTTTGGTTCTGGACCTGTCCCTAGTTTTTAGATTCTCAGAGCTGTTCAGGTTTTTTTTTTTTTTTTCTTTTTTGAAAAATAAAATGTGACTTTCTAAGGTGGTTTCTTGGGTTTTGTTTGCTGCACTGTGTTACACAGGGGTCATCATGTATTACATAATTAAAAGGTTATGAGTATGTAGAGAGGTGGTGGAGAGGAGGGTGATCTAGCTCCCAAAATTTCTATTTCATTTGTTTTGTAACTACTGCTATCCCATATAATTTTTTATTGAAGGGTGGAGGGGAGTCCATTTCCAATGAAAGTTTGAAAAATCATTGGTTATGTAATTTCACTGTCTCTTATAATCTTAAAATTTTGAATTAGTTCAAATGCCTCAAAAGAGTAAAATTATCTCTATTTAACAAAAATATCCATGAACCACTTAGAAAATAAATTATACATTTAAAGGAACTCATAGCTGATCTTGTAAGTCATTTGGTCTAGCTTTCCTAATTTGTTTTTAATATATCTAGACTCTTTTTTCCGTCAATTAATTTATTGCACTATAATTAAACATTTATGTTATCTATTCTTATTTTGGCAAATAGAAAAAAGATTTAAATGTAAACCCCATCAACTTAAAAATAAGGTTTGAATTTTGGAGATTTTTTCTCATATTTTTTCATAAGCATTCTAAATATAACTTATACAGTGTATACAATTTTATATCATGCCCGTAAAAACTTAATGTATATCATTTTCACTTTTTCTATTACTACCGCATCTCATAACCATGATTTTAATGATTATGTTTTATTTTGTCAATCCACTATCTTATGGTTGAGTGTGTTGCTAAAGTAATTACGTTGCTTCCTCTTTTGTGGTGCAATAAAAAATTTTATAGTTAACATTAAATACTTTGAGAAAGTTTTTCAGAAATGGAAGCACTATGTCCAAGAAGATGAATGATGTATGGCCGATCTGCTTCCTACAGATGATATAATACATGCACAGACAGGACATATGAAAATGTCCGTTTCAACTGTTAATACCTTCTTGACCACTTTTGCTATCAAGGGGCTGAGGGTAAAAAGTATAACAGGAAGATGCACAAGTAGCAATTATAGGTTTGGAAGCAGAAATAAAACCAGTTTCTTTAGAAGTTATGATGATGTTACTTTCCATTCTATAACAAAGGATCTTTATCACTGACTTTTTTTTAACATTCTCTTTTTGCACTAGATTTCCTTCATTCTCTCAAGTCTTCAGCCTATTCTATGATTCCGTGGCAACAGCTTGTTTCTGTTAAACAAGGAGAAGAATCAGATAGATTGGGATACTCTGTATAATTAGAATAATAAAGAAAATTGACTAGTGGTAAAAATATTAGCCACTACTTTTCTCTGGCAATTGTTTAGGTCTCTTTGAAATTAACATGCTATCTAATATAAAATATTATTTTGTATATATATATGATAATAATTTAAATAAATGTGTATAAAAATAAGTACTTTCTGCCAATATAAATAAAATTAAGATTAAAATATATGTAGTGTACATAAGTAACATATTAGTAATACATGATATAATATACACTATAATTAATTGAATATCATTAAACTACATGGGCTATGCTTACATGGCACTAAGACAATGCATTAATTCATTAAAATATGAAGTTAAAAGAGTAGAAACTTTTTTCAAATTTCAGACAGATTCAATGACTTCATGAAGATTCTTGGAACATGCTTCTTGGTGGCAGTTAATTATGTTCTCTTTGCTAATCTTAGGTGGAAAAGGGAGGAATAATGATAGAATGTAGGAGAGAGGATGGGCTATTTTAAGTGAGGGTATAATCAGTATAAATATCTCAGTCTGTCTATACATTTTGTTAGCCTAGAGATTTTCATTTTTACTTAGTTGCTCCTCTAGGGAAATCAGATCATTTTATCTACAAATTCAGCATTTTACCTTTTTTCAATTCACTGGAGTATCAGAAACCATCCCTTTCTGAGTAGCTGAAGACCTCTTTTTAACTGTGAATGATAAGGATCAACTCCTGGTATCCAGTATTGCTACACTTATAGGATATTAGTTTTCTGTTGTGATCCAACCTGACTGCTGCCATAAAAGCAGCCTTGAGCTTCTAAGATAACTCTTTTCTCAATGTTCTCTTGGGAGGCCTACCAGGAGATCATTTCCTCCAGGTCATGATACTTGAATTCAGCTGGGACATTGTGGAACCAAGTAACAGCTTATAGACACAATCTTACTCCTCACCCTTGTTTTATGGATAAAGAAACCAAAGTCTAGAAAACTAAAATGATTTGCTCAAGCTCCCATAAAAAATATGCAGGGTTATAGGTCCCAAGTTCCCTCCACAGAGGAAACTATAGCAGGTCGTTTCCCCAGATGCTGGTGAAATCCCTTGGCCACCTTTCAGGATATGTCCAACACATTGACCTTGGCTTACTTGAATCTGTCTACACAGGACTTAGTGGTGATTGTAGTGATTATGAGAATAGAAATGTAAGACTTTTTTACATTTATCTGATCTTTATAGTGTATCACTGTTCAACTATTGTTTGATAAATACAGCTTTCTAGAAGCTATACTGCTGTATTATTTTAAGCAACTATGTTAAATTCCAAAAGAAGGCATTTTATTTATCAACCATGAGATCCTATGCATAAAATCAAGAACTAAAAGCCCATTTATTTTTTCTGCTTACTTCAAAATACCCTTCTCATTAAGTTTTTTTCCCTCTCTCTTTTAATTATTATGATGTAATCTATTGAAATATTTATAGTATCTAGAGTTTGTGACTTTTGAGAAAACAGGGGACAATGAAGACACACTAGTCATTCATTCATTTTTTCAAATTCAGCTTCTACAATATCTAGTCCCCACCTCTATTCAGTGATTTTTCTAGTTCTTCTTTTTTCTATTCAATTTAAATAGTTCCTGGGGTACAGCAAATTCAAGTTTTGCTTTTTTTGAAATCTGGAATTTTTCTTTGTGGAACCATCCATGGTTGGTCGAACCTGTGGATGCAGAGCCTGTGGATATGGAGAATGAACTGTATTTACCTAACAAATGACGTAATAAAAGGACTATTTAACTAACTTTTATTCTCTGGTTGGGGTGTGTCTAATAAATCAAAAAGTGGCAGTTTGGTTACAATAAGCAGTCTAGACAAACCAGGCATATCTTGCTAAAAGGATTTCTCATGTGAGCGCATTCATGAGCCTTCAAGACTCTCATTTATCTCGCAGCTAGTGAAATGATCTGTGTTCACAAGGAGGTGTGGTCAAGATCAAAAGGTCTCAGGTTAGGAAGAAGGGAGGAACCTCCTTACACGGTTGCTCTTAACCCTTTCCTTCCCACTGTTTCTCTCCTAAGTGGAGATAAATTTTCAAACAATTGAGAATAAAAACATTATGTTCATCTAAACCATGAGTATTAGCACCTAATAAATGCCATGCAACAAACGTTAGGTAATTCAAGTACTAAAACGTACATATTTCAAAAACAGTATGCAGATCCTCAAAAGACTAAAAATACACCACATAATCCAGCAGTCCCACTCCTGGGCATATTTCTAGAGGGAACCTTAATTCAAAAAGATACATGCACTCCAATATTTATGGCAGCACTATTTACAACAGCCAAGAAATGGAAACAACCTAAATGTCAACTGACAAATGACTAGATAGAGAAGTTGTGTTATATTTATACAATGAAATACTACTCAGCCATAAAAAATAAAACAATGCCATTTGCAGCAACATGGATGGACCTGGAAATTGTCATTCTAAGTGAAGTAAGCCAGAAAGAGAAAGACAAACACCATATGGTATCACTTATATGTGGAATCTGAAAAAAAAAGAAAAGACAAGCGAACTTATTTACAAAACAGAAACAGACTCTCAGACATAGAAAATACACTTACCGTTACTGGGGGAAAGGGGATGGTAAGGGATAAACTGAGAGCTTGAGATCTGCAGATATTAACTAGTAGCTATAAAATAGATAAACAAGTTCATACTGTGTAGCACAGGGAACTATATTCAGTATCTTGTAGCAACTTACGGTGAAAAAATATGAAAATGAATATATGTATGTTCATGTATGACTGAAGCATTATGCTGTACACCAGAAATTGATACAACATTGTAAGCTGACTATACTTCAAAAAAAAATGTATATATATATATATATATATGTATAAAGAGACACAATACCACTATTTGGCCAAAATGTGAAAAACTGAATTATTCATACATTGGTGATTGAAATGTAAAATAATCTGACTACTTTGGAAAACCATTTGGCAATTTCTTAAAAATGTAATGTTCCCATAAGATCCAGTTATTTCAACCCTAACAATCTACCCAAGAGGAAAAAAAAAATCCTATGTGCCTCAAATGATATGTATACAAACTTTTACAGCAGCATTATTCATAATAGTAAAAATCTGAGAACAGTGCAAATTCCCACCAACTGGTAAATAAACAGACAAGATGTAGTAATATCAATATTAAGCAATACCACTGATGAAGAAAAAGAAATAAACTACTGATACATACAATAATATGGTAGAAACTTAAACCATTATGAAAAGTGAAAGGAGCCAGACATGAAAGGCTACATATTATATAATTGAATTTTTATAAAATGCCCCCAAAATGCAAATTATATGAAGATGGAGAGCAGATCAGCTGATGCTTGGAATTGTTAGTGAGTCAGGATTAGATGTAAACAGGTACAAGAGAGATTTTGGAATTTATGGAAATGTTCTATATTGTGGTGACTATTAAATAACTATATAAAGTTGCTAACAATCATTGAATTGTACAATTACAATGGGGAAAGTTTGTAGTATGAAAGTTATATCTTAATAAAATCATTGAAAAATTTAAAAAAATACATATTCCATGGTAGGTGTAGTAATACCTCCTCACAAGTAATGCAAAGTAGGAAAATAAGCATTCATTTGAATGCCTTTTTAGAATAGGCGTTGCCAAATAAAACACAGAACACTTAGTTTTAGGATTTCAGATAAACAACCAATTTAATTTTAGTGTGTTTCCCATGTAATATACAGTCTTGTATTTTATCTGGCAACCCTAACTGGAAATCTCGTATTTTCATTTGCTAAGCTTGGCAGCCCTACTTTAAGGTCTTACACTGGAGGTAGCAGCACAGCTCAATGATTAGTGTGAACTCTGAATCCAAACTGTTTGGAGTCAAATACTGACTTTGCTAATTACTAACTATGTTACTTTGGGTAATGATTTACTCCTCCTGTGCCTCAGTTTCTTACCTGTAAAATGGGAAGTCTTATGAGGATAAATGAGAAAAATACACGGAGGTACTTAGAGCATAGTACGCTCTGAGTAAAGACACTGAGGAGAAAGGACTACATGAAATGTTAACTGGTTTGTGAGCACCTTAACTTTTCTACTTCTACTTATAAATAGAAAATTTCTACTTTAGTGAGGCTATTTAGATTTTATGTATGTATGCCATAGAGTAGAAATATATCCACTGTACATTTTCAGAGCCATATAAATATTAAGTACTACTTTTTAGAGTTCTGCAAATATTTGCCTTGCCTATGCCACCTAAAAAAAAAAAGGGATAAAGGACCACAACTCTCATAACCAAGCCTCCCCATCATTTGCTTACAATATGATACTCAAAATTCTGTACTTCTAAAAAGCATATGATCATCACCCTGTAAGCAGGAATGTAAAAAAGAGCAATCAAGGTTAATCAGCAAAACATACGAGATCGCTGATAAAAAAAAAATGCATGAATTTTTATTACCTGCTAAAATATACTTCCTAAATAAAAACAAACAAACAAAACTCTTTTCAGGAAAGTTTTTCTTCTCTACAATAGAAAAATTAATGAAATTCTTGTCCAACATTCTCTCAAACATGCTTAGTGATCATACTATATTTTAAAGGAGTTTAGTATGGTTATTTCTTACACATCAATATACTTTTAGAAAAAATTATGGTACTTCCTGGTATAGTCTAATTGTGAGAAGGAAATATTAGATTTTGTTATCCACAGCATAAACTATCTTCTACTTACTCTTACCAATTGTAATAATGCTCTGAATTTCTGAGGACTTTAAAATAGTGACTGAGGAATTGAAGTAGATTTCATGGTAGTTACTATCTCCACAGAATGATGGACAAATAGGTTAAATATAATTATATAATATATATAATCCAAGTAATATTGAGTCATTTGTAGTGTACAGATAATTGTAGTCGACATCTACAGATTTTGTTATACAAAAAATCCAAATATCTGCATCTTGCCAACAGTGGTATTGTATATCTATGTCAATCAGTAGGGATACACAGTATTTGGTCATCTTTTATAAAAATTCTCTCTTTGATGTTTTCATATTTGTCAGAGTAGAGACACATGCTTATTTGGAGAGATAGTTAATGCTAAAAGCAACTGAAGTAAAGAACAGATGATTCTGTGCTCCTGTGTGTGTGTGCAAAGTTTTCCCTTTAAACAAGTCTCGTCCATACACTGAACATTTCCTTCAAAGTTTCAGGCATAAAATCTGATATACTGAAATAATAAAATACACTGTTCTCTTAATGATTCGAATTAGACAAGGGGTTCCCAGATGTTCTGATTGTCATAAGTCCTCCCTAGGATACAATGTTCTCTGAGGTGTTTTGATTCTGTGGCAATGTTAAAGCATTAATCTGTTAGAAGCACATTTCATACTCCATTTTCAAAACATACAATTAGGTTTTTCTATTTTCAGAGAGGTAGTATACAATTCTGTATGTCCTTCCAGTTGTAATCACTGTCTTACTGAAACTTACTTCTTTTGCCTTTATGGGGAGCTGCTCCTTCTCTTTTGACAACTTGTATATCTATTTTTGTTGAAACCAAACAAAAATAGATATTTTGATGCACAGATATTACAGAGGGGCCTCTTTGCACTGTCATTAGGTGGACTGATGGAAAGGTAGATTGATGGGTAGCATTTCTAGTCCTCTATACAAAGAACCCAAGCTTACATCTTAAGTTGCAATTACAGATTTTCTATGATGGATTCTAGACAATTTGCTGTCAGACAATTTTTTAATAGTTGTTCCTTTGAACATAAAATCTATGATAGAAGTAAATTTTCTCAACTGGATAAGCTTTTCTTCCTTACTTTTTCAATTGTCTTTCTTTTCTGTTTGCCTGCAAATGAGGCCTTTAGAGAAAAGCTCCAGAAATGATGGCATAACAAGAAGGGATACTCAAACTCCTAAATAATGGAACACGTACCTTTGTGGTTTCCCTGCTGTATGCTTGTAGCTTGAGATCACAGATAACAAGACATTTCTCAAATTCATCCCTTTACAGTACCCCATTTCTGAAATTACACCCCTCATTTCTGTGGATCAGCTCTTTTTCTTTCTCTACTTTCAAATATCTAAGTGTACATTCAAAGCATGTTGCTGCATTTGGCTTGCAGTAATGAAACTGCCAATGTAGTTAGGAATGATATGAACATCAACTCCTTAACAATCCTAAACATGATCTTCCTTTTCAATTTGAGAAACACCCTACCTTTCTCAAAGAATATAATTCTTTGGCCTGCCCCATACTATTGTTTAGCTTCTACATCTTTATAAATTTGAAATAAATTTGCATGTGTTTTTGAAAATTGTTCCCTTAATTCATTACGGTTTCATTCTAAGGACAAGTGAGAATGTACTTTGATGTATGTGCTAAATTGAATTTTTCATTCTGCTATGAACTAGAAGGGTTTAAATAATATGGCCCTTTGTTGGAAGATAATTTAAAACTAGATTGAGAAAGACCAGTTGGAATATTTTTTCCTCTACTGTGGGTGATTTTTAGTCTAATGTCTGACATTTTGAACTTTAGTTAGACTCCAAAAGATCTACACCTATTAGCCACAGAAAAGATGAATAGTATCATTCACAGAGTCTGCATGGTTGAAACATATTCAATCCAATCCCAATTAGTAAAGTAAAAAAATGTCAGTATTTTTAGTTCCACTTACTTTAATAGCTGCAGGACAGTTAAAAATACTATGTTACTTAAAAAGGTCATATTTTTCCCTTTGAAGTAGTCATTTCTGAATCTGCTAATTTAAATATAAACTCATTTTTACACATTGGAAAATACAGAATATATCTTCTGGGAATTGAGAAATATTTATTGTAATCTCATTCCTCTCTTTATTTATAAGATGAATAATATGTTCAACTCTCAGACATCCAATCCCTATTAATCAGTCACAAAGCTTTTATTACCAAGCATATCTGTCCAAATGCCATAGTGTCAAAGGACTGTGTGGGACTAAAATAAATAAGCAAGAACTTTGTCCACCACCTCAAAGCACTTATAAATTAATAATAATAAATAGTTAACACTATTGAAAACCGGAGTAGCTATATTAATTTCAGACAAGCTGACTTCAGAACAAGGCAGGTTTATCGGGGATAAACAGCACTTTCAATAATGATAAAAAGGTCAATTCTCCAAGAAAACATAACAATCCTAAATATGTATGCACCTAACCTAAGGTCATCAAACTATATAAGGCAAAAAATAACAGAACTAAAAGGAGAAACAGGCAATCTTTAGTGTTGGAGGCTCCAAAACCCCTCTGCCAATAATTGAGAAATCAAGCAGGCAGAAAATCAGTAAAGACGTACTCATTCTAAGTAGCACCATCAATCAACCTGACTTAACTGACATTTATAGAATACTCCATCCAACAACAGTAGGATGCAGTCTCTTCAGGCTCACATGAAATATTCTCAACGGTAGACCGAATTGTGGGCTACCTTTTAACAAATTCAAAATAACAGAAACCATACAAAGTAAGTTCTCAGACCACAGTGAAATAAAACCACAAATCAGTAGCAAAATATGGCTGAAAAGTCCCCAAATGTTTGTACATCAAACAACACACTGCTAAATAATACGTATGTCAAATAAGAAGTCTCAAGAGAAATTTTAAATCTTTTAAACTAAATGAGAATGAAAATTCAATTAACCAAATTTTGTAGGATGCTTAGTAAGGCTTAGAGGGAATTTCATTTCAATAAATATATACATTTGAAACAAAAATAAGATCTAAAGTTAATAACCTAAAATTCCACCTTAGGAAACCAGAATAGTGAAGCCTAAATCAGGGAGAAGAAAAAAAAATTAGAGCAGAAGTCAATGAATTTGAAAACAGAAAAAAAGAAATAGAGAAAATCCATGAAGTCAAAAGCTGGTTCTTTGAAAAGATGAATGAAATGGATAAATCTCTAACCAACTTAAACAAAAAAATGAATAAATCTCTAACTAAATTAAACAAGAAAAAAAGAGAGAAGATACAAATTACCAATATCAGAAGTGAAAGAGGTACCTTCACTACCATCACATAGATGTTTAAAGGACAATAAAGAAATAATATGAAAAACTTCATGTTGGCAAGTTTTATAACTTAGATGAAACTGACCAATTTTTGAAAGACATAAACTATCAAAAGTCATACAAGGAGAAATAGACAACTGAATAGATCTATATCTATTAAAGAAATTAATCAATAATTAATAACCTTCCACAATGATAACACTAGACCATCTACTTCTATGACGCTAGCAATACTCTAATACCAAAATCAGATAAAGACATCATAAGAAAACTATAAATCAATATCTCTCATGAACAAAGATGCAAATGTCAACAAAATTTTAACAAACTGTGTCCAACAATGTGTAATATGAGTTAAAACACTGCAGCCAATTGGGATTTATTCCAAGTAGTCAAGGTTGATTCAACATTAGACAATCAATAAATCAATAATCTTTCCAACCAGATTTTCTCTAAGCCTTTCTTATAGGCATTGTGGAGTTGCTTCTGCTGTTTGATAATGACATCATAAAAATGGTCAACACATAACATTGTAGGAAGAGATAATAGTCATAATGACAATGAGGAGGAGGAAGAAGAGGAAGATTAAGTAAAATACAGGAAAAGGGCTATTAAGGAGGTTTAGTCAGCTGTCTTCTTAGAAAAGATCCCCCCTATGGGACTGAATGATTGTTCACACTACCACAGTGGGATTCAGCCAGTCTTTCAGTTAAGATAGCTATTTGCAAGTCCAAAGCCAGCAAGAATCAGAGACTGTGATTCCCTGCATATACTCTCCTGGATTTTACTTACGATCTTGAAGTCTAATTTTTATGACAACTCCAGTTTATATACTTTGGTAGGCTGAATAATGTCCCCCCACCCAAAGATGTCCACATCCTACATAATCTGCAGAACCTGTGACTGTGTCAGCTAATTGGCAAAAGGGACTTGCAGATGTGATTGAACACATTAAGGCTCTTGAGATGGGGAGATCATCCTGGATTATTTGAATGGGCTCAAATATAACCATATGAGTCTTTTGTTGTTGTTGTGTGTGTGTGTATATATATATATATATATATATATATATATATATATATATATATATATATATATATATACTTTTATTGAAGTATAGACCACATGAGTCTTGTAACAAAGAGGCCTGAGGGTCAGAGTTAGAGAATGATTTGAAGATTCTATTCTTCTGGCTTTGAAGATTAAGAAAGGGTTCATGAGCCAAAGAATGAAGGCAGACTCTAGAAACTGGAAAAGAGAAGGAAATGGATTCTCCCTTAGATCCTCTGGAGGGAGTACAGCCCTGCCAATACCATGATTTCTACCCAGTGAAAGTCATTTTGGATGTCTGACCCTCATAAGTGTAAGATGATAATTTATGTTGTTTGAGCCTTTAAGTCTTTGTTAATTTGTTACAGCAATACGAAAATAATATATACACAAACTTTGTTTACCCCATCCTTGCTCTGCCAGCTCATTTTTATTTCCTAGTTAGTCAAGAAAACCATTCCACTTATTCCCATGATTGCTACAATTTGCTCCCATAATTTATCCTCCTTTCTAAGAGAATGGAGGATAAATTACTTACTTTTATCCATTTTCAATTTTACTTCATGTACTTTTTTTCTCTTTCCTCTGGCTAGAAACCCAATTTTATATTCTTTGGAGAGGTAAATTCCCTAGCAGACAACTTGATTCTCTAGTGAATACCTTACCTTTAATTTTTATATTTTCAAAAGCTGATCAGCGTCCAAATTATATCAATTAGAAAGGTAAAAAACCTTTCTGAATGAGAATTTAACTGCTTAATTTAGTATTTAAAGTTACCAAGTGAGTAATTACTAATTGAAATTTACTAAACTATTAAGTATTTGTTATTTCTATACTTCATATGTATTATAGGTTATTTCAATTGTTTTCAAATATTAAATAGGTTCATGTATATCAGAAATATTTAAAGAGTGTAATTTTTTACATTTGTTCATTGCTTGTAGGTTAAAGCAACTTTTTCCTCAATGATACATTTTTATATTAGAATTATAAGTTTTCCAAGGAGCAAATGAATATATTTATTATATCACTCAGGCTTTATAGATCCTTATATATAAAATATATATTTTATACATATTAGAAGAAATAGTTCTAACATTTAGGATGCTGACTCACAAAATGATTATTTCTCTGTGGTAAAATAATGTACTTTTCAAATTTCAAACAGCAAATAAACATTACTAAAGTTTTAAAACTCTGAAATCTTTTTATAGAGAGACATAGTTATTGCTTCCTTCATATGATCATTTTCTAAACAATATATTTCTACTCTTGTAAATGTTTATTCTTTGGAAACAGAAAAGTCACTACTCTCAGAAATGAATTTTAATGTAGCAATTACCTCAATCATTATTCTGAATTACTCTGGAAATTTAATGCTGTATCCTTGTTTTTATTATTACCTCAGTATATTTCTCTACATTTATTAATTTGTTTAGCTACTGGATGTATCAAATGATTTTAATTTAGCAGACTCAATTATACTGTTCAGTAGAATTCTTTGAGAAAATTTCTGATCTACAGGTAATCATTTTAAAATATAATATCCAATTCCAGTGTTCAAGTTGTTTTATTGATGTCTTATAAACAACAAAAAAGAGAGTTAAATCAAGCAATAAAGTACCAGCCAACTGTGGGAGACACAGGATTTCACCGTTTGAGGAAGGTTTTCTTCATAACTCAGGCAGTAAAATTGTCTCTTTTCACTTGGTAAGTATTATATATATATATGGCTTATAGCATATCTCAATAGTAATTCACTTAATTTTGTTCAAACTAAGTCTAAACTTTTTAATCCCTATCTGATATACACTGGAGTGGTTTTGACTACAACATTAGGAGACCTATATAATTCTATATGTAATCCTGGTGCCCTAAATAAAATATTCATCTTTTGAGTCACGGCAAAATAATTGAGAGAGGATAAGACAGCTTGTTGGATATGTATTTACCCTTAACTTAATTCTGATTTGTAGAACAGTTAATCAATGTACATAGCAAGGTCATCTTTGTTAATCTGATTGCATACATATGTGAAGATAACTGCATGGAAGATTCCAGGTACTGCTTTCCCATACAACTCAGTCTTTAGTGATGGTGGTAACATTTTGTCCAGCTTTCATTTTGTCACAAACCCTGGGTTGTTACACTATGTTTATAAATTCTGTGATGCACATCAGAGGACATTTACGAAGACTAATGAAGAGTTAGATATTTTAAAAAACCAAACCTGAAGCAAAACTCTATAGCACTTAAAAGATATTTTTCATTTTCAAAGTATTTTGCATGAATACTAATTAATCCTAACTGTCATGAAAAAGGTAAATAAAATTATGATCCATATTCCAGATATAAGAAAAGTGAGGTAGAAAGATTAAGTTCTTTTAATTTTTCTTTCTATCTCTTACTCTACCTATTTATCACATACCTATTTAAAAATCAGTTTCTCTTTAAATAAACACATGAACCAAACAACAACAATAAAACCCTCTGAACTTAGATTTAGTCTATTTGAAAAATCACCCATGAGAGACTGGTCCACTCCTTCTCCATGAAACCCATCATTCTGTTTGCTCTACCTCTTGACCATTCCAATTAATTATTCCTTTTCCAATTTAGGACCCTACCACTTAAGAAAACTATAGTTGTACAGTGTCTTTGTAGATGAAAACTAGGGCCACCAGAGTTAAAGTGACTTAGTAAAACCAAAGAATCAGCACCAGAGCCCAGGTCCATACAAATCTCCATACTACATGTCCTCTACTATAAAACTGGCTATCACATACCAAGGTGGGTTTTTCACTATTTTTTATTTTCTCTAGAGAAAATAAATAACATAGGAGTCTAATTAATGAGTTTAATTGAAAGATTAAGAGAGAGAGAGTAAGCAAGTTTCCAGATATTTTCTACTTTTGTTCAAAAGGAACTTTTCATCTACCACTGAATACCTCACTATGCCATTTTCTACTTCTGTGATACAAAGAAAATCAAGGATATACTGACCTGTGAATAACTAGTAGTCAGGGAAAGGAGAGACTTTCTCCAGCAGGGTCAGTCCTTCCAGGCTGCAGATTATGGACAAGCATGTGCCAGAGCAAGGAATAAAGGAGCAGCCTGGAAGTCTGAAGCATTTACTGTTAGAAAAAAAGCTCTCAAAGTGGAGACATGGAGGCCATTAATTTTCATAAGGAAGGTCAACACAGTTTGTGTGGAGGATAAATAATGTGGCACTTTAAAAAGATAAGGAGTTGAAATTTTATTTTATAACTTTAAATGGCTTTATAACTTTAGGCAATAGGAAGTGAGAATGATATTAATGAGTTGGAAAAAAGTATAGATACAGGTGTGCTAATGAATACAGCTTTAATTGTTAAAATCTTTCAGGCAGTAACTGATTTCAGGGAAGAGCATCCGCTTATAATGACTATTACATCAATTTAACAACATTAATGCAGCCAAAATATGACAATTTAATGCTGACTATGTTCTTAACATGTTGATAACTATGCTTTCTAGTCTCTGCATGGAGCCTAATTGGAAAATGATTATCTTATTTTCAAGGTTTATCGTTAACTACAGAATAAAGGACAATGTGGTACTTTTGTTTCATCCATAATGAGCTAACATTCCAAGTCACAGATTTATCTAAGTGATTAAAGTGATCAAGTTCAAGGTGCAAACTAGATAAAAATTTCACAGAACACTACAGAAACTTTATCTCCTCCTCTTTTCACATTAATCATGTCTGAAAGTCTCTTCTACTGTAGAAAATAGAATAGCAATATGAATTTTATTAAAAATAGTTTCATTACTTCATTATTTTTAATAAAAGATACAAACAGCCTGCCAGGTTGCAGCACTGATGAACAATGCAATACGTATGTTTTATATCGACTGCTTCCTTTTACATTGACATATCCACACATAGCAAAGGGGAAGAAAGGTTTATAATCAGCTGTTTCACTCATTTTCAAGAACAGAGCAAGAGGTTAACACATTTTGTCCTAGGATTCACTTTCATATGAAGGATATTTTGGTTTATATTGCCAGAATTCTAATCTGTACTGTGATATAACAAGTGAATTTCCAATCTTAATGTAATGCTCATTATTGCAAGTTTTAATCTGGCTTGTTAAAGAGTTCCAGGAGAGTTTCCAGTCTTGTGATGGGTACACCAACTAAAATCTATGGCCATTAAATTCACAGCAGCAGTGGAAGAGAAATTGAGGAAGGGGACCAGCTCATAGCTTCCTCAGTCGTATTGTCTAGAATTAGTCATGTGGTTCCTACTCAACTACACAGAAGGCTGCAAAACAGAGAAACATATGATACTCACTGAGTTTTACATAGAGCTCTGCCACAACTGAGATTTGATTATTTCCAAGAAATTAAACCCAAACCAAGGAAAAAGTTGGTTTAATTAAGTCCAAGTAGTTTTCACTTCAGGTGGACTACATTTTAATCATTAGCAAAAAACCAGCAATATGTCTGCTAAATCTACAAAAGCCTAGGAAAAAACAACTCCTACAAGATGAAAAGTTCATTTTGAACAAAAGTAGGAAATATGTGGAAGTCTACTTAGACTCTCTCTTAATCTTGTAATTAAACCCATTTATTAAAGTCCTGTGTTATTTTACATTTCTCCAACATTTAACTGGTCTTCTGTAAGTTTGGCTAAGATGGTTGAAAGAGGAATGCCAATAGACTTGGACAAAATTATTCAACTTACTGGTATTTCATGTGGTGGTTACTGAAAATATTCTTTATTTGCCATGGAATTTTTACTGTGCCATGGCTATAAAAGAAGTAACCACTGTGCAATCAGCACTCAAGGGAGGTCACAAGGTTTTCACACAGGATGGCTATCGAATCAGCCTCAAGGTGTACAGTTAAAGCCAAGATACGGAGAAGAACGGATTGCAGCTAGAAGGAAAAATAAAAGGCCTAGCAGATAGCTGATGACATAGAGTAATTCATCTGGATCAAGGTGAATCAGCAATCTACTTTCAAGGTTAGTAATAAACAGGAAAAGAATAGTTCTGTAACTGTGGTAATGTGTGTGCTTAGGTGCTTTGTGTATTTTAATTTGTAACTATGTCCAGTAACAGTATGTGTGGACATCTGAATGGAGAACTGTTCTAATGGAAAAAAGAGCCCAAGACATTTTATTTCATTGACTAAATGTCTAGATTAATTACATCAGCACTAATTACATTGTTTAATAGTAGCAGTTTTGCTGCTACTTTCTTCTCTCCTGTAAATAAAAACTACCTTTACCCCAAAGAACTGGCTATTACATGAATTTCATTAAGCTAGTCAAGGATTAACCACCTGTCATATTTTTACTACATAAATATTTTGGATTGTAATTATCTGTGATGTCTCATATGCTAGTAGGAAAAGTGTAAGATTCTCAAGGGAAGAGTTCTGATTTACTTGGCTGCTGCTGAATGAAGTTCAAGAAACATTTTATTTTGCAGGCTTGGTGGAAGGCATGATAGTGCAATGGGGTTAGGAAGAAAAGAAAATCCTAGAGGCATGCCTTTTCAAAGATGTTACAGGCTATGAATTTGAGATTGATTTCTGTATTCCAGATTGAGAATGGAAATCATAACAATCATAACATGAAATTGATTCTGAATGCATCCTTTCACCCTTCCGCGTACTCTCAGTAGCGGGAGTTCCTACAACTGTGTCCTAGATTCCACACCTATCTCATTCTAAGATACCTCGTCTACACCCTAAATCCTTTTCTTCTGCCTTCAAATATGCATAGAACTTGGGGTGTGTGTGATATTGAGTAACTGACTGGGGTTTCACATGAAGCCTTGTTAAAATACCACTGTTTTCAGCCTACACACTATCCTCATTCACCCCAGACTGTACTGATCCAAACAGCAACCACAGAATATTTCACCTGCTGTTCACTTTCTCTCCTTCTCCTTTCTTTCTTCCTCTTTCTTTCTTTCTTCTATTTATCTCTACATAACATGTATGATGTCTTCTACGTGCTTTTAAAGTTGAGGTGCATCTGGACATGGTACATATTTCTCTTTATTCATCCATCCATTCATCCATCCCTACATACATAATTAAATGTTTACTGAACATTTAAGTTAAGGATAGCCAAACCAGGCTGAATCCCAGCAGCTAATTTCTCAGTTACTTCAAGTTGTAAAATCTAGACCCTAACTATTAAAGCCTGGAGAATCACTTTGGTCAGTACCAAAGGAAATCAAGCACTGATAACACACGTGATAACTAACATAGGAAAGCCCATTTACTAATTTACAATGAAAAATTATTCTCACATGGTCTAGTATATCATGTTTCCCTAATAAATATGTAAGATGTCTATATCATCACAGAGGCAGGGCTTGAGGGGAAAATATATCATGCATAGACTGATTCGTGATGAAATACAGTCAGCACTAAAGAAGCTACACAAACTGAGTTTAATGGTATCAGATATCCCAACACGCATCTCACAGTGAGTCTGGGGTATTGCTGGTGGGACTCTAGTGGCTGTCATTCTAGACTATTGTTATCATTCTCCCTGTTAGGGCAGCCTTGCCATTGTGACCAGAAAGATTAAAGTTCAGTTAAGATTTTTCTCTTCACAGTATTTGGCAGGGACACTATCAGTCCTTAAATACTTGACCCTCCCTTTTCTATTCTGCTTTGACATATATTGACACATTCTTTCTCTCCAGCGATGGATCTCAACTGGGAGGTTTTTGGTCCTCCGTCAATGAACATTTGGCAATGTCTGGAGACATCGTGGTTGTGGCAACTCAAGGGGTACAACTGACATCTAGCAGGTAGGAGCTAGGAGTGTTGCTAAACATCCTACAAAGCAGAGGGCAGTCCTTATAACAAAGGATTAGCCAACAAAAACGTGAATAGTGCCAGAGCTAAGAAGTCATGCTCTAGAAATGTTATTATGGTCAATCAACTTACAGTGTAGTTTTGCTTGCCTATGAGTTAATCTGAATACTGAAAGTGACTCTGCCAACCATGTTTTCACCCACTACGTGTAGGTATCAGGTTTAAATAACAACAAAGCAGTATTATTTCACCTTTCCAAGTAAACTGACGACAACTCACTATATTCACAATACTGACAACTACCATTAGATTCATCTTCCAGAAATACAAGTCTGTTCCCTTACTATCCCTAATAAGAACTTCTGCAATATTAGCCAATTTTTTTTAACATTTAATTTCTGCAAGATGCTGTTCTGACCATCTTAATTCATTCAATTTTTACAGTATTTCTACGAGGCAAGTACTATTTTATTCCCATTTTACAAATGATGAAACTGAGTTACAGAGAAACTAACTAGTTTACAAAAGTCACTTAGAAAATGGTACAACTGGGATTTAAATCTAAGTAGCTTACTGTGTTATGATAAATGCTCACTTTGGTCTAGGTGGGCTTTAACATGCTAAAAACATTAAAAAGAATGCAGTCAAACTCCTGTAACCAGTTTTATAATACTCAGTAACTCTTTATCTTCTTACTTCTCTTGAATTCTCACCCAATACCTTGAAATATAGAAACTCTGCCTCAATTCTTCTCATGCTTATTATCAGCTGAGGATTTACTCAAAAGATCTTCTCAACTGGAATGTCCTGCCACCTATTCAACCTCATGTGATTCCCAAAGCTGACTTCAAGGCTTGCCTTTTCTCTGAAGGTTTTCCTGCCCCGCTGCTACAGCTCACAGTAATCTGACTATTCTGAAGTGCTTACTATTTTGAAGAAATAAAAATTGGCCTTTAAACACATATTCTATGACAGATATAATAGTAATAGAAAGATAAATTGATAAGAGATAGATAAAGTAGATAAATAGATTTGAAGACAGACACAAAATATGTTTAAAAAAAATCTACTGTTTATCACCTATATGTGATCTTGAACCTACCTTCAATTTTAATTCTGTAACAAGTATCTATAACATCCACCTACACAGATATTATTAAAGTTCTATTACCTTACTGATGGGAGAGACTTTATGTCACACATGCATACATATAAATACATATATACACATATGTACACAGCATGTTTTATATATATATATATATATATATATATAAATATATGTGTTTATCTGTAAGTATACAGACATATACCCCCCTCCACACAAATATATATAATCAAGAAAAAACTAAGTTTAAACTCTAGCTCTACCAATTATAAGCTAAATGTTCTTGGGTTACTCATTTAACATGCTGAACCTCATCCCCCACCTTCTAAATATGGAAGAGAACAGTCATGAACTGATAGGCCATGTGCTTGATATAATTCTAGGTTTCCTGGGAACACAGGCAGGAATGGACCATCACAAAAGTCCCTAACTACCTTAGCCTCTATTTAATACCAGATTTCCACTGAGGAAGCCATGGATCCATTTTCCCCAGTTTAAGGCCTTAGAGATTCTGAAGGATCCAGATTTATTCTAGGATCAAAAATGTATGCCTCTATTTAGTATAAGAGATTAACTAAGTTTACCATCACAAGGCAATCCAAGAAAACCTTTAGTCCTACAGGGATTTCTATATTTGGTTTTCTTTTTTTTTTTTTTAACATTTTTTATTGATTTATAATCATTTTACAATGTTGTGTCAAATTCCAGTGTTCAGCACAATTTTTCAGTCATTCATGGACATATACACATTCATTGTCACATTTTTTTCTCTGTGAGTTATCATAACATTTTGTGTATATTTCCCTGTGCTATATAGTGTAATCTTGTTTATCTATTCTACAATTTTGAAATCCCAGTCTATCCCTTCCCACCCTCCACCCCCCTGGCAACCACAAGTCTGTATTCTCTGTCTATGAGTCTATTTCTGTCCTGTATTTATGCTTTGTTTTTGTTTCTTTGTTTGTTTGTTTTTGTTTTTGTTTTATAGATTCCACATATGAGCGATCTCATATGGTATTTTTCTTTCTCTTTCTGGCTTACTTCACTTAGAATGACATTCTCCAGGAGCATCCATGTTGCTGCAAATGGCATTATGTTGTCGGTTTTTATGGCTGAGTAGTATTCCATTGTATAAATATACCACCTCTTCTTTATCCAGTCACCTGTTGATGGACATTTAGGCTGTTTCCATGTTTTGGCTATTGTAAATAGTGCTGCTATGAACATTGGGGTGCAGGTGTCATCCTGAAGTAGGGTTCCTTCTGGATATATGCCCAGGAGTGGGATTCCTGGGTCATATGGTAAGTCTATTCCTAGTCTTTTGAGGAATCTCCACACTGTTTTCCACAGTGGCTGCACCAAACTGCATTCCCACCAGCAGTGTAGGAGGGTTCCCCTTTCTCCACAGCCTCTCCAGCATTTGTCATTTGTGGATTTTTGAATGACGGCCATTCTGACTGGTGTGAGGTGATACCTCACTGTAGTTTTGATTTGCATTTCTCTGATAATTAGTGATATTGAGCATTTTTTCATGTGCTTTTTGATCATTTGTATGTCTTCCTTGGAGAATTGCTTGTTTAGGTCTTCTGCCCATTTTTGGATTGGGTTGTTTATTTTTTTCTTATTGAGTCGTATGAGCTGCTTATATATTCTGGAGATCAAGCCTTTGTCGGTTTCATTTGCAAAAATTTTCTACCATTCCATAGGTTGTCTTCTTGTTTTACTTCTGGTTTCCTTTGCTGTGCAGAAGCTTGTAAGTTTCATTAGGTCCCATTTGTTTATTCTTGCTTTTATTTCTTCTAGGAGAAAATTTTTGAAATGTATGTCAGATAATGTTTTGCCTATGTTTTCCTCTAGGAGGTTTATTGTATCTTGTCTTATGTTTAAGTCTTTGATCCATTTTGAGTTGATTTTTGTATATGGTGTAAGGGAGTGTTCTAGCTTCACTGTTTTACACGCTGCTGTCCAGTTTTCCCAACACCATTTGCTGAAGAGACTGTCTTTATTCCATTGTATATTCTTGCCTCCTTTGTCGAAGATTAGTTGACCAAAAGCTTCTGGGTTCATTTCTGGGCTCTCTATTCTGTTCCATTGGTCTATATGTCTGTTTTGGTACCAATACCATGCTGTCTTGATGACTGTAGCTCTAGAATTGCCAAAGCATTACTGAAGAGAAAGAAAGAGGCTGGAGGAATAACTCTCCCAGACTATATTTGGTTTTCTTTGTTTCTCTCTTATTCCTGCTTTCTTCTCTTCTTATTCTTCTCCCAACTCATAAGAAATCTGGCATATGAATATATCAGAGCAAGTGTAAACAGAGTTTCCCAAACTGGATTTGTATTGCTCAAAATTAAGTTCAGTCCTTCTTGGTCTATATCTTCATAAAGTCCATTATTTTTAAGTAAAGATGAACTACCTCAGGTTTCCTAATTCATCATTTACCAAAGTCCTGAGGCTAGCTATACACCTTAACAGGAATAGTAATTTTACCTTAGTTACTTGTATGTATTCTGCTTACTTATCTGTAAAATGAGAAAAAATGATTTTTGTTTACCTGGATTTGAATTTGTGGTAATGATAAATTACTAGAGAATAGGACCCATGTTTTAATCATTCCAATATTTCTAGTACTCAGCTGGTCATACATACATGGCAGTTCACAATGTTAGTTGAACTGAATTAAAATAAGTTACAATATATGAAAGTTTATAAAATTTTAATCTCTTTAAATTTAACAGGTTAACAAGTACACTGATCATACTTAGAATTAACGACCAACTTATACAACCAATGAATTTGGAAGATAACAGTTTATGAATATAGCCATATTCAGAAGGAAAGTAACATCTAACCTACAGGATAACTTAAAATGACTTTTTACATGTATCAGGGAACTAGATGTATTTTTTTCCAAAATTAATGTTAGGTCAACATATTGGCTTAAATTCAAATTTTCCAGATTGTACCTAGTCATGTTTTCCTACTATACTCATTTTCCACACATTTCATTCTACCAAAAGACTCATAGCATGATTCCTTAATGAACTTTGAGGTAAAGAAATGATGTTGGGACCATCATTTGAGATGGTTGAGAAAGCTTCCAGTGTTGACCTCTGATCACAGATGTTATACCACTCAGTGTTGAAAGCATCTTACTTCAAACTATAATTAATTTTCTATAGTGTTTCAAATAATATATTCAACTTCTCATTTCTAATTAAGATTCCTTTTCCAGCTCCAAGTTTAAATTGTGTTCTGAAAGCAAGTTTTGTCAATTGCTTTTTCATGTGAGAAATATAATTATGAACTAAATTTTGTTAGTGTCACATTCACACTGTTTAGTAATAAAGTTGTGAATAAAAAATGAACAAAGACTCTTAATACACATTTAAAATGCCCCATTCTATAGGTAGAGTGGACCAATTCCAGAATACACTGATAATGCATAAGTATTCTGGTTTTCTCAAGAAGAAATACATTTCCTTGGTAGCTTTTATATAACCAGATAGCATACTGTAAATAAATCATTAAGAGGTTGAGTATAAGTAGAAAATAAAAACCTTACTTAAAAAAATGCACTGTAACTTGTTTTACTAACATCTGATGACAATTATTTATATTGTAAGTATTTGACTATAGATTCATCAAGAAAGGAATTTAAAACTTTGAGCAGTGCTTTAAAAAATAATAATGAAGACACTGATAATGTATGCCTATTGAATTATCACAGAAAAGAAAGATACTTAAAGGCTTTAGAGGTATGATGATTTCTGCAGGAGGGTTCCAATGTCCATTTTCTAGATTCTTAAGTATTAAGAGGCACTTGCAGCAAATGCAGCCATAGTAGCAATTTCTAAATTCTGGCTTTGTGAAATCTAGAAATTTCTTAATTCTGGCTCCATGAATTATAGCTGCAGGTGTCATAAAAAGCAGTTACCCTGATAGGGCAGTGTACTGTTTGATTATTATTCCTGAGGATCTATTCTGCAACTCTCTTCTCTAATTTTTCCAGCAGTTTTTAAACAACTAGTTCCCTAAATTGCTTCTTCTTGAAAATACCTTGTATGGCTTTATTTATTTCCTAGGCTGAACTCTAAATGACACATTATATGCTGTTCTGCTTTATAGAATACAAAAAAAATCATTGACACTAAAAGCAATAAAAAGAGAATGAAAGCTTGGCAGAGGTTAAGTCTGTCTTGCTACTCTTTGGTTCCTCAATGGGTTAAGTTGCCCAGTGGACACAAGATATCACCATGAGTATTAACCTGGATCCCTTGAGTCAGAAATGGGGCATTCCCCAGAAGCCTGGGAAGACTTGTGAACACACGTGGATATCTCAATTCCATGTATTCCTGGGGACGGACGGATCAAACAACTTGTACCAACTGGTGTCATCATGGAATTATGCTTAGCTAGTTGGAGGATTAGGATCTGAGAAGCTGTCACTATACTGAGGTGCAAGTGACAGATGAGTCAACAGGGCACCAGTTGTACTAAGATGGGAAAGAGGTGCTTCCTCTTCAACAGAAGGGCCATTTTTCCCATTAAAATGTTTTGAATTCTGAAGTAAATTATCCTGTTGTCGCTATTGTGGTTACCTCCCCATACGAACAGGAGAAGGGCATACTCGCCATCGTTGAATAATATCAATCAGCTACTAACCTTGGTCTTTTTGGAGCCTTTGGAGGAATGATACTAGTGGGGCTCCTGCACAGTAGCTGTGGGAGTGAGTGTATGATTTAAAGATCTTATATAATTCACTATTTTCAAGATTTTTTTTCTGCCTTTCTGGAAACATTAGATTAAAAATATAGATACATATCCAAGCAGTCTTCTACGTTCTGGGGACTCTCAAACTTTGCTCAGAACTGTAGGGGAAATCAAAGCTATAGTGATTAAGAAGATAACAAAATATATCCTATAAATGGGCCTTGGCATCAGACAGACCTAGAAGCTTGAATTTCTAGTCATTCACTTAGTAGTTGCGATCTGGAGAAGGGTTCTTAGCCTCTCTAAGCCTAAGTTTCCTGGTCTGAAAAATGGGAACCACAACACATTTCTCAGAAGACTGCAAAATGCAAAGGCATAATTATAGTCCTTGCACGTAGATGTTTGGTAAATGTTAATTTGTTCCTTTTTCCCCACTCTACTCTTTGTCACCCTCACACTGGTTTGCAAAAGAAATGCTTTTATAAAATGTCAAGGTGGGGAACTTGGAACTTTTACAAATATCTATTTATAGAGTTTTATACAGTTAGAGTTTTAGATGTAAATTAGAAATCAGTGTATGAAATGCAGGTAGAAGGTTTAAAAGAGCTTAGACTAAGTAAGATTTTAGAAACAAAGTTCAGAAATTAAAGAAAACTTTCAGGTAATGTAGACTCCTTTGCATATTTGCTCTCTTTCTATAACACGGTAACAATTTTAGCCATTGGAATAATATCTTTATCAATAAAATTTTTTCTTCCCATAGATATATTGCATTCCAGTATTTCTGGCAATGATGTGCCAAAGGAAAAAAAAATTGGTACTTGACTCATTAATGGCCAATCAAGAGGCTCATGTCAAAATGAAAAGAACTGACTTGTAGCTAGCCAGTCAATGGACCTTAACTTGAAAACTTTTCTGATAATTGTCCATACATTTTTTTAAGGTTTTTTTTCTTTTTGAGGGAGGGAGGTAATTACACTTATTAGGCTTATTTATTTATTTACTTATTTATTCATTTATTTTTTAATGGAGGTACTCGGGATTGAACCTAGGACCTCAGGCATGCTAAGCACGCTCTCTACCCCTTCTACGTTTTTTTTAATTGTGGGAATTTTTTTCCATATCTGCTTGGCAAAAAAAAATCTTTTCTATTGATGGAACTCTACATCAGCTCATCAGAGAAATTGTCAGCCTGCAAAATGCCATTCATGCTCTCTAGATGGTCTGTCAGCCTGCAGAGTTCCTCACTTTTTCTACCACAGGAGCATCTCTGAACCTCTTTGGAAGCACTGCATGGTATTCATGAATCCCCAGAGCTTCCACTAGAGAGTTCCTCTCATGTAGAGTGTGGGCTGGGAGCCAGACCCAAGTAGGACAGAATTCTTCTTCCTCTACTAACTTACTGCAGGATGCCAGGCCCCTTACCTATCCTCAGAGCCTCAATTTCTCCATATGTCCTCAAACATGGGACTAACACCTTATAGGGATACTGTGAGGATTCAATGAGACAATATAAGAAAACCATTTCTTACACACAAGAAGTGCTCAGGAAATGATGACTGCTATGTAGAGAATAGTTCCGGTTGATGTTCATGGAGTCCCATACCTAGGACTGGTCCTGGGTGAGGAATTGTCAACCATTCCCCCACTGGGAATGCTAAGATGAACTGGATTCAGTACATGAAGTTTCAGACTTCCCACAAATATTCAGTTTCTTTACTGATCAGTACAGTTTTTCATTAGTGACAAACAATCAGAATTCTGACCAAAAATGAGAAAGGACAGATGTACATAGTTTGGTATTAGCTCCCCAATTCAGTTTTTTTTTTTTTTTTTTGGAAGGACAAATTAAAGAATTATCATTTATCCATACAAGTTGGTTGTGTTGAGCAGCTGGGGAAATTCTATCTTCATTCCAACAGAGTCTGTGCAGATATCTGTTGATTTTGTATGCATAAAAAGCAACATTCCTGAAAGCTAGCCTCTAAGTAGGAAAGGTAACAGAGCATGGATAGATACTGGGAAACTAACTGGGAATTGACCCTATTCTAAACTTCTGACTTGTCTAAGAAAGGCAGAATTTATGTGTATTTTTAATTAAATCTACTGTCAACCCTACATCAGTTTTACTTTTTAATTACCCTGTGTGAGAAACCCTACTGACTTTCGTATATTTTTAAACTGTGCTGTAAAGATTGCACTGAGCACTGATTTAACCTCCCGTTAGCTAGATCTGTTTGGGCATTCACCCAGGGCCATTCACTTGCATAAGTGACATTTATTAAAGTTCAGCATTAGAAGACACTATATTTCATATTAAACATCTTATCATCAAAAGTACAATCACATTTTCATAACAACACACCTAATGCTTCAGAAGCCTTTAGATCACATCTCAACTCATTACACATTCCAAAGGAAGAAAGTGACTTTAAAAGCTTCGTATTTCTCATTGTGTTTATTTTCACATCCACTTACTAAGACTGGACCATATTTCAGAGTTTCATGAATAGTGAAGGCAGATTTCAAGGAACATCAGAGTTATGATGGCATCTTTAACTTGACATTCATAGAAGAAGCTGAAAGTACACGCATGGCTGGTTTTATCCAGAACTGCACTTAATTTAAATACAGCTCTTTATTTTTCCCTGAAGTGTCTGCTGTATTTGATATATTTTCAGTTTCCATAAGATGTTTATACCTGCTCAATATCGAGGGCATTACATACTCAGAATAATTTAAGCCAATTTGATGAACCTATTTGAATAATGATAAAACAAAGAAAGCCAGCAGAATCAGAAAACGACAGCATTTTAGAGCAAAAAGAACCACTTTATTCCCTCACCTCCCTGTACTTAGTCCCAAAGGTAAAGCCTTTGCCAAGGTCCTACAGGTAGTGGCAGAGCCCAGTCCAGAACCAATGGCTTTCAAATCTTAGATGAATGCCCCTTCCACAGTGCCATGCTGCAAAATATGTAAAGTCAAGTGTTATTTCTACTCATCATGCATGCTCTAGCGGTGCTAAACTGCAATGTGTAAATAACTGATTAGTGCACTAAGGATATCAGTAACCACAATTAATATTCCTTTTTCATTGTTATTTTGCTCAGATATATTTGAATTAAAATTGAGTGCTCTACTATAAATCTGTAGCCTTAAAGTCCTTTAATGACATCAGTGTCTATTGCTATCTGCCTGTAGGTTTCCTTCAGCTACATAATCATCCATCAGCCTATGTAGTCATCAGCAAGCAAACTTTGGAAACTTGGGTAGATCTGAACCTGGTAGAGTCCTAATTCTTTCTGTTCAAAAGTGCAGAAGTGTACAATGAAGTGTGTTGACTTTCTTATATCCAACAGGGTTGCCATCTGAAGTAGTGCAGGGAGCAGATTCTGGGCTCCCTGGAAGGTGAGCTATTTTTCATTGAAAGTGATGATTGGCTTTTCTGGAGGCTGAAAAATGCCTTCGCACACTCATCTCCAATTCTTCCTTGGGCAGCTGCTGGAACCATTGAAGCCCAAGTGTGTACATACCATCTACTGTGGTTCACAAATCCAGATATCCTACAGAGAGTCCTCCTCTTATAAAGAGGAAACAGAAATACAAACCAAAAGGGAAAAAAAATCAAGAGGAAAAATTGGGTCACAACCACAAAAAAAGCCAATCAAGTCAAAGAAAAGGGAATTTTACGTGATGTTCACTGTCGGTGTTTATTACTTTTCTTTTGTGCCAGATATGTTCCTTTATTCTAAAGCTGGTGCCCTGTGGTGTCAAATGGAGAAATCAATACAATCTCTTCTAACGTTCCTTGACTTTCCATTTTAAGCAACATTTTGAAGCCATTACTCTCCTGTAGAGCACTCTGTCAACCAAATCAATGAATGTTACTGTGTGACCAGGAAAGATGCATTCATTTTGTTCAACGAAAAAATGAAAAAAAATCTACTGTACTCACGTATATGACATGAAACTAGATCTTAATATTCTCAATGATAAAAGGGTGGGGGCAAACCTAATACAACTTTCTATGAAGAAACAACACATTTTAAATAAATATATCAGTCAGGCATACATCTGAATGAGTAAATGAGTAGAACCCTTTAAAGTATTTGCTACTGCTCAGAAGCTTTTGAATTTTTTCTTTTGGCCTAGCTTTTCAGGGCAGTTTATAAATCTCTTAAGAAATTTAGTTTCATTTGTTTATAGATTTCCTTCTTTTTTGGCCAACAGTGCTAATAACCATATTTATTCTCTAATAACCTGCATTCTCAACACTTAGCACAAAATATAATTAGGCTATTTTTAAAAATCAAATTCCTTTTCAAAGAACAAAAATCTGGCAACTTGGTTCTGAAATAATCGTGAAAGAATATGATTCACGCTCTAAAAGGAACTTCAAAAAAGAGCTTCTAAATGGATGATTCATTTTTGAAGCAATAAAGTTAAAGTTGAAACAGAAGGCTAATATACAGCTGTTGCAAATATTAGTTTAAAATAGAGTTGGATCTTATATCTCTCATCCTATCCCTGGATGCCTACCTACAATTCAACCTACCATCCCAGAACAGAGGTCTATATTGTGTAAAGATATTCTGAGCACTTAATCATGTTCTGGACAACATTCAACTCAGAGAATTTCATTTCACTGGAAGAAGATGACTTTAGTTTTTCGGTATTTCACAGGTTGATTCCACTCTCCCTTCTTACCATATGCTTAGAACTGTAACTTGATGATAGAAATTATGAGTAGATTTATTCATGCTCACAAAAAAACACATTGCCTTGTTGAATACTACATTTTCACAAGCTTTAAAAGCATTGATTTTTGCTTAAGAATTGAAATAATTTTTCCCATGAAGTACACTAGAAAATTCTGCCATAATTCTAGACTTTTACAGATATATAGTCACCAGCCTCTTTCCTCTAGTTCTCTCTGACCATATTCTTAAATGGGATTATATAATTAGGGGAAAGGGATGTTGACTTTGCATAGCTGTTCCTTTAAGTGTGTTGGTAACTGCTCTTCTTAAAAGGAAACAGTTCCTGTAACATTTTAAGAATCCGCTGCTATTTGCTTTTCCATGAAAGACAAAATAGCATGATAGAAAAAATTTAAAAAATATATTAGAAGCCTTACAATTTTATTCTTGACAATGCTTTTTAACATGGCTTAGTTATACTAACTTCAAGTGCTTAAATATGCAGAAACATCATTGTGAGTTACACCTCAATCACCTCTTTCATAAAAGTAATTTCTTTCATATTTTAAATCGATGCTTTTCATCTTATTTGCTTTTTATGGAAGAGTTTTAGACCTTTAGATTTATTGATGTTTATCTTTTTCTTGGTATACCGTGGCATTTCTTTTGGTTTCAAATAAATTTAAAATATTTCCCAATAAAACCATCTCACCAAATGACAAAGTATGGTCTTGGAAGAGAAATTTAATTTTAACTACCTTCCATTTCGTTTGGAAACTTTAAAAATTGGTCATTGAAATCTGTCTTCATGTCATCTGGTATAAAGGAAAAAGTTTCTACAGTTTATATCTATGCTCATACCTGCGTCAATCTGCAATAGACACTAAGGATAGAAAAAAAACAGAACTTCATCAATAAGTGGAAGTGATCATTTTTTCTCATATTTAAAAAGCACAGTCAATGTAATCATGGTTGATTATAGACTCAAGAGTTAACTATATGAAATCATTATGTTCAGTAGAATATTTTTACTCCATTTTTATTTTTTAGACATTTGAAAATTAATCCAATACTTTTTGTATTAATTCCACAAATTTCCCTCATATATTTTTGAATCTATATTACCCAGAGGCAGTGTATGCGGCCTTAACTCTGTGCACTTAACACGCTATGCAACAATTCCACCTAATCTCTAATGGGTGCTGCCAAATTAGTGCTTCTGAAATTATCTTTTGGATACTACCAAGGTAACCTAAATTCCACTTGATATATGTTCTAAACTCTTTTAAATCCTTTATCTGTATACATTTTTCCTAGTTAGTCTTTATTACATTCCAGATTACAACAGTTTTGTCTCATTATTTACTCATTTCTCCTAGAGTTCCATTACACAAAAATCTTATATAGCCTAAAATCTAATAATAGAGAGGTTCATTTTCAGTATTCATTATTTAGAAATTAAAAATTAACTTTCACTTTAGGACATCAGGATCCTCTTAAGACCTTTAGCCCACCCCTCATAAATTGTACAGTTAGCAACTAAAAGACAAATATATTTAGGTACAAATTTAGGTCATTAGTAGATAAGAATCATGTGACTGACTTATATACTATGGAAACTATCAAAAGTCAGTTCCTAAGGATCTCTTCTCCATAATTCAATTTGAAAGAATGATGAACTGATCTCATTGGAGCCTCTGTGTGTGTGTCTGTGTGTGTGTGTGTGTGTGTGTGCACTAGTGCTCACTGTATGCCCAACAGTCCTGTCTCTGTGACCAAGTCCTACCTTCTATGCCTAGAGACTCCACTTTATAAAATAAACTTTTGAGGAATTTTGTTCTGGGAGAGGGTTCTGGGAAGACAAAGTGACAAAACTAAATGCAGTCAACCCTTTTTATGGGGCAGGGAGCAGACCAGTAGAGACTTGGACTGACCACCTCCCTCCCAGGCTTAGCTCAGAAATCAGCCAGCAGTCAGGCCCAGACCTCCTTCAGAGGGAGGTATAGGAGCTAAGCTGTCCACAATTAGATTTGGATGAGTGCATGTACATATGTGAGGGGAGGGAGTCTCTGGAATCCTAGCTCCAGAACTCTCTCTTACTCAGTAGGCACTAAGGAAATCCAGCTCCAAAACTTTGTTCCTTTCTTTTTCATTATAGTTGGTGTTGATGGAGTAATATTGGTGGTAGTAAGCAGAATTACTCAGCTGGATTTAGCCTTATTAAAAAAGTTAAACCACCCTTACATAGTTACAATTTAACCAGAATTTTGTTTCCATAACCTTTTCCTGTTAGTAGATTAAACTAGAGGTATACATGTTAACATACGCATGCATAAAGGCAGTGACTTGCTCTTTAATAATACATTTTCCTTTTATGGTGCTGGGTACATGAAAACCAATGAGAATTATTTGACCCAAAAGAATTTGTAACAAATACTTAACTCTATACTTAACAATATACTGGATACATATGTAAATTTCTAAACAATGGCAGGATTTTTCACACTACTGACATATTTTTGCTGCACACTCTTTGATAATGTCTGAGCGTTTCATTAAAAGATATACTTAGTGACGCTGGTGGATTGTCTAGGTCCAATTGATCAGTATAAAAGTGATAGGTAATATAAGTCAGAATCATCTCTATCATAGATCTTAGTTTTTTTTTTTTTTTCCACTTTTGTGCCAAGTTAAGAGCATTGTTAGTGAATGGTATTATTGGAATTGGCCATTAGGAGTGGTGGCTACGAATTCAAAGAATAATTGTTTGATCACAATATTCAGATTCATTAAGTTTCTAATCATCTCCTTTATAGGAGCTATTCAGGGATTTCTAATTAAATTTATGACCTTGTACCAAAATCACATCAGGAACCTCTTTATGTTTACTCATAAAAGCCTAGTTATTCTACTCTTAGATTTATTTTGCCATCATAGTATTTCTTCGGTACTCTAAAGAAAGATGACTTATTTAAGAAGTTAATTAACTAATGAAAAATTTACTCCTATTATCTTCATATTTAATTAAGACTTCTTATCTGTGTCATCACCTTAGAAAGGACCACAAGTATTCGTGAATGTCAGCCTCTTATCTAGTTCCCTCAGCTTTTAAACATTAAGAAAGTGCCCAGACTCTTTATTCAGTATTTCAGATCTCCTTTCTTTCATGTCACAAAAGATAAATCCACACGGCTGCACTGACAACATCACAGCTTTGAAAATGCGTCCACCCGTTACCTTATAAATAGTTCAGTCACTTACTTTAATCTATCTTCCCCTGCCCATCACTCTAACGTCAAACTTACAAGTTTAAGGATGCACTTTTCTCAACTTCTACTTTTAAAGAAAGAGTCCAAAAGTCTATTCACTTAACTAACACACACTGACAGCATTTGGACTGACAAGATGTCAATCAATAAGCATTCTTATCTAGGAATGTTTGATAGTGGTGCCCTGGTATTTCGTTTTGATGAACATTCAGTGTTAGCAGTGGTAAGGGTCCACTCGTTATAAGAGGTGTGTAGGTGAAAAGAATTGGGTGCTGAATTATCCATTTCACTTCTCTTGGTATTTTTAGAATTTCAGTACAGTCATCCTTAATCCATCATACCTTGTACATAGTTCTTGTAGTTCAACCCAGAAACTAAATACATATATATATATATATATATATATATATATATATATATCCCATTTATTAGTTTCATTTATCCAAGCCAAGTTTTTCTTTCTTTAATATCAACCTTTCAGAGCTCATATTTTTTAGTTTATTACAGTTTAGAACAAAACTAAAATAAAAGGAATACACAAAACACCTACCGATCAAAGCTTCTGGAGATTGAAAAGTTTCTGGAGGTCATGGAATATACCTTGAAGGAAATTGATTTTGTTATCTATCTAGGATCTAGGACCCAGATTGAGAAGTCTTTGGATTGTCCTAAAATTAATATAAGATTCTCAAATGAGCTGAAGCAGGTACTAAAAAGTTGATTTGTGAATTTTATCATTTTACCAATTCCTCTCTTTTGAAGAAGTGCCTGCTCATGATCAGTGATTGTTGTTTGTGGATTTCTACAGGTTGTATATGAGAAATTTGTACCGAACACTCAACACCATCACTTTCTAAGAGTTACAGAATATTTAGCTTTACTTTCTAACACATAATTTCCTTTTCACCTGTGAGACTCCCCTGCTGCAAACCAGTGAGGAGATTGGGAGTCACTGTGTAGATTCTATTTACAAAATAGCTGTTTCAGCTAATGAATTGAATTTTCATTCTTATGTCTCCCTGTGTAGAATTCTACCCCAATCATAACTCATTATGAAATCACCAACCTCCGGGATTAGAATTAAGATTTCTCAATACTAACATGAGAAGAAAGTTAGGTTTTACAGCTTGAAACTCACAAGTATCTTCTGGCTACATCATCATTATAAACCACTCAACTGCAGTTATAAAAGCTTTTGCATTTAAAACTTCCATATCTCAAATCAACCGTCTATTCCAAAAACCCACCAAAAAAAAGTCACTGCAATTTAACTTTTCTTTTAAACAATGGATGTATAGCTGAACATTTATCTGTTAACATAGGGAAAAAAAATCATCTGTTGTACTCACATGGCACTGTGCGGAGGTAGAGGTTGTCACGAATGATTTGCTGCAGTTCGTGGTCCACAGAACCCTTCTGAAATCGTAAGTTGAGGTAGTGACGAAGATCCTTATCAACAATTCCTCCTAGAATAATAAAGCTTCTTAATAAAGGAAGCTGGAGAATTTTTAAGCATGTAATTTGATTCTGTCATAAACCTATTTAAAAGATGCATCATTTCATATTGCTATTTTGACTTTCTGAAACATTTACTACTCGTAATAATAAAAGATAACATTCACTAAAATAATAATTGTTCACCAGGTGTGTGCTCAGTGTTTTATATGCATTCTTTATTTTTTATTTAGAATGAAGTTTGTGTTGTAGCAAAAGATACCCATTACTCCTGAAATAATATTTAAATGTCACAATGTGATAGTATATCTCATTGCATGGCTAAAAAAGCCTTTTTTACTTCCCACTCTCCCTTTCCTCCAGACATTCTATGATTTTAACTACACTAGATATCTTATATAAATGGAATCATGCACTATTTGCCCTTTCGTGACTGGCTTATTTCACTTAGCATGTCTTCAAAGTTAGGAAAAAAATTGAAAGTTATTTAAACTTACTCTGTATTTAGATAAGTACAGTGATATAAAATATTAAAAGATTTATACAGATAGTAATGCTTTACTCTGTTTCTAAAATAAATCAAAGTAATTTTTATGTCATATAAAATATGTGCAGATATTTTTAACTAGATACAAGGTTTGAAAGATTTAGGTATGTTTTATTATCATAATTATCATGTTATTATTATAGAAATAATTTTGAGTTTATTTGCCATTATAATCTAATTAAAATAAACTGGGCTATAGGTGAGAGAATCAATTCTGTAAATCTATCCAAGATCAATTTCATTTCATATTTAAAGATAATTACATTAAATTACAAAGATTTATCTACCTAAGGTCCTTCTTTTTATACTTGAAAGAATGAATTATAAATAAAAGTAGCTGTAAAAATAAAAATAAGAATTCCTAAAACCCTTATCTTTTCAAACACATTATGATAATTGGGCCAAGGCAAACAGTTAAAGATACAGGAAATAGGACATCTGTAACAGTTACAAAAATCACATTCTCTTTAAATCCTTTGAACTTCAAAATTACAATTCATCATCAATCTATTTGCACCACCAAGACCATGTAAAACAGCATTATGTGGTTGTACTTACCTGCAACACAGACAACTTTAAAACAAATAGTAGTTAACATATTTGCAAACTACATATTGCTACATTTTTGAAGTTCCCAAATCTATTGCTTCTGTTGCCTCTAATCTGCTGGCACAGCCTTAGCAAGATGCCACATGAAACAGTATGGCATAACGGAACTAGCAAAATTCTTACTCTCCAACATTTCTCCTTTTTCAGTCAATAGTGTCAATTTATTTTTCTATTCAACATAATATGATAACAAGAAACAAATGACATCAAAAGAAAACTCACTGCTTATTGAGTGCACATACATATTACAACCAGAATGCTTGCAGATATCATTTTCCAAATTCAAAATTATTATTTTTTTAGTTAAAGAAGCAGAGGAACAAGAAATGAAAGTCACCTGAAATCACCATCACACATATTAATCACCTATTTTTTACATCTCTAAAGCCCTGTATTTCCATGGGTTGGACTTGCTGACATCATACTGAATCAGTTAAAAATTAGAAATCTTGAAATTCTGTAATTCTGTTTGGTCTTTCCCAGTCAGATCTTCTGACATGCCCACTCTCAATAATTGACTACAGCTGCAGAGCAAAAACGTGCCTCTTTTCAGCTGTCGTTCTGCCGACTTCTGAGTCTACAGGAACTGTAGCCATCTCTCTTCTCTTTTTCTTTCTGTCCAATATGTGGGACATGCCAAGTGATGAGATGCTTTCTGGCAGCCTGAGAAAATGCTAACTATAGAACAACAGATGTAGTCTGTCCACTAAAGTAAGCTAGAGAATCACTCACCTAATGTAACATGGATAAGCTCACATTTTGTACTCCAAGATGCTTCTTGTCCCTGAAAATACATTATCGATTTAAACTACTTCTACTACAAAAATACCACATTAGCCCTCTCAAAACTTTGATTACATATGAAAACAACAACAAAAAAGGCTGTCTATTCATTCAATGACTGGCTATCTTTTTTACATGGAAAAACCTGCAGAAGCTTCTGAGAATTAATACAAAACTTCTCTCATTAATTACAATGAATTGTCATAAATGATCACATTTGTTTTGGAAGCTCTTTTTTTGGCCTCATATTTCACAAATACTTTATCATCCTTCACAATTTATCATAGCATCTTTCATGTAAGGCAATTTTATTTACCCACTATCCTTATTATGGCAAATTCTGCTGGTTGCCTACCCAATATTCTTTCCTCTATTATTTTCTATTTAAAAAACCTTGATTTAGTCTCAGGCCCAAACAGTCTCAGACCCAGGAAAGGAAGGGCTTTCTTTACTCACTGAACTAGACCTGATATCTGATATCAAGACCCTTCTCATCCAGTCCTTCCTGGATAGACTGGGTATTCCTCTTTGGGACTCCCATGGCCCCTCTGCTCTCTATTAGACTTGATAGTCTGACCACAAAGTGACATGCATAAAGAAAAAAATCATGCTGAGGATACTGGAATAAAAGGTGGAAACAGCTGGGTCCCCGATGGCTTCACTGAGCAGCTAAAATAATACAAGCAACTACATACTGTAAGATGTCTTGTTATAAGAGAAAAAGTAAATAATCATTCTCTGAAACTATTATGAGTTTCTGTTGTTTGCAATTTACATCATCCCAATCAATATATTGTGTACATAGAAATGCTTTACATATATGTATACATAATATGTGCATGTACACATTTAAAGGTATATTTCTCCTTAATTAGAAATTTCAATTAGAGAAGAATTAAGCAACAGATAGTGGGCAAGGGCTGAGTTAAAAAATAGAGCCTGGGTCTTAAGACTACCTGATTTCTGGTATATATGTTAACATTTTAAAGCAAGCTAAAAAATGAATTCTGCATACTGAGTGTTCAATAAATGTTATCTATGATTAAAATAAAGAAATATTCTGCTGTCTTATTTGCCATAGTTATAATTTTTGCTTTTATCAATACTGTTTGTAGAGTTTCTGTTTTGTCATTTGTTAATGATACCTAGATTTGGTAGCTTATAGAATACCTACATCAATTGTTCTGCCAAGCATAGCACTATCAAGTTCACCATGCAATGGCATGTCTTAGCCATTGTACTCTTCTTAAAAAAATCCAGTGGTTCTTGTTTACTATTATATTTTAATAATTACTGAGTTATTTCATTTAACTGTGATACAATTTTATTTCCTTTATTTTACAAAGTAAAACAATAGAATGAAAGATACAATACCTTCTCAAATTATACATTTGCCAATGAGATATCTGGAAAAAATATGAAGCCTATGACTCTGCTTCTAAAGAACATGTACCTAATTTTCATAGTCTACAGTCTGAAAACCAAACTTCTTAGTCCACAGTAATCAAGTACTTTCTCAACATGACCCCAAACAAGTTTTTCAATTTGATATCAAAATATAATTTAAGAAGAACCCTTGGGAGAGAACTTACTCCAAATTCTTCATATTCAAATGAAGAAACTGAAGCTTACACAAATTATTTGGCACTGGGGTGAGAGCAAAGATGGGGTATGGAGTGGGAGAAGCATCAGGAAGAAACTCCCATGGATTATTTGGGGGAAAACCTCCAAATGTTACCAGTTGAAAATGGTGTGCATCTCTACAATTTCCACAGTTTCCTGAAATGCTCCCAGTAGAACTGCTTTGTTCCCTCTACCACTTGAATGCCAAGAGAGAGGAAGCAAAGGAAGAAGATGCTGCCTGGCTCAGATGGACAGAATCTTCTTGGCATGTTCCTTATGACAAATTGTTTGCTCTAGCCTTGTAGCTAAAGTCAGACACTTTTCCTAAGGTTGAGGGAGAAATACAAACAGGCTCTATCATGTTTGTGCCAAAAGTCTGATTGCTCATAGCTAGCAAGAATAGTCCCATCCCTCATTTGTTGGCTCAAATTTTCCTGTCCCTTGTAAACTAGGGAGAGAATTTACTGATTGGAATGGTGTTGGGTGTGTAGCAAGAAGAAGGTGGAGATGATGAGCAAGCCAAATCTGGTTCATTCTGATGTCATCTATTCATCCTGTGCTTCAGACAAATGAGGCTACTCTCACATTCTACTGGCCTTATTTATTTTTCCTTCTCTATACCTCATTTATTTCCATTCACACTCCACAAGATGCTGAAATGGGCATTTGATCTTTGTTTGTTTGTTTGTGCTTTATCTTTTGCACCCATCATTGTGCTTTTTCTTTTGGTAAACAGCACCCTGATTTCCTTTTTGAAGTCATCATATCTGTCTCATTCTGCATAAATGTAGTTAGACTTTTAGTTAATTTCCCCTGGTCTTACTCTTAGCCAATTAAAGTTTCTTTTCCAGGACTTGGCTTTGTAAGTGAAGTTACCCAAGGATGTGCCTGCAAGTGCATGCGTCCTGACAGTAGCACTCTGAAGAGCTTGCCCATAAATTTCACTTCCTGGACATATAGAACTGCCCTTTTCCGTATTTTTCTAGACAGTTTCTTCAATTCCCCCTTGGTTGTTTTCAACTAAAGAAACTTCATGGATAAGAATGCCTTCTCTTTGATACTACCAGTGGAATTCCTATCCATCCTTCAGCTTAAAATTATCCTCCCCTTCGCCTTCCTTGTGATCTTTTGGCAAGAAATCTTTCCCTCCTCTGAACTTCTATGTCTTGGTCGCCCTTCTTAAACATTTTGCACATTCTAACAGGCCACACAGTAGCTAGTGGATCTGCTCTATGTTGTGTATTAAACTGTAAGCTCCCCAGGACAGGGAATTTCCTAATCATTTTATATCTTTTTCCCTTTCCTCACTTCAGTCTCTGAAGCAGTATCTTCTGAACATATGAGGCTCTGAAATGCGTGCTAAATAAATAAATCACAAATGCTGGAAAGAATGCTACATTGCAGATTTGGAAACTGACTTTTAAATACCACTCCAACGCTTACTCATTAAGTGGTCTTGCACAAATCATTTAATCATTTCTGGGCCTCATTCTTCTTATCTGTAAAAGGTGAGTCAGTTTGTGCTGCTATAAAAGAATACCATTAGACTGGGTGGCTTAAACAACAAATATATATTTCTCACAGTTCTGGATCCTGAGAAGTCCAAGACCAAGGAGTTGTTAGATTGGTAGATCACTCTTTGGTGAGGGCACTCTTCCTGGTCTACAAATCCTTCCAGCATACAGATGAGAAAGAAATCATCTTTCTAATGTTACTTCTTATCAGGGTACTTATTCCATTCATGAGAGTTCCACCCTCATGACCTAACAACTCAAAGGCTCCACCTCCTAATACCTTCACAATGAGGGTTAGGATCTCAGCATATGACTTTTGGAGGGGACACAAACATTCAGATCATAACAATAGTTGTAGAACCAAATAAGATCTCTCTGCTGGATCTAAATTCTATACTTCCATATAAAGCATTTACTAAATGTACCTTATAGTTTGGGGATTTTTTTTTGGTAATCAGACAACTGAATTATTTTATTAGTTATAAGTTTAGCTCACAAGTTAGTTATAGCTCATAAGAAATAAAGCCATGGAAAACAGTAATTTGAAAAGATACATGCACCCCAATGTTCACAGCAGCATTATTTACAATTGCCAAGACATGGAAGCAACCTAAGTCCACCAACAGATGACAGGATAAAAAGACACACACACACACACACACACACACACACACACAAAGAGAGAGAGAGAGAGAAAAAAAAATACTACCCAGCTATAAGAAAAGAATGAAATTTTGCCATTTGCAGCAGCATGGATGGACTTGAAGGGCATTATGCTAAGTGAAATAAGTCAGAAAAAGGAAAATACTGCATATCACTTATGCATTGAATCTAAAAAAATACAACAAACTAGTGAATATAACAAAAAGAAGCAGACTCACAGATATAGAAAACAAACTAGTGGTTACTGGTGGGGAAAGGGAAAGGAAGAGGGGCAAGGCATGGGTAGGGGAGTCAGAGGTACAAACTATTACACATACAGTAAGTTACAAGGATATATTGTACAACACAAGGGATATAGTCAATATTTTATAACAACTATAAATGAAGTATAACATTTAAAATTGTGGATCACTTTACTGTACACTTGTAACATATAATATTATACATCAAGTATACTGTAAAAAAAGAGATAAAAAGAAAGAAAGCCATGGATAACCTCCCTTTGCTACTGTTTTTTACTACTGAATTGTCCAAGAAGCTAAGATCACCAATAGGAAATTGATTTCATATGTTGGTACTGTCAAAAAAAGTAGTAAAATATTCAAGCAAAGCAGTCTTTAAGGAATTGGACTAAGAAGGGGAAAATCTAACCATTTGCCTTAAGATATGCCTATGAGTAGTTGCAAAATATTTTATGTTATTTTCTTGGATATTGGGGAAGTTGAGGAAATAGGAAAACATTACTGGGTTTTGTTGCTATGTTCCTTTTTCAAAATAGTTTCTGCTTGGCTCATCTTAAAAATGGAGAAATAAATCACAGAAAAGTTGATTGATTCTGTTAAGATCCACAGCCACAAAATAGATGACAGACATATCTAATCCAGCCTGCTGGAGCAGACTCCATCCCCTTTTTAGGTGAAAAATTGTGTCTTCAGTTTCTGATGATCTAGAGGTCCACCTCATTTTCAGGTGGCTAGAGTATGGTACCAAATTGCTGGATGCCTTTGATCTGTACTAGTCTTTCTATAAATTATGAGTCAGTAAAGTTGTTCTTCCCTAAATAATTCCCCTTTCCCTATTTTAAATAGAGGCACACATAGAAGGCCCATGGTAACTCATTGCAGATGCCATGGTTAATTGCTTTCCTATAGCTGAAAATATTTAGGTATATGAAAGTTTGTAACCCTTCCATATTTTATTCATAATATTAGAGTTTAGTCAACCCTTTTAATCATGCTTTAATATCTCTCTGTGTTGTTTTTCTTCAAAATTTTAGTGGTATCACATATTTTGTATAAGAAATGCAATAACAAAAGAGACAAAATATATTAAACAGTTGCAGATCATTAGTAGATTCAAAATTAGAGAGAATAACTGTTATTTCAGAAAAATGACAGAGATAAATGTAAGTAGCTTACAATATTCTTCAGCTCTATTGAAAATGGCTTTTTATCATTTCCTTCCCCTTACTATTTCACAGAGGGGATATTATTATTGAGTTTCATTTTTCATTGTTAGCCTTGGTCTCAAAGTAAATATTAGAGTTGTTCTTATAGTTATGATTATAGGTTCCCATGGAGAAGAGAAAATGAATACTCATTGTATGCCTGGAATCATGCTAGGTACTGTACATGTATTACCCAAAATTTCACAATCAAGAAATGGAAAAGATGGGCACATAGTTGAAAACAAACTTAAGCACATCTAAATTTTCTATAATGTCCCAAGATGGCTAATTTGGTATAGAATAGGGCATTTCCTATTAATTTCTTTGACTTACCTAACTCCTAAACATTAGATGTTCTTTATAAAAAGCAGGATGTCACAGAAATTCAGCTAATAAAAAAGATATATGGCCAAAAATAAATTGGCTTGAATTCAATACTTTTTTTAAACCAGAGATTATACCACTGTAAGTTTAAAAGAAAAAAAAAATAGTGGGATAGTTATGAGCGGGGTTTGAAGTCACTGAAGATTAATAAAACACAAAGCTCTAAGGTTTCTACATAAAGTTACTAGAGTTAAAAAAAGAAACTATTGTCCAAAACAGCTACATAATTCAGAAGGCAAAAATTTTTAACTTAGGGTCTTAGTTTACTGCCTTTTAAACTTTATTCCAAACTTTTAAGTGTGAATTTTAAAAGTGTAGTGATTAACAAAAACACAATTGTTTTTGTTCTTAGAAAACCCACTTTAAGAATATACTCCTATTAATTTAAAATAAGCAGAAAATAAAATGCTCATACTAGGTACACATTCATTTATAAAAGGAAAAGTGAATATGTGTAGCATATTTTAAAAAATCAATATTTGAGCTTATTTTGCTTTATATATTAAGCTACTATCTTCAGGTCAACTAAAAATCATATATACACATATATCAAACAATTATCTTTATACTTGAATAGAAATAATTTTGTTCTTAAAAGTAGATATAAAAACATAAATATTATATTTTGAAATATTCACTTTATTTTTTGCTAACATGCTGCAACTTAAAACTACCTCAACTCATCCCTTAAACTATCTCCAATAAAAGCCTACTAAAAGTATCTTTTTGAGATAAAGTAAACTTTCATTTTTACTGAACTATTTACTATTTGTTCTTAACAAGTTTTAGGAAAATGTTAAGTTACTATTTACCTAGGAATATATTTTGAAATCAAGAAAAAAACCTACAGGTTACAAACTTCATTGGAAATGAAGTTTTACTCTATTAAGGGAAGGATGACAACAGCGAGGAAGATAAGAACACATCTGACAAGGGGTTAAACACACACACACACACACACACACACACACACACAGTGCATGATTTCACATTTGGGAATGGTGTTAAAGTGGTAGTTGTGTTGACGAGAGCTGAAGGTTAACTATTTCCTGCGGGTAGACCCAAGAAACCAAAAATATTTTTATGTTGCACAATGTCTAATGTTCATCACAGAGCATTACCATTATATTACGATAATTGCTGGGTAGTAGGAACAAATATTGCTAATATTCCTTTATGACAAACTTCATTTTCCTGCCTAATACATTTTTATTTTTTAAAGCCTAGTACAGTGACTTATAATTGACTGGGACTCTATAAATATTAGTTGAATTACATTCCTGCTCGACTAATAACTTAAATGATTTTCCCAATAATGATAAATAGTTTAAAATGCATGAATGCAACCACAGTCAGTGTGATTTATAAAAGTTCAGAAATGTTCCCTGTCATAAAAGAGGGGTGAGCCATTCCTGTATATTTCTTTTCTAGGCTGATACTATGAGCTCTTTGTTAGTTCATGAAAGTGACTTTCATATTGTTCACCCTATAGTGTAAAACTCTCATTTGAATGAAATTTTACTTTCTTTTGTCAAATAATCACCTTTATACTTGAATAGAAATAATTTTGTTCTCAAAATTAGATATAAAAACACAAATATTATATTTTTAAACAGTCTGTTTATTTTATGTTTTTGGAAGTATAGATCCAAGAATTCTTAATATTTTTCTGGATAGCATCATCATTGATTGCCCCAGACATGTGTTTTTATTATATACTACTTAAAATCATTTTACAGCAAAGAGAAATAATGGTTTTTAAGTCTCCCCTCTGCATAATAATTTTTATAAAATAGTACAGTGATTTCTAGTTTTTGGTAACACTGTTAAAGATAATATCTAATTGCTGACTCTTGAAAAATCTGGAGAAATGCCTGAAATTATCATTAGTTTAAAAATAAACTATCCATTGATCTGAGAATGATTTTTTTATAATAAAGTCTACATGGCAATTATTAATTTTGTTAAGTAATAATAAAAATATTTGAAATAATTAATAAGGCAAGCAGCTGATTTTAGGGATGGTTTACTAAAGATAGGGTTTATATTTGACAGAAAAAAACAAGTGAAACCCTCATTCCTAAATACCAAGTTTTTTTGTCTGTTCACTTGGTTAATATTTTGGTTCACATATTACTCCTCACTCTACTTAAACTTGCTCATGTCTCACAACCCCCTCCCTATCATTTATTAATCTCCTACTCTACTTCTTTACACAACTGTTACCACTAGGTAAAATTATGTGACATATTTACTTGTTTATTGTCTAAGTTGTTCCTTAGAATGCAAGTTCCATGAGAGAGCAGAGTCTGTCACTCAGCAGGTATTCAATAGGTATTCACCCACTGAAAAATAAAATGGATGCAAATAAAAAGCATTTTTGGAGAGACTATAAATCAGTAATAGCACAACACAATAAGATCAAGTTATGTCTCAAAAATGCCTAATTTTCCTACATTAAATGTTTAATAGTGATTTATTTATATTAAGAGCTCAATTAATATCCACAACCATGAAGGGCAATTAGCAATTTTTATAAATTATGACAACTCTTTATATTTCAGTCACAATGGCTAATGGGTGGCATCTTGAGGTAAAGTTTAATGTCTTGATTAAAAATGTCTATATAAAAAATGTTCACTGAATTTGGCTTCCTGATGTAAAATGCATATTTAGTTTTTTCTATTAACAATAAAAATACCCTATAATCAAAGCACATTTTTCATAAGAAAAAATTTCTTTGAAGTTAATGTATATGATGATCTACGAGTATAGATTTTTATTTCCTGCTGTAAAAATTAATTTAGATCTGTCATCGAAAATTTCACCTTTAACAATCATCATATGGAAACTAATCATCAAATATAAAATAAAAACAATCCTTTCTATATTAAAGATACTCACATAAGGTGTGAAACTATGTAGAAAGTTAACTATGGAAGCATACTATCAAAATGTACCAGATAATGATGGCACCAACTCCAATACATCATTTTAGCCCTCAGCTGAAATTTATAAGTAAAGTTTCATTCTAAATAAAAATGAAAGGTCTTGACCCAGTGAATCATTATGAGAAAAAATGGATGCCAAGTGCAATTATTTTTAGTTTGTAATTTTTCATGCTTTAGCAGTATTTGCTAAACAAATATTCTCTATCATTTCTTTGACTTCAATCAACATAAGACTACAGGGAACATTACCCATTCTGAAAGTGCAAGATCAAATTTAGGTTTAAATTTATTTCTTAGCCTTCAATTTAGTATCGAGTGTTAAATTTTTAAAATACAGAAAAATCTTGAAGTTGAAACAATCCATCTGTGGCTTTTAGAGGATCTATTATTAAAATTAAGCCTGAAGCAAAGAACATTAGTCAAATGAAAGAGTTTCTAAACAAAATATTTAACACTCAAAATAGTAAGCATATGGTTAAGGACGCTGGAATTTCATTGGTCAGTCATATATTATTAAACGTGGCCAGGCAAAAAAATAACTGCACTTTCTAAAGTCTTTAGAACACTTCCATAGCTCTAAAGAACTTTTAGGTAGAACAAGCTACAGCTGGATGGAGTTATTTTGTTTACTATGACAAATTACTTCCCAGTGATGAGGAATGACTGTAATAGAAGACAGAAATTCATTGATAAGTACATCAGTTCTCAAATGGTTTTATCAAAAATACTAGAAGCCAGGAGATTTCTAAACTAGAAGTCCATGTTTAGATGATATGGTTGAAAGATGTTCTTAAATCTGCTCCATCTACAGAACTCTTATTTCTTCCCAGGTCTTTGTTTCTGTACTGGTGAAATAAGCTTGGACTCAGAACTTTTCTATGTATTTACACTGGAAATGTTCAGAAGGTAATGGACTTTGGGCAGATGTGCTTCAAAATGTAATTTTATTTAATCCAAGAAAAGTAAATAGTCTCATGCTTTCTAAAGACTTTATACCATTTGATCATCTGTGTGAAGCAAGTCTTTCCTCAAACTCAAAGAATCATTTTGGTTCTGAATTTTGTTTGTTTTCTTTTATATTTTAATTTTCATTAAAAATATTTTGGAATAAATATTGGAGAGGGGGAGAGAGAGAGAGAGAGAGAGAGTGTGTGTGTGTGTCTGTGTAAGACGTGCAAGTAAACTTTAATCTATACCTTAGGGACAACTAGCATTAAAGCACTTTAATGAAGACTCAACAGTCCAGAGGAGATTACTTAGGGACTTCAAATATTGTTTTCAAATCTACACTGGAATGTTATTAATTAGCATAAGGAATGTTAAAATGAAATCCCATTGCCAAAATAGTTTCAGGATAATAGTTAGTTAGAAAAATTGTCATGGTTTCATTATTAATGCATGAACAGAGCATAATAATTTGGAACAATAGTCTAAAAACACCCAGAACAAGGCTTTGTATCTTCTGGGTCAATTCTACATAGTATGTAACCCAGTGATGGTGGGTAAACCGTTTGATACTGTTCAGAAATTGAGAGTAAGAAATAATTTACAGCAATTTTTGTGAGTAACTTTATATCTTTGAGTTTGCAATCTAATGACAAACACACCAACAAAAACCATTAGGCATTTGCATTTTAAAATTTTTTCTAGTAATTTATTTTTTATTGTATTTTATGAAAGTACTGGTCTGCAAAGAGATTAGATGATACATGGAAACACACTATCCCAATTCCTTGCTAGTCTTATGTCCATGCCCCAAGCCTAAATACAGACTATTGGTCTTGCCATCATAATACTAACGAATGCTCCAAGGTGTGAACCTTTTATGCAGGGAGCTGTCATAGCACCTGAAGAATAAGGATGTTGTGCAACTGTTCTTTCTTTTTTCCTCTGCCTTATAATAAATGTTGAAATCTTTGCTCAAATTTGACCTTTCAAATGTAATATAATAACTTTTCAAATTACATTTCAATGCAATAACCCACTTGGCATCCACCTTGTGGTCAAGGAGATACACAGCCTGCACTTTCCTCCAAACTCTAATATTTACCCAAAAAATTTCCAAGTTGCTAAAATGCCAAATTGGTCAGGTCATTTAGTCACTTCTTTTCCCAATTCAATCAGCATTTTCCCCAGATCTCCAATTTTGAAACCCAGTAATTTGTAATTTGTATTTCTTGCCCTTTTTCCCCACAAATGGTCAGAAGTATAAATTCTTTATTGGGAAGGTAAATATAATCATGCACAATCTTTATGACAGAGCAGAACTGTAACTGAAATTATAAAACATACACAAGAAACTTTCTCCAGGGAGTTATAACTAAATCTTCACTCCCAGCTGCCTCACTGGTCAATTAGCCAGAGAATGGCCACAATGGCAGCTATCAAATGTGAACAATTCAATACTGACCATCAGCACATAATAAAAATCTGCTTATCCTGGGCCTTGGTCATGGTGAAAGTCTGCTTCATTTGTACTTTCAAATACAAAGGGTAATAATATGGCAGTAACAACTAGCAGCTTTCCTGAATTTAACTGCTATCTAATCTTGTACTACCTTCAAGAAAGATGAATTTCCTAATAAGGAATCAGGGCTATCAGCAGCTGACTAGAGCAGACTGGCAATCTGACTGATATCCTAACTGTAAACCTTAATGATCACCACTCAGATATTTAAAGTTCTGAAGTTGCCCCTACTAGGCTTATTACCAAAGGAAGCAATCACCTCTACAGATGTTTCTTGACACACAATAAAATGAAAGCATGCAATTCTTTTTATAAAGTATTTGTTTTGGAATAACTACTCTCCAGAAACATGGCCATTTTTGAACACTATATTCCTGAAAAAAGAAAAAACAAAGAAAAAGAAAAGAAAAAAGGTGATGCTGCCCTTGAACTTAAGGTAAATTATTGTTGCTCCACCATAAACTGAGTTTTATTTTCTGAGGCATTTGGAATGAAAAGCAGTGAAATTCTATTAACATTCTAATATGATTCATAATATATGGTTGTGAAGCTGGCCCTTAAGCTATTTATAAAAATAGGGGTTTATCTACCTAACATTATTAAAATAGCTTCCTTATTTCTCATATGACATAAACATCTTTAACATGACAACATTACCATGTTAGTAAATTAAAATATACAAAAAAAACCTCATGAATCACCTTTTATGTAATCTTTCTAAAAACAAGTAAAGGCATAATTATGTAAATTCCAAAAGAAAACTCTTTCAATCAACATCATAAGGTACACAGGAATCTGACTTAAGTATTGTTAAGATATTATAAAATATATGAAATAGGATATATACCTGCTCATGAAATCATTTTTAATTATTCTAGTTAATAAAATTATTGATTTTTTTTAAAGTAAGAAGACTCTTTCCTCCAAATAATGTAGAATTTCAGATTCAATCTGTATCTAGTTAGTTTTTTGAACCTAAATACAAATATGAAAAAGAATGTGATAGAAACTCAGTTTATAATCTGGTAAATTATATGAGAAAAATATAATTAATTTTGGCTTTAAGAAAACATTAGAATTTAACACTTTGCTAAATATTTTTCACTGTTAAGTCAGTAAATAGAATAATTTTAAATTATTTCAATAGGAAAATACATGAGAGGCCATGAAGTTTTATAATGCGTACATATGTGCAAAGCACTCATAGGAAGAACTGCAAATCAGAACATGAATAGCTAGCTCATAAATAATTCATACTTTTCTCAACCATCAAAAGCTACATTGTAAAGGTTGACAGATCAGTAAGTTAGGATGAACTAAATTAAATAAAACCCCACATGTATAAATCTTCACCATTTGCAAACACGCTCATATGTATTATCCCACTTCTCCTCAAAACATTAAAAGGTAAGCAAAGCAAAGCAGGTATCTTTATTCCTAATCTGAGGAAACCAGTACTCAAATAGGCTACTTGACTTGGAGAGTTTCACATAGCTGGTATGAGGCGATGTTTAATTCATCGGCGCTTTTGCACAATTCCTCCCCCAACCCCTACATGTTAGGCAGTGGGCATGTTTCTGACATGATTGCGAATCAATGATCCTGGTCCATGACTCACTGTTAAATTAATCTACTCTACACAACTTAAGATACCAGGATACTATTCAACGAAGTCAAGGTAGCTGTGTATATAGAGGGCAATTTCTGCTGTCTCCTCTTTGTTTAAAGCCTTTAAGTCTGGTTTAGGCAGCTACAGGGAGCTTAAGGATCTTAAATTCCTATCCCTGTAACACTGCAAACTCCATATTAGATTTGTAACACATGTCTTCATTTTCAGGGATTTCCCCCTGGGAATTCCCAATGCACAAAACAAAACTTAATTCCAGGAAATAAAGGAGATAATAGAGTAATGGATAGATAAAGTAGATGAGTTGAAAAAGAAAGAATGAAGCACAAATCAAAGAATGAAAGAAATGATTGCTGGAGGTAAATTTTAGCATTGATTAGCTCTCATCAAAAATTCAAATCTAAAGAATCAATTTTAATAAATTGAGCAGTTTTAGAAAGTCAGGGATAAAAATTACAAGGTTATTCTTACATCTTGCTCACTTTTCAGACAAGACGCCTACCTTTCATTCATGCGGGTTGTTAGTGTTAAGATTAAACATCCATAATCCAAGAAAAAATGAAAAATTTTGACATTTAAACTTCTTTCTTGACATTTGGCCAAAACTGAAAATCTAGCCAACTATGATTTCCAGAGTGACTGGAACAAGCAAAGTATCTTCTTCTCTCTCTCCTTATATTGAGAGTAATATAACAATTTTCCCAAAGCATGTTCCACAAGGTATTAATAACTAAGACGTGAAAAAAGTGTTTTGTGGTCAATCATTACATAACTGTCAATGTAAAAGTTCTCTTTATTTCAGAATTATCATGGCCTTAATTATACTAGTGGTCAGGTTTAGTGGTTAATAACCCCCTATTTTTTGTAGAAGTATTTTGTATGGATGTGTTCCAGGAGCACATATTAGAAAATTTCCCAAGGAAAAGATACAGTTATTCCACCTGCCACACCCACAGTTCCAGTCCTGGAACTTGGCCAGAGTTGACATAGAAGTGGTATCTAAGGTTCTGTGCATATTCTGGGCCTCATGCACTACTGTTGTTTGGAACTACTGCCTGCTAAATGGGGAAAGAATTCTATGATTATTAATGGACCAGGGCTGCTTCCCAGTTCCACTGACAATGACTGGTTTTTAAAAGAATAATCGCAATACCAATATTACACTGAGAAAATGTGATAAAGTCTTAATATCATCAAATATCTAAGTCAGTGGTCAAAGTTAACTCAATTTTTAAACAGATGATTTGTCTGAATGACCAAATAAGCTACACACATTGCATGGGATTGATACGTCTCTTAAAACTATTTTTAATCTACAGATAGGCCCTTCCTTTTTCCCTTCCAATATTTGTTATTCTTAAAGATACTGAAAAATTTGTCCTGTAGTTTCCCACCTTTTGGATTTTGAGGATATCTCGTCATACAATTTACGTGTCCCTTGTCCCCTGCATTTTCTATAAACTTGTGGGTAAATCTAAAGGCTTAACCTCATTCATCTTTGATTTTTGGCAAGACTACTTCCAGAGAGGTATTTTGTACTTCCATCAAAAGTCATGCAATGTCCAGATGTCTTTATTTTTGTGATGTTAATAACAGCCACTGATGATCACTGTCTAGGTTCATTATTTCATTGAAACTTTGTAGACTATAGTGATAGTCTAATTTTGTCATTCCTTCTTCATTATCTAGAGTATTTCTGTTAGAGGGAAACATCTTAGAATAAAATTTAAAACCTGAAATTGACCTTAAGATACATTTAATCAAATTCACTTAGTTTACAACATTAAGAAAGTCCTAATGTGTCCAAATGGACTATACACTGATGGTTTGGGACAACCTAGGATTCAGCCAAGGTCTCCTGACTCTCAGAAAGTCTTGCTCCCTGCCTATTCCACTGAGGGCACACTGGCATGACCTATGCACTTATGTTAGCAAAACGACATGTACTAGTGAGTAATAAATCAAGCATATAAAGACATAGAAGTGAGGCAGAATCTATTAAAGATTTTCATTTGTAAAGATGTAAACATTTACTTCATTTCTAAATTGACAGTTTTTGCAGTTAAAAAAATTCCATTTCGATGTCTCATGATTCTTTTTCTTTAATTCAAAATACATCAATCATTTCTTCTTGAAAGATTATTGCTTTGCTCAGAAATACAGTTTTTAAAATTTTTAATTTACTAATTATTTTAATTCATTAATTTAAAATTTACTAACAGTTGTTCATATTTATAAAGGGAATTAGCTAGTTCAAAGGTAATAAAGATAATATGAATAAATATATTATACTTGAATACTAAAATATATTTATGCTTAAGTAATTCTAAAGTTCATGTTGCCTCAAGAAATGCCTAATAATTACCACATTAATATAAAAGGATATCTAATTTTGGGATCACTCCATGAGCCTAGAAATAGTGATTTTATCTGAAGTCATGCCTAGATCTAGATACAACATAAAAGACAAATAGATAAATAGAACATTTATTTTAAGGCATTGTGGGAGAAAAATAAAAGCACTGTCCAATTCTGAGCACATCTACAAATAGAACCAAATACTTTTTAAAAGTTAAATACTTTGGGAAAGAAATATAGTGCCTCACTAAAAAGGTGTTTGGTAGATTTAGCATGTTTCATAATATCCAATTGTGTTTCATGGAGGAAACTGAAGGCTATTCAGGGAGAGGTTGAGGAAGGTTTTTTAAGATAAGGTAAATTTTTACCTGAGATTCTGAGGATGAGGACTTGATACGGTTTTATGAAATGCTTACTTTGAATAAATATATCAAAAATAACAAAAAAAGAAAATATGCTTATATTTTCCTATTTGGGAACAAGAGTAAAAACATAATGAGACTATTTTATTAATGAGTTCATAACAGAATATCAAGTTTCTTTTATGACAGTTACTTTATTAGCCAGCAAGACATGTTATTTGTTGCTATATAACTAGTTAACATATTTTAGGTTATAGTAATCAAACCACTGATGAAGATGTACACTCATTTTACCATAACATAGTATAAATTAAGACAATGTGAATGATGTGTTAAATTATTCTTCATTATATTAAGAAAATCAAATACCATATCTATATAAAAAGGAATCCTAACTTTTATAATAAATAGAAAAGTATAAAATAATAATACAGCATAGTTCTTCATGCAGTGACCTAATAATATAGAGATGTAAAAGCAACAAGCCACATTAGACTTTAACAAAATGTAAAAGTGCCTACATACAATCAACTATGTATGAGTGTGTAATACACATACAATCATGTATATATATTTCTCATGAAATAATGAAATTAGGGATAGTTCTATGATGTGTTGATAAATTTATTTGTAAAAGTACACAGTTCTATGAAACAAATGTATAAGCATGTAAAAGATTTACATACACCATTTGAATAGAATTATAATTTTATTATATTATTATTTAGTATCATTATTAATTATTCAAATTCCCCATAATCCCTATATTATAAGTCTCTAATGAAATTAATTACATGAAAAATATCTTAATATCATTTTCAAACTTTAGGGGTCATTGCTTATTCTACATACAACAGGTAGGAATGGCAATTATGTGTACTACAGGAGCAGTGGAAGCAGAATTTTAAAGTTCAGTAAACATTAAACTCCTCTCCACCATAGTTTGAACTATAAGGAATGTAAGTTTCCAGCTATGATGGCCTATTAGGAGAATTATCCAACCATGAAGGTGAAATACTGTCAATGTATGACCTGGGGTCTTTGCTTGGCATATCCTTTATTTTAAATGGTGGAATATGTTTGTCACTATAATGTATCTTAATAAAGGCTGCATTCTTATTGCTTTCTTTGTAATTTCAAAAATCACTTATAGGTTAACGTGAAAAAAACAACTAGCCAACACTCTAATAATCCTGCTAGTAACATCAGTCAGAATGGTAAAAGATCAGAGTAACAGATATATAAAATAGGTAAAATTGTATAAGGTATATACCTTATTTGGCTATAGTGCCAGTGCTCCCCATCACGCACTCTCTCATAGAGAGTGGGGACATGACAAGCCAGGGAAAGACCAAAAACTATGGGAAAGTACAAAAGACACACAGAGAATACGCAGCAGGGTCATGCTAAGTGTAAACCATGATGTAAAGAGGAGGAGTGAGGAGACTCAGAGAGATGAGTAGAAACAAGTAAGGAGAGAAGTAGAGACAAAGAAACTAAAACAAGAGCATGGCAGAAAACTAAAGTGATGTACAGATGGTCAGGATCGGCTACCTAACTTATTATACAAGTGACTCGTGTGAAATGAAAATATGGAGCCTCAGGCTGTAAATTAAGAATTTCAAGACAGTGACAGCAGAGCATTAAACCAAGAGCTATTGTGAACATGAAACCAAATGCAACTACATAGGTCACACACTCATGAAGCTGGTCCTGCCAATGGCTTACCCTCTCTTTCCAAGAAGTGGCTCTTTGGTGGTGGCATTGACTCATACGCTCCCTTATCATTGGACTCCACACACTAAATCTTATTGCCCAGGCCAAATGAGCCTATCTCTCACTTTGGACCTTAACAAAACTTACGACTCTCTCCAAACAATATAAAAATAAATTAAATTTGAAAATATAAGGTGATTTGAATGAACTAAAATTGCTCTATATTTTATCAGGTAATGTAATTATACAGCTTAAAGTTGAAAACCAACAACTAATTGTTTCTTATAACTTAAAGGCACATAATGAAAATACAGCACATGATTTGTGCCTGATCCAAGAACACCAAAGGACAATTAGCATATTCTCAATCTTATAAAAAGTGTCAGTGAAAGCATCTTCAGATGCTTCTGCATTAATCTTCAGTAAAGTTAAAGTAAAATGTTGTACTTATTATGGAAGACAAGTCCCTAGCCCTCATTCTAACTAGAGGTGCCCCTGAGCTGCTCCTATATAACACTACTTAATATATTGTAACTCTCAAATAATGTAAAGTGTTATGTAAACAAAGGACAATACATATATATTTCTCCAGGTTTTTCATGGACAAATATACAGAGGTGTCAGGCATTTGAATTTTACATCCCACCTAAGAGCAAAGGCTCCATCCATGAATCTTTATTGAGTTCTAATCCTACATTTCCATCTTCACTTTGGTAACTCAGCATATCTGAAGCAAAAAAAAAAAAAAAAATCTATCTATCTATCTATCTATCTATCTACCTATTTATCTCCTGGTACCCCCTCTACCCCAGGAAAATAACCTGCTGATTACTGTTAGTGACATAATGAGTCCTTCTACTACTTGAGATCAAAACAGCTTTGATTCCTTTTTCATTGTCTAATTCAGTCTGTTACTGATTCCTATCAATTCCCCTTTGAACTGTTCCTCCTACTAAGATCTTCCTTTCCAGCCACTCTCTTCTTACCATAAATCAGGCCTTGATACCTCTAACATGGGCCACTTCAGTAGTCTCCTAACTGGGTACCTCCGCCTCCAATGTCTCTACATTCTATTCCCCTCCCCATATTTATACCTCTATTAATGTTCATCTTATTCAAGAAGATCATATTTGATGTCTCAAAAAACAAAATTAGCTCCCCATATTTTGGTTAGATTAAATCTGACTCTGCCTGGCATCCCTTCTTTGGAACACTTCAATTTTGGATCACAGTATGCACTTCCATCCTTCACTCACACTGCTTTCCTATTCTATCTTTATGCTTGAACTGACCTGGACTACATATTGTTCTGAATTTTCTTTTCTGCAACTCATTGTTTCTGCTGTTTTCTACACCTAGAATACTATCTATCTGGGTAATACAGAGTCATAAGATGGGAAACTGGGTTAGTTTAGGTTCACTAAAACAAATTTTGCAAGGGTATAATTTTGTTTTGTTTTGCTTTCACTGTTTACTGATACAGCAAAAGTGCCAAGAACTGTGCCCGGAACATAAAATGAATATTTGTTGAATGAATGAATAAGATCCCTTAAGAGTTCACTATCCTGTAATTCCTACCAATGGTGCCCAAGCAATTGAGTCACCTCAATATACACTTTATATCAAGTATTTGTATGTGCAAGTCACTGTACTAATATGTTGGATGATACAGATACTAACAGTATATGCAAGAATGTGACAGGACCAACAAACTGGTCTATAGAACACAATTTTCTTGCACATAGCTCCAGAGTACTTATTTTTATTGCATACAGTATTCCATCCATATTTATTACATACATAATATTCCAGCTAGTTGTATATGTACAAATGTATATGATCAAAATTAAAAAAAAAAAACTTTCAGGAAATTTTCTAGAACATTCCATGCAACTATAGACTTAGAAATTGGTTTTGTTTTCCTGAGTTTTTGTTTTCCTAGGATTTCATTCCATCTATGTACTAGTCTGTTTTCTTATGTTCATATAATTGTTTATCTCTGGACACTTAACCTCATTGGTCCTGGAATCCTGGGGTTGCTACCAGTAAATGAGAGTGACGTGATAATGTTCCTGCCAGCTAACTAGTTACACTGAATCAGCTCTAGAAAGACTAACAAATGAGAGGAATGATGACTGAGGCTGATTTATAGCCAAGAAAAGCAGATAAAACTTAGGAGAGAAAAAGGAATGCCAGTATGTTAATCTCAGACAATAAGTTTTAAAGAATACATGTCCAAAATCTTTTGATTAAATGGCAATCCTTTGCACTCTGGTTTCTTAAGAATTTTATATGCAGGTGTACTGCAGTGAATTATAGGTCACTATTAACCTCAAATTTCTGGAAGGACCTCAATCTTAATTTAGAAAATCCAAGATGGAAGATGATCATAATTAAAAAGGTACTTCTTAAAAAATGTCCCTTCAAGGTCAATCTATGAGTATCTTGTATTACAATAATTTCTGCCTATTAGAATTCACTCAGATATTCAGTTCAATACTTGCAAAGTATCAGAGATATAAAAATTTCCTCAGAGGCACTTCATCCAGTATTTAACAATCCTCTCCTTTTAATTGGGTAGATGAGAAAAGTGAATGCCATTGTTTAACATCTTCAGCTTAATTATATATGACCTTGGAAATGGCAGCTAAGTTAATAACTAGATATTTCAAAGAAGTCATGGGTATATGTAATTATTAAGAAGCATAACATGTCTTGCTATTTATGAGTGTTTATTAAAATACTTCACAGACAAAATTATGCACCCACTAAAATATAGTAGGCAACGCCTTTCAAATTCATGTTTCCTCCAGGACTAAATTTCATGGGGCAAAATGTTTTCCAGGTTTAAATTCTGCCTTCTGCTCATATTCCTATCATTGCTTTCTCTCTGTGCTTTCCTTCCTAAGAAGTAGAACTATAAACATTGCATAAAGAGGTAATACCATTTCAGAAATCCAAAGAGGTTCTCCTGGGGTTGTGCCAGCTTTGTTTTTGTTGTGGTTGTTTTAAAAATCATTTCTAGTGCTGTCTTTAAAACGTTCTTTTTCAGACTCATAAAACATACTTTAAATTTCTGCTGCTTGATACTGTGCTCAGTATAAAGTTAGAAGGGATTTTATGTAGACAGAATCATAGACTATTAAGGCTTGAAGGCCCCTAGAGATGACATGGTCCAACCCTTACCTTGTATAGATGAGGAAACAGAGATACAGAAATGTTACAAGTTAGATATTTAGTGGGAAACTTAATGGCTTAAAAAAAACAGCTAGATAAACAAGATTATACTGTATAGCACAGGGAAATATGTACAAGATCTTGTGGTAGCTCACAGCGAAAAAAATGTGACAATGAATATATGTATGTTCATGTATAACTAAAAAATTGTGCTCTACACTGGAGTTTGACACAACATTGTAAAATGACTATAGATCAATAAAAAATGTTTAAAACAAAACAAAATAAAACCAGCTAAGGCCTCCAAAATACTCTGAAATATATCTAAAAATGGTTTGCAATTTGTATTGTGGAAACCTAAATTTAGTATGCCATTTTACATTGTTTTAAAGGTAGAAAAGGTAGACTAATGTATAGATTGAATGAATAACAGGAAATTTAAGAAACTGCCATAACTATGGGTATATCTATTTTTCTCAGATATGTAAACCTCTGACATTCTCGAAAGAGAAAACTAACTGGAAATATTTAGCCATCTGATGCTACTCCTTGGGCTGTCTCAGTCTAGAAGTGGACCTGCACATGTCTTATCAACTTCTCTCAGTCCTCCCTTCCAATATTACCTCTTCTAACTTTATCTTCTCAGTCTTAGTGTATTTCAGTGAATATGCAGGTGTAGCATACATTTGTATTAGTGCTGCAGCACATCATCAACTCTGTATTTCTGAGAACTGATTCATATCTTTCTACCTGGTCTCATGTGTATGTATGTGAAAGTCTTGGGGAAAACTTCAACAATAAAGCACTGAAACTTGAGGGGCATGTTAAAGTATGATAGGAAGACACTGCCACAGGGGCGGGAGAGAAAGAAGATGCAAGATAGGATCTCCACTGGCCCTGGCATTGTTTGCTAATCCATGAGTGGGCAGGTGACTGTATGTAACTATACAAACTGTCTCTACTTAGAGAGGGACTCTATTACATTTTTTATCACATATACTTCAATCAAATATAAGATAGAGTGCAAAGCTATTTTTCAAAATGTTAGCTTATCTTGTGTATAATGCATACTTTTGAGAGAAACAGAAATGATAAAAGCAGAGGAAGTAGGAGGAGGAAGGAGAATGGGGAAGAAATTGAAAGAACAACAGGGCAGAAGACCAGGGAAAATGGAGTGGAATACAATTTCAACTCAGAGATTTATGCTATAGATTATACACAGGCATGGCCATTATTTCAAGTTTTTGTAAACTGTTCAGGAAAAAAAAATTAACTATCTTACTAGTGATGCATGCAGTAGAGTTACTTTAAACATGAATCACTTATCCCAAGATAACATATACACTTTATGGAAAACTCTAAAGATACAGGGAATATAATTTTAGAAATCAGATGTAGAGAAGTTTAAGTTCTGGCAAAGCACAAAAACATCACATAGAAGGGCAAACACAGATGATAAGAGGTAGGCAAGTACCTACCTAACAGTTAAGAAAGCATCGATGGAAAACCACAGTCAGATCCATGGGTAATAATTCCATCCTCTAGCCCATATATATTTTGCCATTTCTAATTTTCCCCATATTACACACTACATCAGGCAAAATACATTATAGTATAGGGATGACGAGGGATAGCACTAGAGCAGAGGTCAGTAAACCTATTCTGTTAAAAAAGATAGTAAGCAAACGGGGAGGGAAATAGATGAATAATGAAAACAGGGAAATAGAAATTATGAAAGTTATGAATGTATAATACTAGAAAAATTAACATGAAACACTAATGTCTGAATAGCATTATAGTAGACCACAGGAGTCTTGAAATCAGACAGATGTGAGTTCAAATCCCAGTCCCACACTGTGTCCCAGATTAAATTACTTTAATGCCCTAATCCTCCATTTCCTTACGAATATATGGGACTAACTATAGCTTTTAGTTCTTAGCGTTGTTGTGATGATTGGATTAAATAACTCTCATAAAGTTTAACCTGGTACTTACAATATAGTAATTACCCAATAAATAGGAGCAAAAATGAGTGAAAGAATGGGTGGTAGCTATAGTACAACAAAAGAAACATTTGGTCAGTTTTCAGTTAATAATCTCACAGAATCCTGTAGTTTTCTGTTATTGTACAACTATTTTTAATTGCGATATAATCGACCTATAATACTGTGTAAGTTTAAGGTGTGCAAGGTGTTGATGTGATACACTTATATATTGCAATATGATTACCACCACAGTGTTAGCTAACACCTCCATCGTGTCACACAGTGATCATTTCTTTTTTTGTGGTGGGAACATTCATGATCTAGTCTCTTAGCAACTTGAAAGTATATAATACACTATTGTTAACTATAATCATCATGCTGTGCATTAGATCTCCAGAACTTTTTCATCTCTGACTGCAAGTTTGTACCCTCTGATCAACATCTCCCAACTTCCTCCACCCTTCAGCCTCTGGTAAACAGCATTCTATTCTCTGTTTCTATGAATTTGACATTTTTAGATTTCACATATAAGTGATATCATACAGTATTTGTCTTTCTCTGCAATTATTATTTTTAATGACTTTTTAATATATTTCCACACTCAATTATAATGCCATAAGGAATGGATCTTGTCTGTTCATAATTGTATTTCTAGAGTCTGGCACCATCTCTAGCACATAGGTACTTCATAAAAATTTTTGATTGGGTGACTGGACCAGAATGAGAAAGCATAGGTTAAACTCAAAATTCTGTCATTTATGTTTTATTTATGTTTGTATTTGTGTGTTCTGATATTTTCTCAGTATCAGTATCTTTATTTCTAAAATGGAGACAGTAACACTCGATATAATTACTGTGAGAAGTCAGGGAGAAAGATACTCTGATAAATACAATAGCATCCAATAGCATGCCTGGAAAATTGTCAGTGGTTAATAAATGTTAACTGAACCAAATTTAGTTATTTTTGTTTAAACTCACGCTGACCATAAAATTAAGTTAATCAAATTTCTTTGTTCTCCAAGCACTTTGGTTGTTAGACTTTATATCCATGTCTGTGATGTTTAACAATTAAAATGACTTATATTTAAATCCATGACATACTTTTACTTTTTAATAAAATTCCGTAAGTAAAATATAAAGGGAAACAGTTTTCATAACTGTATGCTCTTGAAAGAAAAGCCACTGATCTTGGTATAAAGAATCTAACTGATCAGCTCTGCCAAAGCAGCATGTTGTTCACTCTATACTCTCTGATTTTAAATTAAAAATTAATATATCTCCTTGAGCTCACTAGTGAATTTATTGGAAATCATCAATATTTCATGTATGGCATAGGTCAATCGTATGTTGTGCATCTAATGCAGTAATGTATAAGATATTGTTGGGACCTAACCAGTGGTTGGAGGAGCTTCATCTTCAGCTGAAGATGGCATTAGCAGGGAACTTGATGAACCAAGGAGAAGAAATCAATGGTCTTTCTCTATTCTGCTGCATAATTAATGATGGCTCTCTATGAAACTATTAAACCAAATTACCTAAGTATGAGAAAGAAAAGCACAAAAAATCCTCAAGATAATGTTGAAGTTAAGGTTTTCAAGGTATGGACACATTTTTAAGTAATGTTTAATGTCACTGGAAAATGCTAATGATATAAGGCTAAATGTGAAATGAGAATGGAAAACTATATACAATATGAGCCCAATTTTATACAATTATCTTTTGTATGCATATATATTTTGAAAAATACACTGTAAGGAATTGTGCAAGTGTAATAATGGCAGTTATTTCTAAATATTTGAATTATGGATGCCTCTTATTTTCTTCTTAATATTGGCATGTTAGGTTAATTAGATTCTCACTATCAGGAAAATAAAAATATATGAGGAGTTTATAAGAGTAGGAAAGTTGAAGTTGAAAGAAAAAAATATAATGCAGAATTCTGGAGAGACTTTAATAGACCATGTATAGGCCTAAGTTATAAGAAAGCAGAAATTAAGAAGAAGCAGAAGTCAGGAGTCAGTTAAAAAAAGGGAATGGAGGGTGATGTGGCTAATTTACATAGAGCGAAAAGGCCAAGAAAGGAATTAACCCCACATAATGGTGAAGCACAAGAATGAAGACCCTGTGGCCTGACTTAGCCCATAGGTCCCCTCATTCCTGGGGCTTCACTTTCCAACGTTTCCTGCCTGACTGATGCTGCATAATTTAGCCATTCCTAGGCTTCTATGTGAGGGCAAAAAAGTCCCATTACATGAACTAACTTAAGAGAGTCTCTTCCCTACAATAAGAGCTTAAGTAACAATTACAATTAAATAGGAAAATAATACATTCTTTGGATTCTAAAGCCAATGATGACTCCAGAATTTCTGTCAGAGATGAGTTTTAAGGGGTGCCAAATGGTTGAGCCTAAGTAGGTTCCTGAAGCCATAGTCCCATAGGAAATACACTATTAACTAATTGTGTATTTCAGGAGACTAAGTGGTATTAGCATAACAAATTATAAACTGTTACTTAGCTTGTAGTCTCATTTGAAGAGGATGGGACATTATGCAGGGAGTAAACTGCATTTAAAAATCTGTGAAGTAAGAGGTCCTATGCCATCATAAGTCCTCAGGAAGACATTTCTGGGCATGGTATAGGACTGAGAGCAAACTCAAAATTGTATGTTGTTGATGCCTACTTCTGAGATGTGCTTTGAGGGCTGCTTAAAGAGCTGTTAGGAAAAAAGTCTCTTCTCAGGTCTTCCATTATAAGACACTCCCTTCCTATATAAAAGCTCAAAAGAGACTGAGAAGAGGATTTGATTATTTCTCACACAAGTTAAGGAGAAATGTTTTGGAGGGTACCTGGAGGCACACTGTAGTTACAAGTCTTCTAAAGTTTAGGATAGCATAGGCCAAGAAGTATCAAATGTTCATAGACCCAAATAAGGACCTGCCCAAGCTAGCACTGATATTTGTTTACAGTAATATTGAAAAGTAAGAAAAAAGGAAGTTTTGATAAAGGCAAGGAATAAAAGAAACAGAATTTATGCACTGGGACTAAGATTACGGATAGGTTCTACTTTACGTGCCAATTACAGTTGATTGATAATAGCTACCTAGAGTAGTGAAGAGAAGAAACTCACAGCCAAGTGATTATGTACAACTGTACAACCTACACTATAGGTTCAGAATTGACTATATTTGTGCAACACATACTATAGGCTCACTGCTGACCACATCCCTACCACCCTATGCTCTAGGTCCATGCATTGCCATTTCTGCTATTAGAACATAAGAAGAAAAATATATAAACATCACAGACTGTGTACAGCTAACTGGAAAAATATGGTGGTTCTTGTGATGAATACCTTAAAAACTATGTATAAGGTAGCTTATTTTAATTGAACAGAAATACTAGCATTAACTATTCTTTTGGAAAATGCAAAAGATGAAAACTCTTTACTTTCTGCTCAGTTTTTCTAAAGCCTAAAACAGCTTTAAAATTTTGATCAATTAAAAAAATCCGTTTATGAGTCTATGGTAAAAAAAAATCCAGGTGTATCCATGCATCACTATTCTAGTCAAGAAACTCCTTCTGGCTCTTTTCTCTGTCATCTCTGCTTCCATATTCTTCTTACTCCCTATCTACTTTCTGACAAGGGTTGGTTGAAAAAATGAGTGCAATGAGAGGACAGCTATTCTGACTTTCTGGTGAGGCTAATACCTTCTTACAAAGAGGAGTATATAGTTCAACTCTATTCACAAACATAGAAAAGAAAGAAACAACTTGGTGAAGGTCAATTAGGATTCAACTATTTTCTTTGCTAGTTTGGTAAAGCCTAATGCTTAAGTATGCTTTCCTTATGTTGCCTGATAAATTCCAAGTGTAAGTCTCAAGCTGGATCATTCTACAAACCCTGAATCTAAAATTTAAAAGTAATTTGCAAAAATAGCAACAGAGTGTACTGAGAAAACGCATTTTGTCCTGGCTTCATTTTACCAGTTTTTATGTAGGACTGGCCTGATAAAGCAGTATGGCTCACCTACTTAATTATTACAATCTGCTCTTCAAAAAACATGTTTCCAACAAATGTGCAACTGGGTTTATGACTGCATTGGATTCTAGTCACCCCATACTATTGCCTGCCAAATCAAAAGAACTTTGCAGCTACAAAAGAAATTTTTTTTTCCAGAAAATATGTTGTCTCATCAAACTTACATAGTCTCTTCCAGTTAGAGCAGCAAAATATGGCATTGCTTTTCATGCTGTAAGAAGACACTCACACTTTACAAAGTATAAACTGCTCTGCTAATGATCATGATTCTTGACAATAACCCATGGATTTTTCCCCTCTGGACAAAAGTCTCCCACCTCTAGTGGTTAGCTAGGTAAGTCCCTTCCTCAGTAAACAATGAGTATCAGAAAGCTTGAAGAGTCAACTAGGGAGAAGGAGGAGCCATGGTTTTATTTATTTACTTATTTTTAATAGATAAATGAGCCAATAAAGCTAGTCTGCATTTTTTATGATTTGTAACTGAAATCAAACAGTTGAAATTCCTTTAGAATATCAACATACCCATTTATCTATGCTAAATACCTCTCTACACTAACAAATTTTCATTTTACTCTACTTCTCAAATCAAAAAAAGCCAACACCAAGCAAGTCTCTGCAAATAAGAAAACCATGTCTATGAACAATCAAGATCTAAAAAACCAGTCAAAATGGCAAATAGTAAGGGCTAAAGTTGTTATCAAGACACTAGTTACTTGTCACATATGCTTTCTCTAAGAGAATTTTCCACATTTAAAATATAGTTTAATTTTTAGATGATATTCTGGCCAAAAGGTCACATCAAACCTCCTAATTATGTATTCAAACAAGAGCATTAAGAATATCTTGAATATATATGTAGCCTCAACAATGCCAATCTTGAAAACTTTTGAAAAGAATTTTTTTTTTTTGAGCCAACAGCAAAGTATGAGTGTCATAGGTGATACAATACAGGACTATATCCACATAGAATGTTCTCTTTGTACTAAAAGAATCCTTCTAGTTATTCCATTTCACTATGAGAAAAAATTCTGCGGAATATCAAGTGGTAGAATTCTCTGTTCATATATTTCTCACTGTAATCTGACTAAGTAGGACATGACATCAAATACTGAATCATAAGATTTTTAGCACAGAAAAAAAATGGGATCATGTAGTCATTCACAGCTCTCAGTTTAGAGAGAAGAAATCTAAGGCTCATAGTTCAGTGACTTGCATGAGACCACAGAGCTCATTTTAGCCAAGTGTCTGAACCAGATCCTAGAATGCTGAACACACTTACCTATCCAGCAAAGAACAGTGATGAAGTATTTTGTTTAAATACTCATATACTAAGTTCAAGTCCAAATCATAGAGAAGTAACCTATATATGTTCAATGATTTAAAAATGTCCATGTGTTATACATGAATAACTGTAAGCATTTATGTGTAGGTGACTTTATACTCTTGGTTTTTGCTTCACCTGGACATTCTTCCCAGTTGCGTCAGAGTTGGATTTTTCCCCACAATCCATGCTTCCTTTCTCCTTATTAGTAACAGAACTTTTCCTTTGGCACTTGAATTTCAGCAGGGTACATAGTCATCCAGCCAAGGATTTTATTTCCAAGATTTTGTTGGCAGCTATACGTGGCTGAGTAGAAGTGATGTGCTTAACTTGCACATTACAATATTGAAAGAATGTGCTTGTTCTCTGCTTCCTCTTTGACTCACTTCCTTTGTTCAAGAACATGGATCTGCAGTCCATGTGACCCATAAACAGTAATTGTTGGTAAAATCACAAAGTAGATGGAATCTAGTCCCCAAAGGAACTATGCAATAAACTTGCCTATGTGCACTAGACTACTTTCCTATTTCTGTATTGTGCTGTGGGAGAGAAATAAGCCATCTTTTCTGAGTCACTGTATTTGAGAGTCCTTTTGTTATATCAGGTCAAACAATATTCAACAGAAATATACTAATATTGGCCCCTTCATTTTACGGAAATAACTCATAAACCTTGTCAGGTATCATTCCTCTATACAGCTATTTTCTGATCCATATGGGTTAAAGTAACCAGTCCTTTGTATCTTTTAGAGATTCTACTAGAACACTCATAACACTTAATTGTACCTATTTGTTTATAATACATTAGACTGCAAGTTCCTAGGGTGGTTCAGGAAAGTATCTTACCCATCTTTGTTCCTTTAACACTTATTATGGAAGGTACTCAAACAATACATATTGAACAAGTGAATAAATGAATTTTTTCCTTGATGACTTAGAACAAATATCAAGACCTTGCAGTTTAATGAACTTCAATAATAATTTTATTGTAACATGGGTTAATTGAAAGTATCCCCATACATAATAACAGAAAGACCAAGTTTTTCTACACAAACTTGGGAAAATATGACTCTTTCAAAGTAATCAAGACACTGAATCATCTGCTACTTAACTGGAGATCGTTTATAGTGTGTAAGATTTAACACCTTCCTTGGCAGATTGAAGGCTATTATTACCACTTTCTTTCTAAAGCACACTACCTTTCAAACTATTTTTAATTAGCTCTAATACATATTTTGTGATATTCACTGTCTTTTAAAATGAGTTTTCCTTTCTAATTTCTGGTAGTAAACATTATCATACAATTGATGTAAAATAGATAAATAGATAAATCACAGAAATTGATGTTATCAACAATTAGAGAATATTGCTAGAAGACACTATTTAAAAAAAAAAATCCAAACACAGAAATAAAACTTGTTGTTCTAAAAATACATTAATTACCTGGAAACAGAAAAGAAAATAAGAGGAAAAGTATTTTTGAGTACCATTAGCAGAATGTGATTATGCATAGGAGACCAGAGAGAGATATAAGACTAGAGAAATAGTTGGCATAGCAGTTAAGTCTTTGCACGACAGGCTGACCACATTTAATCCCTGATAGTACACAATGGCAGAAACGCTTTGTAAATCTATATAATTAAGTGAAACTCTCAGCAGCTGCCCTGTAAATCTCTAGAGAGGAGGCTGGCTAACAGTTAGTTTCTAGAGTTGTCACTGCTCAGGTTGAATGGTCTTTAATTTGACCCCTAAATGACAGTCACACTTAGGAAAAAGAATCACTAATGCATTTGACACAGACTCTTTCTCTGCACCAGAGTCAAAGAGACTCAAAAAATAAAGGCTAAGAGACATGAGAGCTAGCTCATATTATCTAAAATCTTATAAGCACCATGCTTTTGTTCTGAAGAATTAAACCCTTGAAGCCAAGTCCAAGCAGGAGATGCCAGGAAAATGAGCTACTGGAGTCTAATGTCCTCTACTCCATAAATTAATATTTGACATAAGAATTTAAGGTGAATTTACGTGGCTCCTGAGATTGGTCAAGGCCAAAGGTGATTATAGTCTGAAATTTACATGTTGGAAGGGGATTTGGTGCTGCATTTTGCCATTCCTTGTTCTCCACTAACTCTTTTGTCCATGGTGACCATCATATGTCCTGGTTTGCCAGGACAGTCCTAGTTAATGCCTGTTTAACTAATTTTCACTCTCAAATTTCTCCAGTTTGGATGATAAATTATATGCTCATTCCTTTAAAGACCAAGTCTCTTAATTCTATTTCCTAAATACTTCTTGAACATGTCCACTCCTCTCTGCCTCCAGATTCCTCTGAATTAGAGAAGGAAAAGGATAATAGTGAACATAATTAAACAACTAAAATTTGCTCCCATACATTCTAACATAAAACAGTTCAGGGGAAAAAAAACTATTTACAAAAGAGAAGAGAATAAATTAAAAATAAAACCATACAAATGGTTAGAAACTTTCTATTTTTGAAAATATAAACATGTGGGCAGTTTTAGACACTCAAAACCTATGACATAAAAATAAATCTTTCTTCAGAGCCATCTTTATCAATGCTTATAGCAAATACATTTTTCCTAATTGTTAAAAGGTTTTATATAACTGCAAGCTTTTCATAGTCATGTTACAGTTAAAGAAGACAAAAGAGAAGCAAAAATATGGAGATTCATTTCATACTCAAACTCTCACTTCCACTCTACCTGCAATTATATTCTTAACCTTATATTGCATCAAACCCAATGACAAAAAAGTCATCTCAACCTTGCAGTTGCATCCTAGAGAAATATTGGCTCTGAACCAAGTACCCAGGTACTAACTAGTTTAGTTTTAATTCAGAGCAGATGGACTAGGGTTCTCAAGGTCAAATTTAGAGGATCTTCTTGGAGAATACCTCATGGTGTCTGTAACATAGCAGATGGTGAAAATATTTTAGGGCTATTTTCAAATGATGTTAGCAAAACTACATTTATATCAATTGACTTTTATGGCTACCATAAACATGATTTTCCTTCCAAATCAAGAGTTAAAATGATAGAGCTTAGCAGGGCTCTACTGAGATGTCATTATCAACAAAGACACACTGATTATTTATATTCCAAGTTAAGAGATGAATTGCAGGAGAGGAAGTAGTGGATCTTCTGAGATAAACAGACAGATATTGATAAATGATGTTATAATGCATATTCCATTTTCCTGTATAAGAGGAAATAATTTCTATCTCCTATTATAGCATACTTTTGAATTGATGTTTCTTTGTGGAAGATAAGCACAATGTAATATTTATTTTTGACCCTCTGAACAACTAACAGTGCTAGACATACTGCAGATGTCTAATAAGTTGTATTTTTCCCCCTTTTTTGGTAGAACTTTTATTTGCAAGATAAAATATTGTGGTGGACATATTGTCATGTGGGGCAATGTTAGGTATCTATTCCTTCCATTCTGATTTTCTCTGGGGAAACTACTTTATTCTTATTGCCTAAAATCTTATTTGGAAAGTAATTTCTAATTACTATATCCCACTCCCAAAAATAAAAAGTGGAAAATTCTCAGATTCTTTACTTTTCCTAAACTGTCAAGGCCTGAGAAATGGCATCAACTAGGCTAGTAATACCCTCTCCTGGAACTTGGAATCTTGAGTAATACAAGGATGAGAGGAAGTATAGAGTTCACTTGCTGCAGCAGAATGATGCTATCTAATTAAGACTGTTCCCACTACTCTGGTTTCTATTTCCCAGACCCCCTCCAATTCTTGGTTTCAGACCAATCCCAAGCCAGATCTCATTATTCTAACAAGTTCTCTTTTGCATAGAGTCAGCTTCTATTATTTGTAACAAAAATTTTAAAAATACAGATAAGCGAAATTGGATAATATAAATATCTACAATACTATTTTGGAAACTTCTTTTCAATTAATATATCTTAACATTTTTCATGATGAATAAAAATAATATTATACAGATTAATGGTTGCCTAGCATAGCTTTGCATGGATATATTACAGTCTACTAGAAATTATTAATTAGTGCAGGATATTTGAATGTTTCCTTTTTTTAAAAAAACCATTATAAATAGCCCTCTGATTAGCATCTTATGTAAACATAATTGAATATAGTTTTGATATTTTTACCTTGTAGTAAATTTCCAAAAGTGCAATTGTTGGGACAAAGGTATAGTAATTTTGAAACTTTGAATTATGGAGGCATCTGCATCCCAAGGACGGTTGTACCTATTTACTATTCTATTAGCAGTGTAGGATGGTGCCCATTTTGAGATGTTATCCATTAGTTCTATTGTAAGTCAATGAATAGGAGACTCTAAAGCCATTCATCTTTACTTGCCCAAATGCACAATTCAGGAAGCAATCAGTCTTTGGTTTGAGGAGTTCCATGTAATAAAGGAGAAGAGTTACAATAGAACTCAATGCATATCTCATACTATTTGAGTTCTCCACAGAGTTCTTAGTACAACTGAATACAGACCAATTTCATACATGTTTCTTGGTGAATGGATATTGCCAAAGTTCTTACAGTGAGTTAGGGGGAGGAAGAAGAGAGAATCAAAGAAAACACATCCAGCTTCCTCACAGCTAACTGACTCATACACTCAAAGCTTGGGAATGAAAGGATTTCATATCTACCAGAAGTATATTTATACAAAAGACATGGCTAAAGTCAATTATAAAGTTGGTATGCCTAGGAAGAGCCTGAGAAACACAAAGTCTAGTCTTGGCCCACAATGTTTTCTCTAGATCATTCTGTAAAAATCACATGACACTTACTGAATCAACTGGCTTTTATTTTAACTCATGTAACGGTGAGCGCTACTGACAAAATAAATGACGTCATCTAGATAGATATGTGCTCAAAGGACAGTATCTTAGAGGCTAATGAGACCCATTTTATAACTTAGCTTGTGTGCTAAAAAAAACACACCCATAAGCACAATTTTAATAGGTATCTTAGTCCATGTGTATGTGTGTGTGTGTGTGTGTGTGTATGAATGTTTGTGAGTATCTGAATGAATCCAAGGGTCTTGAGTGGTCCAAATTCAGTGAGGTGTTAAATTCAGAGAATCATTCGGGGAAAAAGTAAATAAAATACTCCAATTCTTTACCCAATCTCTCAGATAAATGCTTCTAATGCAGAGCAAATGTCTTAATAATTCTTTTCTTCTTGACCCAGATTTTCTTACATAGCAGTTATTTCCTGAATCATTTCTCCCAATCTCAGTTCCCAACTGTCCAAATTCAGCCCGTATCTTTTTTTCTCCATTGCCCCTCCTCATCTCTCAGCTGCTTATATAGAATGTAGAATCATTTACTGTCTCTGATTTCTTAAGTATTTCCTTTGCTTAAAACACTATCTGATTACATACAACAAAGGTGTATCCAAGTGCCAATGTGGTAAGCAGCTAGAAGCTGGGGGAAGTCAGAAAATACTGTAATAATTCAAGTATTAATTGGTTTAATTCTAATTATACATGAATAGTGTTTTCTTTGAAATATTCATATACAATTCATAACAAACCAGACTCACAAAGTGGTAGATAAGTTGTTTTATGTCAATTTTAAATACTCCTGGTCTAATTACTTCACATGTATTTCCAAGGGTAAAGGAATTTACAAATGAGGACTTAACCTGTTTTTTTTTTAATTTTACTTTTCCAAAGAAGACAAAAGAAAGTAATGTTTAATGCTTTACTGGTGGATATATTAGTGTCTTAAGTGGCTATGGCCATTTCTAATTATTTTTCTTTTTAATCAAAGAAATTTACCCTAGAAAGAAACAAGTAGTTTGAATACTCACATGTCTAGATATGAAACTAGAAAATCTGACTGTCAATAGATTGTCATAGATGCAAATGATCTGAAACAGCCTTAAAAATTATTCTAGTGACATAGTGAAACTACGACATGTTGAAGTGCTTCTTGACTATGAATTTGCATTGCTTTATTTCTAAACCCACTATCTGTATTGTAGAGAATACATATATGAATATTTCATTAAAAAATAATCCCATAGGTAAAATGAATTACACCATATATTATTGGTACCTAAAGCTTTCCTCTTTTCTTTTCAAAAAAGGGAGGTACTTGTATAATTATGTGTTGGAAGAAAAAGGGTAAGAGTTTGTCTGCACTAATGATTTGTCAACAGACTTCATCTTCTGGCAATTTAATTGTAGCTGTAGATTGAGGTCTCAGGCATCCTTTTTTCCCCTCAGAATTACTTAACCTATTTGACTGTTCCAAATGTGCACAGTGACCCTTGCCTTAATGCTCATTTCTATTATATGAAACATCTGTTTGGATGCATATGCTGAATTAATAGCTTTATATATTCCAAATTTATGTTGGTATCATAAAATAGGCTCAGTATTAATGAAATTCATTTTTTGACAATCCAAAATATGCAATCAATGACAAAATGTTTCTCCAGGGAGCAATAAAGCTAAACATAGTTAAAGTATGTTGTGCAGTTCACTGTGTCTTTGAACAAGGGTCAATAAATTATATACTATGTATATTCTGCACATCCAATTGCTGGCCTCGGTAACTGCCTAACAACCAGGTAAAATAAATAATTGCTTACTCTTACTCCAACCTATAATAATATCTGCTAGAAGTACCTAAATTATTCACTGTAGGGAATAATGTTTTGTATAGTTTTTTGAAAGCTTTCTTTTTGTTTCAATTCAATCAATACACCATCAAATATGTATAAAATGTCTTCTGCATGCAATATGCCTTAGCACATAAAAACGATAAATTAGTTTGTACCTACTTTAAAGGATTTTATATCCTAATATGAGAGGAGGGTAGGGAGTTGACAAATACAGTACAAAACATAACAATCCCATAAGACAAGTACAAAGTACTATTGGGTCATCTCTTACAACTAGTCCTCCTTCACTCTTAGTATTAAACCCATCAAAAGTCCTTCTGATACCTTTCAAATCTGCTGACCTCTCTTCATGTCTTACCACCTGTCCAAGTTTTGTGATCTACTTGGTCTCTGTAGTAATCTCCTAGTGGATCTTTCAACATTCACACTCTCTCCACAATCCATTGCCCACAACAGCCAAATAATGGGTTTCAGAACCACATCTGATCCTGTCCCTCCTCTTGCTCCCTGAGACATGCAACTCCTATATGTTTGGTATATATCTAGGACTGCAGTTACTGGATCATAGAGTAACTTTATGTTTAATGTTTTGAAAAATTACCACACCGTCTTCCAAAGTGGCTGCAGCATTTTCCAGTTCTACCAGCAATGAACAAGGGTTCCCAATTCTCCACATCCTTGCCAACATTTGTTACTGTCCATTTCTTTATAGTAATCATCCTAGTGAGTGTGAAGTGGATCTCACTGTGTATCTCTTAACTACTAATAGTGGATAGAGATGATTTCATTATTTTTGCCTTATAAGCTTCCTGTTAACTCTGTAAGTGGTTATCTACTATCTTCACTGTGTATTTGTCTTTACCAATGAGATTTTTCCTTTCATAGTTTTCATTTCCAGTTGTGGTCTTTTCTTTTCCACTTACAGAAGTCCCTTTTACATTTCCTGTAAAGCTAGTTTAGTGGTGCTGAACATTTTTAGCTTTTGTTTGTCTATAAACCTTTTTATCTGTCCTCAAATCTGAATGATAGCTTTGCCAGGTAGAGTATTCTTAGTTGTAGGTTTTTCCTTTTACCCCTTTAAATATATCTTGCCACTCCCTTCTGACCTGTAAAGTTTCTGCTAAAGAGTCGATTGATAGTCTTATGGGAATTTCACTTATATTTAACTAATTTCCTTGCTGCTTTTAAGATTCTCTCTTTGTTTTTAATTTTTGCCATTTTAAATACAGTGTGTTTTGATGTGGATCTCTTTGGTTTTACTTTGTTTGGGACTCTGTGTTCTTCCTGGATCTGGATTTCTCTTTCCTTTCCCAGGTCAGGGAAGTTTTCAGTTACTATTTCTTCAAATAAGTTCTCTGCATCTTTCTCTCTTATTCTTCAGGGGCCCCGGTAATGAGAATGTTATATGTTTGATATTGTCCAGGGGTCTTTTAAACAATCTTATTTTCTTAAAATAGTTCTTTTTCTTTTATTTCTGGTTAGTTTGGGTGATTTCCAGTACTCTTTCTTCCAATTCACTTATCTATTCCTTTGTACCATTCCTTTGTATCATCTATTCTAATGTTGATTCTTTTCAGTGTATTTTTAAATTTCACTTACTGTATTCTTCAGCTTTGTTTGGTTTTCTTTATATTTTCTCTTTGTTAAACTTTTCACTGTGTCCATCCATTCTTCTCCTGAACTCATTAAGCATCTTTATCATCATTACCTTGAACTCTTTGCCAGGTAGGCTGCTTATTTTCATTTTGCATCAGTCTTCTGGGGTTTTATCTTGTTGCTTTGTTTGGAACATATTCCTCAGTCAGTCATCTCATTTTCCCCAATTCTCTGTTTTTATTTCTAGGAAAATTGGTTATGTTTCTTAATCTTGGAGAAATGGCCATCTCATGGGGCCCAGCAATACACTCCCCTCTGATCACCGGAACTAGGCTGTAGGAGTGCCTCATATGGGGGCTGCATGGCCCCTTCTGTGGTGGGGTTGACTACTGTGGGCATGCTTGCTAGTAGGCTCCTGGTCTGGTTGCTATGAGGTCCTGTCTAGTGAGGAGGCGGTCACCTCATTGGTGGGTTCGGCTGAGTCCCAGCCTGGTTGATTGTGTGGCCTGGGGAGTCCCAGGGCTGGTGCTGGCACACTAGTGGATGGGGCCAGGTCCTGAGGTGATTGACTACTGGGAGGACCTAGGACTGGTGTTGCCTCATCCTTTTCAATTCTTGATTTTAGTAATTGGAGTCTTCTCTCTTGTTTTTCTTACTTTGTCTTGCTTAAGGTTTATCAATTTTGTTGGTCTTGTTAAAGAACCAAATTTTGGTTTCCTTGAATTTGTCTATCCTCTATTTCACTTATTTTCATACCTTTATTATTTCCTTCCTCTGATTGCCTTCAGTTCAATTTGGTCCTCTTTTTCTAGTTTCATAAAGTGGAAGATTAAAAAGAAAATAGACTTCAGATCAATAACCTAAAGATACCGGTAAATTTCCCCCTAATCACTGCTTTAACTGGATCAAATACACTTGGTATGTTTTATTTTTGTTTTTATTCTTCTTAAAGTATTTTCTAATTTTCTTTTTTCTTTTTGATACATTGGTTATTTAGGAATTAAAAATTTTCTATGATATAGTTGTTATTTTCCCAAATTTCCCTTTGATAAAATCATTTCTAATTTTATTCCACTGAGATCAGAGAATAAACTTTATATGACTCCAATTTTTAAAAAAATATTTGAGACTTCTTTTAATTCCTAACATATGGACTTCGCAGAAAATGTTCAACATGCCTTGAGAAGAATGTGTATTCAATTGTTGTTGTGTGGGGTGTTTATGGGGGGCCTGTCAGGGCTAACTGATAATGAGTATCCATTATTGAAAGTGGGTATTTAAGTCTCCAACTATTATTGCCAAATTATTATTCTCTGCTTTTGTCTTTACTTTTCCTTCATTTTTGAAGGATAGTTTGGCTGAATTTAGAATTCTTGATAATTATTTTCTTTTAATGCTTTGAACATTTCATCTCATTACCATGGCCTCCATGATTATTGGTGAGAATTATACTTTGATACTATTGAGGGTCCCTTGTATGTGATTACTTACTTCTCTCTTGCTGCTGTCAATTTTTTTCATTGTCTTTAGACAATTTACCTATGATGTGTCTAGGTATAGATCTCTGTGCTTTCCTACTTGGAGTTTGTCATGCTTCTTGTATGCCCATATGAATGTTTTCCATACAACTTGGGAATTTTCCAGCCATGATTTTTTCAAGTATTCTTTACATAGCTTTCTTTCTCTTCTCCTTTTAGAATTCCTCTAATACGTATGTTGATGTGCTTGATGGTTTTTCACAGTTCTGGTAAGCCTCTTCGTTTTTCTTCATTTTTTTTTTTCTGTTGCTTATACTGGATAATCATGATGAAACTGTCTTTAACTTAACAGATTCTTCCGTTTGTTTAAATCCTCTGTGGAGCCACTTTCGTGAATTTTTCATGTATGTTATTACAATTTTCAACTCCAAAACTTCTATTTGGTACATTGCTATAATTCATATTTTTATTATTTTTCCCTTTTTGGTGAGATACTGTTATACTTTCCTTTAAATTTTTAGAAATCATTTTGTTTAGTTATTTGAATATCTAATAGCTAGCTTAAAGCCCAAGTCCAATATTTGTGCTTCCTTTGAAACAGTTTCTATTGATTGCTTTTGTCCCTTGTATATGGCTCATACTTTCTTGTTTCTTTGCATTCTTCAAAATTTATCTAGACATTTTAAATAATATAATGGGGCAAAATCTGAAAAACATATTCCCCTTTCCTCAGGATGACTTTTGTTGTTGTTTGTTGTTGTTAGTTTTAGTGACTTCCCTGGATTTATTCTTTAAATTCTTTCTTTAGTGGTCAGCTAATAATTTGACAGAGATTTCCTGAAATTTTCTTTGACTCAATAAATCTTCCAGCCTTTGCTGAGAGGCAGTTTGTATATGCCGGCGCACGTCTTCAATGCTCTGGCATGCAGTGTACAAATGTGTCTTTGCCTTAACTTCCTGCTCACACAGAGCCTTAATTCAGCCAGAGATGAGAAATTAGGGACTTTTCACATCTTTCCTGGATATATGAGCAATCCTTAATATGCAAGTGGCTTCCTAAATTCTCAGAAATATGTTGGAGCTTTTCAGAATCTCCTATGGTAACAGCATTCCATGGTTTTTCCTTTTAAGTTTTTTGACCATCCTCTCATTAGCCCCACATGGTAACATCACCTTAGGTAGCTGTGATGTTAAACAACTGTTTTCAACAATTTTCTTGGGGATGAGACATAGGGACCTCTGAGTTAGGTCAAATAAAGACAAACCCTGACATTTCAGCGAACTACTAGACTGGTCAAATAATGACACTTCTGTAAGGATGAGACTTTGAGGAAGATCTAAACCCACTCTGCCCCCTATGATACGACTACCATAGTTATGAGGTTATAGGTTTTCAAGTCCACCATACAGAGTTAGGGAGAGGAACATGGTATTAAAAAATGTTAAAATGCCACAACATTCACTGTTCTTAATGAAATTCAGCCAGTTTTCCTGGATAAATAAGTCTCAGATTGCTGCAAGACTTTAGTTAACTTCTAGAGTTCTGAAAAAGTTCATTTTGATTATTTCTTTTGCCAGTGTTCTTGATGCTTTGTGGAGGTGTGGATTTTCAGAAGTCTTCACTTTGTGATTCCGAAAATGTGATCTGGCTTTTCTTTTGTTTCCTAAATTTATTTTCACTTTGGTGAGAAAAATTAAAAGATCTTCCTAATTTAAAACATTTAAAATTGAAATTTTTTTTCAAAATGTGAACAATTTAAAAACATTTTAATGTAAATAATTTTCTGTTATTAATAACAGATAACTCCTTTCTCCTTGCCTGTTATTTACCTAGATTCATCTTTTTAAAATTTCAGCTATACTTTGTGTGATTTAACAAAATCCCTCTCCATACGCATCCCACCATAGTTGTAAGTGGCAACAATGAGTAGTAATACTTCTCTTAGACCATTTAAAAAAAAGATGAATCTTGCGGACTAACTTTTAGCTAGTTTACAATGATTGATTGATAACACATTCCATAGTATATTAGATAAAATTTTCTTAAAGGTTTTATAGATATGAACAAAAGTAAATCTGAATTCATAGCTCGTGAGACATACACACAAAAAATGAATCTATTAAATTAAATAGATGAGACCTAAATTTAAATTCAATTGCAGTTTGTTAGTAAACTGTAGCTGATAGATAGCAATGCCTTACTTGGATTTCTAAGCCTTCTGTCATAGACATGAAAACTTTTTTTTCTATATGAGAAAGAATATAAACGTAGAGTAAGTTATATCCATGGTATCTGTTGAACTACATTGAAATTCTATTGAAGGTGAATTCTGATACATTACTTATTGGGCGGATTTCATCCCTCATACAAGCTACAACCACCTCCTTGATTTATCACACACTGTTCTCACAATAGTGTACACCTCAGCACCTAGTTTGTCTTTTTCACTGAAGTTCCACTTCAGCATTAAGATTTAAGACCTTTTCTCCCCCTTTGTGAAACTCTTAAATCTTCCTTTTTCATTACTTTTTAGCACTTTGAAGTTTAACAGATTTTACTTCTTATCTCCTTTTCTTAGACTCTCTTATTCAGCATTTATTCACAGTAGACTATATTTGCTAACTTTTATCCTTGCTCCTCAGAGTGCTCACGATCTTTCAGTTTTGATTATACTGTCTCTCAAGTTCCTCATCACTGAAGATAATTCCTCTTGAAACTTGTTACTCTCCTACTGCACAAAGAAAAAGGAGAAAACAGTCTTCCCTTTAAAAAAAAAAAAAACAAAAAAACTCAGTAGTCTATGAAATGCCACAGCAAGCATAATCATTCTTTCAGAGAAACATTTCTGGTGTAACCATAGTTCATCTAAAAATGAATGTCTGTATTACCAAGATTTCAACCATTGTTTTCTATTATTTCTAAGGCCAAACTGAACAAAAGGGAACATTTACACTGTTTAAAAGATCACAGAAAGATAGTGGAATATTGTGTTTTAAATACTATTCTGTAGCTCTTTTTAAAAATGTACTTTTTTTTTTAATTGAAGTACTGTTGATTTACAATGTGTGTTAATTTCAGGTGCAATTCCGGTAAAGCAAAGTGGTTCAGATTCTTTTTCATTATGGGTTACTACAAGATACTGAATATAGTTCCTGTGCTATACAGAAGATCCTTGCTATTATCTATTTTATATATAGTAGTGTGTACCTGTTAATCTCAAACTCCTATCAATCCCTATCAAATTACCAATGGCATTTTTCAGCTAGACAAATAATTTTAAAATTTATATGGAAACACAAAAGACCTCTAATAACCCAAAGAATCTTGACAAAGAAGAATGAAGCTGGAGCAGTCATGCTCCCTGACTTCAGATTATGCTACAGAGCTACAGTAGGTTAAATAGCATGGTACTGGCACAAAAACAGACACATAAATCAATGGAACAGGATAGAAAGCCAAGAAATAATCCCACACACTTACAGTCAATTAATCTATGACAAAGGAGGCAAGAATATACAATGGAGTAAAAACAGCCTCTTCAATAAGTGGTGCTGGAAAAACTGGGCAGCTATATGTAACAGAATGAAATTAGAACATTCTCTAACTACATATACAAAAATAAGCTCAAAATGAATCAAAGACCTAAATGTAAGTCCAGACACTATAAAACTATACTATACTATAGAGGAAAACATAGGCAAAGCTCTCTTTGACATAAATCGCAGCAATATTTTTTTCAATCCATCTTCTGGAGTAATGGAAATAAATGCAAAAATAAGCAAATAGGACCTGGTTAAACTTAAAAACTTTTGCACAGCAAGGAAACTATCAACAAAACAAAAAAGACAACCTATAGAATGAGAAAAATATTTGCAAATGATGTGACTGACAAGGGCTTAATTTCTAAAATATACAAATAGTTCACAGAGCTCAATATCAAAAAACAAACCAACCAATCAAAAAATAGGCAATAGACCTAAATAGACATTTCCCCATAGAAGACATACAGATGGCCAATAAGCACTTGAAAAGATGCTCCACAATGCTAATTATTAGAGAAATGGAAATCAAAACTACAATGAGGTATCATCTCACACTGGTCAGATTGGCCATCATCAAAAAGTCTACAAATAATAAACACTGGAGAGGCTGTAGAGAAAATGGAACCTTCCTACATTGTTGGTGGGAATGTAATTGGTACAGCCACTATGGAGAAGAGGATGGAGGTTCCTTAAAAGAGTAAAAATAGACTAACCATATGATCCAGCAAACACATTCCTGGGCCTATATACAGAGAAAACTCTTAATTCGAAAAGATACATGGACCCCAAAGTTCATAGCAGCACTATTTACAATAGCCAAGACATGGAAACAACCCAAATGCTCATTGACAGATGACTGGATAAGGAAGTTGTGGTATATATATACAAAGAAATATTACTCAGACAAAAAAAGAATGAGATAATGCCACTTGCAGCAGCATGGATGGACTCAGAAATTATCATACTAAGTGAAGTAAATCAGACAGAGAAAGACAAATACAATATAATTTCACTTATATGTGGAATCTAAAAAAAATGATACAAATAACTTATTTACAAAACAGAAACAGACTTAGAAACTGTTCTCACAAAACAGAAAATCTTATGGTTACCAAAGGGGAAAGGGAGGGGAAGGGATAAATTAGGAGTTTGAGATTAATAAAATGCACACTTTAAAAGAATCTTGTAACCTGGAGATAGACCAACTTTTCTGTCAAGGGCTAAATAATAAATATTTCAGTCTTTGTGAGCCATATGGTCTCTTCTGCAACTGTTGAACTCAGTCATTGCATCAGTATATATAATGGACAATACATAAGTGAATGGACAGGGCTGTATTCCAATAAAACTTTAGCTATGAACATAGACATTTGAATGTCATATAATTTTCACATGAGAAAGTATTACTCTTTCTTCTAAATTTTTTAAACCATTTCAAAATGCAAAAACCATAATTAGCTTGTGGGACATAGTAAAGCATCAGGCTATTTGATCCACGGGTCATAGTTTTTTGATTCTGTTGTAAAACACAGTATGACTTTTATTTCTTTAGTAGCTTTTGATGCACCCTATGCAAATGCTAACAAGAAGAAAAATTGGAACACAATTGTGATTCATTACAAAGAATACAATTTTACCAGATTTTTCAAAAGTTTCATTGTTTAAAGTTAAGGTACATTGCATTTCCTTGAGTAATGAGAAAAACAGTCAGATTTTAAGCTATTGTGAAATTCATCTAGATGGTAAATTTTTGTTAGTTCAGCTAAATGATTTGGGTTTGTATACAATTGGGCTTTGTTTGATTGATTTGCTAATTGGTGTACCCTGTGAAGTTTCTAAACATATATTCATTTTCAGAACCATGTGACATAGATATACTTAACTTGTCATCAATTCCAAGGGTAAAGTTCTCAAATAATACTATGATTTTGACATTGAAAAACTTTTTCCTGTGGGAAAAAAATAGGTTTGAAAGACTAAGCAAACATTGAAGACATTGATTTATTTAACCTTCTCCCAAATAAATCAATAGCGACAAAAACAAAACATAACACCAAGTTATTTACGCATCATAAATGTGTATGTAAATTATTATGGATTCAGTACTACTAATTCCCACATATAATTTATTATTTCTTGGAAATTTTCCAGGATCTTCTCAATCTCTAGTTTTAACTAAATGTTTGTAAATATATTTTGCATTGCTGCCAACAGTATATAAACTAGGAACTATTTTCTCTTTACTGTTGTATACAAACATTCAGGGCATTTCTGATTTTAACTCAGGAACTGACGATGGCTGATTCCTAAGGCCCATGTCTGCCAGGCTTATCTTCGTCTCATTTCAGGCTTCATTTCATCAGCCCCTGGTGTTTTTAGCAATTCCTCTCATATATACCCTTTTATAAGCTTACCATTTCATTCTCTCTAGTTTTTTTGCAACAGGTGTGTCCCATAATTTACTTATATTAAATTTGAAATTTTTACAGTTGCCTTGGATCTGTATCAAAACAAATTTGCCTAAATTTGACTTATCAACACAGAAAACTCAGGTTGGTTTGTTCTTTAGATCAGAAATTATAAGGAATGTTTTAATTGAATTTTTGAGCTGCTCCAACCCTAAGATTTTGTAAATGAAAGAATCTAGGTCCTGTTTTCTCAATGGTTTGTTCTGGAATTTAGACACCAAGTACACAGAAATGACACTTGAGAAACCGTGAAAAAGGAGAAAGACTCTTGCTTGGAGAAGCTCAGCTCTGAGAAACTGAGTCTCTAGGATCAGAATAACTAGCACTGACATCCGGAGGCATACCATGAGAGAACCAGAGTACGGGGCAGGGCTGGACTTGGAGGTAGAAGTGTGCTCATTGTACACTGTGGCCTTTCCAAAACTACTCTGCCCAGCACTATAAACAGGAGGCATATTTAGGTAATTCATCAAAATCTCTTTACCTCTAGAAACCCTAAATAAATAAAACAATTCAATTGTGCCCATGCATCACGTTTGTTCCCCTTTTCTCAAAAGTCTTAAGTTTATTTCCCTAGCGACCAGAAGTATTTTAGAATTCCCTAACAGCCAGAAATTTAAGGTGGCCCCAAACAGTGGAAAATCCTATCCAATTCTCTAAGAGAAATTTATCAATTAAGGGTAAAATATTGCTGTGAACTTTATGAAAAGATTCTTTATTGATCATCTGTCCAACAGCCCTCCCAAGTAGCAAACTTTCTTTTTGCTTGATAGGCACTAAGTAAGTCATAAAACCACAAAGGAATCTAAACAATAAGGAAGGGAGTTGAAAACAATAATAAGCATTGTCCTAATTAGTCTGCTTATAGTTATACTTACTGTTATTAGCTAATCCTCACTAAGGGCTTACAACATGCCATAGACTACTTTATATGGATTAACTTAATGAATCCTCACACCCACACCATGAGGTAGATGTCACAGCTATCCACATTATACAGATAAGGAAATTAAAGCATAGAGATATCAAGTAACTTGCCCAAAGTCACAATCTAGTTAAAAACGGAAGCTGCCATATCTATGTCCCAGTTGTTTCCTTATGGTAAACAGAAAATACTCACTACAGTTTGTATATCTTAAAATATGTGTCAAAATCAACATTGATGCCTTTTACTGTTATTGAAACTAACATAGCTGGGGCTATAATGAATGCTCTGTAGAATGATGGATCAGAATGAAGAAGATCTGTGCTGGAGGACAGAGTTAGGACAATCAAGAAAGAAGCAGAGGATGGGGAGGGTATAGCTCAGGGGTAGAGTGCATGCTTATCATGCACAAGTTCCTGGGTTCAATCCCCAGTACCTCCATTAAAATAAATAAATAAAATTTAAAAAAAACCTAATTACCTTCCCCCCAAATAAGAAAATAAATAAGATTTAAAAAAGAAAAAAAAAGAAAGAGGCAGAAAGTAGGACTAAAGAAGCAGCATTAATAATCAGGATCAAAGAAGCCAGAGAGTCCACAGGAGCTCCACCCATGAGTGCTGGGAAAGAAAGAGTGAAGATCCCAGGTAGACTCCTTCCCAACAGACAGTAATCCAACCTCAAAGGAACTGGATCACAGCCCATAACAAAGGCAAAGAGAGTTAAGATATCCTGCTTAAAGGGCAGGTGAAGCCAAGGGAGTTACTGCATACGGGAGCCAGATGCATCAGTAATCACTTAGTGAAAAAGTCTCAACTTTTATCTAGGGTTAAAAGGATTACAGGGATCCCTGGAATATATACTATGAAGTATTATGTTTTCCAGGCTCTTGGACAGCTACAATAAGAAGAAATGTTATATATCCACTTTTGGGATACCTCCCCTAAAACAGCTGGTGTGCACCTTTTACTCTCTTCTTTCCTGCTGGCTGGAATGTTCAAATGTGGGTGCAACAGTTGGAGCTTAAGCAGCTTCACTGGACCACGAGTTGGAAGGACTATGCTGAAGATTCTGGAGCTTCACTAGTGAAGGAGCCAGTGTCCCAGACAACTTGGTGGTGACCATACTAGTTCTGAAATGACTCCGTGACATGAGAGAAAATTGTATTTAGCTTACTGTTATTTTGCCTTTCCTATTATTCACAGTCTAAACTAATCTTCACTGATACAATGCATAAAGCACTTAACCACATTTACACTGCCCATAATTAACCACAGTAATATTAGCTCTTATTTTTGCTATTGTTAGGGCTGAGATTAAAAATTATTAACAAAAGCTCAGTTTTGGCAGTGGTGAGTGTGAGACAGTGAAGGATGAGAAGAAAACTTTAGAAAACTGAGAAAGAAGTTAGTTATGCCATGTAGTAAACTCTAATTTGGAACTCTAATGTTAATCTTCATTCCTCCTTAAATTTCTAAAACTCATTTTGAAATATTGTTCCAAATGCTGTCAAGATGGCTTGCACCAGTCAAAAGCCAGTCAAAGAATACCTGACATACACTGTAATCACCATAATCATACACCACATTCAGGATTGCTCAAGCATTTGTCTGGAAGGCAAAGCCCTACCTGTGTTTTAGAAGGGTAAGTGGACATACAGACTTGGAGTGTGCCCAGGAGAGGGGAGGGAAGGAATAATTATTCTTCTCTCACAGCTTTGTGCAACATGTGAAAAAAAGCAAGTGGTGTTTAAAGCTGCTGGCTTCCAGATAATCATTTGTTTATTTCCCCAATTTCAGTAAAGAATTTAAGAGAACATATTTTAAAAGTTCCTTTCTCTGAGTCTCCGAAGGGTGTATCAACATAACAGATATGTCTGTGAAGAGAGAATAGTTAAGACAAATAATAATTTGAACATTTAATACATTTTTAAATGCAAGTTTTCCTTTAGTGATTTCAGTTGTTTAATAGATAAAACTAGTGCAGTTTTGTGGCAAATGATTTTAGAAATCTCAGTGTCAGACATTATATTAAGTTCAATTTTACAATTAGAGCAAAATAAAAGGCTTTTATATGTTCTCCAAAAGAATAATGAAATTGAGCATAATATAAAGTTCTAGGGTGAAAAGCAAGAAAAAGGAAAAAAACCTGTCAAAGGGCATTCTTAGAGATCTTAGATTCACCTATAAGTTTATATATTTATCTTTAGGAAAAATAATATCAAATCCCACTGAAATTCAATGTTTTCAGTAACATTTAAAAATCCCTTATTAAAAGGAAATATACATTAAAATTAGAAAACTTAGAAAATACGATTAAGCAAAAACAAAAAAGAAATTTCATGAATTAACCACTATAAATAATTGTCTGTAATCATCCTGACTTTCTCTTCACATACATATGTGTGTAAACATTTTTTACAAGACTGTCATACTATATATTCTATTTGTAACCCTATTGTTTCACTTTTGTAATAGATCTGACTTTGAAACATCATTTTGAATGGATGTGTATTATTCCATTGTATGTTTGCAACACAATTTATTGAAACCTTTTGTTAGAAGCTGAAGTTGCCCCTAATCAAAAAATACTTTAAGGTTTATTTGTGCTCCTTTATAATAATTATCTTAGAATAAACCACAGAATTAGAATTGTATGGTCGAAATTCTAAGCCTTTTGATAAGCATAAGCAAACTGCCCTGTAGAAATACTGCATATTAATTAAACTTAGCTCAACAGTATAACAGAGTTTCTGTTCTACTTCACTTTCACCATAGTGAGATGTCTCTGAGAGAGAAAAAGAGGCAGACAAAGGTAGAGATCATATATCCTTTGGCAAATATAATATGCAAATACCATTTTTTAATTCATGTATTATGAAACTGGTTAACAAATAAATATATGTTTATTAATTATTTACACATTTTTAGAACTTGTTTATCTCTTTATTCACGTTCTTTTTAAAAATTAATATTGATTCATAATAGTGATTTATCTATTAATAAAACACTTAAATATTTTCTTCAGTATATGACTTGACTTTAAATGATGTCTATCAAATAATTTGTAAGTTTACTCTTCTGTGTAGTCAAATCTATAGTGATTTTCCTTTGGACTTTATGTATGTTTCTTTAAGAAAGATATTTCCACTCTAGTATTATAGTCAGGTATTTTTTTTCCTAGTTCTTTGTAGTGTCTTATTTTTTCCAATAAAATCCTTAATGCATCAAAAGTTATTTTGATATGGTGTGAGGAGTTAGCAATCTACCTCTATTTTAAATAAATTATTATTTTTGAACAAAATTTTTTAACGCCTATCCTTTTCTTACTGAGATGAAATGCCTTTTTATTGTATATTAACTGTTGACTTTTTATTTGGTTATATTAATCTTTGATATCTATTCCTGAAGGTATAGTTTTAATTATTGGAACTTTAGGATGTATTTAATATTTGACAAAGAAAAATTCCTTTATTAATTTTACACATCTTTTAAAATTAATATTTCCTTTACAAAGGAAATACAATATTAACTGTTTAAAGTTTAGAAAATAGATATAAGTAAAATGAAATGACTGTCAGCCAGTGATAACTACTGCTACAACCTGAGAATTTATACCTTCCAGTAAGTTCTCAAGGCACAGGCACTTACCCAAATGACTTGGATTTAGCATAATCACTTGTTTAGGAAACATGTTTGCATTAAGATACAATTGAAACTAGGACTAGGTTTTCTGTGCAGCTTGTTGATTTGTTTATCCTAAGTATGGGACCTAACAATGATAAAAGTAAGATGGGCTCTGCTAAAGTCAATGTCGGTGGTTTTAGGAAAAGAAAAACCTCTAATGGTAAACAATGGCTGAATCTGCTCAATATTGTTTTTTTCTAGTTGAACACTTAATAGCTATTTAAAATTCACCTTTTTAATCAAAATCCTACAGGAAATAAAACTTAGTTATAAATAAGAAACTTTTTAACAATCTCCATTTTATTTCAGTATTGAAATAGTTTTTAAAAAAATTTTTGACAACGTGAAGTTTTCTTAGGATCACAATTATCCTCTTCATAACAGAACTAGAAATACATATACATTTTTTTCTTATAAGGGAACTATGGTATGAATTTTTGCTTTGTACCTAACTTTTATTAATGTAGCAACCTATCTTAAATGCATTTACATGCCATTATTATTTTCAACAACATGATTTTAATGGCTACAGACTATCTGTACTTACCAAAATTCATTTAATCTGATTTGATTTATTTAAAATATAAGATTGACAAATTATTTTGCTCTTACAATAAAATTGCAATTAATATACCTAAGCAAATTCTTTGCTCACATATTTGATTGCATCCATAAGAAAAATTTCTTTAATTGCTGACTGGGTGGTAAAACAAGTAAATTTTAAGTCTTGTATTTCAATAAGCTTACTTCTCTCCTTCCACCTCTCCTTTTCTAAAATCCATAACATTTTGCATGCATTTATTCCTGCCTGCTGAACTTTAGCAGCATTTTGACAATTTAAGCAATTACCTAATAGATATTTTTAATTAAAATTGTGTTAAATTTATCAGTTTATTGAAAATAATTATTTCTACAAATATTCTTTCCATCCAGGAACAATTATCTCCCTCATCCCATCCAAAAGGTGCTTTATTTTAGTGACATTTAGAGAAACTGATACTTGTAAGATGGAAAAATGAATACTCACTCAATGTAAAGATATTTTAGTTGGATTAATTAGGAGAGAGAGAGAGAAAGACTGTCAGTGTGGCTGGGTTACAGTCCTGTTATTCAATCAAATGCTAATCTAGGTATTGTTGTAAGGTATTTTGCAGATGTGATTAAAGCCCATAATAAGTTGATTTTTAACTAAGGAAGACTCCCTTAGACAATCTGAGTATCCTGATTCAATCAGTTGAAAGGTCAAAATAACAGACATGAGGCTTCCCTGGAAAGGGAAATATCCTCTGTAGAAAACAGTTTCAGCCTGTGCCTGAGAATTCCAGCTTGCCCTTTTGTGGCCTGCCTTATAAATTTCAGACTTGTTTAGCCAGATCCTATAACTCCTTGCAATCAATCTCTAAATCTTAGAGGCAACATACCTCAACATTATAAAGGTCATATATGACAAGCCACAGCTGACATCATTCTCAGTGGCGGAAAATTTAAAGTTTTTCCTCTGAGATCAGAAACCAGACAAAGATGCTCATTCTCACTACTTTTGTTTAACATAGTACTGGATGTTCTAGAAAGACCAATTAGGCAAGAAAAAGAAACAAAAGCAGAAAGAAGTAAAATTCTCTCTATTCGAAGATGACATTATATATAGAAAACAGTAGAGTACCAAAAAGCTGTTCAAACTAAAAAAAAAAAATCAGTAAAGGGGCAGCTTACAAAATTAATACACAGAAATCAGTTGGATTTCTGGATACTAACAGTGAACTACCAGAAAGATAAATTAAAAAAACAATCTCTTGTACATGAACAACAAAAAGAACCAAAACACTTAGGAATAAATTTAAACAAAAGGTGAAAGATTGAAAACAATAAGACATTAATACAAGAAATTAAAGAAGACATAAATAAATGGAAAGCTATTCCATGCTTATGGATGAAAAGAATATTGTTAAAATGTCCATTCCACCCAAGCAATCTACAGAATCAATGTAATTGTTAACAAAATTACAATAGCATTTTTCACAGAATAAAACAAACAATATTAAAATTAGTATGGAATCATAGAAGACTTCAAAATAGCCAATGTAATCTTTGAGAAAGAATGAAACTGGAAGCATCATGCTTTCTGATTCCAAACTATATTACAAAGCTACAGTAATCAAGCCAGTATGATATTGGCATAAAAACAGACACACAGATCAATGAAACAGAATAGAGAACCCAGAAATAAATGCATGCATACATGGTCAATTAATTTTCAACAAAGGAGTCAAGCATATGCAATGGGGAAAGAATAGTCTCCTCACTAAATGGTGTTGGAAAAACTGAATAGCCTTATGCACCAGAATGAAACTGGACCTATCTTACCATATACAATTCAAAATGGATTAACGCTTTGAATGTATGATCTGAAACCATAAGTTCTGAGAAGAAATACAGGGGGTAAGTTCCCCGTCATTGATCTTGGTTTTGTTTTTTTTTTGTTTTTTGGGGGTTTTTTTTTTGGATTTGACACTAAAACCAAAGAGGAGTTTGTTAAAAGGATACAAATTTTTACTCATGAAGTCTGATGATCTACATAAAGCATAGTGACTATTGTTGGTAACACTGTATTGAATAAGTTAAATTTACTAAGGCATTAGAACTTAAATGTTCTAAACAAGGGAGGGGAAGAGATAAGTATGTGAGGTGACGGTTGTGTTAATTATAACTCAATGGGGAAAATGCTTTCATCCTGTATAGTATATCAAATCACCACTTTGTGCACTTTAAATATTTTACAATTTTATTTGTCATGTATGCCTCAATACAGCTGAAAAATGCATAGCTTAACAAAAAGTGTATGATATCAGTATTTTTGAAATTTATAAGACATTACCTCAGAACACCAAAGTCAAATAAATAAATGAAGAGATACAGCAAAAATAAATCCTGTAATAAATACCTCCAATTATTTCTTTTTATTTTGTTGAATCCTGGCTAAATTAGGAAGAGATTTATTTTTTATAACTCAGATGCATTCCAGAGACCAGCCAAGAAAAATTAGGCTAATTTAAAATATTAATTAAGCCATCATTTAAAGATTAAGAAGTAATTTTCTAAGACACCTATCCACCTAAGAACATCATTTTAACCTGTGTACCTGTACTAGTGTGTTGCCTAGGACACACAGAACTTTACATACTGAACTTCCATTCCTATAGTACCCTTCACCCTGGTGTTCCATGCACTGTGCTCTGGGGTGTACAGGTGAGTAAAGCATAGTGTTGGTTGTACAGAAGCCACAGACTAGTGGGAGAAAATAGAAATGTAAGCAGGTTAAATTCTGATTCAGCATAGGGCTAGAAAAGAAATTTTTTAAAAAGAGTTGTGGAAGAACAGAACAGCCATCTGAGGATGTCAGGGAAGCTTCACAGAGACACCTCTCTTGTATTTTTGATGAGGTTCGTGGCAATCTCCACAAATAGTACTAATCCTCAACCTACCAGCCACACTGCCTAGTGTCTCCCAGAAGCTCCTATGCCTCTTTGGTAAGTGTGGAGGATTTTCATTCATAGACAAAATTCTTTATGCAAATATTCCTCTTTGGAAAATTCTCTTTATACTTGTTGGAAAATAAACAACATGTTTTGCTCTCTGATTCCTGCATGTCAAGCATCAAACATGGTTGGCAGATTTATGATTTTACAAATAGTTCTAAGTACATCAGCTTTTGCTGCAGTTATGTGAGTTTCATATTCATCACACATCTCCAAAACACTTCACTGCTTAGTAAAACACTCAGAGGTATAGTACATGAAAAGCACTATATAATATCCAGCAGAGTGAAGAATGAACAATCCCTTATTTAAAGATTAATGATTCTTTTAGCTGCACAACTGACTTATGAAACTCTCTGTTTTTACGTATGGAGCTATGAATGAGATGCTTATATTTAAGAGACAGAAAAGGTCAAGATTCCAGTTTCCTGCTTGTAGCTATTTACTTGCACTTCTGTAGGGCTTGGAATTATGAATTCTAATGAGAACAAATTCACATCTGCTGAAATCCCAATTATCTGAATGTGGCTTATCCACTCTGCTGAGTATCTATAGAAGCATAAAATTTAAACTAGTTTCTTTCTACCATCCTACATATTTCTAGCTGCCTCTGTCCTACCACCAGCTGTTGTACCTTCAGGAATTTAAAATAACTTTAATGTTAGCATAAGCAAAATGTTAATTAGCACATGAGTAAAATTCATTTTATGGCATCAAACCCAACTAGACTATTTTTTGAACTATCTATGACAACACTTATCCCCTTGGTAGTAGACTGTTGAGTTGTAACCCTATCTCTAAGTCTAGTTCTTATCTTCAAAATAATGCAAAGTTCACTTGCCTGTTCAATATTAAAAACTTCCATTAAGCAGACTTTCAAAAGCACAGGCTTCTCAAACACATCGATAAATCCATGTTTACCTCAAAATAAGTTTTTTTATGACTCACACAAAACAATTAACAAAGAGGAAAACAAAAAAACAAAACTCAAAATTTTAGCACTACGACAAGAACAATTCTTGAATGTGGTCTGGTGAAAGAAAAACCACTGCAGAGAACTTAATTATGAAAAGTACTTAGATTCTAATTTAGAACCAATATGAGTCAAAAGTTTAGGAATTATAAACAAGAAAAAGCTACTGATAAATGCAACAACCTGGATGAATCCCAAATGTGTTATGCTAAGTGAAAGAAGCTAGACTCAAAAGGAAATTTAGTTCCCAAGTTTTATGCCTCTGTACCAGCACTTCTCAAAGTGTGAAATTACAGTCAGTGAGGTAAACCAAGTAACAGCTCCCCCAAAATGTCCATGCCTCGAACCATGAAACCCATGAATACATTCTACATGTAATTAAAGTTACAGATTCTAAAACAGGGAGATTTTGAAGTGGATGCAATCTAATCACATAAACGAAGATCTTTTTTCAGGTAAGGGCAGGAGAGTTGAGGCAGAAGGGAAGGCATGTAAAAGAGATAAAAAGCAGGAGAAGGATGTAAACTTCCATTGCTGGCACTAAAGAGGAAGAAAGCCATGAGCCAGGAAGTGAAGTAGACTTCTAGACTCTGAGAATAACACGCAGCCAACAACCAGCAAGGAAACAGGACTTGGTCCTATAGACAGACGCGTGGAAATGAATCCCGCCAAGAACCTGAATAAGTCTGAAAGTGGATTTCTACCAGAGCCACCCCTGTAAGATCCCAGTCTTGTGATAACCTAAGCAGAAAAACCAGGTAAGGAGTCAAATCTCTGATCTACAGAATTATGAGACAATAAATTTGTGTTCTTGCAAACTGCTAAATTTGTGGTAATTTGTTATTGCAGCAGCAGTACAAAACTAATTTACCTCTGAATCATAACCTGGGAATTTTTGTGGACATTGTAATAAATACTCCATTTAATAATCCCTTCCTTATATCTTCCTTCTGCAATGTATTTCTCATTAATAAGTCAGGCCCAAACTATCATCCTCTACATCTGGAGTCTTATGTAATTAGCCATGCCAGTCTTTGATAGCTCTGCACTGGGCACCCTCTTAGAACTATGCAATCAAACTGTAGAGTACCAATTTGTGTTAGCCATAATTTCCTATTACAAAAATATTTTGGGATTATATTCATAGTTTTTACCCACAGATTATAATTCTGTGGTTTAAGCCCTTTGAAAGCTAAAAATTGGGTTTTCTATTTCTTCTGAGAATATTATAAATTACTTAATTTAAGCCTTAAAATTTGATGGAAAAAATATCTGACAGGACTCAGATGTTTCAAAGAAACTGAGCAAGTCCCAGGGTCAGAGAGTAGCCAGGGAAGGATCTGGAGGACTCTTAAGAAATAGCATGGGTTGGACATTACCTTGGTGATTCTAACACAGTCCAGCATCTGGCCCTCTTCTTTGCAAAATGAAAAACTTAGTTTTGTCAGTATACTGAGAGTTCCATTTCTCAAAGACAGCTTCATCCTACCCACCTCATAGAGACAGATGTAGAAAACCTGATGTTTTCCAAGTACAGGTCTTTTACTTCCTTAGGTAGGATTTATTCCTAGGTATTTTATTCTTTTTGATGTGATGGTAAATGGGATTGTTACCTTAATTTCTCTTTCTGATAGTTTGTTATTAGTGTATAAAACTGCAACAGATTTCTGTGTATTAATTTTGTATCATGCAACTTCATCGAGTTCATTGATGAGATCTAGTAGTTTTCTGGCGGAGTCTTTAGGCTTTTCTCTGTACCAGGCATCTGCAAACAGTGACAGTTCTACTTCTTCCTTTCCAGTTTGAATCCTTTTTATTTCTTTTTCTTCTCTGATCAGTGTGGCTGTGGATTACTTTGCATGATATCTATGATAAGCAGACAGCCCAAGGGTCTTAACTAGCTGATAAGCTATACTTGGTGAGCTCCAATACAGAACAAGAGGATTTCAGTGTATTACTGAAAAAAAGAATGGTATCAGGCTCTGATAAACTGATGTATCCATCTCCACAACATAAATGTTTACTTGATGGAAATGCCTGGTTATGAAATTTCTTAATCTTCTTTCTCAATTCTCAATTGAAATTATCACATACTTTCAGTATGTATGTTAGTACTTTCAGTCAAGTTTTGCCTGATGGTCACTTTATCTATTCTTTTGTCTAAATACTATTTAATTTAGTGAATGATTTCATTAATCCATTTTGTGAGAAAAGTGACTTTACTGTAAATACCATGTATTCTCTACCACATCAAAAAAAAAAAACCCATAAAAACAAAGGGCTCAAAATAAAAAATAATTTGATTTATAATTAATTTCAAAATAAGGTTTCATCATAAACTCAACAGTCTTTTTGTTGCTGTAGTTTGGTCAAAAATGCCTCAATCGTACTATTTTCAAGTTGCTTTGAAAAGTCTTACTCATTCTAATTTTATTTCGGCTTATCCAAAATGTATTCTTTTGACTAGTCATCATACTTATGCCCCTATGTATTGTAACTTCCACTCTTATAGAGATATTATAAATGTGTTATCATGTATATTTCATACCTACTAAAGACATAAATATCTTGGCAATATGGGAAAAAATAATAAATTATCATTTTTGATATTTAAAAAAAATCCTTCTCTCCCTCAAATCAACCTGTACTGCTGTTCTTGTTGTATTTTCTTTAAGACAATCAGAGTTAAGATTTACAAATACCAGGTGTGTATATTACTTGTAATCCTCAGAAAACAAGTGTAAGCAGGTATTTCTATTCTGTGGAACACAGAGGAGAATCCTGGAGATAATAACTTGCCCAAGGGTATACAGTTATCTGAATGAGGATTTTTAACTCTGGTGTTTTTGAAATAAATTCTGTTTCTCTTGCCAATACTCCAAGCTGCATCCAAGTCTAAGTACCAAGGGTCCAAGTGCCTCTTAATAAACAGCACACAGAAGTATAGTAACTGCAATCCACCATTACAGATTGAAGTAACCATCATTCTAGAATTACACCCTTTTATAGTTGAAAGGGGCCTTAGGGATTACCTTCCAGCCCAAACCTTTGAAAGACATCCCTATTACTTGATAGTTACTTTGAAAAAAATCTCAGCAACACAGCAATATAATTCTATTGTTCTTTTTCCATTTTGGGGCAACACAATATGGAAAAGAATTGTTTAACAATGTGAAAGTCTGTCTCTCTGAAACATCCCCCTTTAGCCTCCTGGTTTGCCCTTTGGAGTTCCACAGGTTAAATTTACTCCCACTTCCTTGTATATAGGTATACCCTATGTCTCTGGTCTCTTTAATTATAATTAATACAATGTGGTTTTCCTTCCCTACAAAGACTTATTTAAATGTGGGGCCCAGAACTGAACATTCAGCTGCTGGGAGTGTTTGACAAGTGCAGATGACAATGAAGAAACTACTCCAGGCCTGTTACTATAAACTGGAACATCTTACTTTCCTTAGCATACATGTCACACTATTTGCTCATATTAAGTTTGTGCTCAACCTATGACTCTAAATACATACCTTTATGCTTATCTCTCTTAAACACCATAAAAAAAAATTATCAGTCCACAGTTCAGGCCTCTTGAAGTTACAGGAAGTCTTTGTATGATGGCTTGGGACTGTAAAAATGACTGTGCATGACAAAACTTGCAGAGTGACCTTAATAATCAATGAGGAAAACTGTAATTGTTTCATGAACTTTAAAATCCTTTGCCAAAGCAGTAAAAACTCTAATTGTGACAGACATAAATGTATAAAGAAATGAAAAATAGTGAAGTTAATATTTATTTAGTACACTGTAATTTAAAACATTAGAAACATCGAGAATTACGGGTTGTTGTTGATAAAAAAAAATCTTAATTTGAGCAGCACTTTTGCTGCCTTCTCCTTGTATTATTTATGGTATTGAATAGGTATCTTTGCTGTGTCTTGCGTGTTGTCATACTTCTGCTTAAGTTTGGATCAGCCACCAACATTTCATCTTTTGTGCTTTCAATGTGGTGAATTATCTCTGAGAGTTCTTTAAGGTGAAGTTTTTTGTCAGCATCACTTCTTTGGGGACATTGCCATCCTTTTTGTCACTTTCCTCGATTATGTCTATAAATTCCCCTTCTCTAAGTTCCTGGGGCTGCATATCTAGAGCCTCTCAAATAGTAACAGAGACAACATTTCCATGATCAGCAATTTCTTCTATAACTCCATTTATGTTTAGTTTAAATTTCACTTCCAGTAGGATCATTTTCATTTATTGGGTGCACCTTCCTGGGTGCCAGTCAATTCCCACATTTGATTATCCATTTTGTAAAATAGTACATGTGTTTATCACTGGGAGATAAGAAGGAAACACAACTACACATTTTGCTATATGGGCTTGACCTGAATAACAGAAGCAGAATGAGCAATCACTAACAAATTTTCAAAGAAGTAATATGATTGGTCACTCGGCAAGATGTGCATCTGTTATTTACTTAGTGATTTGCAGAGTGAACAGCAACTAGCAACATTTGTACTTTATGCAGCTAGTCACAGTTCATAGATTGTGGTAACAGAAATTTGAATTGCTACCAGTACCATTTGACTAAACCATAGTAACTGAAATTTGTGCACATCGGAACTGTGCAAAGCAAGGACTGTCTACATTCTGCTATCTAGAGGAGTGCTATTTTTGTCTGGGCACTGTATTTCCATCTAAGTTACAGATAAAAATGCAGAAAATGACAGACTCAAGTATAGAGTTCTGTGGTATGTCACAAATCTCCACTCTGCAAATAGAGATCAGTGCAAATTTCCCATTTTAGTTACAAAAGAAGAGAAAGCATGCCAATTGCTCAAATAGAGATATCTGATCATTCTGAAACAGAAGGGAAAGGCAATTATTTTGGTAACGTTTACTGTTAGTGAAACCATGCATAACACAGGATCACTTCCTTTTAAAATGCTTCCACATAATGTACAAAACAGTCTATTTTAGATTTCTGAAAAACACTGAATCAATCTTACTGTTACGATTTCCAAGCTCTACCTTTCAAAAATTCCAAATCAAATGCCCTTTCTCATCTCCATTTTCTCTGAATACTAAGCCCTGCTGGGCTGCTTACTAAAAATGTGACCTTGAGAATGTCATTCTTTGAGTCTTCACTTGCTTCTCTGTAAAGCAGTATAATATGCATGCTCAGTTAGCGACATTTGATCATTAAAACCATCAAATAAAATTAAGTATATGAAATAACTTTGCAAACTACAAAGTACTATATGAAGTGAAGGTGCAATTTTCCTAGGGCACAATTTTTCAAGAAGTAGAGAATTGGATACGTTTAAAGCATCCAGGGACAAACTCTTCCTTATTCCTCAGCTATCAAGAGATGCAGTTTCATTTTATTCATGCTTGTTCAGCTTTGTTCTGTATAAATATCAACTCTTTGATTCAGAAACTGGAAGCAAAATAGAGGTTAAGTTATTAGCTTTATTTGTTCATCTGTTAATATTATTCAATCTTCCTGAAACAGTGAACTTACAATGTTCTAAACATAGCCTAAACTTTTATTTCTTGGTCTTACTTTATTTTGAAATCTTCAGCTTTTCTGCACTTTAATCTTCACTCCACTAATAATAGTCTCACAGGCCTTGCTTGAGCATGTTTTCCTCCTATTACACACACACCTTCCTTTCATCCTTAACTCTTCAGAAAACTCCCTTTATTTTAGACTTGACTTCTATCTTGACTTACATCTTTTATCTTTTTAGAGGATCTGACCAGGGAACCACATTTATTTTTCAGAAGCATTTTGACAATTTTATTTTCTAACATCTAAGCATCTCATATTGTGTGCCTTCCTTGCTTTCACATACAGTTTGCACACAAGCAGCTGTATTTATTTTATTATCAAGCACTATAGAGCCATCTAAATAGGGATTGCTCCTCTGGATTCCCTGCTTCAGCAGATGGGGTTTGAAACAAAATCTACCCTGGCTTCTTCAGATTAAGTGACACTGAAGCACTCTAATATCCTGCACTTCACCCCATATTTAACAAAGCCACCTATGGATAACTTGTCCTTCCTTAATGTCTTAAGTTAGAACACTTTCCTCCTTCTTACTGCGTTAAGGATATCACTTTGCAGGTTGATCTCTTGGATCAGCTGAATGTTACAGATTCATAAAAAGTCAAGATGGTGGAAGATGTCTCATAATAAACATCTCTGAATTAAAGGCAAAATCAGTGATGTCCTTGGTTCTCATGGAAGAGTAGAGGCCAAAATAGGAAGGAGACAAGTATAAAACATGATAAAAGAAAAGTTTTCAATTTAATCTGTATGTCTGTTCAAAATATATCCCCTTTTGAGTTAGAAAGGACAGGTGCCTGACATAGTTTCTACCTGCCCAACTGAGTATGACAGCATCAATGAAATCTCTTAAAATTCTGCACTCATGTCCAACTGGTCTCAGTCACTTCAGTGTTACTACAGGACCCAGAGAGTCCCCTACTTCTGAAAAAGAAGTCCTGATATGTGTAAGACCCACACTTTGGGAAATTAATGATCCATTGGAAGTGACCAAAGAAAATACTCTCACTTTGAAGCTGAGAAAACTGAAACAGTAAACTATTAAGTAATTTTTCTCGGGACTACACTACCTACTAGGGGCAAAGCCAGGTCTGGAACCCAGGTCTGCTAAGTCTCCTTCCAGTAACCTTCTCATTCCTGTAGATGTTGCTCTCAGGTTTATTGACAGTAGCTAGGTTGTCTAAATTGTTGTTTTGTTGATATATGGGTCCTGTCTTCCCTGAAGACGTCTTATTTGCTTCCTGCTTTTATGAACTTGGTATATCAGACTTTCATCAAAGCACTTAAATATGTAAATGACTGGTCTGCTACCCAGAAAGACAGGGTGAGGGCAGCTACTCTATCTGCCTGAGCAATTGACACTGAATGTATAAGAGGGTTGGTGGAGGAAGGACAGGCTTGCATTTATTCCTGAAAGTCCACAACCTTTGCCATTAAATTCCTGAACCAGTAAACACATCCGCCTCAACATGGAAGTTTAGATATGCATTTCACAGGTAACTGTAAATGTTTTGGGACCAGAGAAAGGGAAAAGAGTATTCATGAATAGAATTCGAATTGGTGACAGACAAAAATTCTTAAGTCATTTGACATAACCAAAGGAGAACTTTAAAATAGGGTTTAGTATTTAGTAATATTTTTATATAGGCCTAATTATTTTCTGCAGTAGAAGGTACTTTGTTCTCCAGCCACAAGCCTACCAGTTCATCCACTGTCAAGTTAATTTTGCTAGAAGATATATTTAGATTTTTAGTCATAAAATGATAGTGTCTTGTCATTAATTTCATTGTACTTAGAAAAACCTGCTCCTGTCTGGTGGCAGCATTTCCTGAGAGTCTGGAGTTGTCAAGCTTAGCCAGAATTAGTAAACTTTTGGGGGATTGTCAGACAGTTTCTTTAAAATTAAGTATGATGTAATGACTGCCTCATGCATGGTCTGTACTGAGTTCTTTAGCTAGTGATATCAAAATAGATTCCCCATAGAAATACAAAAAAATCAAAATTTAACCAGAATCTCTCAGAAATATTTTTAATATGCAATAAATTTTATCACAGTTCCAAACAATATAGTCATTCAGTTTTTTAAATTAACTTAACAATTCTTGGTATTATTTTAAAAGTTTTAAAATTTTCTTAAGAAATACTAGTGGAAAATAGACTGACATCTATGTGCAGGTCTTAACATAAAATACCATTTCCCAAATGGTCTGCTAGACTTTCCTAGCCCAAATTATTCTGCAGGCCACCAGCAAGAGACATTTTCTACAGAACAACCTAACAATGAAGCAGAGGAGGGGGTGAAGATGAAAGGATGCCAAGTCAAAACCCAGGTGCTTCATATGAGGTAGAGGAAAAGAATTAAAGATGAAAGGAATGCTAGTCTTTTCTACCTGGATTTCCAGGTTTTCAGTGGCCATTTTATTCTCTGCTCCTCTTTGGAATTACATATCCAGCTTCTCCTTTGCTATAGGATTTCCTTGGTTGAAAATGGCTAAGGCTTCCCGTTATCCATAAGATAACATCCCAGTCCTTTAGAAGAATATACAAAATCCTTTGCATTTTCTCACCCTCCTGCCCTCATTGTTGATACTCCCCACAGTGGAGCCCATGCCCTACAATCCTTGCAGTGACCATACTATCCCCTTTTCCTATCTGGTAGGCTATTCCTCCCACTTTAAGTATCAGCTATCTTTTCAGTTCAGCCTGCAGGATCCTTCCTGGGAATCCCCTTGCTCCTTTCTCAGTGGTGCCATGGCACCTTGCTCACATTTCCACTACGACTTATATCACCTTGCTGAAATCACTTGCCACCCACTAGACCGTGCACACTTTACTTCTGTCAAAAGGGCAGTGACTGACTCATAGTAAGGAACTAACTCAATGTACATCTGTTGAAAGAAAAAGCAAGTGCACACATGACTTCAAAAATAAAAAGGAAAGCTGTTTCAACTGAATGATTTAAATACATATAATGTCTTAACTGTTTCCATCTTAGAGTGTTTAATGGACATTTAAATTTTCCTTTGACTAATAGACGTTTGTTAAATTCTACAGGGTAGATGACCATTAAGGAAATCAAGAATCTCAACTATTTTTGCTGCATATTCTAATCTGATGTTAAAGAGGATTACAGTTAGTTCAAAACCTTCAAATATAATGTTTAATTCTCAGCAGCACTAAAAAGTATAATTCATTTTCAAATAAACTATATTTGTGTTAACTTGTTGGAAAAAAATAATACTGTTGGCATATCATCAAAATCATACTATGATTTTTAGTTAGGGACCACTGCAAAGTTATTCCTAAACAGTTAAAATCTTAAGCAGTTTTTCAACATCATATTTTATTTCTGGTACCATTTTTGCCAATGCTACAAAGTCTTCTGGAAGCCATATATTTTAAAATGTTGTTATCATTCATTATTATTGCCAGAAACACTGTATTTCCCAGAAAATAAAGTTCAAATTTTATTTGCACATAGAAATTATTATTACTACAGAATATTCTTTTCTCAATATCAATTCATCTTTCAAATGGTTACTTCTAACTTACACGGGCAGTTTGAAAAGAATGAACAGACAATTGACTCAGGTCTTATTAATATATAGCTATAGAAGCTTCTCTAGCTTGCCTTCCTGGACAGGAACATTTAACAATATATAGTGTAGAGAAGGTAGTTAGCAGGGTGTATACATATGGCCGGAAAAACACTGAAATATATATGATAAATTTCTAACATGAGCCAAAATTGCAGTTTTGAGATCTGAAATAGCTCATAGCCATATTCAACTCTGCTTCAGCAGCTGGTGTGTGTTGGCTATGGTAACCTCCCAGAAACCTGTTGTCTCCAGTTTTGGGGAAAAAAAATTAAATATAACAGAAACTTGGCTCTATTAAATATAATTCAGGTCCATACCATCAAATAAGCACATACCATCAAAACAGCACATGGACATGATGACCACCAAACTCATGCCCATTTATGTAACCTTGACTTAAGAAAGATTCCAGTGTTCCCTTATCTTTAGGTTTCCTAGGACAGAGCCAGTTTATGCCTCTTGTTACGGTATAACCATTGATAGAATTCCTTTGTACTCGCAAACATGTCATTTGCTGGATATACACTTTATAGTCAACTAGTCATTCTCCTTGTAAATGGAGCATTCAACTCCAGAAAGGAAGTGGTAAAAGAGGAAGACACCAGCTTAGCCATTTCAATCACATATATATTTTTGCTTAATGTCACAACCAGATTCCTTCATACTCTCAGGAAGCTAGTATGCAACTATTATACAGTTGAGCATCTTTGTACCTAGTAGGAAACTAAACATTGTATCTTAGTTTAATTTAAAGATCCTATAGCATGACTACTGCATCTTTTAGCTTAATCAGTATGTTTCCAAGGAACAGATCTCTGAAAGAGTCCTTCAAAGCAGAAAAATCTGGTGACAGCTTTCAGGTGTTTATCTAACGTTCTACATTATATCATTTTAAATGAAAATTTACTTCGTTAATTCTGCTTCAGAAATTCAGGACATTTTCTTGGCACTTTTCCAGAAAGTATTAGATTGCATTTCATACTCCCCATACCTTCTGTCACCTTCTTCCAGATCCACTAGCCATCACTAGCTCATCTACCAGGTGACTTGTGAATTGGCCTAAGGATAGTGTTGCTTCTTGGCATATATCAATTGAGAAAGAGATTCAGGACTAGTGAACAGCAAAGGAAAGTGATTTATTTTTTTTCAAAGACTGTTACATTTTGAATTGTTTCAGGATTTAGAACTGGTAGATTCAATTAAGGAGAAGTCTTTAGACAGAGTTGAAATAATGTGTTCTCATGGAAGTGAGTATAATTTTTAGTGGTCACTGATTTTCAGTTCTACAATGTTTTCACTTGCTTTGTTTTATCATATTAAAATATATAAATATATGGTGCACTATATATAAAATTAACAAGCATAAATTGACCCGGGGTAAAAAAACAGCAAAATAATTTTCCTGTTTCACATAATAATTTGCCTAGCTAACCAGTAGTGACCTCTTCCTTTTAATAAATAAGTAGCAGTGTGCAACTGCGAATTCATTTTTTGTGGGGAATGTGAGTTTATAATTATTTTTCAGGACATATTTCAAAGCAACAGCATTTCAAAGCAATAGCACAATTTAAGTGTTTTTTTTTTAACATTATACACGTAGAGCATAAATAACGAAAAAAGTTTGCATGCCATCAACTACATTCTTGAGAAAAGAGAAAGAATACCGTTTATCTGCAGGATTTGTTGGGCTGAGAGTGTAAATCTATTGAGACAAATTGACACAGGCTAAAAATCTGAACAGAGCACATATTTATCAAACGTACAAAAATTGAAGTTTTCAATCTATTTTTCTCTCCTTTGATTAAGTAACAGAACACTTTTATTAAATAAAATATTAGTTGGAAGCCTAAATGTTATCTTCATGAGCAGATGCCCTAGAAATAAAAGGAGAAGTAGGAAATCCAATGCCAGCACTCACTCTTCCCTCTCCCTTCTAAATACTGTCATACAAGGAAAGAACATACAAGGAAAGAACACGAAAAAAGGAAACTTGGTTTAGCTATCCACAGTACAGTTATTTTTAATTATCTGTGGTATGAGGAAACAAAAAAGTATTTGATTCCTTTAAAAGGCTAGGGTTTCAAAAAATAAAATCTGTTGCTGCTATACATAGAAACCAAAAGAAACTCTGATTAAGAGCATTAACGATAAGGAAAGTGTTGCCCTGAGTCATCTTTTCTGATTTATATACTTAAATTAAAATGATTTCAAATTAGACATGAACTGATAGCAGGTTTGTTTGTTACTAAATATAGTAACTCAGCTAATTTTGAGTAGATCTTGTGTTATCTGTGCTAACAGGTGCATAGAAAAGAAAATGAAATGGATTAAATTAACACTGTAGGAACATCTGGATAGGATATTTAACTTGTATTCCTCACAAAGTAGTCTGATTGCCTTTTATCTTCATTACCAATCTTTATTATGATCTGTTGGTATAAAAGTCATGTATTCAACACAACAATTCAAAGCTATGTTACATATGGGATATTTATAATTGGCAGCTTCCTGTGATGGTATTCATTGCACAGATTACACACGTTGAAAAGCATTTACTGACAATTTCCAAACACATTTTCAATGGAATGATTTGCAAGATAAAAATACTGAAGTTACTATAAGATGAAGCTTTGTCCTTTTTTCTATTACTAATACTGATTGACACAATGGAAAATATTCCTAAGTCAACTGAAAAAAAAAAACTACATATATACACAAAACTAGCCTTTGTACTACAAATATTATCTGGTTGGGGAATATTTTAAATAAGTTGCTGTAATTCTGGAAATAGATAACTCAGATGCTAGGTCCTAATCTATTTAAAGAAGCATGGTGAATTTAGCAGATGTTTGAATAGTCTAACAAGGTCAAGATGAGGAGGACCACTGTAAATAGGCACCTGATGTTTTGTTACTTAAATGACACATTTGGTAGTTGTTACTAATTTCATTTGAATACTAGGGTTCTATATACGATATTGTAATATTTATATTATGTAACTGTGAGGAACTCCACTGATGCCCCTCTTTTCTCACTAAAGTATAAAAAAGCATAGCTGCTTCTCGCTGATTTAAATAAACTGCCCTGGATTTAACATTACAAAATAAAGGAGACTATGAGCATTCTCCAAATAAATTGTTTCTAAATTCATGAGTTTGGGGTTGCCAGAAGAGTGTCAGGACACTGAAATATGTTATGTAGTTGACACTTTGTGTTTCTGCTAGAAACATCAGAAACATATTAATCAGGATAAGCACTCAGATCCTTCCCCCACGTTTCTTCTATAACATTAGCTTTTAATGTCAATTAGTAAAGCAAGAAACACATGCTTGAAGGAGAGTAAAAGAAATGAGAGAACAGTTTCTGAAATACTTGCTAATAATCTAATTGATCTCCAGAGTGTGATCTATACAAGTCGTTAGCAAAATTAGAATGAAATACAGATTCCTAACAGGAGAAAAGCTAGATTAATTATGACTTTAAGAACAGTCTGTTCAGTGAACTTATGAGAGCCCATGCTGCTAGTAAACCTCTCTCTGGACTCTCAAGCCTTTACTTCATTCTGCATTCTTTTCTGCTTCCTTGCAGGAGGTGAATTCAGGTTTCAGTCCCTTCCTTTCTCATCTTTTCCTTTTTAATCCATTCTTTAGATGCACTTCCATCACTTTCTCTGTTCCTAAGTAACATTTCAAAGCCAATCATCTCCACATTTATTTTTCTACCCTGTGTACAATCCCATGGTAAATTCCAGTGAGATGACTCCAGGCAAATACAGTTATGTCAACCAATCTTGTCCCCAGAACTACCTCCTTCTCTCCTGGAATATAGTATTCCAAGCCTGGATAACAAAGCATGTTTTAGGACTTTCAGGAATATAACTTTTAGAAATATTAAATCTGTCTACATTTATTCTTAATCTCTAATTACACACACAGTATAGTGATCTATCATGAACTGCAGTAATATTTGTTACACCTGACCCTTAGAAATGAGCTAGTTTAAGGCTGCTTAGCGGTGACATTAGGCAGCGAGAGTCTATTATAACGACAGCCATTTAAACAAGGATGCTTTAAATATGATGCTTGCCAAAAGATCAGTCCCACTGCTTTAGCAGAGTAGGTCATAGAACTTAAAAGAAGCAAAATGACAGACTAGTAAAAAAAAACCAAAGATATTATATAGCATTGGATGAAAAATTTAGAAAGCAGTGGCAATGTGAATTTAGTCATAATAATAAAGGAGGCTTCAGAGCAAAAAGATAAAGGTGTGAAATGAAAATCTTGCTAAGTGTCAGCAATGAAATGATGCACATTTCTTATAAAGCTGCACGGGGCTAGTTTCACTGCCAAATTAGCCGACAAATGTCTGACATAATCATGCAATTTACACATTTGCACTCATTTTAGAATTAGTCTCACAGTTATATACTTGTGTTTTTTTAATGTTAAGGAAACGTTTGCAACCGACTTTTGAGAGTTTTAATTATTTTTGCTTTTCCTGGTAAGTATTCCTAATAAGAATATTTTATAAGAAACGGGAACAAGGATTATTCATTCAACCTTCTCTTTTGGAGGTACAGTGCTGCTGCAACTGATTATGTCATTTGTGCACTGCATAGTGATGCCACAGCTAAGGAGGCTCCATTCACAGCACAGACATCACATATTTGTATATTATTCTAATAATTTCCAATGTTGAAAGTCAAGTGTCTTTAGGAAAGGAAGCCTTTTTCTAACTTGCACATGAGCACTCCAGGGCCCCATTAGCAGTGGCCCCATGCAGGCAGGCATATAGTAATAATCTGAATGATAACTGAAAGCCAATTGAGTGGAGTGCAGGCTTTGGATTCAGACCTTTCGGTTTCATTGCTAATGTGCTGTATCATTTTGATCAAGCTACTTCACCTCTCTGCACATCAGTTTCCTCTTTGTAAAATTAGATCAGTAATAGTACCTGCTTCACTGGGTTGTGGTGAGGATTAAATGAGTTAATGAATATAAAGTTTATAAAAGTCACTAGCTATCCTAATTATGAACTAATTTTTACCCACAACTTTTATTCCCAATGTGCCAGTGACTGTGCCCATTGCTTTCTATGATATTTTCAAAATAACACCAAAATGTAAAGGAAAGAGGGGGTCACAGAAGTTGATTAACCTATCCATGGGTAAAAGGTGACCTGGGTACCATCTGGACTTCACAGTGCTAGTCCTAATGGTTTGTTCGTTTATTCATTCATTCATTCATTTCAGATATATTCATAGAAGGAATAGTGATGAGGATTGTGGAGTAGGTACTAGGCTAGTTACAATGCAAAGTGGTAAGTGATTAATTAAAGCACTTATATATTTTATATTGATATGTTCTATAAAACATTGTCATTATCAGTATCAATTTTTTTATATTTAAGTTATTTTGACTAATAGTCCACCAAAATTAAAATAATATAATATGAAATATAAAGATGAAAAAAGCATGTAAATTTTTTTCAATCATGGAATTGCTACTGTAATTAGTGCTAAAACTCTCTCAAGATGGCACATAGTCAAATGAGATTTAGGCAGCACTTTTGCCCAAAAGTAAACATTTAAATCATTGCTATAGGCAGGTTCCTTTGATACCCTATGCCTGTACTACTGGGAACCCTGTACAACTAACTGTCTACCACTGCTTTCCTAATAACTTGGAAACTTTCGTTCTTATAGTCCCTTGTAACTTCGTGAGCTCTTCCACCACATCAATTGTATAATTCATATATTTTCATGTCTTCATTTTTTTTCTTATTAGCTTAAGACAAAGCAGTGCATGGTTCTTCTGTACTGTATAGGATATCTGTAATGCTAACCAAAATCCCAACTTATTAAATAAAAAATTAAATCTTAGTCTATTAAAATGTCTTTTGACTGAAAATTCTCACAGCAAAAAAAAAAAAAAAAGAACTTTTCATAACCGATAAAAGTAGTTGATGTGAGGAAAAAAAATGATTATTTCTGTTATTTTTACAATGGGAAATTCTAAAATAACTAGCAAACCAGATATACTAAGCAAACATGGTAAAAGCAAACATGGTTTTTAGAGGTCCTACAGGCACCTGCTTTATCATAAGTGAAGGCATAAGGCAACCTGTAATTCCAGTGCAATTCTCAGTCATTAGTTGATATAATAATCAAAATATAAAGAATTTAAATAATAACCCCTCTTACAGTCCTCTGAGGTTTTTGTCCACATATTTCTCATTAAACCCATTCTGGTAATAATGAATCAATTTTCCACCTTTACAATAGAACACTTTTTGCTCCTAAATTTGCTACATACTTTAACTCCACCTAGGAACTTAAAGACAGTGTAGGTTGTACTTGGTGATGCTTCCCACTTTAACTTAAATGTCTTTTAGGAAGCTGGCAAACTGGTCTCAGCTGAAAACCTCACAGTCCATCAACTTAGCTGGCAGTTGCATATGAGCAATTTCTCATTTATCTTCTCTATGTTGCACATACTTAAGAAAGAAAAAAAAACCGTCTATTCCTTCCAATTATCATAAAATCCAATTATGGCAACAAAATTGAAAATAACCAATGAATTCTATGTTTCCATGTTTTCAAAGTGCTTTGCAATCATCAATATTAAGACTTAAATCAAGCAAACAAGTAGGAAGTATTAGGATATCTGAAGCTGAGTATAATTAGATGCCAAGTATGAAGAAATGTTTGTAAACAAAATGTTGCTAATAGCATAAAATAATAGACATTTGTAATAGAAAGATTTGACATTGGCTGGTTCCCAGCATAGATGTAATCCCCTGTTTGTGTAATAAAAAGAGGGCTGAATTAGCCAGGACTTGCTAATAGAAAACTAAAACACACAGAATAAATATGTTGGGGATGGATAATGGGGGATGGGAGGGGCAGTAAGGATGGCTCACTAAGAGTTACAGAATTTTCTTAAAATATAATTTTGAACAGACTCATGTTTAGATAAAGTATCTAAAAGCTCATCATCACCATGGCATCAGGCAACTGAGCCTACGGATGTGATTTATGTGTAAAGTGGCAGAAAAGAACAGGATTAAGAAGGGTTGCTGAGGGGGAGGGTATAGCTCAAGTGGTAGAGCACGTGCTTAGCATGTATGAGGTCCTGGGTTCAATCGCCAGTATCTCCTCTAAAAATAAATAAACCTAATTACCTCCCCCCTCACTGCCAAAATAAGATAATTAAATAATACAATAATAAATAAAAATATTTTAAAAAGAAGGGTTGCCAGCATTATTCTAGGTAGGGTTGAATGAGACAGTAAAAGCTGTAAAAAGAAAACAGTATCAGGGAAATGGGTCTAGTGTTCAAAGAGATATCTTAGCATCACTTTAAAACAAATTCCAATATTTGATTATTTGTAATATTGTAAAATGTGTGTTACCAATGGGAAATACATGGATTTTTTCCCTTTGCTTCTTGCAGGCTTCATATTAAAAAAAGAGACTCTCAAGGACATGTAGCCACTATACATACATAAACAATACAAACTCATGCATAATACCTCAACTAAATACTTATAACACATGCAAGTTAGAGAGTAGTGTGTTTATGGGGTGGAGAAAGAACATTTTTAGACAAAATGGTGACTTGGACCCCAGAACCTTCCTATGCTTCTTCTGTCTGTTGCTGCCTTCCTGCTCTCATCCTTTTCCTTCCCTTCTTGCACCTGAAGACTACTCTCTACCAAGACTTTGTATGTGGTCTTATCCTTCACATTTAAATTTACCAGAGGTATATGGAAATAGTAACATATTTCTAGATGTTTCATATTTATCTTCTTTCCTATTTCCCTTCAACTCTTATGTGCAAGAAAAAAACTACAATCAGGTTTGACCTGACTTGACCCCACGTGAGGGGGTTCTAATCCAGATACTCTCCTGGACAAACTAAGAGCTGTTAGAAAAGCTACCTTATTTCCATGAACCTCATTTGCCAGCATTTTAGTTGGTGGTGAAGAAGAGTTAAGGCATTTAAAGAAGGCAAGTGACCTGCAGTGAACATCAAAGAATGAGGACCTTGTCTGCCATATGCTCAGCCTACCTGAACCTCTCATCATTCACTGTAATAACCCTCTGTTTGCCTCTTTTGATTCTTTAGTCAATGTGTTCTTTAACCCAGGGAAGAATTTCTTCTAAATAAATCCTGCCACCTGTTCAAATCTACCAATGACAATATTGCCTCTTCTGGGATACCCTTAAATAGAGTGAGCTCTTACCCTTTGGATTTTTAAAAGTAGTTTGCATGAATAATTCTAAGACATCTAGTCACATTCTGTTACATGATGCTATTCATTTTATTTCTTTTACACTAAGATTTATGATGAATGTAAGTGAGTTAAAAGAAAAAGTTTAGTCTTTGTGTCCTTCCCAAGGCATGCCATGTTGCTTTACACATATATATACACAAAGCAAGAGTAATAAACTGAATGGGGAAGAGGTGGAGAATGAGGTTTAAGATCAAACACTTGCCCTGCCTTGGCCTAGTAAACTCATGAACACATGATGCCTCCAACTGCCCTGCTAGGTGTCCACCAGGAGCAAAGTCAGTTAAGTTTCGTACATAAGATGCAGATTTTTAGACTCTGTAGTAGATAGAATAATGACCCCCCAAATACATTCATGACCTAATTCCAGGAACTTGTGAAAATGCTACTTTACATGACAGAAGGGGTATTGCAGTCACAATTAAATTGAGGGTATTGAGACAGGAAGCTTACTCTAAATTATTTGGCAGGCCCAGTGTAATCACAGTAATCACCTTACAAGAGACAGGTATCGGGAGATGTGATGCTGAAAGCAAAGGCTGGAGCAATGAGTTTTTAAGATGGAGGAAAGGATCAAGATCCAGGGAATGTAGGTGTCTTCTAGAATTTGGAAAAGACAAGGAAATGAACTCTCCCTTAGAGTCTTCAGAAGGAGTACAACTCTGTTGACATCTTGATTTTAACCCAAATGATCCATTTTATACTTCTGACCTCCAGAACTGTAAGTTCATAAATTTGTGCCACTTTAAGCCACTCAATTCATGGGAATTTTTCACAGTGGCAATAGGAAACAAATATAGACCCAAACCAGACTCAAAAAATCAGATTCTCTGGATGAGACTCAAGACTCTGCCTTTTAATAAGATACCCAGTTGAATTTTACACTCGACATTTGAGAACCTCTTCTTTAGAATTGTGTCCCTTTTCCATCCAATGGAATTGAACCATCCATTATTCAAATCCCTAAGTCTCTTTCAGGGTAAAGTTGAGACAGTTTGTTTCACAAAATTCCTGAAGTATGAATGTAAGAGTGCCACAGAAAACTAGTGAACATTTCTCTCAAAGCCCTTTATTTTACTTTTAAACATCAAAATTTTAACAGCGACATCTTGTGATGGATTGAATTGTGTCCTCCCAAATTCCATACATCAAATCTCTAACCCTCAATGCGACTGTATTTGGAGATAGGGCATTTGAAGAGGTAACAAATGTTAAATGAGTTCATAATGATGGAGCCATAATCCATTATGACTACTGTCCTTATAAGAAGAGGAAGAAACACCAGGGATGTGTGCACACAGAGAAGAGGCCATGTGGGAACACAGTGAAAAGACTGCTATCTACAAGCCAAAGAGAGAGGACACAGGAGAAAACAACCCTACCACATCTTGATCTTGGATTTTCAGCCTCCAGAACGATGAAAATTTTCTGTTGTTTAAACTACCCTGTCTTTGGAATTTTTATTACAGCAGCCTAGCAAACTAATACTCATTCCTAACCCAAGTTTCTACTGTTTCTTGCTATCTAAAATAATTATTCTAATAGTTGGGATTTTGATTACTACCAATTTATTTACCACTTGTTAAGCACTATATACCTATGTACTATGAATAAAGCTTGTATACATTTTCTCTTAGAATCCTTCCAATAACTCTGTAAAGGTGACATCATTTTCTCTGATTTACAGATTAGAAAATCAGGATTCAATAAGGTTAAACTTAGATACAGAATGTGCACTGACACACCAGGAGCTAGGACTCAAACCCCATTCGAATGATTTGTTCTACAAGTTTTTGAACCCCTGTTATGTTCCTGGTGCAGTGAAACAGGTGGGAGGATTATATTTGTCCCTTAGGAGTGTTACCTATAGCTGAGGAAGGCTACCTGGAAGCAAGGAAGAAATTTGGTGAGTAGATGAGCATACAGGTTTAGTTCTTTATTATAATCCTAGATCAATAAGCAACAGTCACTTTATTACCTGAATGTAATGGCTATTTCCACAGTAATAATAATAGTTTAAACAAACAAATCAAAAAATGCCTAAAGTGTAACCAAATGTCTAATCTCAAATATTACATGGAGCCTGCAATCATAGTGAGCATGGTTCTTACGTACAATACTTTCAGAAAGCTAATGGAAATGAAGTAAAGATGAGAGTGAGTTTTGAATTTGTATATGAACCTCAAGCAGGACTTGGCTTCCTTTAATGCCCCTCTGATACTCTGCTGCAAGGAAACAATCAACATTCTAAAGGCAAACAATTGATTAGTTTTTAACTTTCCTCAAATACATTTAGCATCACCTATAGCCCTAGAGGCTATTTTTAGAAGATTTTGGCCACATATTTGATAAATCACTTGACTTGTCTGAAGTTTTGACTTCTGACAATGAAAGCCAGTCACATTTGCTGGCTTAAAGCAATTGTCATTTCCCACTGTGGAGAAATAGTATGGTCCAGTAGATTTTATGCTGAATGTAGAATTCTAAACATTAGGGGTTGATTTCTAGTTTTGTCACTGACTTGCTAGATGTTTTTTTGCAAGTCATTTAACCTCTGTATATCTATTTTTCAATTCTCCAAATAGGGAAATACAATCTTTAAAGTCCATAGTCTCCTCAAAAGAATATTAATTTCTCTCTGTTCTATTACTAGGACTCTGAAATGTTATTTCTCTCTTCTGAGATCATGTTAATTATCATTGTGCCCCGTTTATGTACACATGGTGTATGCAATGCTTTAAAAAAAAAAAACAAACCAGGGGGACTGGCCAAGATGGTGGAGTAGGAAGATCCTGAGCTCACCCTTTTCCACAGGCACACCAAAATTACAACTGTTTACAAAGCAACTACTGATGAAAAAGTCTGAAGACTAGCAGAGAAGATCTTCTACAACTAAAGATATAAAGATGGAAAGTCCTAACCAAAGTAATCAGACAAGTAAAAGAAATAAAATAAATCTGAATTGGAAAGGAAGAAGTAAACTGTCACTGTTTGTAAATGACACGATATTATATGCAGAAAATCCCTATGACCCCACCAAAAAACTACTAGAACTCATCAATGAATTACATAAAGCTGCAGGATACAAAATTAATATATGGAAATCTATTGCATTTCTATACAGTGATAAACTATCAGAAAGAGAAAGTTTTAAAAATCCCACTTGCAATCACATCAAAAAAGGAATTAATCAAAGTAAGGAGGCAAAAGATCTGTACTTGGAAAATTATAAGACACTGATGGAAGTAACTGAAGACAACATAAACAGATGGAAAGCTATACTGTCCTCATGGATTGGAAGGATTAATATTATTAATATGATCATAGTTCCCCAGGCAATGTACAGATTCACCGCTATCCTTATCAAAATGACAATGGCATTTTTCACAGAACTAGAACAAATAATTCTAAAATTTACATGGAAACACAAAAGATCCCAAATAGCCAAAACAAACAAGAAAAAAGAACAAAGCTGGAGGTATCATGCTACCTGATTTCAAACTATGCTACAAAGCTACATTAATCAATACGGTTTGATACTGGCACAAAAACAGACACACAGATCAACAGAACAGAATAGAGAGCCAAAGATGAATCCACACTTATATGAGGAATTAATATATGACAAAGGTGGCAAGAATATACAATGAGAAAAAAGCCTCTTCAATAAATAATGTTGGGAAAACTGGAGAGCAACACGCAAAAGAACCAAACTGGACTACTTTGTCAATGCACAAAAATAAAATCAAAATGGATTAAAGACTTAAAAGTAAGACCCAAAACTATAAAACCTCTAAAAGCAAACACAGGCAGTTCTTTGACATTGGTTTTAGTAATATTTTTTTTGATATGTCTCTTCAGGCAAGGGAAACAAAAGCAAAAATAAACAATGAAACTACATCAAACTCTAGTCTGATGTTAGTCTTTCTTATTTCACCTACATTATTTTGATAACAGGGTCAATGCTCTTTCTTTCCTGGCTGTTTTCCATACATATATGTTGGCTGGGCACAATAGGTACAAAATAAATACTTTCTCACAATCATGATTTCCAGAATGAGGATATATATCTCTGGGTCTTATATATCCTGGCTTTAATTTCAGTCCATATAGACATTATTGATTAAACTGGAAATGAACTTTTAAGTGGTAAATTTCACATTTTTCTCTTTTATTCCTCCCTTCATTTATCCGTTCTGTTATTTGGATTGTTTGATTGGCTCATGTGTATACCCTGATATTTACTGTAATATCTCATAATCAAAGTGTGCATTATCAAAAGCTTTCTTTTCTCCAGTAACATATGGGTTTTGTTCACATTAAATATAAATTTCTGTTGTTAAAAATGATTGAGAGACAGATATTTATCTCCATAGGTTTTTTTTAATTAGGAAGAATGCTTCTAAATAGAACCTACTTCTTTGAGGCTGCATGCCTTGATCATGGGATACCAATCTAGGAAGAGGATCCAAAGATGTATGTGTTGAAGACTTGAAACAGGAAGAATATTTCCTGTGAGTATGTGTGAGTGTGTATGTGTGTCAGTGTATGTGTATGCATGTGTGTAATAATAATAAAAATAACATAATAATGTCAATATGTGAGTTTAGTCTCAAAAAACTCATAGGCACTTCCTAGAACAGAAATTAGAGCAAGTCCAAAGACTTGGAGAGCCTCTTATTTTATGTGCCCTGACTCTATGCCATTAATCACATCATCTGTAACTCCTCAGCTTTACCTCCCATTCAGCATCCTTTTAATTGTTCTCCTCTTTCTAGTGTCTTGATTATCCTCAGTCATGGTCACTGATCCATCAGCACAGAAGCTGGAAAGTTTTCCATGCAATAAACAAGCCGCATGTCAGCCAGGGTGCCTGCCCTTCTTGCTCTTAGACTAGTAACACATGCCATTGTTCTGACACTACTATCAGCTGCATTTTCATATGCCATGCTTCACACAACATTTCAGGCAATGCCATGTCTTACTTCTTTTTTTATATAAATGCCTTTTGCAGTTTTCTCTTGATAACTGAACAAGGAGTGAAAATAAAAGATTGATAAACCAAATAGTTTTCAAATTTCCTTTGTTTATTTTAACCAAGAAAAATGTTCATGGGAAATTGGGTGTAATCAGTACATATGGTTTTCACTCTCTACATAAAAGCAAGAAACAAAATTTTACACAGTGTTGCCGATAATTTTGGTTTTGACTTGTTCATAGCAGTACGTTAGATGCATAAAGCAGACAGATGATAGCATACCCTGCAAAGTGAAGAGTTATGTGTGCCTCACATCAGAATATAGCTAGGGATAACTTGACAATTCTATTTTCCAACATCAAGTGATGTGAAGGTATGAAAGTACACAAATACCTGTGTTGCATCATTTGCTAAGATAAAAACATGCCTTACAAATTATACCGATTAAACTGCTCACACATTTCCATAGTATTGAATGTGCACCTGTTATGTCCAGCTTTAGATGACCTGCTGCATTTGCTCAAATAATAATGAATACAGTGTAAGAACTCTGACCACAATATGACAAGGGGAGTGTAGATGATTAATACTGAGCTTGAAATCCCACAACAGTTCAGGGCCAATGGCCAAAAACAGAAACCAATGAACCACTGCTATTAAGTATTTTGTTAGGTGTAAAACAAACATGAGCTTCTACCTTTTCAGCACAGATTAGAACTAATTCTGGTAACTTATAAGAGCTTTTTAACAATAGTTAAATAATAATTACATGATCATTATCTGATACTTAAGTATGCCCTCAAATTTCAATTACTATCATGCATAGAGTGTAACATTAAAAGATAAAATAAACTATATCTCTCATAGAAACTATTAGATCATGTAATAAATACGATTTTATTAAAATCTACCTTCCAAATTGGAGTAGAAAGAAATTATATAATTACACAGAAAGTGGATAATTAATCCATAGAGATGATAAAACTGTATACCTACTTGTATATAACACTCTGCAGTTTACCAAACATGCATTAACTGGTTTGCTTTTTGCTTCAGTTTCCTCATTTCTAAAGTAGGGCAATAGTTGCATCTACCTCATGGTTGTTTTGAGGAAAATGTGTTCATAAGTGTATGCAAAGTTAAGTACTTAGAACAGTGCTAGGCATATAAAAAGTACCATGTAACTGTTAGCTATTATCTACAAAATGAGTATAATAGTGAGAATTGAGTTAATTCATAAAAGGCACCTTATGTCTGTCACATAGTACATGCTCAGTATAAATGCTAATTACCTAAGAAGCAGGTAGCAGTATTGTTATTCTCATTTTATAGATGAAGAAAATGATGATTAGAAATTCAAGCAAATCCCTCAAAAGCCAAACAGTTAGTGTTACAAATATGAAAGTCAACACACTGACATTTTGCCTTTTAAAATTTCTATAGAATATTTCATTTTTAACACGCCCCACCCTCACCCTCTTCGTTTATGTTTCCTATTTGTTTCTGAATACTCACTGTGACAATTTATCTCAGGGAAAGTGCTGCTGCTCTGATTGTGGCTCTGCACTCACATTAAAATTATTGTTTCATTTTTGGTTTCTATGGAGATGAAATGTCTGACTTTGCTGGGTTTGGAAATGTTATTCTAGGGTTTGACGTGGTTTTTCTTCACAAAAATGCAGGAACTGACCTGGGCTTAAAATCAGAAATTTGCTACTTAACATTGTTTGGGTACAAAAAAAAAAGGATCTACTTCTTACTAGAAAACAATTTTGTTGATTCTTAACATAGCTTGGTCCAAGAAGCATATTTTTATTCATACTTTATTTTTCTGTTAGAAATACACAGAAAAATACATGCTCCTGCCTTCTATTTCACCTCTCTTTCAAACAGATGCATTGAAAAAAAAAACTCCCATATATTCCACAGCCCATTCATTATTCTGATTTCCCTGGGAATACCAGGAAATGCACGATGTTCTACAGAGTACGGGAGCTTCTAAAATAATAGTCTGTTGATTTGGTCTCAATAGGGGAATATTATAATATCATCCTTGAGCTGTAGAAAAAGAGACCACCTACACCTAAACAAAGTGTATTTTAGGCAAACATCTGCAAAAGAGCCACTGAATTAGGGAAAGCACACAGGAAGATGTAATCTAGTCCTGCTGTGAACGTCCAGATTGGGAAAAAAAAGCCAATAAAACACTTACTGGTTGCATTACCAGTCCTTAGAGAACTAGTGTTGGTGTTCACTTTGTCTATTTCAAAGAGCCTACAGAGCATCTGGCTTCTGAATATCTGCCACTCTAGAACTGAAATCTCCAGGGATTTTAATTTCTGTATTTATTTTTAGGAAATCAAAAGTACATTATGTCTGACACATTCATTTTTCTCTAGGCAGGCTGATGGTAGTGAGGTAGGAAAATTCAATTCACGATTAAGGAATTTGGTTATAGGGCACTAATAGAATGTTATGCATTCCAAACAACACTCATGCATTGCCCTGCTACACAGAGGGCACTTCTCTCCGACTCAGCAATTTGGATTTGAGGCATGAGAGAAGGATGAATTTTCAAGAACTGATGGACTAAGTTACCATCCCTCATTTTTAGTATCTCTGATTTTGTGAGTAGTCACTGAAGAAAATGATAGGAAAGGTGCCTTTTTCTTCTTGAAGAAACCAAAAGCTACACTAAGCCTTTGTTCACATTCTACAATCCAAAATGCTGTTCTTTTGTGTTTGCTTAATACATTAGAAAAAGGCTTATTGTGTAAGCTTTAAATCAAGATACAAAAAAACTGGACTCAGTTGTTATTTGAAAGAACAAGAGCAGAATCAGCCTCAGGCAAACCTAGAAGAAGATCAAGCTTGAATTCCTGGGGCAACCAACACCTTCTCTTCCTTTACTGCCTACCACTTACGTTCTTGTTAGTCTCTTGCTGTTCCCAGGGGCTCATGTGTTGAATTATGACTTTCTTATTTTGGAAGCTGCATCTTATGATCTGGACATTTTCAGCTCCCTGCCGCTTATCCTGTGCCCCTTGCTTCCCTTTGGGTCCAGTGTTTGACTGATATGACCTAATGAGCAATATCATTTTCCTTCCAACAGGGATTTTTTAAAATTATTCCAGAGGAACTCTTTGGCCTGACTGAGTAACGTATTTGGCCATGACCTAATAGATTCTGTGCTTTATTTAGCTGGCTCAAACTCTTACCCAAGGCAGGAGTCTCCACTAGATCACTTAAAAGACAACAGAGAGTTAAGAATGCAGGGTCTGCAATTAGATTACCTAAATGCATACCTCAAGTATATCACTTACCACCTGTGTTAGATAGCTCATTTAGGCTACTTGTGCCTCAGTTTCCACATCCGCAAAACCAGAATGATAGTGTTTATTGCACTTCAGTAAGTTAGAATAGATAACACAGATAAGGAATCACTCCAGTCAGTGTGTGACCCAAAATAAAAATGCTCAATAAATGTTACTCAATTTTAACATAGAAATTTTCCAGGATTCAGTAACCCAAAAGAGTCAACAATAGGGAAAATAGTTTATGGAGTATTCCTTGTGAAGTAAAAGGCACTTATCCCCAAATGCTCAGCCCAAGCTGGCTTTATTTTTTTCTTTTCCTAAAGACCCCTCATCTTAGGGCACCAGGGGTGCTTCCTCTAGCTTTTGAAATCAGCAAGCACAGCTGGGCAAGTGGGAAAGTAGTTCTGAGCTGCTCCCTCAGCAACTAGTGCTGCCTGTCCTCAACCCTAAAGAGCACCTGTATGAGCAACCCAGGTTGTCAGAGCCAGGAAGTCCATCTCTTGACAAAATATATTGGTGAAACCTTCGATGTTTACCACAGGGTCCAGATGAACATTTTATCACTCTGACTACAAAAGCAAAGATGCTCCTTCCTGGGCTCCCGCTCATCCTTAAAGAAGCAAGGATACTTCACAATTCTGGGCTCTCCTCTCCTGTTCTCTCCTTCCCTCCGACCCCGCCCCACTTCACCTCACCTCTCTGTGTCTCCCTCGACTCCGGATCCCAGATTCGTGCTAATCAGAGGAGACTGTCCTCTTGCCATAGAATGGAGCAGGAGAGGCAGGCAGAGAAAAGGTGTAGAAGGAATGGCGGCAGCATTAAAAGGACAGTGAATCACAGAATGCGTTAGTCTTTTCCAATTCCTTTTCAATTCTTTATTTTACATCAAGGAGAAAGTTTCAGGTTAGTGCTAAACTGCAATCACTGGCAAGTACCTTATCAGCCAAGACCCAGTGGACCTCAGGCTCAGAGCTTCAGGTAGAAGTATCTGGCAGGAATTTAGAAAAATTGCTTTGTTTCAATTATATTTATTTCAATTTATAATAGACACATTAGGTTTCTTTTAAAAATAAAAATTTTCAAGATATTTGAAAAGTGTTATTTAAAGAAAATAGTTAATGTTTAGGAGGGCATCAAATGGAAAATATGGTATCATAATGCCTGATATTTAAGAAACACTTTAATAGAAAATTTGGGGAATGTTCCTATTTCATTATAATTATAAAGCAATAAGAGAACATGTGTTCATATTGCTGAGGAGGATTAGTTAACTGATATGAGGAGATCAGGAGATGAGGTTTAAGTGAGGGGATGATGGGTGGGCTGGAGTTAGCCAGCCAGAAGTGTGTATGCCAGAAAGATGGTCTAAAAGGCAACTGTAGGGGGAGATGGAGAAGTGCAGGGAGGGAAGCCAGGAAGGGCAGCAGGAAGAGACTGAGGAGGGGGCAGGGAGCACGTAGGAGGGCAGATCACCAATAGGCTTCTTTTCTATATCCATACATATGTATAAATTTTATTTTTTAACTTAAAAAGTAAATGTATAGTTTAAAAAACTTTAAAATTAGGAAAACACTAAACATAAAATTAAAATCTCTCATAATTCAATTGTTAGCATTTTGTATATTTCCTTTCAGATTTCTTAATGAAGATGGTGATAACATGAATAAATACATCTTTTCCTCCATAAGTGTATTACAGATTCTCTTTTGATGGTGATGAACTTAAAATTTTTGCTAGATATTTTTTTCCCCTAGACATTCTTCCCTAAAGTAAAATAAAATAAGATGGTAGGAACCTTATTTTTTTAACCTGAAAAAAGAAATTAAGAAATACTTGGCAGAGATTTTTACTTGTTAAATGACTCATTTGTCTCTATATAAAAGAGAACTTTATCAACATGGTTAAGCACATAAATAATATGTTCTAAAACTAGTAATTTTCTTCATTTTTATATTCCTACAGAGTGTTGATTATGGGATAAATGCTTAACAGTATCATTTCTAAGAATGTTAACATGATATTTCATATCAGGAAGCCATAATTCAACTTTTCATTCTTTTTCATCAATTCAAGTATTTCATGATGTCAACCTTGAAATTAACTGTGGAACTATACAGTCTTCTGTGTGAAAAAACTACAGAATCAACAGCAACCAAACTTTACTACATAGCTGTATGGCAAAGTTCAGATTTTGTACTGAATGTTGGATTCTTCTTTTAAAAGCTGACTAATAAAGCATTTTAAAACAAGTACACTTCTTAAGGGCCTTGGAAAAACTCCAGTGAAAAATGAGTTTTACATGTACTGAATTTTATTCACTAGACTAGGTTCACAGCCTTTTTTTTTCCCCTGAAATGATCAGGCAGATTTTTTTTTTTAATGTGAAAAAACATATTTGCCTCCTTAATGCTGTTTCTCACACTGAAATTACAAGTTATAATCGTTTTGCTGCAAAGATGGTTGTACATTTCCTTACATATTTTTAGGAATTGATCATACAAAAATCTACTATTATTTGATACTATGTATTTTTGGGATTCCATGTAATTTTTTCTTGTTCCCTTGCAGCTCAATGATGTCTTTATTGTTGTGGGATTTAAAAAATGATGTGCTTTATAAAACTTAATTTCTAATTATATCAAATGGAACACAATCTAACATGTGGCATGTTTAACCATGGAGCTCTATGTAACTAAATTGGGCACTTGCAATATAAGTATATTTGTGATTTTTTTTCTGCTAAATTTTATTATGTACAATGCTTATTCTTTATTTTATCCAATTTATATTAAATATTCTGAAACACTCAGAGCACAGAGGAAAAACTGAGTGCTTGAATTCTTATCATTAAAATCAAGTCCTAGATGACAAGTAGCCTGTGGTTATGGATGTTCAACAGAAACCCCGCCTGGAAGTTAAACAATTTTTAACCAAAATCTTTAGATAAAGTTATTTTCTGACACATCATTCTAAAAGGAAGCCTAAACTGAATTCTGAACTTCAGGAGATGTAACATAGGGTAGGTGAATTTGATAGGAAAATATAAACAAAAAATAAGTTCAGGAGGAGGTGCTTATGGAGAGTCAGATTTAGGCGTGGCTTCTCTGTGAACTTGTACAGAAAAACTGTTACAAGTGGAAGGAGCCCTAGAGGTAGAAAGGAGCAAGCTCCTTTTATAGATCCCTTACCAGGATTTCAGGTATCTGAAGTCCAGAAAAGTCACAGTGTTACAGGAGATTGTGACAGAACAGGAAAAAAAGCCTGGCCAAACTGTGAAATTAGAAGTCACCTCAGAATAGTTGTAGACAATCAAAAAGGGATAAATTAAGACCTCTTGGGGGAAACATGGTAAAGTAGAAATTCAACTCCCTTCCCCCTAAGTAATGAAAATAACATGTGGTTTCTCATTTAAAGGTAAAGAAGAAAGGACATTTACGGAAAAGAGAGGGTTCAACTGCCTGTGGTATAAGAGTATCTCAGTGGATGTAAAATACTCTCAACCAACAAGCAACAAACAGATTCATATGTCAGTAGAGCAAGAAATATCATTTGAAATTCAATTTGAAAGGCAGAATTATACTTTTTCATTTACTAAAAACATTTTATCTAGTTGACAGTTTTTTTTGTCAAGATTCATGTTTCTCCTGTAGTTAATGTTTGTAAAGTACCTTGTGCTTTTTTGGTAGGAAGGATTTATAAATGAAAACTAAATCAATGTCTGAATAAATGATTTTTAAAAGTACAAACTTCAATTTTAAGATTTAGTTTGGTTTAAAAAAAAGTACTCTTGCTTTTTAGATTCAAGTTATACAAGTATGTGATTTTTTTCCTGAAATTCATTGCCAGCACAGAAGTTTTTTTCTGTGCCAGTAGCATTGTCTGGTGGGGCATAAACATGGGAGGTGGGTGGTGTATCAGAAGCCCCAGGGGGTTGGGGACGTGATTTCAAAATGTAGAGGTTTCCAGGCACCACCCTGATATACTGAATCTGGATCCCTAAGAGATCCTAGAACCTCCTAGGTTTATAAAGTTCTCCAGGGATTTATGTAGAGCAGACAGGTTTGGGATTTATAGTTCGAGTCCATTCCTAACATTGATCACCCAAATCATCCCTGTTCTATATGCATTAGGGGACATTAGAGCTTACTGAAGAGAGAACTTTCATCTCTGTTCCGGATAGCAAGATAAATCAAATGTAGAGTTAAGATATGTATCAGTTTCAGCCTTAAATTATCCTCTGAGACAAAATGATTCAAAATTTAAAAATCGTCTCCAGCTGCTATATTACAAACTTCTTGATATAATAATTACTATTTTATTCATCATTTTTTCTTTAGCATTTAGCACATACTTTGGCTAAATCCAGACAAATCTATCATTTAGTGATTCACAGAACTGATATACAATGGTAAATTTTAAAAATAAAGACTTTTCCCTGTTAGAGCTTAGATTCTAGTAGAAGAAACAAATAATAAACTCAGAAACAAATAAATGCTTAGGATAACTTGAAGAAACGATGAGTACTATGAAGAAAATAAGGTAATGTGATGGAAGGTGATGAGGGTCAGGACAGGCAAGCGTTTATTTAAATCAGTTGTCAAGGAAGGCCATCCTGAGGAGGTAAGTGTTGACCAAGAAGCCAACAGTGAATATCAGGGGATGGTGTCATGCAGGCAAAGGAACAGTAAATGCAAAGGAAAAGCTCAATGTATTTGAGGAACAGAAAGAAAGGCAGGTGTGTGGAGTATCTGGTATTAGCGGTAGTGGGGTAGTAGGTAAAATATCAAGAGATAGACAGTTGGAATGGAGGTGGTGGTAGGACCTGAAAAGCTGGCCTGGGGCTAAGGCTATTAACCTGGGTGATCAAGAGCAACACTGGCTTTGGTTTCAGTAAGAGCTGGATTCCAGTCCTGGCTTCACTGACTACTAGAGAAGTGACCTTGCATATATAACTTAATCTATTTAACTCTAATTGCCTTCACTGGTAAAATGGGGATAATCATAGAGTAATAATGCTTCATCGCACTGTAATGAGGATTAAATGAGAAAACAGATTTAAACTGCTTAGCCCACTGCCTGGCACTTAATAAAGGCTCTATCAATGTTAGTCGCCATTATGATGGGCAGAAACAGTTTTTTCTACATAAAATACATTACAGCATATATATATATATTTATAGGCTCATGCTGTATGTACATATATAAATTATATCTTCATGGTAAAATAGTATAAACAATGAAGGCATAACAGAATACAGAGGGAACAACAAATAAGTGACAGATAATTTGGACTATAAACTGTTGGCTGGTAAATCCTGATTTTGGAGTTGCATCCATAGTTACTGATTGTGCAGTTTCTTCCAAAACATAATTAAATTAAAAGTAGATTCTTCCATACTGGTGTATTCTCTGATCAGGATACATTTTCCTGACAATTTTAGCTTGAAGGATGGTTCAGCTTGCAGCACTGAGAAGCGTCATCTCTACTCTGGTTTCAGAACATGTCAGCCTTTCCCAAACATATTGTGCCCAGTTTTGTCTTGATCCACACTGAACAACCCCACATAAATTCAAATCCATTTCATTCTATGCTTGTTTAAGGAATAATATGAGGAATGAAATACACATTAACTATTAAGTAAAATATGGCAGCTATATGTATCACATGGGCTATTAAAAAAATAAAAACGTAGCTTTCTGGTAAGGTTTCTCATTGGCTGACAGACATTTCTTTTTCAATTATTCATGTACTTTATGCCAGGGTTAATTAAAACATATCTATTAGCACATTATCTCATACATGCTTGCTACATAATAAGCATCAGATAGATTATAGGTATTATCAAGATATTGATAACAATGCAAAAATGCTTTTCCAAATTAAAGCAATTCTTGAATATACAAACTTACAAGCCCCCCCACTCCCAACCCCAGTCTTTCTTAATTGGGATCCAAGAATATCTCATGAATGCTTTTTTTAAGGCAAAAATCTCAGTGATTTTGAGGTGCTTTGCTAAGTCTAGCCTTGCCAATCTATGCCTATTCTGTATGTATGAGAAAACAAACACATTTTGTTGTTCTCTTTTGAAGTGAATGTGAAATTTTAATAAACATAACATGTATAAGTCTTTTGTTTAAGTATATAGCATATAATTCCCTCTTATGATTTATTTATTAATAGTTTATATATTCATTTCCAACTTACATTAAGGGAGTTGCATTTCTTTTCTAAGGGGCATATTTTTTATCTTAGAATACCTAATAATGTCTTGCTTTCTGACGAATACTTGACTCCAAAGGTTGTTTTTTTTTATATTTAATGTTGTTTCTTTCATATGTGCCATTTTGTATCACCAACAATTGCAACAACCCATATTCTTTTATTTGAGAATGCTTTCAATAACTTTGATGTGATTAAAAATCTTAGCTGTCCTAAATGTAATCAGCTTTACAAACCACTTATTATTTCCTCCTTCAAGGAACTTCATTTAGTCATCAGCCCAGCACCTGTTCATTGAGTGCCCACCAAGCTCTGAGACGCACCGGTGAGTAGGAGCCCTAGAGCCTGCCCTCATATAACTGGGGTGAAGACAATAATGGGGCAGTTTTATGAATGGGTAACAAAATTTGTGATAAGTTCTTTGAAGAAAACCCTCCTAGAATCATAAAATCATATAGCAGGGTTAACAGGGTTTAGTGAGAGGAACTGCCATGAGCTCACAAATGAAATGTAAGCCTGAGAGTCAACTAGATGAAGAGAATTGGAAATTCACCCAGCTGGAGGCCAGGCATGTGTAAATTTCCCTGAGAAAGAGGGAGGAAGTCAGCTCTTCTGATGAAGTAAGAGAAGGTAGGTATGGCTGAAAGACTAAGAGGAGACAGAGGTGAGCAGAGGTAAGGCTAAGAGTAAGGCCTGACATGGGCTTGTCCTAAACACAATGGAAGCCACAATGGCAGGATTTTAAGCAAAACAGTTACACGATCAGATTAGCATTTGACTTCAGTGGAGGGCAGGCCGAAGAAGAGAAAGCAGGGACAGATCCAAATGAGTTCATGCAAAGCATCAGATTAATGAACAAAGCCTCATTACTTCCAAGGCTGCCCTTTAGTTGTGATCTAGTGTATAAAATTAAAGTCCAGGCATTTCCCATGCCAAAACAAAATAATTAAGAAATAGAAAAGCTCAACTAAAGGAAGAAATATAAAAGAATTATTACATGCCATCTTTTGCCAATGACTTTTATCAATCATTTTGAATCCTAATTTTTGAATCCTAACTTTTTGGAACCTTTAGTATTTTATTTTTCTTACTTAAGAAAGCAATATACTTATAGATGTCTCTTCACAACTGTTAGGGGCTGTAGATAATGTGTCTTTGGATATCTTTTACCAGGTTAAAGCTGGTTTCAGTTTATCCTAATCACATAAAATTTCTGTTTGTACTATTTCAAAGGTAATTTCAAGTCTTCAATGAGACAATTATTGAATATCAGTGATCCAAAAAATTCTTGATTTCAGCATTTAACAAAAGAGCAAAGAAAACCTAAAATGTCAGCTTTGCTGGATGACATTTACATGTCAAGCTTCCTTTTCTTGACTACTGAAAAATGTTACTTTATTATCAATTTGATTATATTTGATCTTGTTTTGACTATCTTTGAAGAATGTCTTTCTGCTAATGCTAGTACAAATAAATTGGAAAGATATAGAATTACTAACAAATGCCAGACCAAGTCACACTATCACCATTCATGACTGTTTTTAAGAAAAAAAAAAGTACTTTTAATGGCTGCATTTAATTTCATTTTCTTGTGCTTTCAGAGAAAGAGTGATTTATGTGCCAGACCATCATCTACACGGAAGAGTTTTAAGTTGGCAGAAACATTACTTCAAGTAGGAAGGAAAACTGGAGATAGACTATAAACTGTTCTCTGGCTATCTCAAATCTTGTTGAATATTTAGCCTCTTCACTTACTCTTGGCCAGTATTACCTTTTGCCTTTTGGATTCTTCTGCCATTTCTTCTTTTTCCTTATATACTAATTGCCTGCCTTGAGTGGTCTGCTGCTCTTTTATTCCTTTAAATGTCTTTTCAAAGTTAACCTCTGGTAAGAAAACTGTTCTGCTAGTCCAAATCTATTTTGTTTCTGGCTTGTGCAATTCCCTTCAGGCTATATTCTTTTTTCCTTATGTTTGGTCCACCTGTGGAAAGGATGGGAACTGTGTTGACATTCCATAATGTGTTCAGGTCACCATCTGTCTTTGTTATTTTCAATTTATTAAAATTTTCACAAGGCATATCAAAATAATAGTGATAATGCCAGCTGGTTGGCAGGCACAGGCTGATGAGACAGACTTGCTGTTAATGGGTAGAGTGGTTGCTGACTTTGCTCTATGCTTTGATTATATGCAGCATATGCAGACATAGCTTTTAATTGAGATGGTCGATGTTCTGAGTTCATGAATAATCAAAGCCATACATTCTTACACTTATTCACTCATTTATTGAGTCATTCATGTATTCATTCAACAAGTATTTACTCAGTATCTTTTATATATGTAGGACTGTGCTAGACCCTGGAGATCAAATGACAAGTACATAAGACAAGGTCCCTGATTTCTTAGACTTTACACTAGTCAGACAGGGGGCTATGACAGATACTGATTAAACAGTCTCACTGATAAATGTATAATTACACATTGAGAGAAGGACTTGGAAAGGATGAAATGCCATGGTTCCATAAATCCAGGTAACAAAGAAATATAACTAGACTGGGGAGGAGGGAGCAGTCAGAGATAGACCGTTCCGTTAGAAAATGACAAATGTGAGATCTGAGGAAAAAAAGGAAGGGAGGATCAGAGTAGTTCACTATGTTCTAGATGGAGAGTAATGTATGTATGTGCAAAGGCCATGTAGCAGGGTATACGCCTTTTTCAAGGAACTAGAAGAAGGGCAGTGTCAATGTGACTGACGTCCACAGTAAGAGGGACAGGGTGTGTGATAATCTCTAGGGTGAGGTAGATGTAGGGTCAAGTTACAAGGTTTTGTGAGCTTTTTTGAAGGCTGCATCTCCTACTACTAAAGAGCATTAAAAAATCACCAAAGGATGAATGGGTAAAGAAATATCAAATAGACTTTCTGAAAAGATCACTTTGGCTGCAATATGCAAATTGGAGGTGCCTTGAATGCTAACACTTGGTATAATCCGTTTAGAATAAGAAATGGAATGTTGCTTCTGCCTGAAATCTTTTTACAATCAGATTATGATGTTAGGAAGCCGATCACCCATGAAAGTTTGGTATTACATTTCCCTATTTTGAAAACAATAACCACTAAATTTCCACACTGTAAAAAAAAACAAAAAACAAAAAACTCTTCTGTTTCAAAAATCAGAATATTTAGGAACTCAAAATCTTATTTTTTAATCATAGTCACTCACAATAAATAGTTAAACACTAAACAACTCACACATCTTAAAAGCCTTAAATAAGTCATTTTTTAAGTTTTCTTTCTTTTTTAAAAAAAATTCTCACCACACTTTAGCTTAACTGATGGACATATTTACTGGTAAGTATTGAAATAGATTAATACCTTTAAGTGCTCAAAGGCAAAACCACAGCTTTTCATGTGCTCTGTATTAATAGAGATCCTCTGACTTTTGAAGGCTTACCCACTGCGATCAAAGCCCTAGACACTCTTTAAGCATCCAGATCACACTACTCAGCTTTTAAAAACTCTCTAGTGAATCTGCTAAGCCATGCAGTTCTGGGATCCAAAAGAGTGAGTCTGACTTTATCTGCATCCCCATAGTCAAAATAATCAAAAAAAAAATCTACAAGAGCAAAGATATTTGGGTCTACAAACAATATATTTTAATAACAATAGAGGAAAAAACAGATACTTGGCCAACTTGCCAAGACCCAAGTTCAGGAGGTTGAATTTTCACTCTCCTATCTGACAACATAATTAACACCTACAACTGCCACAGACACATACTCCCTATAGTGTTTTAATCTTTATTATTATATACTCAGCTTTTAAAATATGTAACACAATACTAAATTATAAACTTATGTCCTGTTCAACTGTCAGACAGGATCCTAGTTTCCTTTTTACAAGACAGTGCTGAATATTTAAAGATACATACATATTCAAAGGATAATAATCTCCAAAAGGAGAGCTATTATGGATTCTCTAAAAATGAGGAGCAACATTAGCAAAGGAGGCAATTAGAGTCACATCAAAGACAGATAACAAACTCATTGTTTAACCAAGAATAGGAATGCTTGTCCTATGTTTTTGCTTGATTGTTAGAACAGATTTAAAACAAGCATCTAGAGAAAAATCTTTCTTGGTTTGAATCTAAAAGATTTTTTGAAATATAGTTATTAGAAAATACTGGATACTCATCAAGTGTAAAATGCCTAGACATAACTTTTTAGATATCTTTGCGTGGGCTAGGCAGAATTCTAAGATGGTCCCCAACACTCCCACCCTTGGAATACATGCTTGTATAATCCCCTCCCCTTGAATGTGGGCAGGACTCTGAATATGGTGGGATAGTCACTCACTAGAATAGGTTACATCATTTGACAAAGGGGAGAGTCACTCTTATAATTATGTTACATTATATGGCTCTGCCTTGGCTAATGGAAGAGAATCTCTTCTAGCCATAAAGAAGAAAACCTCCACATTTTAGAGAAAGGCACTTGTCAAGAAACATGAGGGAGACTCTCAGAGTTGAGGATGCCTCTCAGTCCCATAACCATAGGAAATGAAATTCTGTCAACAATCAGTGAGACTAAACAAAGATTCCAACCTTCAGATCAGATCAAAGCATCAGCCAACACACTGCTTTCACCTTGCCTGGTGAAACCCTGAGCAGACAACTCAGCTAACCAGTGCCCAGACTCTTGACCCATGGAAAGTGTGAGATAATAAATTTGGATTTTTTTAAGCCTCTGTGGTTATGGCAGTTTGTTGTGCAGCAATAGAAACTAATACATTCAGGATAAGATCTATGTGATTTAAAATTCTGCAGTTTCTATTAAAATATAAACAAGGTAGGGGCTGAAAAGACCCTTATCCTTAGCAAAGAAAAATATGATTAAAGAGTTGAATTTAAATTTTTCAACATATGAATTTTACTCCAAGGAGTCAGTAAGACTAATATTTTTCAAAGCCCCAGTAAAGATAGGTAGACATTTTCTGATAATATAAATAATAGAGGATAATACTGTAAATAGAGTACACATGGTAACAGAGGAAAGACCATTGCAATCGTGCTATATGGAGATCTAATACCAGCTTGGCCACCGACAGCTTGTTCTAGGGAAGTCATGTAATTTTTGAGTCCCAGTTTCTTCAGTGAGTAATGAGAGTATACTACTACTCAGGAAGCTGTGTTTTAACAAGCTATCCTGGTGATTCTCAAGCTTGCTGAAGTTTGGGAAGCACTAGTTTATATACACAAGACGTTTACAGCTTTTTGTTCTTATTGAATACTTTCCCATAGATGCCTATCCAGATTTTGTAAGGTCTGAAGTTTACACATTTTAGGGGGCCCGCCTCAGAAAAAAAAAAAAAAAAGAATGAAAATTAGAAATTAAATGAAGGATCTTGAGAAGGATCATGCAAGTGAGGGACCTAAAGATAAACCTTCACGTTGTTCAGAGAAAATCAGTTTCTGCCTTCTTTTGTTTTGGTTCCTTAGTCACATCCATCTATCCAAAGCCCCTGAATCATCCACCTCTAGACCCTCTCCCTCCTATTCAGTCTCTTTCTTTCTACTGATTCCTCCCTGTTAGCTCTTTCCCCGTTAAAACAAGAGTAAGCTAAAACAAGAACAAAACAACAACAAAAAATAAAAACAAAAAACTCCAAGTCAAAAAAAAAAACCCAAATAAAACAGCAAAATCTCTTTTAAGTCTGATCCTCTCAATTTTCAGGCATCTTTCTTTCTACTTCGTAGCTGCTGAACTTCTTCCAAGTACTGTCTACACTTACTATTTGCTTCTTCTCACCTCTAGTTTACTTCTCAATCTATTGTAAAATGGCTAAAACTGCTCTTACTGAAGAAACAACCTCCCTTCTGCTGAATCTGTCCTCATCTTGCTGAATCTTTCAGCAGCATTTGACACTCCACCTCCCCACATACACTTTTTTCAGAAACATTTTAAAGCACAATGAAAGGTTTAAAGTGTATAATGATTACATTTATGCTCACCACCTAGATTCTTCAACAGTCGTTAACATTTTGCCATTTGTTGTGTGTGTGGGTGTATATTTTGCTTAAAAATTGTGTACATAAGTTGTGGATATTATGGCATGCAGACACCTTCAAATACATCAGCCTGCACCTTCTAAAAATAATGCCATTTTCCTGCAATACCAAGTTCCATTATCACAACTAAGAAAATTGACAATAATTTGCTAATATTATCTGCCACACAGTACATATTCATATTCCTTTATTGACCCCAAAATGTCTTTTAGTTGTTATACTCACTGTAAGAGCTCATACTCAGGTATTATGCACGGCATTTGGTTCTGTTCTTTTAACTCTTTTAAATCTTGAACAGTCATTTTTTTCCCATGATGACATTAACCTTTTGAAGAGTGTAAGTCACATTCTAGATTTAGCTGATAGTGTCACTGTATTTTCATATATTATTCTTAAATCCCCTGCATTTGCTGTTACCTGAAGGTTAAAGCTACAGGCTTAATGAAATAGCTTAAACATTTTTTGGAGAAGATTTTCTTAGAGAATTCTGATAACTTCATATTATATCCCCGAAGGAGGTCCCTAATGTCAGAGGGCCCCACTATTAGTGTCGTTAAGTTTGATCTTTGGTGATGGTAGTGTATACCAGGTTTTCTTTTATAAAGACAAGTTCTATATATTTTTTTAAAATTTATATATACTTATATATATTCCCCCTTTGCAATTAGTAATCAACTAGTGGGGTAGTATTTTGGAATGTGCAAATAATATTTCACCTGACAGTTAGTATTAGCATCCATTGTTGAGCCCTTGCCTGAACCAATACTCCACTGGAATTGCAGAGGTCCCTCTCTTCTTTTTGAAAAATTTCCTGCCCTTGGCATCAATGATTTCACATCTTCATCTTTCTTTAGCTTTCTCCTTTCATCTGGTCCCTTTTCCAAGCTCCTTCGTTTTTGCCCCTCCTTAACTGTTGGTATTCCTCAGGGTTCTTTCTATAAGTTGGACCAATCATGATTGGTACTCCTTAATTTCTTGAGAAAGGGAAACTTGGAAAGTACATTTTAATACAGGAAATTAGAATAAATAGTTCTTATTTGATTCATTTAAAGTTTATTTCAGCATCCAGGGCAAAAGGCAACTGGTCTCCAAAAATTACCAATCATATGATTAATATTCTTTGGAATATTTTAGTGCTAAATATTCAAATATATAGATTTTCAGGAATTGTTTTTATTGACATGAAGACTTTTGAGCAGCATGAAACTTCTGTATCAACATGGTCTCACTAGCAGAGCGGGAACCCTCTCTGTCCTGTTCACACCCACAAATTCAACACCTGTGCTGGCCCAGCTGATTTTCAATAATGTGTCTGAATATCTTGCTGAAGTATCTGAAAGGATGCTTCATATTTTCTTGCTTAACAAGTTTATCAAAGAATCATACAGTTTACTTGACTTATAATTAAATTTTAAAAGAAAATTAAAACTCAGACCTAAACTAACAGGCACATTAACAACAAAACATATTGAAAACCTATAGCTGTTAAATTCAATGAAATCTTTGCAGGAAGAGTGATTATTCCTTTTTTTTTTTTTCTTTTTAATTTTTAAATTCCCACTTCCAGTGCCCAGAAGCCAGTCTGTAAATACTCTACAATGGTCTCCCCTGTTTTCACTAAATCTTATATGTACATTTCAATTAGTGATAAATCAAAACTCAATTTCCGTTAATTTAGAATAATAACTAAGGTAGGACTATATTTTACACATAACTTAGGTAACAACAGAGCTTAAGCAGACAGGTCACCCCACCAACCTCCAAAATTATTCAAGAATAATTACTTTTCAATGGTGACTTTAAGGTACTGTAAGTTCTCAACATGTATTCTACAATCAAAACTAGATTAGGGTATATTTTGAGGGACTGTAATTAAATGTATTCCAATACTTTAAATATTAAGATATCAAAAATATTTGACTATTCCATACTGTTTCCTAAATTTCTGGATACATAGCGGTTTAATGTTCATTGTTACAAATGCATACAATTACAGCTAACTATTTCATAGCTCACTTAATTCAATAACCCTTGTCTGAGAAGAATAAGCATGAGTGTAAAAAAAATACCATTGAGAGTTTTTAAATTGCACTACTTAGAATATACAGATCCATTAGCAGTTTGACGGGGATAAGGGGTTTGTAGGAATTTTTGAACAATTTGATCCTTAATTAAAATAAAACTCCATGAAAGAAAATGAGCATTACTTAAAATGAGAATAATATAGAGTATTCCTTTAGCTAGTGTTCCTTAGTAGCCTAACATTTATATCATGTTGTGATTACAAAACAATTACCTAAAATTCATTTCATGGGGCACTGCTTCACAATGTACATATAAAGTATTATAAGTTTAATGTTTGTTTTTAAAGAGCAAATTTAATCAACTTATTGGGTACAACTGAAGAGTGTATCAGTTTGCTAGGGCTGCCATAACAAAGTACCACAAACTGGGTCACTTAGAACAACAGAAATGTATTATCTCACAGTTCTGGAGGTCAGAAATCTGAAATCAAGATGCTGGCAAGGGCCATGCTCCCTCTGGAGGAATTGGAGAAGGTTCTGTTCTAGACCTCTCCAGCTTCTGGTAGTTCTTTGGTTGTAGCAACATAACTTCAACCTTCACATGGCATTTTCCACGTGTGCATGTCACTTTTTCCAAATTTCCCTTTTTTTAGGGACAGCAGTCACATTGGTTTAGAGGCCAATATTACTGCAAAGAGTCAAAGGTTTGGTGCTTGAAAAGCTGCTGGTGGTTTAGGAGCAGACACTGTACTTGGCTATAGATTCTCAGGATGTATGTGCCTAGGGAAGCCCTAATGCTCTAAGAGCAGCACTGAGGTGTGAGGAGCCCACAGGGCACACCTGCTAGAGTTTTAACTTGTGACAGTCACTAAGTTAACCTAAAAAACAAATACACAAGACTAGCTAAATCTTAAAATTTAAAGAGAAAAGAACTTGTCCTGCAAAGCACATTATAAAGCTAAAGTCACTAAAACACGATAATATTATACACATGTCAACAGCAATGAAACAGAATTTACAATTCTTTAAAATACACGAGAATATAAGGACTCAATATAAAATAAGGTACAGATCAAAAAGCAAGGATTCAGTAAATCATGTTTCCCAGACAGAGGTTCAAAACAATTAATAAATTTTTAAAATCAATGCCGTAGACCACAGTCTATTTTTTAAATTAAAATAGAATGGAATGAAATGGGATGGACTGGGATGGGGTGGGAAGGGATTGGATAGGATAGGATATATCAGAATTTATCACAAATATTAAAGATAAAAATTACTTTTGACAGTTTTGTTTCCATTACATATGTGTGTTAGTGCATGTTTGTGTCATGTATGTTCTAGACTGTGATGTAAAATAATTTTTAATGTGGGTTATAATAAAAAAAAAAAACTTTGAGTGCCCCTCCAGTAAATGATTTGGAGTAATTAATTCTTTGACAAAGACCTACCTAGATCCTTAGTTTCTGAAAAATAACAAAACAAAATATAAATAGATTAAAGAGTTTTTTAAAGATCATTAAAATAAATGTAAGTGAACATATACATGATCTCCGAGAAAGAACTTTAGAAGAGTAAAAGTTAAGGAAGAAATCAGAGAGGACAGATTGACTGCATGTTTGAACAGAGACACACACACACAAAATGTGTATTCCAGAAAGTAATCAATAGTGTACGGTTCATGCCAAAATGGGAAAAATAACTGCAACAACAACAGTTTAAAAAAAAAGGAAAATATCCGTCATGTATAAAGAAGACTAAGAAATCAATAAGAAAATCACACATTCTATATCAAATAGATAAATTATAGAAAAGAGAAATAAAACTGACCAAAAAACATTTACTTTCACTTAATAGCCCAAGAAATAAAAAATTAGACAAGTGAAATATTATCTTCCTTATCAAATTTTTCAAAGATTGTTAAAGAAATGATACAGACAGTATAAACTGATGCACACTATTTTGGGCTCCAATTTGGCAATATATCAAGAACTTTGAAATGTTGTTTTTCTTTGACCAAATTATTCCATTTTGTGGAGTTTCTGCCAACAAAATGGTCTGAAATATGCATCATGGCTCAGCTATGCATCTTATCATTATTGCAATGGTGAAAATTATATGCTCCATAAGCCAAACAAATGGATGAACCTATAGATGATGCATGTTTTCATTTGAATACTTTTTAACGGAATAGAAAAAATATATTCTATATGTAAGAAAATCTGAATCAAAACTTTGTGTTTGGAGAAAAAAAAATGATTAGAGGGAAAACTGCAACACCATTAGTGGTTTTCTCTGAGTTGGGAGATTATGGATAATTTTAATTTTCCCCTTTACGTTTCTTTATCCATGTATCTTTAATAAGTAGATATTTCTTCTATAATACCAAAGGCAACTCAGTTAATCTCTGTGATACACCCATCTATGTTGCTTTAGTCCTGGGCCTCTAAGAATTTCCCCAAATGAAAAATGCCTGAAGATACTGTAAACTGTTCTTTTAAGTACAATGAAGCATTCCTCTTAAGTTCTCTTTTTTCTCTTAATACAAACCTTGGAAAGAATATTCAGTTCAGTTTTCTAATTTATTACCTTTGTCACCTGTTAAGAACCAGAACTTAAAGAGCTCTAACCCAGACCTGCTAATACAATAGCCTCCTTCAAACATGAATTAATGAGTTAATACAATAAAAGATAACAAAGCATTCTAAGTAAATGTAAAGGTCATCCCATTGTGTTAGGGTAAGGCATTATGATTATTTTTTATTGCGCATGAATGTGCTGGATATTGGGATGCCTCACTTAAATATCCCTTTAAGGAAGGACTTGCTGCCTCAGCAGGGATGGCCTGAGGCACCTTGCACAGGGTCTTGTCCCTTCCTGGGAGTGGCCCTCATGCACTGAATGACCCAGGTGAGAGTATGAAGACCTCCCACTCTCAGCCTGACTTAGGAGGACTCTGAAGAACCATTCTAGATCCAGAGCCTAAGGGTTGGGCCTGAATTGCAGTTGACCTTTCCCTCTGCCCAGTCTTTCTTCCTTCCCCTCCATTCTACAAGTATTGACCTCAACAGCGAATCTTCATAAACTCCCTACAAGGTAAACTGTATCTCAGAATCAGAACACAATCAGGGACAATAACCTAGTACTACTCTGGATACAGGTAGGCTAGTGAGACCTTGGATATATTTTAAACTTTATTATGTCATAAAATTGATGAATAAACAAGTATAAAATTAGAGGTATAGGTACATTAATAGAAAAGCATTTAAAACCAAGCTTACCTTAAAGCATCATAGAATGTACCTTGAACCATTACTCATTAATTGTTATCAGTTTATAATTTGTAAAACACCATAAGCTGTACTTGTGAGCAGTACAACTTATTTTGCAATATTTTAATAAAATAATTTTTTCAAAACTACCTTTTTTAGTGTCAAGCTCTGGAGTAGTGTTAATGAAATGATTGACACACTAAATGTACTGATTTGCTGCCTTCCCTTGACTGCAGTCAAGTAGCTGATTCTGACCCATGTGTTCCGTTGCTCTCTTCCATGTACAGCAAACAACAATCATGTAAGTTTAGCAAACTGAACCTTGATTTTGACATTTCACAGAAAGCAGCTCTTAAAACCTGAAAACCAACATGCTAGTCTTTGAATTGAAGCTCTTTGCTGCCCTCTGTAGATAACTAGAGATGAAAATTAAAGTCCTTAATTAGTAAACATTCACTTTCTCAGAGTTATATTTTTGTTCTGTAAACTTAATAGAATAATAGATTAAACAGGACATAATTCAATTAAAAGGGAATTAAGAATCTTTCTTGTAATCTTTTTTGTACTATATCATCGCATTTCTGCATTTGCCTTTTCAAAAGTAATTATAACCCCAAATTAAAATTATATATTTGAACACACTAGTAAGACAAAATGAAAATACAATATATAGACACACACACACGTATGCACACACTAAGACTTAGTAATTTTTTATCTCTCACTTGATTTTTTCATTATATACATATATAGATATACACAAGTCACATTTTAAAAGTCATACTAATTACTGTAGAAAATGTCCTCTGATTAAAAACATAAGCTACATAATTCTATTTTTTATAGACTTACTTTTTAGAGAAGTTTTAGATTCACAGCAAAATTGAGTAGAAGGCGCAGAGATTTCCCTTATACCTCCTGCACCCACAACAGGTTCTATTTTCACATAATAGCTTTCCTTGCTCTTGGTATGATGTTCACTGCTGTTTCTATCATTTTTGTTTGTTAGTTTTTGCTATTCTTTTGTAAGAAAAGGATAACTAGTTCAATCATTTCAACTCAACTTAAAATTATTTTACTGAGCATTTTCTATGTACTCAGCAAAGAACTAAGTGCTATGTAGGTGTATTAAAATGATGATAATAATGACAGCAAACAGCTGAATGCTAACAATATGCAAGACACCATAGCACATACTCTATACATGCTAACCACTTAATTTTTGCAAATACTACAAGAGCTCCGATGTCAAAAAACTTACAATTTGTTTAGAATAGCATTATCCAAAGTCCCATTATCATTTCTTTAACACAAATTGCTTTTCTTAAGGCATGAGAAAGGTCAGCTATATTTTGTAATGCCTGTTTTTTCACAGTGAGCACGTGGTTTTACTCCTACACAGATTATCTGTATGTTAAGCTTATCTATGACTTCCTGTCTTTGGGGTAGTGTGTTTAAGAATTCTTTCCAAGAGATAATCAACTGCTACAACCGTAACTTCTCTCTCTAAATATGAGCCAGCCTTCTAATCACTTCTTTAAAGTAGTGGTTAGATCTTTATGAAACTAAGATCCTAAAAGTCCTACATTATTGACCTTCATTGTTCCTACTAAGTCTCTCTAGTTAGTGTACTCTTTCTATCTCTGTACTAATTACAAGGAAATTTACTTGACTTTGTCTTTATGGGCTGAACTTGTGCTGAGATTATTGTATAAAATAAGTTATAATAACCAGTTAGAGGAAATAGCAGATACTTTATAGCACTGATGACATGGAATTAAGGCCTAGGAAAACGGGTAAAACAGAATGAAAAGTCACATAGGTACAATGGATATTCAGAATAATTGTGTCCAGACAAAAGAGTGGAAAATGGGTTTACATAAATGTAAAATACTAACAATCACCTTTATAAAGCAAGTCCGGTATACTTAAAAGTATCAAATCCGAAGTTTTCATAAAACTTAGCAACTAGAAGCACTGACATGGCTCTTTCTGCAAATCATTTCCAAAATAACACAGCAACAGTTATCCATAAATTATATTCAACACAAGACAAACTATTTTTCTTACATGACTAACCTAAGGTTTCTACATAGTAGAACAGTATTTTTTGAGTTAATTAGCAAATTATTAATTTCATAATTAAACAAATATTTTTTAAATCCTATTATGTGCCAGGCACCATTTTAGGCATTGGGGTTATCTCAGCAAACCAAAGAAACAGAACTCCCTACCATCATGGTCTTACATTGTATCTTGTCATGACATCATGGTAGACAGAGAAAGAACATAAGCCAATAAATGGCTAAAACATTGTACTGTGGGAAAAGTTAATTGAGGAAGAGGCATAAAGAGTGAGTATGTGTGTTTGCATGTCTGTAAGACTGGAATTTACATTAGGATGGCCAGGCAAACATTCACTGGTAAGACATCAAGAAGCAAGGGCTTATGTCATATAAGTATCTGAGAAAAGAGTATTCCTGGGTGAGAAAACAGTACAAAGTTCCTGAGGTGGCGCATGTCTGTCTTGTTGGGACATGAGAAAGAAGGCCAGTGTGCCAGGGACAGAGTGAGAGAGGGCAAAATAGTAGGAGACGAAGTCAGAGGGTAAACAATGGGAAAGCTGAGTAGGTGGGGGAGAAGTGGGCTGAGATCACATGGGCCTTATAGATCATTGCAATGATCTCTGGTTCTATACTGAAAAGGATGAGAAGCCAATGGAGAGTTTGAGTGAAGGAATGACATGAATCTGATCTGTTTTTGTAAAGTGCTTCTCTGACAGTTATGTTGTGAATAAAATGCAAGCTGTAACAAGAGCAGGAAGACCAGGTGGCAAGGTGTGGCTGTGATATTCTTGGTAAATGTGATGCCGGCTTTGGTTGAGGCTGCTATTCTGAAATTGGTAATGGCCAATGGAGGCTTTACTTTTTTTTTTCCTGGTCAAATTCTGTTAATATTTTTCAAATTTATGTTTTTAAATGATTTGAATAGATAATACATCCCAAGCTTGAAAAATTGTAAAATAGAAAAACATACACAGTAAAAAGTCTTACTTCCTCCCCTTGACTCCAATGAGACAAGTTCACATTATCTCCATCCAAACCCCATCCTCCTATTTCTCGTGGATTCTTTCAGAATTACAACCTTTGAGCAATCATAAACAAATAAAATAGATACTCTCCCAAACCCTTTTGACACAAAAGGCAGAATACTATCTGCACTACTCTGTTCCTTGCTTTTTTTTTATATATGATGTTATTATCCTCAAGATTACCCTCAATATTTTACCTACTAGTACACAGAAATAGTCCTAACACTTTTTAATGATTTCATAATCTTCTATTGTATGAATGTACAACAGTATACTCAACTAATCCTTTGCTAATGGGCATTTAGGTTGTTTTCCCATCAATACTGCAATGTATATCCTTATACATGCTTGATACAAGATTTTAAAATTATTTTTAAAATACTTAAACAAAAATAATATGACAGTAGAAGTTTCAAATATATACACGTAGTAGATACTGAAATGTTTGGCTAAGATCCTGTCTTCAGGTTGGATATATTCATCCCCTAGGTTCTGGGAATATTGGCTCTCTCAATGACACAGGACCAAGTCCCTAACTGGGAACTGTCCGTGGCCCCAGGGAATGGCCTTTCCAGGTTGTAGCCTGTGATCAATGACAGTCTAAGGAAGGCTGATTAAGTCTAGAGTTTGGAGGACTAAGATTAGGATAGCACAGTATTGATAATCCCTTTAGTTAACATTTAAAATATTGTGATAATATTTTTAATTTTTCACATCTTTTTGGGGGGGTCTGAAACAGTTTTATTTTTCTTTCAGTTTTGCTGTTTTTTGTACATAATTCGTCTATAGTAAAGCACATCATTTTAGGTGAATAGTTGTATGTCCTTTGATGAACATACAGTTATGTAACAATCACAGTATAGAACATTTCCATCATCCAAAAAAATTCCCTCATCCTCCTTTGTTGAAGTGTCTGTTCAAATCTACTAAGCATTTTTTTAAATTGGATTATTTGTTTTCTTATTACTAAGTTTAGAGAGATTTATACATTTTGGGTATCAGTACTTTAAGAGGTATATATTTTACAAATATTTTCTCCCAGTCTGAAACTTGACTTTTTATTTTCCTAAGAGTTCTTCTGAAGAGCTTTTGTGCCATTTTTTAAAAACTAAAATACCTGATTCAATTTTTTAACTATTTTCAACATACAGTAATAGTTGGTTATTAATGGGTAAAAGGCAATACAAATATGCACAAATGTGGATAATTTTAGCATAGGATACAACTCGTTACAGAAGAGCAGAAGAAGGAAAGCTGACTTCTTTCTATGCTATTAGAGTAGTTCCTTGTTAAGTAGTCATAAAACATAGTAAGTTACTTCATATTTGCAAACTTGGATACAGTTAAAAGGGGCACTAATGAATGGCTGTTTTGGTTGTTTCAAAGTTTTGAGATAGCCTCCTCGTTGTTTAATTTTCAGATAATTTTTTCTTTCCATTGGGGTCTTTAAAGGAATAAAAAAATGAGACCTGATCTTATTTAAGACAGAGGTACAACACAGAATCCTGTTTCCCAAAAATATAGCAAAGTGAACAAAAAAGAAGAAAATATTGTAACAATATTAATAGCATCAACCAACTAAGGGAATAGTCAGATCAAATGACAAAATATAACGGAGGCTTTCTGGAGGCTAAGAAAATAAGGAGGTGATTCTGGAGAACAGTTGAACACAACCAAGCTCCTAACCCCTTTCTTGACCCCCAAACCTGGAGAAAAGTGGACATTATTATCTTTTAGCTTTTCAAGGTAAAGTATTTTAGAAATTGATGCTGGGGAGAAATAGTTAAATTGTGTACCATGGATCTGACACTTTCAGAAAAAGAAAGATCAAACACCTACCCCCCTCAAAAATCAAACCAAAGTCTAGTAGTTTATTTTTAGGAGAATGGGATACAAATGCCCAATTGAGTAGAATAAACCTCAATAAAGGACATTTATTTAATTTAAGAAAAATACAAAAATCTTCTTTATTATGGAAAATTTCAAACATATTCAAAAAAAGAGAGAAGAGTATAATGAAATGCAATGTACCCATTAGCCAAACTTAACAATGATCAACAACAATTGTCAATGTTATTTCATCAGTATTGCCACCTGCTCTACCTTTCTTTACATTCAGAGCTTGTGGAAGGTGGTTACTAAATCAGAATCATTTCCGTAGCCAGCAACATTTCTATTACATAGCAGGTATTCTGTGATGTTTGCTAAATGAATCAATTAATGAATGAATGAATCAGCCTCCATTTAGAGCCATCATTCCACTTCCCCAAAAATGAGTCTGCCTTTAACAAAAGATGAATGTTATATATGATGAATGTGATAAGAGGCAAATACATGCAAAGAACCACACCACATTGAAACATGCTCAAGGACAGGCATTTTGAAGATAATCAGGCTAACATTATGGATTCTTCTTAAATGAGAAAGAGAATCCTGCTAATGGAAATCTTCCTAAGCCAGTAGGGACTGAGAAACACTGCTGGAAGCTCAATGGTGACAGAATTAAATTGCTCAGGCCTAAATTCACAAGGACAATGTACTGCTGAGACATCAGCCTGTACCTTAAAATAAGGAACTTGTACCAACTTAAAATACGCCTTTTTGTAGAAATGTCAGGTCCAAATTGATATAATTTATACCTCTTTTTTGATGATGAATTTTCATTCTTTAAAAAGTTAGTGGTAATAAGAAATATGTGCACACACATACACATATATACACACAGTATGGGTGTACAAAGCTACACATAAACACACATGATCGTATCATTTTTGCCATTTATTTCCCAAATGGCTCAGAGGCCATATCTATTTATATGGGCCAAATGGATAAAATCTGTTACAGTTGTGTAAAAATATGAATATATGATATCAGAATCTCTAAAATGTCAACTGAAAAGTGATTTAGAAAATCATCTAGATATTTAGTTTATATTTCACCGAACACCTACATATTTTGAAATATCAAAATATTTAAGGACACTATTACCATTATTAATAAGGATTGAGACTACATTTGCTCTAAAAAGTAGTAATTTCTCCTAAGACAAATATTAATAACTGGAAGCAGTTACAATTAGAGTGGAATTTAAGGATTCAGAGGAAAAATCTAAGCATCTATTTAGGGAAACTCATGGCATAAGATTTTGGCCATTACTGAAGGAAATATTTTTAAAAGAGCTGGTTTGATCTACCCTATTTGATTTTTAACACAATGAATAAAACATTGTACTGACTTCAGAATTTATATAATTAAGCTATGAAACTTTAATATAGGCAGCAGTATTATTTTAACTCTAATAATTAAATTATATTTAACTCTCTGATTCTATTTCAAAAAAGAAAAAATTATTAAATTTTGCTTTATATTTTTTCCAAAAAAGTAGTCTGTTGACAGTGATCTCTATTTCAATGATGGCACCATCTTAAAACTATTAGGAAATCAGACCAATGTGTATAAGGAAAAATACTATTAGTTTTAGTATCTATTCTTAGCCTAGTTTTTATCCTTCATCCATTTACAATTTATACTCAGCAATGATTCTCCAAGGAACTGAGAAAGGAAGGGGACAGGGCACAGCCATTCAAGGAATGCTAGAGCAATTAACATCAAAATGGTGGAAGATTCAACCCCCAGTAGGCCTTGAGGCTCAAGATGGTGGGAGATTTGACTTCTAGCACATCTTGAGCTTCATTATACACTCATTGTAATATCTTAATGTGGTAAATAACATGCCCAAAGGCCCATGACAGTCCCAAGGCTAGCCACAAAAGGTCAGAGTGGGAAATGGCCAACTTCCTGGGAATCCCAGCCCATTCCCCAGGCTAGTTAGACTGGTTCTCTCACTTATTTGCATATGAAGCTACCAAAGTCCATAAAAATGGGCTACACTGCCCCTTGCCACCTCTCTCTCTCTTCATTTGGAGATGGCCAGCACTGTCTATGGAGTGTGTACCTACTTTTAATCTGAGCACCCAACCCCATGCCTCATGGCCTTTCTCTTGCCTTCCAATGTATCTCTCTGAATAAATCTACCTTCACTCATCTATGGCTCACACTTGAATTCTTTCCTGCGCGAAGCCAAGGACCCACACTTGGTGGGGCATGTCCCAGGGGCTCAACCGAAGCCTGGGGCACAGCCCTTCTCACACTCCACATCTGTTTTTTCTGCATCAGAACTAACCTTATGATGGTGTATATGAAATTGGAAGACATGTCTGTAAGTCTCTGCAAAGTCTTTTTTTCTCTACAATTTATTTGCTATAGATACACAGGCTTTTAAAAATTGATTATTCTAGAGATAAAAGTAGCTAATTGATCTGCAATGTTTTCTCTTGAATGGAAATAGAAAACATCTTCATTTTACAAACAATTTTGAAGAATTTATGGTTGAAACTAAGACACCAAATTTATAAAAGAGAAAAGAACATCTTGTAAGTAGATTGGCATGGAGTGTTTCACAGACACATATAGTCATTGTATTCTTTCCTACAAAGTATTCTGTAAAGACTGCCACTGTTCCAGGGAAGAAAATGAAGGATTGGGATTCATAAGACCTTAATTTCTAGAAAACAATAAAGGCCTGCAAAGAAATTAGCATATTTTTTGTTTTATGAATGCACACACATAATATTTTAGAAGGAGCTTCTACCAAAAACATTGTTTGGGGAATGTTACTGGGCTGTGAAAGAGGATCGTGGATTAAGATTCATGAAACATCAGTTGGTGTCCCAGCTCTGCTTGTAATTCAATTTGGAGGAATTCATTTACCAACATAAGCATTTGATTCCTGATTTTTTTAAATAATGAAGATATAATAATCTCTGAGGTCCTTTCAGATCTAAGAAGTTCTAATAATCTAACTTGTCAGAATTATCAGCTTTCTTTTGTAAGGGGTTTATATAAAGTTTAAATAAATAATGTATTAACAGTAGATAAAGAATGAATATCAAATAGAAATTTAAAGAAGAAAAATAAAGTTACATACTATTACCCAGCCATAGATGTTATGGTAGGTAATCTTCCAAACTTTTTCATATGTGTATGTATTACTTAAGACAGTAAAAAGGCTCTCGAACTTGCTTTTCTTTCTAAATGCAATACAACAAACACCTTTCCATGTTATTACATATAGGTTTGGGTAATTTTAAATATTTTATATGTATGCACAAAAATATTTAACGAATCCTGTTTTTTGTACTTCCATATTGTTTCTAATTCTATTATTACAAACTGTGATAAATAACACTGTAGGTGTATCTTTCCTAATGTTTCAACTTCCTTGGTATAAATGCACAGATTTGGGATCATTAGATCAAAGGGTAGATGTTTCTTTTTAATAATTTGAAATATTTTGACAAATCCTCACACAGGAAATTTGAGTTCCACAAACTGTGTACTAGAGGGCTTACTTCCTCAAAACAAAAACAATCCTAGGAGTCTCATTTCTGTTAATCTATGTTATTTTGATAGGCAAAAGAAGGCACCCTACTCTCATTTCAATATTCATTTCTTTGATTACTAATGGGAAAAATGTGTCACTAGATGTTTGGACCACTGTTACTTTTTTTGGGTAAGTTTTCTGTATATGTTTTTAGCCCATTTTAAAATAAACTGACAGATTTTACCATTTAGAGCCGCTTTAAGTTTACAGAAAAATTGAGCAGGAAGTACAGAGTTCTCATATAGCCCTTCTCTTCCCCCACCACCCAATTTCGCTATTATTAACATTTTGCAATGTAGTATGTTTGTTACAGTTGAGGAACCAATATTGATACGTTATAATTTACTAAAGTCCATAGTTTTCATTAGGGTTTACTCTTTGTGTAAATCTATGGATTTTGAAAAATGTAAAATGTAATTTATCCCTCATTATGGTATCATACAGGATAGTCTCACTGGCCAAAAATACTCTGTATAATACCTATTCATCTTTCCACTCCCCTTCCACCCTCTGGAAATGCTTATCTTTTTAATGTCTCCATAGTTTTGTCTTTTCCAAAATGTCATACACTTGGAATCACACAGTATATAGTGTTTTCAGATTGATTTCTATCACTTAGCAATATGCATTTAAGGTTCCTGCATGTCTTTTCATGACTTGATAGCTCATATCTTTTTAGCACTGAATAATATGGATGTGTAGCATTGTTTGTTATACATTCACCTATTGAGGGACATTTTGGCTGCTTCTAATTTTTTTTTTTTTTTGCAATTATGAATAAAGCTGCTATAAACATTTGGTTGCAGGTTTTGTGTAGGTATAAGTTTTCACCTCATTTCAATAAATGCCAGGGAGCATAACTGCTGAATTTTATAGTAAGACTACATTAAGCTTTTTAAGAAACTGCCAAGCTTTCAAAGTGGCTGTACTATTTTACATTCCTACCGGCAGAGAACGAGAGATTCTGTTGTTCTGCATACTTGCCATCCTTTGGTGTTTTCGATTTTAGATATCTAATAGGTGAGTATTGTAGAATTGTAATATATTTTAAATCTGAATAGGGCAAATTCTTCTTCCTTGTTTTTCATATTTTACTGACTAATCTGATACTTTCATTTTTCCATGCAAAACTTAATTAATATTTTTCATTTTTCCATGCAAAACTTAATTAATATTTTTACTTTTCCATACAAATTCCTTTTTGCCTTTGGTTTGGGTAATGTCAAAGTTATAGAATTTGAAAGAGCTGACATTTTCACTGATTGGGTCCTTCTACATACAGGGATGATATGTTTCTCAAATTGAAGTTTTGAAAAAAATTTTTCAGTAAAATAATTTCCTAAACATTCCTTTAAAATCAAATTCCAAATGTTATTTTATAATTGTTATTGTGAATGGCATTTTCTCCACAAAAAATTCTTAATTTTTAAATTCTTATGTTTTTTTAAATTGCAGTACAGTCAGTTACAGTGTATCAATTTCTGGTGTACAGCATAATGTTTCAGTCATATGTATACATACATATAATTGTTTCATATCCTTTATCATTACTGCAAGATATTGAATATAGTTCCCTGTGCTATACAGAAGAAATCTGTCTTTTTATCTATTTAATTTATATAGTAGTATTTGCACATCTCAAACTCCCAATTTATCCCTTCCCACTCCCATTCCCCCTGGGAATTAATTCTAACATATTAATTCTAACAAATTTTTCATTAAGTATGATAGTTTTTCATGAATATATATTATTTTAAAACAGTTTACACTTCTCTTTTCCAATATGTGTGCCTTCTATTTGTTTTTAGTTTATAAATTTGTTTGTTTCCTGATATAATTACATTCTTTAGCATTTCCAGGTCAACGTTAAATGGACTTGATTTGCATTTCTAACTTCTGAGCTTATTGGAACTATGAAAAAAGCCTGATTCTGGCAATTTGCGTGAGATAAAATCTTAAAAAAAAAACTAAAATGGATTTTTCAGTCATACATTATTAGAATATTTTATGTTAATTAGATGTTGAAATTATCAAATATTTCTTTTATATAAATATAGAGAATATAGTTTCATCCATTAATATTAGAGATATGAATTAATCACTAATATTTATTTTACTATAGGTTAATATATTACATCATATGTATATAATTAATAAAATATAAGAAGCTAATATATTCACATATGTTATATATTGTGCTATAATTATATTATAATGGATTTAATAGTGTGTTATATCAATCTAATATGTCTATATAATATATAACATATATATATTAATATATTATGTATGATTTTATATTAATATGTCTGTTATATATTTTATGTATATAATTACTATGTTAATAATTTTTCATCCAGTAATATTATAGAATGAGACCTTTCCTATCACACCACTATTTAATTTAGTAAACCCTACACATGTCCAACATTTCCTTTGGTATTTTTGTGCCTTATTTTTTACATAGCACTTACTACCATTTGGCATACTCTAAATTTCACCTCACTATTACCTTTCTCCCACAACTAGCAAAAGTTCCATGAAATCAAGATTTTTTTTAATTTGTTTTGTTCATATATCAAGTACCTGGCACTTCTTAGATACTCAACATATACTTATTGAATAAATGAAAATGATACTGAACCTATAAAGGTGAACTGAAAAAGACAAAGACTCCACTTTTATAGTTTACAATATAGTGAGGGGATAGACACAAAACAGATGAACAAAGAAAGAAAGAGGCTACTACAAATGTAGAAAAATATACAGAAAGGAACTGAAATGCTGCAATAATAAAGTCTGAGGGATGTGAGGGACTTCCACTTTATAGAGTGATTAGAAAATGCCTTTCTAAAAATGATCATCCAAGCAGAAAGAAAAATATAGGTGAAGGCCTTTAGGCAAGAGAGAGATGGCGTCTGGGAAAGCACAAGAAGGCTGGTGCATGGCTGAAGCATTACTGAGAGATAAGAATGGGACAAATCAGCATTACAAGACGGAGTGAGGCATTTGGAATTCAATTAAAGTATAACTGGTAGCCATTGACCAGTTTTAATCAGGGGCATGAATTGATTGGATTTGTATTTTAAAAAGTTCTCTGTCTGCTTTGGGGGAAAGGGAGAAAGAAAGGAATGAGCAAAGCCAGTTAGGAAGTTCTTGTAGTAGTCTAGGCAAGTAATAATGATTGGCTGGCATACAATGAAGACATAAATAGATTTGAAATACATTTGGGATGTAGAATCTACAGGACTTAGTGAATGACTGGATATGGGAGATGAGGGAGATATCAGAGGCAAAGATGCCTCTCAGGTTTCTGGTTAAGCAAACGGATATATAATAGTGCAATTTACCAAGACAGGGAAATCTGGGGGAGAAATCAGATCTTAAATACTAAAGCATATTTGCATTCACGAAATAAACCCTGCTGAATCATGACACTTTATATATTGTTTGATTCTGAGGCTTATTTTTTCTATTGAATTTACAATAAAACTTCCTCTACTCGAGTATTACCCATGAAACCTGGGTTACAGTGTGCTTTCTTAGAATTGTAAAATACGGTCCTCTTACAAGGACCCTGGTAATACAAATCTGAAAAGGTTACACCTACTAGGGGGATCTTATGGTCCAGTGACTCCAAAACGTCCAGCCAAGATGGAAGGAGACATGTTCCTGGGTTCCCATGTACCAAGAGCTTCTGCTTTGGTTGGGAGAATATGAGTGTTTATTATTCTTTGAGAAACACTGTTCAATTCAGGAAAAATACATCCATCTTAAACACTGCTTCTTTATAAACTTTACAAGAGTTCAGCGTTGGTAACCGTAATTTCTATTTTCTGAAATCTTAATATAAACACATAATGTTCCCTCTACCTGAAATTCCATTTCTTGTATCTCAAAATGGCAAATTATCCTTGTTACACTTATTACCAAACATGCAGTTTTTTCCCTGGCCATTATAAATTGAGTCTTCCCATTATATTTTAACTGATTAACTTTGTTACGTAAGAAATTTGAATTTTTTTAGTGTTTTTCTTTAACTTAATGACTATTTCATTTGTCTTCACGGATTTTACTTGATTGCAACTAGATTTCCCAATAAATAAGCATATAATTTGCACATAAGATGAAGCATCCCATCTTTCCTTCTAAATTCCCTTATATGTATTTTTTGCTGTAATTTCTGCTTTCTACCTTATTTCTACAGATGTCTTATCTCCGCCTCTAAATGCTCCTTAAAGTGAAGGTTCTCATCAGATTAATATTTGTAATCTCCACAACACTGCATTTTGCACAAATACAACAATGAAAATAAGCATTTGACTGAGTGAATGAATGAACAAACAACATACACAAATGGTCCTGTCAATCCAAGATTCTAAGCTCTGATCTAGTCAATCTTTGAGTCAATATCAAGGCTCCTCAAGGACAAGTGTTCCCAGGAAGCCTGAATTTCACCAGAGAGTCATATGCCAATGTACCATGCCTGGAACACATTTTCATTCTGTGTGTCAAAACATTTCATTGTGATGGTTACTATATTTCTGCCATGGGCCAGAAAAGAATTAAACGAAAAATTGAGGCAAAATATATAATATAATTAGAACAACCATGCCTTTCAATAATAACATGCCTAACATTCTTTAGCCAATAAGTGTGGGATACAGTGTTTTAAGAGTTTTCCCAAAACTGGGTCATATAATATGTTCATAAAGCCTATCATTCTGTGACTCTGATGAATCTTATTTATTTCAAAATTGGACATGGAGACATTCATATTTCCTTAGCTTTAACATTCTGTTCTTTATCTTCTTCTAAGAAGGCAATAAACCTGTGTTATTCTTGCTTACCTGCTGCCAATAGTGTGCTTATCTTTAATCTAATTAATTAGATGTTTAATGCCTCATGTCTATAGTCTAACATGTCACCAAATTTCATAATATGTACTGAAACATAATGAAACAGAGAGTAAATTCTAAAGTAGTACTTTTTGTTAAGTACTTTTATTAAGTACTATTTTTTTAAGTACTATATTTTACTAAAGCTCACAATTCAGAATCTGTACAATGTAAGTATAAATATGGACAGTAGCAACAAGATGTCTCTAAGGTTTGGTCCTAAAAATTCTACAGAACATGTTTTTTCTATGAATATTAGGATTCACATACTATTTTATTCTAAGTAAGAGCACTAGTTTCAAACAAAAATAATACTCAGCGGTGGCCTTGATCAATAGAGAAGGAGTATGGTTTTGGCAAAGTGTGACTCTTACTACTGATTGTTTTTGATCTCTCTCATTTTACTGTGTTTCTGAAAAAAAAATGACAATAGGGATTTTCATTTTTAGGAGTAATGTGCCCTCATAGGTGCCAAACCCTTAAAGCACCTCTAAAAAGATGCTATAAAAATATTTATCAATATCTTTTGGAAGTGCCTTCCCTATGTCATCTTCCCCACTAGGAGAGAGAGGGAAAGCACCGAGAAGCAATAAAGACCTCTGAAATACAAGTCAAGGGTTCCTGGTAAAACCAGGGCCAGATTCCTGGGCATGCAGAAATGCCTCAGCCTTGGTTTAATGCTCTCCTGTGGCCATTTTAAAATTCTTAACAATCTTATCTTTGAACTTGTGTTTTATAAATGAAGTCGGGTGGGATAATGGAACATGGGCATGAGTTGAGGAGAAATGTGTAATATGCATGTATGTCACCCATTCCTTGCTGCCCCACTCACACACAGGGCTCATTTTGCCTCATAAGCACAGAATTCCAGTGATTCTGCAGTGTGTGGGAGTTCAGCAAGACCCAAAGTGAAGGTCTATGGCAAATGTGTTATGTCCAGGGCTGAGCACGTAAAGGTGTTGACAGCCCAGACAGGGCATGCTTTCTGTAAGAGTGAGAGTCGGCTTTGAATGTAGAAAGAAGGCAATGGTGTTCTAAGAAATATGGATAATCAAGGAACCTTATTATAGCCGTTCTTGTTTGTATTGCTTTCATGTTATCAGCCAGTCGTTCATGCTGAAAATGATGATATAAAAGGAAAGGGAAAGATAAGGCAACCTATAGTTCTTTTTTCTTTCAATTCTTCCTTATTCGTCAAAAAGTCAAAAGCAAAGATTATGAGTAGGATATACATGTACCAAGAAGTGAAATACAAACAGTTAACAGTTGTGCAGCATTTCCACTGTTCTGGTAAGAAGGAAATACATATGATGTATAAGCTACAGGATATAACTTATGTAATTTCAGTGATTCTGCATATAAGTTAAATGGTCCTTTATTTGCATTTAAAACTAGCATTGTATACTGTAAAAATGAATGGCAAAAATTCACGTGAATTATTAAAATTTTTAAATTAGAGCAACATTAAATAGACAATTTAAAAAACACCATGGCAAGTCAAAAGAGGGACTATAGAGGAAAGCAAGAAAGCATTATATGTTAGCATGTTTAACAACATTTTCCGCATGCTTTTTGAACAAGAGGTCTTCAATTTTCATTTTGTGGTGATTCTTGGGTATGACTACTATATTAGGGGATTGTGTATGTGTGTGTGTGTGTGTGTGTGTATGTGTGGTCTGTGTGTAGATCACATCCTTTCAGAATAAAAGTTACACTTTAGGGTTTTCATTACAATAGACAGAGTTATTCTTAAGGCACTACAAATTGGCTCTGTTTCTGGATATGCTGCATGGGGGGAGGAAATGGGAAAGGGCTCTGACAGTCATCAAAAATGAATCTTCTTAATTGATCAAGTGAAATAAAAAATGTTTTCAGAAACTAGTGTTCTACCTAGCACACTTACCCTGCAAGAGGTCATTTCTTAAATGGTACTCATATGGTTTGAAAGATGAAATAACCTCCTACAAGTGAGCATTTATCCTTTTTTTGCTGACAAGATAGGCTTCAAATGCATTTATCAAGTCTTTATTACTGAAAAAGTATTGAATATCAAAAGGGGGACAATTTTCTAGAGGATTCTGGTTTTACCATTTCATCGTTGATGTAAGAAAGACTAAAAAGTTATTATTATTATTATTATTATTATTATTATCCTTTCATCCAATTAAAGGCCCACCAAAATGGGATATACAGATCTTTTTATTTAGTCTTTTTTTGAAAAGCCTAGTGTTCTACTAGGAAATGTCAATTTTGTTACTTTCCAAGTTGTGGGAACTATTTTTGTTATTTAGTGGTTATTCTCCTAAGCAATCATAAATGTAACAACTGTTTTAAAACAGGGATTGTCATGAATTTTAATATATGCACTGGGTATTTTAAAACATAAAGAGGAAATTCCAATAGGAATTGACTGAATTATTTATGTAGGCTGTATTGATTACTTCTGGAAGCTTCTCATCTGTTCCAACAGTTAAATTATTTTTTTACATTCAATCTAGTGTAGAAGTTTTTGCACAACTTCTTGTGTGTCCCATACACTTAATATTTTCTTTCATAATAAAAAATGTAGACATTTTAAAGATAAAGGTGACATCTAGCTTTTGGGTGTTTGAATGAAATCTTTCCTGGTCATTAGGGAGTGGAAAAGAACCATATTTCTCTTAGGTCTTCAATCTGAGGACTACTTTAGAAAAGAAAGAAAAAAATCCTGCACACTATAGGCAACTGTTTGCTATGATAAAGGTTATGAGAATTAACAGAGAGAATCAAATGTCTTTTAATGGGACAGTGATGAGAGACGTAATAATATATTATCAATTATTGCTATACACAAAAATGAAGATGTTGTAACTTTTTTTCAGAAATTTCATCTAGGAGGATTTCTTAGGTGATAAGTAAAATAGAGTCAAATATTATAAGGCTATTGGACCTAATGACCTCTTAATCCTTCCTTTTATTTTATTATTCCATTACCAGTTAACCTGAAAGAATAATTAATAACAACAGGGAATCTGATTACTGACTTGTTCTTAATGGGCAGGAAAAAAGATATGGTCAACTAGTAATTAAAAACAATGTGGCCAGATGTTCTGCATCAATTAACCGCCAATACATTTAAGCAGTTATCACTGACTATTGTGATATTAATGAAAGCATCTCTTACAAATGAAAATCACACGTGCACATACCCTGACATCTGCGATGTTCATTTCATCAACTGACTTTTAATGACAATTAACTGTGTTTTTTGCATGTTGAATATTGCTCCTTTGTTATAAGGTAATAGATCATATTCCTAGAAAGTCAGAAAATGCAGAAGTATAGCACAAAAAACCTTGAACTAGAAATAAAATACTCATGGTAAAAGTGATGTTAAAAAGGGAAATGCATTTGTATTTTGGAATTAAAAGCAAACAATTTATAATTGTATCTATCTTGAAAAATGCAAAAGTGATCCAATTAGCAACTCAAATTCCAACAAGACAAGCCTATTCTCTCTCCCTTTTCTTTCAGCTCCCAGCTTTGGCTGCTAGACCTGGAATTGAAGGTCTGTTGCCTTTTTGTTGAAGAGCAACAGAGTCACGCCCAAATCCAGTCACGCCCAAATCCTTCAGGGATACTGCTCTGCATTCACAGTGTTAAGCATTTCTCCCTTGAGAAGTCCTTCTATAAAAGGCATGCTAAATTAATGTCCATTTCCTCAACCAGCACTGATGTATTACCAAATTTTTAATATGCAAGAGATCAGAAAATGAAATTGAAGAAGTTATACACATAATATTGTCACCTTTTCCTTACTTTTAAAAATACTTAATGAAGCAAAAAAAAAAAAAAAAAATCAAATGGCTCCTGCCTCTCCCTGGTTCCAATTATCTAAAATGATTTTTAACTTATAGTATTACTTCATATTTTTCAATATTCTAATTTGTTCTATTTGCTTACTTTAAGGCTATACATCTAGTGGCTGTCTTTTATGCAAATTTATTTTCTTAACATCATCCTATTTGCTCAGTGATCATGCCTACTTCCTTTCTTCCTTCTTGGTATAGTGGAATCATCATTTTCAGTCAGTAATCAATGTTTACATTATTATGACTACTGTTCAGTATAAAGCCAAGTAATGTGTTTTTAGAGTTACTTTCTCACAAACCTGTTGCTCATTTTCAAAATTTGCATTGTTTTCTCTAACCTAATCATTTTTCCCTCAAGTTCCATCAGATATGTCATGTTTCCATCAGAATTTTTTTACTCCAAAAGTTCTATCACTTTTGATAGATTCATTTCTCCCTTTTTCCTGGAGCCTTTCCTTCCTCTTCCTACTCTAGCAAGTACCTGTCACCCTCTTGACCAGCTGCCTCTTTGGACTTCATTTTGCCACTTGCCAGAAAAGTGATTTTTGACTGACTCACCAATTAAATCAGCTTGGTATTAATGTCAGATCTGACTGTGCCTGAAATAAGAAATCAGTGAAATGAGACTCTGAAGACTATAAGCTTAAGAAAGTAGGTCAAAGTAATTTCTCATAAAAAGATGTCTAATCACTCAATCACCATCAAGCAGAGAACCTCACATTCTGCTCACAGAAAAGTCATAATCAACACTCACACCAAGTCCAGTGATACAAGTTCCCTGAGTCAACTGAACTATATCTGTCTCTTTTTAAGTGAATATCTCAAGCACTTGTCTGGCTGTCTGGACCTCATGTAAGGTTAATTCTGCAGCCTGGATTGGAATCTTAGAACGAGGGCTCTGAATAACACACCGGTGCTGCCATTTGCAGAGGTCCCCTCTCTTGTCCTTCTCGATGGTCTTTGCACCTCTTGTAGTGATTTACACACTGAGCCTGATGTCATACAAAACATGCTCTTCAGCAGGCACTGCTGTTCCCACCACACTTCTCATTTGCTTGTCACCTTGGCAATGTGGCAGGGTACTTTTTTTTTTTTTTAGGATATTGACCCCAATGGAATAGAAAAGAGGAGTGAAAATGTTTAATCATGGTCTGCTTTCTTTGCTTAATATCTATTGCTTTAAAAAAAAAATAGGATATAAAATAGGTGGAGGACCAAGGACCATTCCATCCATCAGGCACAGAGCCTATCAGCTTTCCAGGGGCCTACTTTTCCTGGAAATATTGAAGAAATAAAAGGAAAAAGATAAAGTTCATTGCCTTTAAAATACAGAAAATAAAAAGTTCAAATTAATAAATGCTTGATTACACATCCAGAAAATATAACACAAACTAATTATGAAATTAAATGAGTTATTTAATAAATTATTGAATTTAAATACAAATTTCATTAAATCTGAAACATTTTGTAGAAGTTATATGTTTTCACTTTCAGAGAATTTCCAAATATGCATACTGATTCCAACAACAGTAATAGTATTGATAGCAGCTGCTTTTGGAGAAGGATGGCTTTCTAACAACTTTGAAAAACTCCAAACATAAGAAAACTTGAAACAATAGTGAGAAGAGTATTTGTATACCTTCTACTAAGATTACACAATTGCTAGCCTCTTTAGATTGTCTAAAGCTCTTTATAAGCTCGGTTGTTATTCACACTAACTCTCTCAAGTAGTCTAGTTAGCATCCATTAGAATCCCTCAATTTACAGTTGAGGCATCTGAGGCACCCCTTTTTCTGAGTCATAAATTTGGCCTGGGATTCAAATTCAGAGATTACCTAATACCCAATGTTTATTAAGGAACCATGCAATAAATGATTCCTGTATGCAATTAATTATGTAGAAAAGTGCTTTATAAATTATTTTACATCAAAATTACATTTAATGTAGGATGTAGGTGTGTGTTAATACAGTTTAGGAAGTGAAATCTCTGAATGTAATAGTGTCTAGAAAGCTTTGTAAAAAGCTGTGGGCAAATAGATGGCAGGTTAGAAGCAGATGTCCTTGGCAATGCAGCCAGGGTAGAGATGAGGAAATTAAGCAAGATATGCAAAGATCTTGGACTTAATCCTGCATCTGGAAAGGATGGAAGAGGAAAGTGGAAGTTTCTCTTTTTCTGTGGTGACTAAATAATTTCCAGCAAGCTTCTCATGCCACATTCTAGGTTCTCTGCAAATCCATGGACTAACATATTATTAATTCTTAGGCAATAGAATCATGACTCTTGTTCCTTGATTGACAGACAAGAAACATATTCCTGATCCAACTACCATTGCAGTCTCTCTTATTTGTGGCTGTTAATGCCAGGACTACAAAGTACACTCCAGCAGTGTCCTGGTGTAGCAGGGAAATCTCTGGCCCAGATTTAGACAACTAGATTCTAGTCTTGGCTTTACACTGAGTTAATCCTGCTTAAATTTTTTGATGATGAGTGTCCTCTATTGTATTTTTCAGTTCTAATATTCTATGATTCATTTTTGGAATACATACGAACTGGACCATTTTGGAAAGTTTTAGTCCACATTTAATTTCCTTATATGCAACATAAAGTTGCTGAAAGAATATCATGTTGCCTTTTAGCTGTTCAAAACACTTTCACATCTATTGATATATCTCATGTAACCATCTTCACAGTCTGTGGAAGTATTATCCTCATCGGACCAGTGAGAATACTGAGGCACTGTGTTAATAGGTATTAAATAGCAAGTTGGTAACAAAGGAAAGCCTAAAACTCAATCCTCTGACTCCCAGCTTTTTCCATTCCAATAGACAGAGTTACTTGTATAGCTTAATTTACCTCTACCTCTCCTGAGAAATTATATATTTTTTTTCAGTGTTGGTGTTGATAACAGGCAAAATGGAAGGGGACTAGTGAAATGTAATTTGAGAGCCTTCCAGCCAGAGCCCTTTGCCCAAAAGTACCACTCCTTGTTTTTGTTACAGGATTTAAAATGCCACATTTGTTAAGGCCCTAGACAGAGCTTTCAGTTTAAAAGACAATGCAATCAAAGGGCTCCCAGAGGTGGTGTATCCTAAGCAGAAATTACCTCTGTCAGGAAGAGAAGTGGGAGGCAGGTATAATTGGCCATTTTTAAACACCTTTGGGAAAGGGTTTCAGAAAAGTGTCCTGGGGTGGTGAGGAAGGTGACAACCTGGGTGAGTTGTCAGGAATAGAAAGAAAACATGATGACACTGAAGGTAAAAAGACAAAAATAGACTTTGCTTACTTCACCATTTTGCCTGGGGCCAATTTTGATTTGTTCCTTTAACACAGCACTTGCCCTTCCCAACCTTGAAAGTTTATGATGGTTTTAAGTGACTATTTGAAACACAAAACTAATGAATTTCAAGGTCACAAACAAAATTTCTCAAACTATGCTTAGGGTGTCTGCCTCTATCATCCTTCAATCTACTCTTTCTTTGGAGCTGCATTTCCAAAATTTGTCCCACTAACTGTAGTTCTAAAAGACGTGAAAAAGGCTGGGAACTGTAGTCATAAAAATATCAGAAATGCTGTCTAATATATTTAACCCTAAGACATTAACAGCACATAGTTGCATATTACAAATTCTGAGAAGTCTGGATTTGTTTAACACACCATTCCCCAAATTTATTTGCCTATAAAATCTTTTTAAAATTTTAGTATTTTATGAAATGTTTTGGGAAAATGACGCCTTAGTGTACTATCTACATAATATGAATAGAATACTTAAATTTTTTTGTCTATATTTAGCTGACATTTAATTGTGCTTCAGTTTTCTGTAAATTTTTGAGTTTGTATGTAATTCAGTTTTTGTTTCAGTTAATGCTTTTATTATCAAAGGACTCAGCATACTTTTTACTGATTTCCCCAAATTAAAGATGAAAATAGCCAGTTATTTTTTACTTCAAATAATCTTATTAAATCCAGGATTTTAAAAATTACTTGAATTTGCTTTTGGTGATATAATAACACTAATATCATACAGAAAATACATTTTTGTCCTCAGCAAAACGTTCTTCTCACTCATTCTCTAGATGATTTATGAGAAATCATTAAGTAGGTACACAATTAGTAGAGAATGTTGGTCACAATAAAACAATAAAGTCTAGGAATGATATACAATATCATCATTACCTTTCAGTGGGCAAGATGGTTAAAAACCAGTTTGCTTCTTTTTTGCTATGAAAGAGATTTTGATCATCTACTTAGGCTAAAGATGGTTGATGGTCAGGAATAGTTAGAACCTGACACTACCTTTAGGGTACAGTGAAAAATTCACTAGATTTGGAGTGAGGAGAACAGAGTTAAATGTTAGGCTTTTCACTAAGTATCTGTGTAAACTTGGTTATGAAATGTCTCATCACAAGGGCTTTTGCTTTCATTTGTTATTATTATTTTTTTAATTTTAGCACAAGGCAGATAACTAATAAGGTTTTAGAATGTGTTTATTAGTTTGTATGGATTACTAACTTCCTTATCATTTAGGACCCATTAACTACCATACTATTCTTGAAACATACTATATTATGCTATAGTTCATAAACTATTTTACATAAAAAACTCATAGGGGAGTTACCAATGAACAAGGAAAAATTTACCTTGGAAAGTACACGTAATGAATAGAAAACCATAGAAAGTCACAAGATCCATTTTCTTCTACAAAATTGGACTCACATAGGATATACATTACTCTGATCCTCCCTCCTGTTGTAACTGAGTTTTCTAAAAAAAAAAAAAAACAAAAAAACCCCAAAAACAAACCAAAAAAACTATGCTATTTGTATGTTTTCTTGTGATTTCATCCAGATCCATGTCTTTAGGTACCATTTTATAAGCTGATTATTGCCAACACCTATTTCCAGCCCTGAGTGGACCCCCGAGCTGTTGACCAAATCCAACCATTCTCTTGACATCTTCACATGGCTCTCAAATAGACATTTGAAACATAACATGTCCAAAAGAGAAATCTTCATTCTCCATACAGTGCTTACCCTGAACATTTTGCCCTAAATCTTTTCATTTTAGTACAGAGCACATAAAACTTTCCAAAACCTAGAATGAATCTATAATTGGTCTATTTTCTTCATCTCCACAGACGAAAATCATCAAGAAATCTAACCTCTCTGCTTCTCTTCGTCTCCAGTGACACTGCACTAGTCCACTCACCATCACCTCTTTCTTGGACTATGGCTGATCACGGTTAGTTCTGCCTCCCACCTGCAGTTCTCTAAAATGTTTCCACATAATAGAGTCACTTTTTAAAAACATAAAGTAGAACTGTTACGGAAACAACAGGCCAGTCAAGAAACAAGCACCACTCGGAGGGTTGGAGTACTCAGATGTATTACGCCGGCGGGCTCAGAGGGGCTTCTGCTACGAAGCTCTGAGCACCTTCAAGATGTGCACATGAGGTTTTATAGGGTAAAGTACAAGCTTGGGGTATTCGGCCAATAGGCATGGAACAGCTTTAGCAGCATTATCATCACAAAAGTGGAGGCGGGGAGGCAGCAAACCAACATTCCAAAGCCAGATATGTATCTTTGAAAATCCAGCTGGCTAGCAAAGAAACATGAACAGCAAACCAACAGTAATTAACCTAGATTTACAAGTTAGTCCAGCAGAACTCAGATCAGTATTCCAATACTTAGACTTGTTAGCCCAGCCCAGCCTCTCCTTCACATTCCTAGACTTATGAGTTATCTTGTCAGACCAGCCCGGTTTTTCCTTCACAGAACATGTTCCTGTTCTATTTCAAACTCTCCAGTGGCTCCCCATTGTACTTAGGAGCAATGTCAAATTCCTTACCATAAAGTTCTGCTTCATCTGGTCCCTCCCTCTCTATCCCTCCAAACCTACCTTTTAATCCTTCTTCCTCTCTAGTGTTAAAAAATGCTAACAAGTAAGTCAGTTCTATAGTGAAGGAAAAGCTGGGCTGGTCTAACAAGATAACTCACAGGTCTAGGAATGTGAAGGAGAGGCTGGGCTGGGCTAACAAGATAACTCACAAATCTAAGTATTGGAATACTGATCTGAGTTCTGCTAGACTAACTTGTAAATCTAGGTTAATTAGTGTTGGTTTGCTGTTTATGTGCTTTTGCTAGCCAGCTGGATTTTCAAAGATACATATCTGGCTTTGGAATGTTGGTTTGCTGCCTCCCTGCCTCCACTTTTGTGATGATAATGCTGCTAAAGCTGTTCCATGCCTATTGGCCGAATACCCCAAGCTTGTACTTTACCCTACAAAACCTCATGCGCATGTCTTGGAGGTGCTCAGAGCTTCGGAGCAGAAGCCCCTCGGAGCAGAAGCCCCTCTGAGCCCGCCGGCGTAATACATCTGAGTACTCCAACCCTCCGAGTGGTGCTTGTTTCTTGACTGGCCGTCGTTTCCGTAACACTATAGTAAATTCATTAGAAGGATGGAAAATAACAAAGAAAAACTTCTTGCCATTTGTTTTTACTACGGTACCATTGGCAGCTTCAGTACTTTCTACACAAAGATAACTCAACAATTAGGAATTCACTCCTGGGGGGAGAAATCTGCAGAACATTCTGCTGTAACATGTTTATGTATTTTGACTTGTTCAGTTCTAACATAAAGCAAAGGAAGATAAAACCAAACAAAACCAACCCACCAATCAACAAGCATTTTGAAAATATTTAACCTGCTACCAATGTAAAAATACACACATACAAAAAAAAAAAAGCTCCTAAATCTACAACCAGCATCTTAAATTAACTTTCATTCATTGCTGAAACAAATATTTGTTGCAAAACTTTTTAAGAGATTTGTAAAAATTAAATGGCAAACTATTACAATATAAACTTATTTTTATCTAGGTAATAAGAATGCCACTTATTACCTCCTGCCTCTCTCTACTCCTTTACAATCTAGCAACACCAAAATGTTCACAGTACTTTAAACACACCACCACATCCCACACATTTATACCTTTGTGCGTGTTAATTTCTCTGCACCAGTATTCCACAGGTAGCCACCTGGGATGGTCAGCCTTCAAGGTTTATCACATCCTGTGTTCTCTGTTTCCCAGTGACCCCACACTCTCCTCCTGGACAATTAGTCACCCTCTTTTCCATACTATTGCAAACACAATTCCATGTAATACGTATTTCTAAGAAAGTACATTGTACATTTTTTTTGTTATAACATTAAAATTTATTTATTATTTATCTCCTCCACAAGACTGTCAGTTTCTTGACCACATGAACTATGTCAGATTCATCTTTGTATTTTCATAGCTTATCCTCATGCCTCAACAGAATAAATTTCTGGGTTGCTGATCTGAGAACGGGAATCTTTGGTCTTTTCTCACAGGGCCAGATGTTCTCTTGAGGAGCTTGTCTAATTTATTTTTTGTTTTCTGTTCCATTCTACTAAATCCCTACTAATTGCAGGAAATAATTTTCTCTCAGTGATTATGCACATTTTACCTTTCCTTTCCGGGTTACCATTAAACTGGGAAACTAGCAAAAAGCCAATCCAGGTAATTCTTCCTGCCTTTGGTGAATTGCTGAAATGTAGGAGAGACTTTGAGTACCTCCCACCACCTGTTTTTTTTTAATCTTTCTTAAGGTAAGGAGTTTCTTCTTTTCCATTGGATGCTTCCTCACCATATCAACTGGTTTTGAATTGTGGGTGGGAGGCAGTTGTACTTAAGCTGTTGTAAGGATTGTGCTCCCTGTATCGCTGTGACAAGAGAGGAGTGGTGGTGATAGGGTGGGTGGGTGAGGGTGAGGAAGTGTAGACATCATGTGGTGATTCTGGGGATCCTCTGTCTCCCTGACTACCACTATTCAAATATTGCAACTGAAGTTGTGCCATTTTCCTTGCTTTATTTCTGACAGTATACTTTTTGTTGTTTTAAAACTTTTTTGGCTAATTTTGCTAAGTTTGGGAGAAAGCAATTCAATTCCACAGCTTCATTCCAACATATAATTCCAGAAGTCCCTTAGCATATTTTCCCCAAGTTTAAAAAATAAATATATGTGTTTAAAATGTATACATTTTTATTGTGTGTACATATACATTTTATGGTGTTACTCTGCAAATTACTACACACACTGCTCATTATCTTGCCACCTCACACCCTTGCTGCTGCCCAGCCCTTTCTTCTTTCTATCAGTAACCAAATGTTCATGGAGAACTATTTTCTGTTCCCTGTATGTTCATTCCTTTCTGGAGTTCATCTCCTGGAGAATATCAAGTAATATTTCTCTGTGGTTTATTCAGCTTCCTCAAGAATATTTCTCTTGCTCGGACAAGAACCATCACAGAAAATTAACAAGAGTGCTGAAAGTCATATAGTCCACCAAAATGATGAGAGGAAACATGGGTATATAACCTGAATTTTGTAAGGAAAGCACATTTTTGTATGTAAAATAGTACAATTGAAGCTATTCTTGCATTTCTAAGTCTTAAGATCCAAAGCACAATGCAAATGTTTCATGAAGCAATTTAATATACTTTAAATACATTCTCTGGGCAGATATCCACAAAATATTTCATGGTAGTAAGTTATCTCAAACTCCTTTTTATTGTTCTTGCAATAATTTTGTTTCGGTTGGACACTTTCTTCTTTCATTACATGACATGAACAAGTCTTCTGACAGGCAGTTTCATTGCCATTTATATGATTTTACTTGTTGCTATAGCATCTGAACTAAGGATGTGAATTTTTTGCATCAGACTCTTGAAGAATTGTTTCTCTCTTTCTCTCTGTGTGTATTTATTTATTTATTTATTTATTTATTTATATACATATATTAATAACTTTCCTCCTTGCTCATTTGGAGGTATGTTCTCCCCACCCCTCAAGACTGTTGCTGTATTCAAGTGAAGAATATTAGAACAGAATGGAGTAAAAGAGACAATTAATTTGTTTGCATCTTGGTAATTCTTCTCTTCATCAATAGATAAACAGTGGCAGGAATATAAGACAATCTTATATTTACATTTAGTCACTGATTTACAATTTTGATAGAACAATGTATTAACTATTATTAATTTGTTATAAACATCATTGGTAATTAACAAAAAAAAGCTTGTGAGCCCAGCTTGTGTTAAATAGTTTACCATCAGATTTTCTTTCCAACATGTTAAAATTTTAATTTGATACTGGGAAACATGTTAGGAAAAATGTTTACCCTTTTGACTTTGAATAGTGAGTTTAAGTCTCCCTTTTGGTTGCTGATTTTTAGATCTGAGGAAAGGAGTAAAATGAGAATGATACTGATTTCAATTAAGATGAATCTTAGTAAAGGATGAAAAGATCAAATATTCTCTTGGAGAAATTTGGAATCTGTGAGATAAATGGCATTACTTAAAGCATTATTAACCTCAGTAAATGTAGTAGCTTTGGGTAATATGCTGATTGTAACAAATGAAAAATTAGCACAAATTCTGTATTTTTGTGCCTATCACATATCCATTTCCATCTTTTGTTCTTCTAGAAGGAAAGAAGAGAAAGGTTGAGAAGGAGGTGAAGAAGAAGGAGGAGGAGAAGAAATATCACAAGTACTAATATTATTTTTCAAGCATAGGCTCTGTGGTAGGCATTGTTCTAAGAGCTTTACATGTAACTGTGTATTTAAACCTTGTAACCAATCCTACGGAGAAGATATTATAATCATCATTCTCATTTTACTGATGAGGAAACTGAGGCACAGATAAGTATCTTGCCTATGGCTCAATGCAAAGAAGCAGGAGAGCTAAAATGCAAACCAGCCAGAGTGGTTCCAGGCCCTAAATCCTTCCTTGTTGGAATAGCAGAGTGATTAGGAGGTCGCCTGGACCTTTCTTTGAACCAGGCTTCATTTTTACTAGCTGTGCTACCTTGAAAATTACCCTCACTATGCTTCAATTTCCTTTCTAAAATGGAGATAATAATGCCCATCTTATAAGGTATATTGAGAATTAAATGAAATTTTGGATGTAAAGAAGGGAGAGCTGTGTGGCCCATGATAAGCAGTGAATAAATGGTAATCGTTATTATTTATTACTACGGTGGTTATTTCCTCTCCTAATACGATAAATTTTCTGTGAAAATGACAGTGTAATTATGGTTTTCAGTAGCTTTGCTGTGAACCACATGCATGCATATTAGGCTTCTGACTGGAAAAAAAAATTGTCTTGTTTTGGTCTCGCCACTGAAAAGGTGCATCGCTTTTGACAGAGACTAGAACTACAATCTACAATTTAAAAGAAAAGAACACTGCACTAATATGCATGAGGAATGAGGGGTGTCTCTGCTATAGAGTTTCTAAAGTTGATTGTTAAGCTTTAATACACACCTTGAACCACAGATAGTCTGTCATTCCTCTGGAATTCCATGTTACTTTGTACATGACTTTATTATAATGTTTCACACATCACACTATAAAGATTCCACAGAAATAGCTCTAGCTGGTGGCTTTAATCCTAGCACCACGTATAGCGCCTAGCCAGAAAAGGGACTCAACAAACATTTGGTGATTGCATGCATCACATATAATGTTTAAAATAAGCCTGAAGGCTTTAGGACTGATGCCTTCAATTTGGAGACTACAGCTGCCACTCTCTAGCTATGTAATCTTTATTGATTATTCTCAACCTCAGTTTCTTTCTGTAAAATAGGAATAAACAAAAGCCCTTCTCTGTAGGATTGTTGTGACCATTAACGAAAATGACAGATATAAAATGACCAGTATCATGTCTTACACATGGTGAGTGCTCCACACTCCCAGTTATAATAAACATAAAGGAGTAGGAAAAATACCACGTGAATGAAAAACTGCAAGCCACATCAGTAAACAAAGAATGTTAAAGCCATCAAGTCATCAGCCTTTGCAGCTGCTGCCACCCCTCAGTGAAGACAGGCCTGCAGCCCAGCCTCTGCAGCAACTCACAATGCTGCACCCTCTCACAATGCTGCACCCTGAGGGGGCTCAGAATAAGAAAGGACAGGAAACTGGCCCTAGATAGCCAAGTATTTGTCAAAGGAATGAATTCAATGAGCCCAAATGTTTGCTTCCTCCCATACACAGAAAAACGCTGAATTCTTTAACTTGAGATGCCTGGTTTTTTAGTTAACAAGTAATCTTTTAATGTTTCAACTACCTAGTCTTTGTTATAAAACTCCTATATATCCTAGCTCCTCCTCTACCACTTCAGAGCAGTCCCTCAGAGCGATCTGAGAGGCTGTCATCCCAGGCTGAGTCCTCAGAATTGTCCACTGAATAAAACATAACTCTCAGCTTTTAGGTTGTGCATTTATTTCAGTTGACAATCTACATGTTAACACTCTGTGTTGCAAGACACTGCCTATTAAATATTTGGATGCAAAATATTCAGTTCACTGAACACCCTTCCTTACCTTCTGCTTGCCATTAAAAAGACGGTTTGATACAGCATTTTTATATAAAGTGTAAGTGAGACAGGAAGGGGGCAGGGCACAGCCATTCAAGGAATGCCACAGCACTTAACATAAAAATGGTGGAAGATTCAATCCCCAGTAGGCCCTGAGGCTCAAGACGGTGGGAGATTTGACTTCTAGCAGAACTTGAGCTTTATTATACGCTCATTGTAATATATTAACATGGTGAATAACACGCCCACAGGCACCATGGCAGTCCCAAGGCTAGCCACAAAAGGTCAAAAGGTGGGAAATGGCCAGCTTCCTGGGAATCTCAGCCCCTTCCCCAGGCTACTCAGACTGGTCCTTCCACTTATTAGCATATGAAGCCACCAAGCCCATAAAAACCAGCAACACAGCACCTCGAGATCGCCCCTCTCTCTCCTTCTTCGGAGACAGCCCACATTCTGTCTATGGAGTGTGTACCTACTTTTAATCTGAGCATCCAACCCCCACACTTCGTGGCCTTTCTCTTGCCTTTCAATGTATCTCTCTGAATAAATCTACCTTCATTCAACTGTGGCTCGCTCTTGAATTCTTTCCTGCGCAAAGCCAAGGACCCACTCTTGGCAGGGCACGTCCCAGGGGCTCAACCAAAGCCTGGCACACAGCCCTTCTCAAGCCCCACGTCTGTTTTCCTGCATCATAAGTGTATATAAACTGATGAGACTGACAGTACATAAAATCAAATTTTAAGCACATGCTTAAATGCACAATGTTTGAAGGCCTTTACCCCTGCTATTCCATTTCTCATACGTAAAGTGTAAAAGTTACATAACTAATAGTATTTTATTGATATTTACCCAGTATTTTTTAGATATTCTTTATAAAGGAGGATGAGGTCTGTGTTCATGAACAAATGTAAGTAAAGGAACTTAATACCTGCAACAAAGAATATCACTATAGCAGTTTCTTTTGAAACGTTAATTCTAATACTATGATAACAAATGAATATATTAAATGAGTTAATATTTGTTTAATACTTAGAATAGAGCCTGGTACACTATGTTTAATATTTATTATTATTAAGCTTGCCAAAAGCAACGCTTCTAGTTAAAAAATGTAGATGGCTAATGCTGTTTTCTCACAGATTTGAATTTTTTGCTTTATTGAAAAGACTACAAACAAAACTAAATAAAGGTAGGCTTTTTCTTATAGGAAACATATGGGAAAAAGAATATAAACAGTCTAATCATTTGATGGAGCAGCTACTGGTTCTGCCAAGAGCTCTCTTAAATGATCCCATCAGTTTCTAAAAACATTATATTTGTTAGTTTTCCTATATATAGTTAGTTTTCCTTTTATTTCACAGAATTTAGGCTTTTTAAATAGATGATGAAATCACCTTCAATTAATATCAAGAATTGTTACAAAATGACCCCTATGCTCTTGATTGATTGCATTCTGTGTTTTGTCAGTATTCTTTCTTCACTGAAAATTTTAAATTTGGTTATAAAAAATAAAGACATATGTTTACCTTTTAGGATGCCTCAGGGAAAAAGAACGAATGAGACACAGATTGAAGCCTTTAGTGCTCAGTTTTAGAATGTTTTATATTTCAGTGCCCTCCCATTGGCAAAGCTTAATTCAAGATAATTTTACATTTTTCCTTGTGCTCAGTTTATGAGAATCTCAACACTGCCATCTACACAGGCTATATGGATACTAAAAATCTTGGGATTTTTAACTGTAGGGTTTCCAGTTTTAAAACGATGTGGCCCCTAAATTCATATTTTTCAATGTCTATGCTTCTGTACACAAGACTGATGAGTTAATGGAGATCTAGGGTTCATAAATACCACACATATCTATTTTTTTGTCTTATTTTATCTTCACAACACTCTCAAGGGGTTGAAAAGAAGCACTTAAAAGTGCTTGTGTAACCAGAAGTATCTCCCTTCACCTGCATCTGCATTCTGCTCTCCCCGGCTTCTCAATGCTAATGGCAGAAAGGAGAGTTCAGTGGCATTCCTTTTGCCAGAGATTAAACTGAAAAGCTAAACCAGCATATTTACATCACCTGTTTGAATCCACACTTGGGTCTGTTTCTATCCCATCCCCACTGTGGTGGGCAGAGGGAGCATGGAAGTGGGCACATCTCTTTCATAAATCACTACCTTAGTCCAAAAGAGCCAGGCTTATCTGACACACCATGAATTGACTACCTCATAGACTGGCTTAGTAAATGAATGTAAGAGAACACTATACATGAGGGAGAAAAGCTGATCAGCGGAAAGCTGATCAAAAAAATAACTGACAATATTTCATGTAAAACTGATGTCACAGTGAAGTCAGTTCTCTGTTTACCATTATTCAAGCTTCTAATGACCCAGACAAATGAAAAACAATCTCTCTTGTCCTCTCCTACTAACACACAACACACACTCAGAAACCCAGCATCCTCAATGCTGCTTCCATAGTAACTGCTGTAGAATAAAAGATGGAGCTTTTAAAGAACCTCTTGGTTGGCAAATCAAATAAAGAGAAAAGCTATTATCAGCAAGAATAACAAAATAGAGCTGATCCCACATCTAAAGCTCAGAGATGCCTTAATAAGTCCAGATGATCCCAAAACAACTTTCACCATGCTGTGGAGAGAGGTCATTTCATGCTGTCAAGTTATTTGAAATTCTACCAGGTTAAAATTTGTGTGTGTTAACAAGCACCCTCCCATTAAAATACCTGAAAATTTCTGGACAAGGCAAGTAATTAATAGCCATTCATACACATACTAGTGTGAATTATTTCATTGCAGACACTGCTTTTCTTCTAAGAGTCACCTGAGAAAGAAGGTTCATCTGAAGAGATCTGAATTTTGATTGAGCAGAAAGGAGTGGGAGGCATGGAAACTGAGTTTATCCTGGAGCTGAAAGTTCCCCAACAAATGGGGAGGTGTAGTGAGAACCGTGAGGCACCTAGGAGGAAGAAGGGCACCATGTGCATTTGCAGGAGAAGTGTTTCCTCATAGCCTGGAAAATCATGTGGAATGACTGTGTTTCAATTTTAAGGACCTGATAAAGATAAATACTAAAGTTGATTACAAAATTTAAAATAAATTTAATATTATATAAGTACTTTTCAAAAATTGCAGATTGTAGAAATTTAGATTTGGTAGATCCACTCAGTAGCTCATCAAAATTATACAGCTAAGGGTCTACAATAAATTAAAACACAATCACTGAAAGTTTTTAATCTTAAGCATCTTCAATTAAGTGTTCTCTTAGCTATTTCCTTTTCACCTTCTAATAAAAAAGTGTTTTAAAATGATTTTCCTTATTAGATACAAATTTTGAGAAACCAAAATTAATTTTGCAAATTTTCTTTGGCTTTTAGAGTTTTTTGGGGGAGGGTGAAGTAAAGAAAAGTGATTTTTTTTTCCCCTTCATCCTACTTTTCACTCTGAACATTAAAAATATAGACAGCCATAGCATATGCCTAAATTATGAAATGGCTGATTTTAATTATAAATAATTTCTGTAACTTCTCATAGAACAGAGAGGATTTAATTTATGATTTTTAAATTAGAAAATAACTTCTACGCATTACTTTTTATAAGAAATGTAGACTATTAAGAAGTGTTATACACCCATGCATGGGGAGAGCACCTGCCATTTGCCAAGCCCCGTACTATGTTATTTCACTCAATACTCACAGCCTGTCTATGAAACAGGTGTATTGCAGGAACCAGGGACAGGGAGGGGTTTGTGGTGGATAGTGCACAACTGTACATTTGTGCTGCCATTGCTGTCACTTATCATCAAGGATAACTTGAGGCAGGAACTAAATGACTTAACATTTTTACTGTTTCCCGAGTGAAACTGATAATTGGTTCCAATGAATAGTTTTGATGGTGAAGGTCATGTTGACAATGGTTAAGTAAAAAGTAAGAAGAGATATTCAGACTGCAGCTTTCATCATAGACTCTTAATGTTCTTTATATAAATAATCTTTAAAATGTACAATCCCCTACTGTAATGCAGTGAGAGTTTGGAAGAAACAGGGAAATTAAGCAACAAAAGACAAAATAGAAAAAGAAAACAGCAAGTGTCATGCAAGTGGTAAAGAAAAGTATTTTAAAACCCTTCAAGATTAACTAAGTTAATTAAAATACATCATATTATTCTGAAATTAAATAATTGTTCTAAATGGAGGGGAGACAGCAACTCACTAAGATCAATTCTCCTGAAACACATATTATTTAAAACAACTATTCTTTATAAACGAAGCCTCCTAATCTATGAATGCACACAGATACACATCATACGCAATATAAAAGTAATCATGTACATCTGAACAATTCATTCCCTACGTTGCCTCCCAGAGGAAAGCCCAGTACCACGTCACTGAGTTACTCAAGCTTTTCAGATTGAGTCATTAATTTGCTGGCTTAAATGGATCCTGAACCACGAAATGCACGTCATGTCATCCTTTATTTGCTCCTCACAGAATCTCTGCCTGATATGCATTGACAGAAGAGGAAAATAAAAATATTTTATGTGTAGGCTTGGTGTCCTATTTTCAACTCTTCGATAGGCGGTTATTAAACTGCAGTCCCTCTGTTCCTTCCTAAGAGTGGCACTTGCTTAAAGGGGCAGAGTTAAACTGCAGCTCTATGCCAAGCCCTATGGTAATACCAGGCTGGGAAAACTAAATTGATAACACATCTAAAGTTAACTCATAGCCAATTTTATAACACTTCTGTGGTGGGTCAGAAACTATTTTAGGAAATTATGCGTTGAGTTCCATACCTATATTCATGGCATCTATGACCATGGATAATGAATCTAGAAAAATATTGATAATATTAAATCAAACTCAAATTTAAAAGTAATTGGGAAAAATAAATCAGGATGATAAAACATCATTCATTGTGCTATACTGGTGGCAAGCAATATACCTACTCAGGATTAATTAACAATGAAGCAATTAGAAGAAAGAGCACTGAGTTGGATTCAAAAATCCAAAAGAGGGACAGATACAATCAATCCCTAGGTTTCTTTCCAAGCCTACCCTTCTTGATGTCTATCTGGTGGCGTGGGCAATAAAAACCCCAGGAGATCTGAACAATGTGGGTAAGTGTCCTAAGTGAAGACTTTGTGGAGAGAATGGAACTTAAGCTGCTTTCTGAAGCACATATAATATTTGTATAGGTGGACTGTAGAGACAGGAAAGAAAATAATTTGTTAGGGGTGAGTTTGGCATGGAAGAAGCCAAACATTAGTACCAAAAAGCAGACTTTTTTTAGCAGGCACAATGATATTGCGGAAGGCTTGAATTCAAGCCTAATCATATGGGTTTTGCTTTTATTTATTTATTTATTTTTTAGGAGTAATGATGAGTCATTGAATGTTAAAATGCACAGTGTTTTACAAATAGGTATTTTATGAAGCTTAATTCAGTAGCAGTTTTAGAATGGACCAAAGTAGGCAAGACAAAGGTACGATGCCAGGAATAAAATGACTCAGGTCTGGATTGGGGTATGAACAATGGAAATACAAAGGACAAGTTGACAGAGTTACTTCAAAGGAAACAATCCATTTGACAGTATGTGAGAAATAAAGGGACACTAATGTTTCCATATCAAGTACATTTTCCCCCAGTATTCAAAATTAAGAACAGTAGATATGGTAAAGTTCTACTGATAAGAATAGGACAACTGTTATACATAAAATGGCTCACCCACTTTTTAAGGTGAAACTGTGAATGAATTGAAACTACCAAGTACAATACATAAAAGGCATGCAATCTTGTTTCAAAAGCAGTTCACTTGAGGACATCTATACCAAACAAGTTAATATCCAAAGGAAAAGACATACATATTTCTTTTATAATCTCATATTGAACAGCAAGGTACACAACAGCATGAATTTATTGAACACTTTAGTCATCTAAAAAATATTTCGGTAGCAAGTGTCAACATTACTTGAAATCCAAAATTTAACAATATGAAGGCAACAGCAATACATTTGAAAGGTCAGAATGGTTTTCAAATGAAAGCAATATTACACTAAAATATTTATAAACTCTGAAGAAGTAAAAATAGAGAATCACCAAGTCATACATTTGGAAAGGCTGAGGATGATAGAATATATTCCAGGAGATTTTATTAAGACATCTAGATTAACCTCTTTTTTCAATACAATTATTTATTTTAAATCATTCCTGACAGATGGTAATGAAAGCCAGTCTCTTCTACTGGAAAAGCCTGATAATTAGGTACACCTTATATTTCTCCCAAAACAGTCTCCTTCAACATCTGTTTAATGGCTCATTCTGATGTTGGAAAAAACATAAAACAAGATTGTTTTTCCTAATACACAGTAGTCCTTCCCATATTCCAAACTTATCTTTGCTAAAGATTTTTTCAGAGAACACATCCCAGTCCCATTATTTATTATAATGAAAAATGTTTTACTATTATTCTTTCCATGTGAAAGCAAAACCATGAAAGAGGGAGAATGCATGTCTGCACTTTATATGCTTCATGTATATTATCTCATTTAATTTTCATCAAAACAGATAAGAATCTTGTTCTTATTTATGTTGTTTTTAAATGGATTTTTAAACTATTATTAAAAGTTCATTAGCAATCTTTGGAATTTACTTGAATGCTTGATTTTTAATTACTTAAGCTTAATCTCTAACTTAGCGATTAACATTTCATTGTGTATTTCTAGAAAAAAGTACAGGGTAACTCTAGAAAGGAAACATTTACTGACCACCAGCAATATTCTAGAGATATTTTATATGTTGTTTAATTCAATCTTCCTAAAATTCCTATGAGATACCATGATCTACGTTTTACAGACAAGGAGTTTGAGTTCACAGACGTTAAGGAATTTATCATAGATTGTCACAGTAATATGCTTATCACAGTAATAAGTAGTAGCTCTGATACACACAGTTTGCTGATTTCAAAACCTCTGCTCTTTCCATTAAAACAAATGCAGATGATAATGGCATATACCTCATTGGATTTTAAGGAGAATTAAATAAGTTGTTGGTCCTCAGTTTCAGTGCGTCGAAGTCTTAACAAAGCACTTGCTTAGGTCTTTCTGCATATTGAAGTTTCTTCTTCTCAGTGAAATCTACTTTGCCCAGGCCATGATCCTAGGGAGTGGGCTATAAAATTCTTCAGAAAGTGTTATCAGTAAACCTGTTTTTTCACCTGCACAGTATTCTTGGATTGCGATATTGAAAGTCTTAAGTATGCGCCGCATCTTTTTTCTAACAGAAAACTACCAGGAATAGGTACTATTGTAGGATTCTGGACTAATAATAAAATCCTAAAATGTTCAGCCTCATCTCTACCCAGTGCCTCCTCCAATAAGTTCAAGCTTCACCCTGGTACCAGAGATGAAATGGAAATATGAACATATAATATCACTGCATAAAACCTCCCCATTTGCTTTGGGAACATAATCTGAGTTTCTTAGTATGAAATAAAAAGTACCAATTAATGTCTCTGCCCACTCTTTGTATTTCTTCCTTTCTCTCACCTTGCTATAGTAATGGCAAATTGTGACTAGCTCTTGCTATTTTATATTCTGCCAGCTGCATCAAAATATTACACATATGACCCACCAATCCCACTCTTACATATTTATCTAGGACAAATAATTTCTAGAGACATGAAAACAACACATATCCACACAAAAACCTGTATATGTTTACAGCTGCTTTATCTATAAGCTCCAAAAACTGGCAACAACCCAAATGGTCATTAACTGGGGAATGAATTAACCAAGCAGGGTAAATCCATGCAATGGAATACTATGCAACAATAGAAAGGGAATGAACTACATACATACATCAAATGTGTTATGCTGAGTGAAAGAAGATAAATACTATATTCTGTATTAACTTATTTAAATGGAGTTCTAGAAAAGGCAAAATTATAGGGAGAAATAGATCAGTGGTTACTAGGGACTGAGGTAGGGGTAAGAGACTGACTATAAAGGGGCAAAAGGGAATTTTATGGGGTAACAGAAATGTTCTAGGTTTTAATTGCAGTAACAGTTTCATAACTATCATTTACAGAACTGAACACCTAAAAGGACTGGACTTTACTGTCTGTAAATTATTCCTTAATAGACTTAACATTTAAAAATCATATATTTTCTTTACTTGTGTTTAACTCTTCATTTGCTTTTTGAATAATCTTTATTTTGGGGCAAGTCTTGCCCATCCTTTAAACTTGAGCCTTAAGGATCAATTTTCTTCAAGAAATTATCCCTCAACTCCTACACTAGACTATGGGCTCCTCCTCTGGGCTTTTCTATTCCCTGTGCATGTATCTGTCTATTTTGATGTATAATAATATAGTACCAGTGTCTGACACTGCACTGTAAGCTCCTTAAGGGAAAAACAAAGTCTTACTGATTTTTACATCCCCAAGGGCTCACTGTAATATAAGAATACAAAAAAATGCTTTTTATATAAATTAAAATTATGTTTGAAAATTTGCTGGCTTTGAAAACAGTTGTGGAAATTATAGAGGGTATTTTGTTTAACTCAAGTCCAATTGACTATTGTATAAAGTTTGTTTGCATATTAGAAATAGCAATAATAAAGTTACTACCACACAGTTTAATTATAATAATACAATCCTTTAAAACATTTACAGAGATATAATTATAGGGTTGTTTTAGTCTAATTTATTTTGCATATCTTTGCTGGCAAAATATCTGTTAGATATATGCCAAATACAGTAGAATAAAACTTCTCAAAAGTTGAAAAATATATTATTTATAACAGTTAACATTTTTATAGTTCTTTTGATTTTATTATATTTTGAACAACTTTTAATCTCAATTTATGCAAATATGTGCATATAAAATGATAATGCTGTCTGAACTAAGGCAACCAAGTACTCTCATTGGTCAGTGAGATATTTAGAGGGTGAGGATAATCCATGCAAATTAAATTGCTCAACTGAGCCTGTTTTGTAATAATCCAAATTGCTTACTCTGTCTTCTTTCCTGAGATACAAAAACACATTTTATGGCCTGATTGTGATGCAGTGCTGTTGGGAAAATAGTTATTATGAGATAATTATATCCCAACAGAATTTGAGGCACTTGGCTGCTCTTTGTATAGAATGTCACCTGAGGGGTGAGATTTCCATAACCACTTTTATTCTAGCAGAGCTGTTATTCTGATTCATAGCCTGTTCTGTTTTCAGGCATTTGGCCATTGAAATGATGCATATCAATCAAAAGAAAAATTTTAAATGGAAAATCATGTTGAACTAAGATTATGAATTTAGCATCTAAAACTTACATTAAACTCTCAGGTAAAAAATGAAAAAATGTATTTGTGTCAATAGGCAGGGTTTATTGAAAGAGTCAGAAGAAGAGACAAATTCTGCCATGATTATACCATCATGAAAGCTACAGTTTCAAATCATAACATCATCAGTCCTTACATTATAGAGCGGTAGATAGGGACCAGAGCTACTGCAGCACTGAAAGAGAATGTTTAGGTACACCAATCCCCATCTCATGCACATGATGTAATAGTTATATAATTTGATTTCCCAAAATATAGAATCCCATCTATTCATAATGACCACTGAAAATTATGAAAACTACAACAAATATCATAAAAAGATTCATCATGAAAATTACCAAGAGATCTAAAACTTTGGAATAAGAATGAACTTTAAAATAAAATAAAACAAAAATAAACAGGAAAGGAAATCGGTTGAGCTATTTTTGATCACTCGGTTTCAATCTTTTCTCTTTCCCATTCCTTTTCCCTCCCTGTTTCCCTGCTTTGCTCTGTCCACATGCCTTCCTTCCTATGTCAGTGGTCAAGGATCAATGGATGGAGCCATAGAAAGAATTTCCTTTATTCCAAATGTACTCTCAGCTAATAGTATTACAGAGAATTCCATTTTAGTTTTAAAATAGATATAGTAGCACATACTTTTTTTTCAAAGATTGCTTGAATAAAATATCCATGTCATACTGAGCATGCATGATAATCCTGCTTTGGAATCTCATTACAAATGAATTAAATAATTAGTAAATAATTTATGAGTGACCATTAGCTAATTCTGTCATAATGTTTATTTTGTTTTTCAGACTCAGACAGTATTGTTGGGAATCGTTTTTTGTCTCTGAAATAGCTGTGAGGAAAAGAAATTCTACTGAAGTAAACATTTTGAGAAATATTTATTTTTGCACTTAAATGGTCAATATTTAATCAGTAGGTTAAGTATCCAATTTCAGGATTCAAATGCAAGCTGGTTGCTACCTCCAAAAAAAAAAAAGTTAGCAATAAATAGTATGAATGTTCTTTCATTTAGCTGTAAATTGCTGTCTATTATCAATAAGCCATTGTGGATAAAACCTCCAAAAAGTTGAATTGGTCATAAACAAAAAATAAATGCATGCAAAGTGGTCAGTTTTGCAAGACCCATTTGAGGATGAAGGATAATACACTGCCTGTAATGTGATTTCTTTTCACTGTGTATTGTGGTGTTTTACTCTCAGTATATTTCATGGCAGGGACATTTAATGGCCCAATAAAAATGCAAACATTTAACTCTTTCTGCCAAGCACTTGATGGCAATAAATCACATCACACATGAAGCAATGCTAGGCAAGCAATTTGCTATGTAGTTAGCAATATTCTATTTTTGTTATAATATACTCTTTATTTCCTTTATTCCTTAGCCCTTTCTTTGGCACACAGTATTTTTGCTCTGGTGATCAAAATATACATACAGTATGATATCACTTCTTTCTTTGATGTATATGTTATGTTTTTATTTTTTGTGACAATAAACGTTTAATTGTCTATTACATCTGACCTACAACTATCAACTACTAGATCACAAGTAAATTAAAAAAGAGATTTAGATCTCTTTTTGTCTCTGATAGAAAAAAAATTAAATCCAAATTATTAACCGTGTTTTTTTTAAACTCATAATTCTTCAGGTTGGACAATAATTTTCCTCTTGACTTCTCACCCCTTATTCTTCCTACCACTTTTCCTATTCTTCTAATATAGGCCCTGTCACAAAATGCTGTTTCACTGCCTATGATACAACTATATGATATGTAAGGGCATCGGCACCACTGAAGTGAACAAGAATCTGTGTTTAATGTGACCAGGGTAAATCTGTACAGTTGTGGCCTTTCTGTAGAAGCTTTAAAAAAATATACTGCTGAGATTATCTTGTCTTAGGAAAAATAAGGAAAAGAGTGTCAGTATCAAGTATGTTTCTGTACTATAAGTACTATTTTAAGAACAATTTACCCTGCATTCATCAATAACTGTTATAAAATGTGCAAAAGAACATTTCTTTGTGCTATATTAAGAGAGACAGAGCTGATAATGTATGTTTCCCTGCCCCTGTCTTGTGTGAGATTGGCCAATACGATGCAAGCACCTATTTCCAACAGTGAAATGGATTAAATGCAGCAAGAGAAGTCTAGCACAGAATCACAAGTCACACTGCTATGGCTATTTGTAATTGCGTTTGCACAGGAGATACTCTGTGAACTGATCTGACTTCTTAGTTTCTTTAAGGACAAAAGTTAGTTGGGGCCCCATTAAGGGCCACATCAAGGTCTCAGAGGATTCTTTCATACCTACTTCACATCATTCTAGATCTAAGCAGAAGGAGAGAACCCCAGATCTTCACAGGACCTTGAGTCAGACTGACGATTATAAGAGGAGGAGGGACAACAGATTGGTGCCATTGTTTCCCTCTTTGTTCACCTCACACCAGAAAACAGGCCTCTGTTCAAAAGCCTTGGCATTGAATTGCTGTTTATTAGTCCACGTGGCTTAAAAAAAACTAAGATGAGCTATTTCTACATCTTGTGAGCATTGTTCCAAGTCTGAGGCAAGGCTTTTCAGGGAGTATACGACTATGATTTTTTGAGCCAAACATAAAACTTGTATCCTACACTAGTACTAAACAGGGGAAAAGTAAAAAGCAAAAAACTCATTTATAGTTTGTGTGGTTTAACCACAGTTTTCTTCAGAAATATCTCTACTGCCTATTTCTGGTGTGATATCTCATATATCTCTAAAGTCAAGGACTTTTTGTCTTACTCCTGTCTCCTCTGAGCTATCAAAAAAGCATTTATATGATCCCAAGAAAATAAGAAAAGAATAGATTAGAGTGACTAACAGTGATGAATAAAGAATATATCATTTGGATCCACTATCTTCCCCCTAATCTACAAGGGGTCAGCATAGAAGGGGAAACATTGAGTTATACACATTTTTAGATTGGCATCAACGCTGATCCAGGAAAAACCCTAGTCACTTTCCTAGAGCTTAAAATAATAATCAAAGAGGAAAGGTATAACTTGAGAATTATTTCTACAATTTCAAATTTCTATTATCAAGAGGGTCATTCATATGAATCAGTGTGTAATATAACTGATCAAGTATCAGATTCTGGGCTCCAGTTGCAGAGAGAGAAAACTGAATTCTTAAATATGCCTGTAGTTGTTAATCTGACTTCTCCCATAATTTCTTTGGTTTAGGAAATTTCATTTGAAAAATATTCTGAGTCATTGCTATAGTTCCTAAAACACTTTTAGTTGAGACTTTACCCATTTTGTTCATTACTATATTTGCAGCTTCTCAGTACCAGGCACATAACTGATACTCAATAAACAGTTGTTGAAAGGATGAACGGATGAGGACTATAGACACCTTATACAGCAGCCAGGTAAAAGAACGGTGTACCAGTGGATTGAAACAGAACAGTTGAAGATATCAACCCTATATAATTGTCTATATTAGAAATAAAGATTACTCATTTGTTCTCATTTGCCATCAGAATCCCTCCCCTTTGCTACTCTTCCTTCAACATAAGATCATACTTCATATTAACCAAATTAATTAATTAATTACATAAGGCATATATATGAAGCAACAAATTGATCCATTGACCAGTGGTTCTCAAACTTTAGTGTGCATCAGATTCACTTGTGGGTCTTGTTAAAATACAGATGGCTGGGAGCCATCTTGCAAATTTCTAATTCTTTAGGTCTGGGATGGAACCTAAATTTTGTATTTCTAATGTTCTGAGGCAATGATGACACTGTTGGTTTAAGGACCACTCTTTGAGACCTAAAGTTCTAGAACATTTTCAAATAACAAATTTATCTAAATATTTAGGTGAAACAAAATGTAATATATACTTACAATACAGAAGCATACAGAAATATGGGAATTTGTATGGTTTACAAAGTCTTAATTTCATGGATATGATAAATTTGAGAGTGGGATTCTAGTTAGTTAAAAACAGTTGCTAAATTTTTAAGCACATTCGAATAAAATGCCTTCTCTTCATGTATGCCACAACGCAGATCACTACTGATTTGATTTATTCAGAAGAATATTTTTGACATAAATGCCCCCTTTAGGCAACAATATCAATGGCAAAGATCAAATGTACAGTTGCTTTCAAGTATGAATTGCATTGTTAATATAGAAAACAATACCAAATGTTTTTTGCTGTCAGAAAAAGGAAGTCTAGTCACATTAATATCTTCATAATAATTAAATGACACATACAATTTAGCAGATTGACAGATAAAGAAGCTGCCTGTGTCAGGTTGATTACCGAAGCTCCATACACAACCCCCTCTAGAAATCACTTATTATTTCCATAGTAAATTATTTATAAAGATCAGTTTCATGATTTAAGTGGTCACTGCAAAGGCATCATTTACAAGCCACAAGTTGAAATAAGGTATTAATAATAAATTAAAAGCACCACATCGACATCTCATGTACCAAAACCACAAGTAATGGATCCCAGATGGCTGAGAAACTCATTATTATTTTATGTCAAGAAAGTGTTTTTGACAGAGAACTGTCTGCCCTTCCTATGCTCCACCCAATCAACAGGCTTTAATTTCATCAGTGGTATCTGTCCAAACCTGGGTCACCTAAGCCTTACTGCCACCAGAATGAAGCAGCTGAGAATGGGCCGATGCATCTCTTTTGCTCGAGAATTTGCTCCACAGGCCTCTGCTTCAGTGGTTTGTCTTGGCTCTTCCTTTGTGTCTTTTTGTCATGGACTGTTTGCCTCATGCTTTGACATTACTCTTACTCTACTCTTCCAAGTCCTCCTGATCTGCATGAGTTGTATAATTACCTTTTCTTACTCTGGCCCTCTTGATCTTTGCTTGCTTACTTTTTAGTCCACCACTGTCCTGATGCTGGCCTTTCCTATGGTGTCCAGGCCTTGTGCCACCTCTCCCTGGCACATCACATCTCATGTAGACTTTAAGTACTAAATACATTTTGAGTAATTTAACACCATTTATTTTAAACATTCAAAGATATTTAGGAAGTAAGTGAGTATAAAGCTTGGGAAAGTACTGGTCAAAATGACTACCACATATAAATTTTACTCTAAAATTTCCCTGCCTTAGTTTACTGATTTTTATTGTTTATAGGCACATAAATTTTTCATGTTGCCAAGACATGAGATAATAGAGTACAATGAGCCACTTTCACTGTCATACTGTGTTACAGTACTTCTACTATTCACTATTACATTTATTGTATTCTGCATGTCCATATTTCTAGCACTACACACACACTTTATCTCACAATAATTTATCTTCACAATGACCAAATATGGTATGTTGTAATAATCCTGTTTTGCATATGGGTAAACTACAAATTAGAGGAATAAGATCCAAGGTCACTCAGATAGAAAGTGGTAAAGCTGGGATTCAAATCAAGGAATGTCTAATTTCACAGCCCAAGTTTTTAATTACTTTTAATTACTTTTATTGCCTCTTACTTTGAGGTTGTCTTTAAAATGGGATGTTTGTAATCATCTTGTAAGTTTTCATTTTACTTATTTTACTTATTTTCAACATTTTTAAGAGGAAAAGAATAAATGATAAATGAGAAAAATAACTTGTTTGAACAGGTGATCTTAACTTCATGAGCAAAAAAATTAAAATATACACTTCTAGGTGCTATAGCATTTGAGATATTCTTTGGGATCAGCCCTTTGTTCCTCCTCTGTTGTCTTCATCTCTTCCTTGATCTAAATCTGTTAAATTACAATTTTGAACCCTTCCAATTTATGATTTCAAGGAAGATTAGGAACAGCTGGTCAGCAGCTCTACTGAATAGCCTCCAATATACTTGAAGGGCATTATTAAATTGTCCCTGTGCTTTCTCCTCTACAATTGCTTTTCTCTGACTTTTTCCTCACAGGTCTCCTTTTCCTATCTTTATTCATCTTCAGAATTCTCTGTATTTCTTCTCATGTACGTACTCACAGCTCTTGTCTAGTGAGAAGATAATAGCTTGGTGTATCTTACCCCATTTGTTACTTTTGTATGACTCCTTTAAAAAAAGGAAACTAATGTAGCCTAGTAGGCTTTGCAGTATATGATTACATCTTTGATTTTCAGAAAACTTCTAAAGAATCAAGTCAATATCAATTTTCATAACCTGACATTGTTTTAGATTGTTTTTATTCTTGACAAATTATGCTCTGTCATTGATGACTCAGTTGCCTGACTACAGGCCACAACAAAGTAAACCAACAAGTAGAATCAGGACTCATGATTTTTTCTAGTTTGAGATTATTTGCATTTTAGAGTTATGTGAGATATTATCCTGAATATTATCATCTTTAAAAAATTTGTAATTTCACTGACCATTCCTCTTATGTTGTTCTGATAAACTAAGATGATAGGCATAGTCTTCTCTTTGATCATACCTTTCCCTATTTAATAAATTAGTGAGGATATTAAATATCGCCTCATTTTCAATATCTAGAATAATTACTAAATTATTTGTAACTTTACTACTTTAGGATTTCTACTACTAATATTCTCTATCCACGGAAAAAAGCTTTTAGTTATCTAAGCGTATGCTTATGGTACATGGATATTATGAGAATAAGAATAATTTAGTCTAATCTACAGCAATAGTCTTTATTTTATTCTCCATATATTAGTCATGGTCTCAGTTTCGTTGAATTGGCCTCTCTTTCCAGTTAATATGCCTGCTTTCACTTTACTTTAGTAATTAAGTGGGTATAGTCCTGCATCTGTTATTTTAATTATTTTCATTTTTTGAGAACATTCATTTCAGAAAAATGTTTAAGACTGAGAAGGATATTTTACATCAAGTAAGTACTAGATGTTCCTAACTGTTTTCCATTCTGCATCATGTTCCCTGGAAGCAAAGCTATAATAAAAAATCTACACTTTGATTAATTTTTATTTAAAAATTACAAAAATTAAAAATTATTAGAGTGTTCTAGGAAGTCCCATACAAGATCAACTCACATACAGACATACAGACATTTACACATATTACAAACAAAAGTATGATTTAATATGAAAAGCAATAAGCCCATTTTACTTTCAGGGTACTCAGGTTCTTTTTTTTTTTTTTTTTACTTTTTTTATTGAGTTATAGTCATTTTACAATGTTGTGTCAAATTCCAGTGTAGAGCACAATTTTTCAGTTATACATGAACATATACATATTCATTGTCACATTTTTTCCTCTGTGAGCTACCATAAGATCTTGTATATACTTCCCTGTGCTATTCAGTATAATCTTGTTTATCTATTCTACATTTTGAAATCCCAGTCTGTCCCTTCCCACCCCCCCATCCCCACCCTTTGGCAACCACAAGTTTGTATTCTATGTCTATGAGTCTGTTTTTGTTTGGTATTTATGTTTTGTTTTTTTTAGATTCCACATATGAGCGATCTCATATGGTATTTTTCTTTCTCTTTCAGGCTTACTTCATTTAGAATGACACTCTTCAGGAACATCCATGTTGCTGCAAATGGTGTTATGTTGTCGGGTTTTATAGCTGAATAGTATTCCATTGTATAAATATACCACAGCTTCTTTATCCAGTCATCTGTTGATGGGCATTTAGGCTATTTCCATGTCTTGGCTATTGTAAATAGTGCTGCTATCGACATTGGGGTGCAGGTGCCATTCTGAAGTAGGATTCCTTCTGGATATATGTCCAGGAGCGGGATTCGTGGGTCATACGGTAAGTCTATTTTCAGTCTTTTGAGGAATCTCCATACTGTTTTCCACAATGGCTACACCAAACTGCATTCCCACCAGCAGTGTAGGAGGGTTCCCTTTTCTCCACAGCCTCTCCAGCATTTGTCATTTGTGGACTTTCGAATGATGGCTATCTGGCTGGTGTGAGGTAATACCTCATTGTAGTTTTGATTTGCATTTCTCTGATAATTAGTGATATTGAGCATTTTTTCATGTGCCTATGGATCATTTGTATGTCTTCCTTGGAGAATTGCTTGTTTAGGTCTTCTGCCCATTTTTGGACTGGGTTGTTTGTTTTTTTCTTATTAAGTCATATGAGTTGCTTATATATTCTGGAGATTAAGCCTTTGTTGGTTTCATTTGTAAAAATTTTCTCTCATTCAGTAGGTTGTCATTTTGTTTTACTTATGGTTTCCTTTCCTGTGCAGAAGCTTGTAAGTTTAATTAGGTCCCATTTGTTTATTCTTGCTTTTATTTCTATTGCTTGGGTAGACTGTCCTAGGAGAACATTTTTGAGATGTATGTGAGATAATGTTTTGATATATTTTCTTCTAGGAGGTTTAATGTATCTTGTCTTTGATCCATTTTGAGTTTATTTTTGTGTATGGTGTAAGGGAGTGTTCTAGCTTCACTGATTTACATGCTGCTGTCCCGTTTTCCCAACACCATTTGCTGAAGAGACTGTCTTTATTCCATTGTATATTCTTGCCTCCTTTGTCGGGTACTCAGGGTCTTAAAAAAATCTTCTTAAAGTGTGTATTGCTTATGGCTAAAATTTTAATGGCTACTCTGAACTAGCTGTCTCATGTATTCTTTCAAAAGTATGGTATCTGGAAGCACATGAGATGGAAAGTGTGGGTATGTTGATAAAAAGTGCCAAGTATGAAAAACCAAATCTGAGAAAAGTGGGCTCTTGGTGAAATCATGGAGAAGTAACTCAGAAGCCAGCAGGTAAAATATATACTCTCCAAGAAATGGACTTCAAATTTCTAGAATGCTCTTAAAAGCAACTTTAACTCTGAATGAACTTCCATTTACCCAATTCTGGGTCTTTTTTGAGGAGGTAGTATATGGTTTCTATCCAATTGCTGGTGGGTTTGAAATATTTTACCCTCATACTATTTTTATCTATGATCTTGAGGTCCATAACTCAAAACAATGCCTTTTAAATTTTTGTCATTTCATCAATTTGCATATTTTAAAATTAATGAATACTCCTTAAAAAGACAGAAGTAAATGCTATATTAGCTAATAGAAAAGAATCGACTAATAGCTAGGAGTTCAATTTCATAACTTATTTCCTAAATCTGTGGTTCTAAACCAATTGGAAAGAAACATAGAGATTCTTACTTTTGTGCTGTTATAGTGCTCAAACTGTATTAAGCATGCCACACCCTCTGCAGCCCTTAGTCTTCCTTGGATGGAAGAAACAGAAGAAAAAGGCAAATAAGCCTGTCTATTTGATCTTTCTTCTGACCATGAGGCCTCTATGAACCTAGAAATTGTTTCTCACTATTTAAAGAAAATCTTATTATAAAAACATTATATTTGATCATTTGCTATTAAGAGAGAAATTCTCACTGCTAAAAAGCCTACAAATAAGAAGGTTTTCAATCACTAAGCAACAACCAAAACTATAGTTACAAGTACTCTGGCAGTTTCTACACAGGGTTGGCAGAGTATATTAATAGGAAATCTACTTTCTCAGTAGCTCAGGGTTTGTGTAAATGATACTGTTTGTCATGTCACTGTTAAAAAAAAACATATCTAAAGGCATTTTGTGTGTGAAGAAATTCATAAAGCAAAAGGCATTGAGTTCTGCATGAAAGAATATAGGATATCAATCTCATATCATACAGAAGAATCCTTTAGGGTGTTGGTACAGTAAGTGAAGCATACAATTTTCAGAAACTCTATAGAGACTGTCATTTTTGTTACACAAGCTTGTATTATTTTCTAAAAGATAATATATACTATTATATTTTTTCAACTATGATTTTCAATTTAGGACAGAAGGTGAGCTTGAGTTTTTCTTAAGTATATTTTACCCTTACCATCACTCTGTCCACAGCCTCTTTAAAAGGTACTTCAGGACACTGGCATATACTGTTAAATTTTAAAACTATTTGAAGTTGTTTACCTTTATGTAATCTTGATAAAGATGTCATTTATGACAGAAGTATAGAATGATATAAAATAAAAATTTTTAAGTCCTTTCTTCCTTTCCTCCCCAGAGACAAGAACTATAAATAGTTTTTTATGCTGTATTCAAAATTTATTCTATTAATTTAAAAGGTTAATATAAATATAAATTGAGTAATACAAATAGAATAATGTACATATATAGTCTGTCAAGTTGACTACATAATAAATACTTGGAAATAAAATACTAGATCTGAAAGTATCTGCATTTAAGATTTTGATAGCTATTGCTAAACTAGACTTCAAAAAAAGGCTGCCATCAACACCATATGAGAATGCCTTTTTCCTCCAACACTGGGCCCTATTATACATTTCAATTTTTGCCAGTCTTATAGATGAAGCTGGTATCCTGATGCTACTTTATGTGAATAAGGCTGAGCAACTTGTCAAATGTTGCTCTTTCTGTGAACTATCTGTTCATGTCCTTTGACCATTTTTCTCTTGAATTGCTAATCTTTTGCTATTGATTTGTGAGAATTCCATAGAAAAGAAATTAACTCACTATCACATGCTTTTGCAAATAACTTCACTTGTTTGTTGTCTTTGATTTGTTTACGGCATTATCAAGTTTGTGGCATTATAGAAGTATTTAATTTGTCTGTATAAGATGTATCCATGTTTTCCTTTACAGGTTCTGAACTTGTTGAGATATGTACAAAGGTTGTCTTACTGCAAGTGTTTTTTAAAAGTTTTCTTGCCATTATTCTCTATCCCTCCCTCCCCTCCTTCTTTTTTATGTTTAAAACTTTAGTCCATGTAGAATTAAATTTTACATAAGGAGTGAGGTAAGAATATAGCTTTATGTCTATATAAATGGTTAGGCAGTTGTTCCAAGACAATTTACTGTCCAGTCTATCTCAATGAGCAAAAATGACACCTTAATCACATACTTAATCACCATAAATGTATTTCTTGAGCCTCTATGTTTTTCCACTTTTGTTCTATACTTGTACCACTGTCATACGACTTTAATTACAAATGTGTTATAATGTGTTTTAATATCTAGCAGGGCTGAAGTACAGAGTGTTCAATAATTACAGTGGGGAGTCAATGCTGGAAGGGACAATAGACAGCATTCAGTCTATCCTTTAATTTACAGATGAACAGAGTGAAGGCAAGAGAGGTTCCAAGACTCATTCCATGTTACACAGCAGGTCATGGGAGAGTCAGGAACTAGAACAAAGATAACCCGGCTAGTATCTTAGTACTCATTCTTCTGAGCCATACTAATAAGTATAAACATATTCCAATACAGTTTATGACTTTTCAAATTATTCCTGATCAAGATTCTCTGTGATTTTTTTTCTATTTTACTTTTCTTACGCTCTTGAAACTTCGGTTTTCTATAAGCTTGTGCAATTTTCATTATTACACTTACCTATAAATACCTATATCCCATGAATACTACTAGAAGACAAACCAAACCTGTCTTCCTACGTCCTTTTTCGTGGCCTATTTATTCTGCTCATTAGAATCCTGAGTGAGATTGTTCTAATGTTGAAAAAAATTCCCAAAGCAATGCACAAGTGAACAGTAAAGTTTCCACTGAGTGACTACGCAGTTGTCTGCCAGCGGCAGTCATCAGCATGTTAATGAGATCTATGGCTGTCAATAAACATAAGGCATTGGGAGCACTGCTGAGTGTATGAATATAATACACACATATCTAACTTCTATTAGATTTGAAAAGTCTGAAAGAGTTATGTTAAAAAAACACCCAGAAATATGTGACGGTGGCTCACACAATGATTCAGAGACAAAAGCTCTGCCCTTTCCAAAATGAGAAAAGGGAGAATTTAAGAAAAAAAATTTTAAATAGCACAAGATTACATCAAGATAACAGGTCAACAACTCCAGGGCTCTGGCAGAGAAGCAGAAGCAGATGTGGAAATTGAAGGATATTAAAGTCCAGGAAGTCACTGCCTGGGGTGGTTTCATATAAAGCAGCTAGACCATTTGTAGAACTAGGAATCCATCATACTCTCATGCCAATTATAAAGGTGGTAGTTCTAGAGAATTATGCTATCACTTAGACATTTCTAACTAAATCAACAGTTATTGTATTAGATTTGCCCAAACCACTATATTAAAATAAAGGATCTGGGCATTTTTCAAGTTGAGTGAAATTAGCCACATGATAGTAATGGAAGAAAGCATCCAATTTTACCAAAGCTAAAAACGTCTAAAACATCTTAATATAGGCCGTATAGGGTGAGAGTTTAAATTAAAATGCATCACTTCTTTTCTAGAAAGCACAACAGCTGAAAGTTGAAAAGGGCCATACATACTAGGAACTAGAAAGAATCATCTGGATTGATAAGTTCCACTCAAAGATACTAGAAAACTAATGCATGCTGCCCATTTATACAGCTCAGAGAATTCAATTCAGATGCCTCAGCACTACGAATGACCACTTTTAACAGGAACAATTAAGTCATGGGTTTTATTTTCCTTTCAAGATAGTTTTGTATGTGAAATTGTTACTTTCAGAAATATAGTTTCCATACTATAAACAAGTGAATCCAAAAATAATGTCCTCTTTCAGTGACAATCATCTATTCCTTACTTAAGAATTTCTGTTATGGACTCTTTTAGGAACTGAAATTCCAAGGAAAGGAAATGCCCATTTTCTTTTCTGATAACTCTAAAGGATTCATGAGTCCCACTTACAGCCTTAAAATATAATGGAGGTATTAATTCTTCCAATCCAAGAGCATAGGATATTTCACATGTTATTTTTTAAATGCGTAATGTTATTTCATGTTACAGGTGAGTTTTGAATTAGATTTTTTTTTTAATTAAGGAAGGTGTGATGGTGGGTTGCTGCCTGGGTGGTAATTAGGCACAGGGTGATGGAGAAAGGAAGGCACTAAAATGGAGATAACTGCACACTGAGAATTTAATTCACCTAAACTTCCTGAGATGCTGACCTGGGATCTATAAACAGCTAGATTTCTGCTTTTTCTTAATTGACTTCTTTTCTGGTTTGGTTTTATTTTCTATTTTGTGCTGTTTTGCAAGCTACCTCAAATATTTAATGGCAATTTTACTTAGTAATAATCCTAGTAAGAATTTAACAAACTGAAAAGTTAAGGATAGCTATTTTCATTATTTATTTTCAAATTTTTAAAATTATTAACACAAAAATCTCTGACAATTTCTTTCACTGCAAGTGTCTATGCAGTAACTAGATGATGCATCTCCAGAGTTGGGGGATGAGATGACATGAATAAATACTGTTGTTCCCTAGACTGTTTCAGAAGCCAGGATCCTGACCCCACTGGTGCCCACTGTAATAAGAACATAATGATTTAAATATCATATCCCTCCTTCTCACTTTCCCATACACCCCTCTCTCTTTTCTGATGGTTGTCCAGAAAGTCTTCATGTACTTACAAGTGTGACTTCTTGCAGACATCAGACACTCTGGAAGCTAAATTTATCATGAGCTAAAGATACCTTGATTCTCCATACCATCACAGTGTCATTTGTTCCCAAATTACTTTATAACCAACTTCTGATTACCAAGAGGAGATTATCTGATTACTGAGCAGTTAAATGAGAGCACTTCCCTGTTCTCCATGGCTAATTTCTCCTCTAAGGGGAGTAGAGGGAGGTTGGATTTGAGTAGCTAAAATAGGCAGCTGCCTAGGTGATATAATTTGAGATGACTGGGAAGAAAGTCATCTCAAACTTTTAACTCATTGCTTTCCATCCTTAGAGAAGCCTTCTAGATTGTCCTGTAATATTTTTCTTTATAATTTTCAAAGACTCCTTTTAAAATTTACCTGTCTGATGTTGGGGAAATTCTTTTAACACTTGGGCAAGGAAACTATGATAAAGGCTTACTGCCAGTCTATGGAGTCCTTCAAGCAAACTAGAGACTGCTGTCTCAGTGTGTGTACATTAGGAAAAGGCATCTTTCTGATGCATCCCCTTGCCCACTCACATGGTGCCTTTGTGCAGAGCACATGGCAGAACTGTCCTCAGAAGCAAAACTTAAGTGAGCTGGCCACACAATGCTAGGAAGGGAGGCTGGAGAGTACCAGTGTGCTGGCCCTGAGTTACCCTATCTTGTAGCCAAAAAAAAAAAAGCCAACCAAACAAACAAAAAACTTATAATAGTGCTCGTCTATGTAACCAGTGATTTATAATGCTGTTTTAATTACCTGATTGAGGCAACACTTTCATCTATACAGATAATCAAAACTGACTACATCTGGAAATACCATGTAGGAAAACAAAGCAAAACAATAGTCAGAACGGGCTTACACAACAACCAGCATCATAAATATCATGTCTAGCATTAATATATTTTAAGGTCCTTTTATTTTAAAAGGCTGAGAGCACATCAGTGTAACTGAGAACCTTTACAGTTATTCCTAGCTGTCCTTTATACATAGGTGACTTTCTGGGCACCAGAGGAAATATTAACCTTTGGCATCTTCCAAAATGAGTCAGCCCTTAAAGCCAGATTGCCCATGACAGCTGTCCCACCATTACAAGGAATATGGCACCAAAAGGACTGAATTTAAAGGGTTTTCAGTTTTCAAATTGATACCCCAGAACTGGGGAATGGCATAAATGCTTTAGCTTCTTTAGGATTATCTCTGTGTTTCTCTTTAATCTCAGTGGATCTGCTCAGTATTTGTCACATGTTTGGGTCTCTGAATTTCTGTATGGCATGGCCCTGATGTTAGTTCTGGCAAGCGTTTTACACTGTCAACACTAGAGGAAAGAAGTAACCTGCCAGCTCATTTCACAGGGGTTCTCTGTGCTGGCCTCAGCCTCAACTCTGTGACACAAGGAACAGGTTAGATGGTGACAGTGGAAGGTCTTTATTTCCTCTGTCAGCTCCCAGAGAGTTCCAACCACACATGAAGTAATGCCTTGTTTAAACAGCACTTAGACACGGTTCACACTGTTTTCAAAATGTTCTACCCGCATCATTCCTACAATCAAGGGAAATGTTGGACTTGATAAGAAAAGGGAGGAAAAGTAAATTTCAATAACATTTTATTGGAAGCTGAATCCTAGCTGGGAACTGAATTTACAATACAAGAAAGCAGAAGGTAAATATACCAAAGTGAGGCTTTGTTAGCAGTTCCCTCTGCTTTTTCAGAATAGCTTAATTGAAGTCCTACCAAGATAGAAACCATTACTTAGCAATCCACATTTGAAAGGCATTTAATGGAGCAACTCAATTTCTAGTGGAACTAACTTTTTAAAATAAAAGAGCAATAACTAAGAATTATTATGGATGGATAACAAAATTGGATTCTCATATAGCTGCTTATTCTCACATTTTGATGAAATATAGACTGCTCAGAATTTCAGGGTAGAAGACTGCAATGTCTGTCTCTGCTTCAGACTAAAAATTCCTCAGGGGCAAAGTTGATGATTCTTGGTTTCCTCTTCTCTGCCACCCTGATGCTTGCAGGCACACTAACATACAGTGAGTGCTTAATGATTGAAAAATAATAATAATAAAAATAAATAACAAAATGCAAAATATATCTTATACTTAATACCTTTCAAAATGAAAATTAATTGGGGTGGAGTACAAAAGTGACAATACTCAACACATACACATGAAAATGCATTTGGTGCTACATATGTTGATTGTAACGTATAGATCTTATTTAGCTGTTCGGTTTCCTAAGTGAGACAAGTCATTCAAGAGAATGGGACTGTTGGCAGAGACTGAAACAACCTGTAAGCATCAATTATGGTTATGACTTTTCTCAATTATTTAATATTCCCCTGCATATTGATCATCCACATCCTTTCTATGCACCATAGGGATACAAAGATGAATAATTCAGAATCTCATGGAGAATATTTTCAGAAGAATGATTGCCAGTATTACACATGAAACACACACACACATTTTTATTTGACACTAATCTGTGGCATATGCCAAGATCTCTGTCATTAGCTGGATTATCCAGGGAAAATCATACACTATCTCTAAGGCTTATTTTTTTTCTCTGAAAAGAATAAATAGCATCACAGGCCCCTTAAACATAGTCTATATATTATATATTATTCTAGAATATTCTACCCTGTGTCTTTTCTTTTCTTCATTCACTTTATCCTTCATACCATTTCCCCTGTATTTCAGCTACACTTGACATCATTGGCTTTCCACTGTTTCTTTAGTCTGCTCTTCCTTGGTTTGAACCCATAACACTCCCCTCTCCTGGTGTTTGTTTTCTCCACCCTTTTCTAATGACTCTATGTCTTTTATTGCTTCCTGTGTCTTCACAGATCCTAACACTCAACTCTGACTCTCTGTGATTCTATCTCTGGACTATCTCCCTTAAAATGCTAATCAGTCTCACATATCACCTCTGTGCTAATCACTTTTACCTTTCCTCTTAGGCCTCTCTTGATTAAATTAGCTTTCACTGGTTGCCATGTCCATTGAGTTCCAACAGCACATACTGACAATTCCACCCACTGAAAACTCAGTGATACAGCATTCTGTGCCACTACATATATGTCAAGTTCATCTCCCCTCATGGACTGTCAGATTCTCACATCTAGAGACCATGTTTTATATCACTATTTTATGTGTAGCATTTGGTGACTGAGGCACCATAGAACTCCACCAGTAAATCATTCAGTGGGTAATGGATTTAAGCCTCCAAGGCTGTAAATCTGGCCCCTGTGACACATACTAAATAATTGGAATCAGCCTGCCTTGTTTTCTGCCTTTATAAAGTCTTGGATGGCAACCTTTCAACATCATAGTTAATTAAGGTTTCAGGAAACCAGTTTAGTTTGCATAACCCTGTAAAAACAATGTAATGTTGTTGTTTTTCCATGACAAAGGTGTTTTCTTTAAATGTGGTTGATTTATCTTCCTGTGCTAGAGATTATAAAGAAGGAAAAATATTCAGTAATGTGGATGTTATATGTGAATGATTTTGCTGTGAAGACTGTTGAATAATACAGGCAAAAGAGATTTTAAAGGTTGCCATGTTACCATGCCTCCCCTTTTTATTGACAAGAAACCATACTTCTAAATTAGGTTGTTAGTTTCAAAGAGCGATTCACAACTTTGGATGCACGTTAGACTCATGTAGGGTACTTCCAAAAAATACTGATTGCTGCCCTCTCACAGACAAACGTATACTCTCTCAAAAGATTATGATTTAATTAGTTTGGGGTGAGTTCGTGACACTGAAATTCTTTTTTAAATTCCTCCACAACATTTTAATGAGAACCACACCAGCTTAAATTTCCAGGCATGGTAATTTAAACAAAAATTCTAATTGAGTTGTAGTTCCAAACTACATATGCAAAAACCACTGTTATGAATCATTATTCCAAGGTTTTATTAGCAAATATTTTAATAGTTATTTTATAAATCACTTGAAATATATGCATTAAAAACTTGAGTATAATTTAAAAGCCAAGGACTAACACTCATGCATCCACTTTACGAAGCCCATTATTTCTATTGAAATTTCTGATTATTACCTTTATTGAAGTTTTTGGAGTTTTATTCTTTATCAATAGGTGGCACTAGTAATTTCTGCATTAAGCTATATGGTAAGTAAATTGCACACCCTTTAATGGAATATATTTTATATATATATATCTCCATTCGGATGCCATTCAGCTTGTGAAATTCATTTTTAATTTATCTGCAAGTTTCATTTAAGTACTCTTTAATTACCAGAGTGCTTAGCGTAATGAATACTGAAACTATGGATTGATTTAATGCCACAATAAAAATTTTCTGCTTTAATCCTTAATTAGTTCACTGAACTTGCATCCATTTAGTATCAGTGACTAGGGTTTTATTAATGATAATATTGTTTTCAAAGCAGAAGCAATTCAAACTACTGAATTCCCTCTAAGAACAATATCCAATTAAGGTTATGATTTGTGAGTAATAGCTTTAATGTTAAAATACATTTTATATTCATAAATATTTTATGTTTCTTACAACTTTAAGTAAAGACCTGTGTTAATTCAACAATACAGTCCACTATTATTTAAATAAATACATAACTTTGGGTTTTAGTTGAGATAAATGATCCAGCTAATTAAGAGTTAATTCATAGTCTCCTCTTGCTCTTCCCCTTTATACTCTTTTCTGAAAACCACCACTTGAATTTGCAAGTAATAATCATTTATATCAGAAAAAATCTATCCATATGATCTTCCTTCACCAAATAACAAGAAAGATACTAACTAGCACTAATTCTGGCATAATATTTCTACAGTGTGCTAGTGTCTAGATTAAAGTTGATTTTCCTAGTTTCTGTGGCTGATAAACTGCTAGGTAACAGTTTTTATCGTGGTACTTAGCCCAAGCAAGCCTATTCAGCAAATATGCTTTTGGCTGAAATCAGTTTAACAAATCTCTCATTTCCCAGGAAAAATTAAAAAGTCATATCAAGATAATAGAGTCATATGTAGGGATGCCTTTTTTCTTCATTTTATTGTTTTGTTTTTAAACTAGGCTTGGGATGGTATACTAAAAAGGAAGTTTTGTGACCTGAAATACCTCTTTCAGAAACATATAACCAATTAGCCACAAAAAAAAGTTTTAACAGGATAACCAATTCAGATTGTGGAGCTAGCCTTATTATATGAGGTTCCCTCTATGCTGGGAAATGATTTTCTCAGCCCAAAGTCATGTTATTTTTTTTTTCTAAAAACATTTGAAAGAGCATAAGCAAGATATAAATGTATAACGTTTCTCTTGCTCTCAGGGGTTTTGTGCACTTATTTCAAGAATGATTAAAAATTGAGTGGTAGCAAAGTAAAGAGTGAGGTTGAAGTGCACTTTCACCCAGCAACTTAAACTTGGCCATTTTGTTGTCACAGTCATTTCTAATGCTTTTCCTTTTTCTTCCTTCAGAATACATGCAGTATAAGGGGTGGGATTATTCTTCCATTTTATGGGAGAAAAACAGAATTTTTGTTACAGTATGACTCACTTTATCTCCTTGCCCCCACATTCCTGCTTTTCCCAGTGTTCCTCAATCAGACATGCCATTACTGCTCTTCTGTGCAATGATCTATTAGGCACTTTGAAAACCATTCCTCTTAGAAAAATTGTCTGCTATTTATCACTATCTGCTCTTGAGATAATAGTGATGTTAGTAAAAGACCACTTTAAAAAAAAAAAAAAAGGTTTCCCTGGTTCAACCTATTGAAGAGTAAATGTACCTCAACAAAAGTAAAAAACCAAAACTGAACTGGTTTTCAGTCTTTATTGAGAATCACTTGCAGTAGGGTTATGAAATTTAGCCAATAAAAATGCCGGACACCCAGTTCAATTTGAATGTCAGACAAGTTACAAATAACTTTTTTAGTATAACAATGTCCCATGCAATATATGGAACATATTTATACCAAAAAAAATTTGTTTATCTGATATTCATATTCAACTGTGCATCCTCTATTTTATCTGCCAACCCTACTTGGAGAGCTTGCTAAAACACAGATTATTGGTATCACCCTCAAATTTCTAATTCAGTAGGATGTGGCCCAAGAATTCACTTACAAGTTCCCAGGTGATGCTAATGCACTGGACCAGTGTTTTGAACACCAGTACACAATGCTTAAGAGCTTAAGCTTTTCAAGATAGACTGAAGTTTGAATCCCGGGGCTGCTGCTTAAAATGGTGTAACCTGAATTATTTACTTGAGTACTGTAAACCTTGGCTTCCCCACTGAAAAAAAGTCAAATATTAATAACATTAGTAATGATGACATGTAATAATTCAGAGTACTCAGCCAAATACAAAGTGCTCAATAAACGTTAAGTCACAATTTCTTCATAGAGGAAAAAGTTTTAATTGAATTCTGCATTTCCCAAATTGTGTTATTTAGAACACTAGTAAAACTATAGTAAGTCAGCGGGTTTTTTATGTGAGAAAAAGTGGAAAAGAAAGTGTACTATAAAATAGTCCAGTGTTTTAAAACTTCTCCAAGACTTAAATATACTAATAAAGAAAGTGAAACTCCAAGAGAGGCATTTTCTAGAGTTATGTGACAATGGAATAACATACCCTCAGGCACAGGGAAGTAATTTAAACACATAGTTTTCCATGATAAATCAGTTTTGCAAACACTGCTTCACAGGGCATCTAAATGCAAAATGACATAATTACAAACAGGGATTGCTTTTGTTACATAGAAAAAAGTATTTCTTCCAATTATTTTTAGTATACAGCAGTACTTGGCTGAAACTTTAATGTACTTATTCTTTCATTTCTTAATTTATTCAACATGTTTATTGAACATCTAAATTGTGTATAGAGAACTATGTGCTATAGTGATACAAGGAAGAGTTTATAAGAAATATTGCCCTTAAGTAGCTTGCAATCTGTCACTTAAAATATTTAACAATGGGTACTGACCTTGACCGAGGCTGCCTTAATGTTTCTCTTACTTTGATAAAACTTTAGATAGGTTTCTTCCTGACTGTAGGACCCTGATCTCCCTTTTCTTAGAGCATTCACATTAGAAAACTTGAAATTATAAATTTTTTCTCTTTGTCTTTGAGATGTAAGTCTTATATAACCCAGAAATATCTTTCTCAAGAACCTGGAGTCATCCCTTTGAAATGCAATCACAGAAGTAGATATTGCCCCTATCTCCCGGTCTCTGTGGTCCAGTAGGAGTCTAACCTTATTAAGTGACAATTAGCAAACACAGATGGCCTAATCACATTGACCTTCCTCCCTTCTAACATCGTCTAGTAGTTTTCCATTAGTTGGCCTCAGTATTTAAAAACCGTCCACCTTTTTCTTTCAGCATAGTTGAGACTGACTCTCTCTCTCTCTCTCTCTTTCTTTCTCTCTCTCTCTCTTCCACCTCCCCACTACCCATTGCAGTAGTCTTGAATAAAGTCTTCTCTGACAGTTTAAATGGTTTGGTGGAGTTTTTCTTTTACAATACTAACCACATTTTACCATAAATGTTTTTAAGCTTATTTAGTCTAGTATATTGTTAATGATCTGATTAACAACAAACAAGGTTGAAATGGTGCCTAATGTTAAATATGTTGAATACCATCTCCACTACAGGCAGTGGGCTTAGAAAGAAAACAAAAAACAAAAAACAAACACTGCTTTAGGAGTCTTGGAACTTGTTTGAATCTCACTTTCACTTCCTACTACTTATGTGGCCTCGGGAAAAATATTTCATTTCTCAGAATTATTTTTCTTCATCTATAAAATAGGGATAACAAAAGTCTACTGTCCGGATATACTTTGATCCAAGGAAACATAAACAGAGTAAGGGGGAAATGAGGTAGTCTGTAACGAGCAAATAGTCGAGGAGGCACTCAAAGAAGAGCTGAGCAATGTTATTAGCAAGGAGCCAGGAAAAATTCTCTAACATCACTTACTGAATTCCTTAACATTCTCTCAAGTTGCTTCTCTGCTCACTCTAAAATTATGGCTCCTCTTGGCAGTGTTCTCTGCTTCTCCTCCTCTTTCAGAGGTCTGGTTCTTCACCTTCTCCTGAGTTTCCACAGAGTTGTCTCCTTACAAAAACGTTTCCCTCATTTATTTCTATATTCTTGACAACTAGTCACCCTGTGTTTTAAGTATCTTCCTCAAATTGGACCCTTTGGTCTGGTTAATTCTCTAACTCTGCCAAGCCACTTCTTTCTGAAGGAACCAAACAAAGTCTTACCTATGCCTTCTTGATTTCTATCCATTGACCAAATGACAATGGTGTTCCACACTGTCATTACTGAGCAAGAGAAACACATTTGCAACCTGGGCAGAGCCCCCAGAGGAATTATGTACTGGTGTTTGCCACTGCAAACCAAGCAACCTTTCCCCTAAAAGGACAGAATCATTTATCAGAAGTGAATTATTTTAGAACATTATTGTGCTCCACCAGGGCATCTTCTTTTCTCTTTAAGTAAATCAATAGCCCTCTCAAGCCAAAAAGCACATTTGATTTAACCTTTTCAGTTTGAAATACATAAAATTGACATCTACTATAACAAAAAATTTACAACGGTTGGGGCTTAATTTAATTAACCCCAGTACTGAATTTTAATGAGCAAGTCTTAGAAGGTACTGATTTAAACTTTACTAAAGAATACCAGACATATAGCAATGGTACCAAATAAATACCATTGGGATCACAATGAAAATGATGACATTAAATGAGTTACCTGTAATCTGGAATATAAAAACACTTAGAAAGTTTGTTTTTTGTTTTTGTTTTTTTTAGAATGGCATTAATTATCAACCAACTTTGAGTAATTTCTATAGACTTAGTAAATGGGTACATGATCTAGGATGTTCAAAAACAGAATAACCCTTAGTCTGTGCTTTCAAAGCACAGTTAGTAAGATACATATTTACCTGTGAACATTTAAATAATGACTAGGGGAGAGGACATGGAGGAGACTTCCTGAGACCACTGGGAATTGATTAAGTCTTTGTAGAAATATGATCAAATATTTAAAAGGAGAATGAGAGGGCAAAGCAAAGCTAAAATTAGGGAAAGATAAGTATGTCGGTTGGAAGAATAAATTAAAAACTAGTTCATGGAGTTGAGATGTGTCTTGGGGGGACTATAGATATTACAAAGATATGTATGTTTGAACAATGTAATCTAGGTAGTAAGGGGCATCAGAAAATCATTGTAAAGGGAAGAAACAGCTGCAAGACAAGTTTTAGGAAAAGTTTCCACATAGAATGGTTTGAAGTAAAAAGATAAGGGAGTAAGAAGACATGCTGAGAAGCTGATGCAACAATACAATTGTCTTTAACACATCAATGGTGCTAAAAGGTGATTCAAGAAAACACAGTGAAGAATAAAAATAATATTTGGATATAGAATGAGTATCCAAGGGAACATGCCCTAAATGATGTTTCAAACAGGGGACATGTCTGTCCAGAAATGTACACTTGGGAGCTATCCACACAGAGATGACAAAGCAGGCAATAAAATACATGAGCCAAAGGAGTCAATGTGTGCTGACCGTGAAAATAATGATAATTGAGGATTAGGGATAGATAACGTTCAAGAAGTTAAATGATCAGGGACTGTATGCATCTTCTAAAATAGTGGTCCTTAAGCTTTAGTGTGCATGAGAACCGTTCAGGGGCTGCTTGTTCATAATGCAGTCAATAGATGTAAGGTTGAAGTTAGAAACGTGAATATTGAACAGAAGCTACTGGTGAGGTTCCTGCAGGTGATCCTGAGACCACATCAAGACATACGTTGAGAGAGAGATGTAAAATTTAAAAAAATACTTTGCCTTAATGCTATGACTTTAGGTTGCTTTGATACCTGAAAAATCGTCTTAATATTTTTGTCCTTGCATTCTGCTTCATGCTGATATTACACATTAAAAAACAAAAAACACCGAAATATAAAAGAAGGTAAAAGTCTGCAATATCAAACAAAATAGAGCATACAATGATTGCTGAGTTATTACTGCAGATTAGGATGTGGACTATCTTTCTATAGAAGTCTTTTAAAAGTATCCTGGATAAAATGAACCTTCAGAAAAAGAAAGTTTACTTTTATTGCTGCACTACATCAGAATATCTAATGTGTTTCCAGTATATCTATCTTCAATAGATCTGCACCAGCACCATTTAAGTTAGTTCTGTTCTTGGCAAGTTTTATGTCCTATATAACTTATTCACTCCATAACATGAAATAGAGTTAGAGAGTCGTGTATTTAAAATTTGAACGAATATTTAAAAATTAATCAGTTTCCCACTTTCAATTGAAGGTTATACTATGTATAATTTTTATCATTCTCGCGAGATCTCACTTTTTTCATTTTTCCCCCCAATTATTTCTACTATACATCTTTTAATGGATGATGCAGGAATTAGGGAATCCTGATCCTTTTCTCTAGAATGAAATGACTAATAAAAGCTCGAGATATATTTAATACAATTAATTCTTCAGAAAATTTTGTGTGAAAAGGTCCAAGTTTAGTAGCGTTAGTCTCATTAAGCAACTTGTATTTTATCAGGAATATGCAATGCCTGTGAGGCACTGTAAAATCTTATAACTTCAGTACCCTCTGGTGGCAGAACCTTTAAAGTGAAACTGTCAGCAACTCTGGCGAGGGCTGTGGACTAGCTTGCACTTCTAAGCTTAAGATGAGAATACAAATGACTTACTCCTATATATTGAGATAGCTTTGGAAATAGCTTCTCACTGATAACCTTGGGGCAAATAACTATTGCTGAAGATGGAGAAGAAAGGATGCTGATTTTACACCGTTATTTTTTCAACATAGGAAAAAGCAAGTTAAAGAGTTACTTCACTGAAGCTTATGAAACATATATTTAGGAGGCTCATTTGGATATGGGCAGTAATTTTCAAATTAATATATCTACTGCATTTCTTAGGTGAAGACATAGCCAAAAACAAAGAAAAGAATAAAGGAAGACAATGCAAAAGAGAAAAGATAAAGAAGAGAACACTGGAGTATAGTCAGTTTACAATGTTGTGTCAATTTCTGGTGTACAACATAATGCTTCAGTAATATATGAACATACACATATTTGTTTTCACATTCCTTTTAACCCTAAGTTATTATAAGATATTGAATATAGTATTGTAAATGGACTATACTTTAAATATATATATATTTAAAATAATATATATTATTTATATATATATATATAAAGAGAGAACCCTGGATCCTGCTCATCAGGAGAGTCTCTTAGGTATGAGGAAATCAGTGGGCATAGAGACCTGGGGCATTCAGAAAGATGAGCTTATATAGATAAAAATATTATTTTATGTTTCTTTCAAACCCAGGATATTTTAGTAATTTGAGGCAACTGAAAGTCCAGAGATCTAAGTGAATGACAGAAGTTTAACAGCTAGTTAAGCAGCAGAGCCAGGATTTAATCTCAAACTTCTGGCTCAAAATTTATTTTTTGGCATATTACACTTTACAAATTCAGAGTCTAAAGCTGGGAAGGACAAAAGGGAATCATAGGTTACTGCATGATAAGAGGCATATGCTTGAAAGAATCCCAGATGTGATCAAATGGCTGAACATGTTCTATTTTCTATAACATGAAGCTAAACTATGCCACTGATTTTTGTAATCCTAGTGAAATACAGCCTGTGAAATATAATCACTTGTGCTTTTGCTTCTGAATCCTGAAGCCAAGAAATCTGTAGCATTATATATCCCTCAGGGTGCAGACATTTTAATAATCAAATAGGATAGGGTTTTACTTTAAATTCCTTATAATCCACAGATTTTAAAAGTCATTTGGCAGTGTAAATGTCAATGAGATAAACATAAATGCATTAAACATTGTAGTTATTGTTTTAATCATAAATCCTTACATTTTAACTTTGTCAAACATCAATAAGCAGAAAGCATCCTTGGAGTAACCAAGAGATGACTATGATTTATTTGTTTGTATAACAGTTATTGCTGTTTAGCTACCTAACAGCCTTTATCTCATTCCACTCCTTCCTCTTTATTTTAATAAGATCTAGATTTTGTTTATCTTCCTGGGAGGGGCCTTATCCTTTGAAGGTAGGCCTCAGCACCAACCATAACTAGCTAAATCCAGTCAAGGTGGTCAAATTACTTTTATGAGTGACTGCTCAGGTAGAGCAAATGATATAATAATGGCCAATACGACATAAAAGGGAGTCAGCTGGGAGGCTCTGGGAAAGTTTCTTTGCTCTTAAAGAGAGTGGTAAAGGAATTGAGTTTTTAATGGAACTATCTACTTCTCGACTTATTATTATGTATTAAAATAAATATTCTCATTGTTTAAACCACTTTTAGTTGGTTTTTCTGTTACCTGCAGTCAAAAGAGGGCTGATATAATTTGTCTCTGAGCTCTTCAATCTTACAATAAGGTCAGGTCTAGGGAAAGCAGGTCAGGTTCGTGTTTACCAACCTCCTCTATGGGAGATACACTCTTCAGAGCCCAACTTATTTTCATCTGTCATCTGAACATTTACAAATGGACATACATTTGTAAAAAACTACAAGGCATAGCCTCTGCCCTCAAACAGTTTCCAATATGTACTCCAAATGGCATGGCCCTGGACACCCTACTAGATCACAGACTTTTAATAATAGTTCCATACTGTGGTCTTTTCCAATTTTTCACCCTCTTACTTATGAATTAATTCTTAAGATCTCTTTTCTCTCTCTCTCTCTCTTTCTCTGTCTCTGCCCTAATATAAAAATGGTGATTGATGCAATGAGAAAGTTAAGTCATAATGAATATATTATTCCTATTAGTTTAAATTATTTCATCTCAATAGATTATCTTTTAGAACTTAGTTCTAATTTAAGAATATCAGTAGTTTCAATGAGTGTTCAGTTATATTTTGTGGTATTTTCCAAGGTAGTAATCATCCATAACATACATCTGGATGATTTACATACAGGAAAATATTTGCTTGTCCTCCAAGCATGGCCTCTGTTTTTGAATTAAAAGTTCAGGAAGTGTTCAGGAAGATAAGGAATTGTATATTCATATATTCAATAATAATAATCTAAGATCTGACCAGGGATTTGAGTGGGAGAAAAAAGCTGGAGAGGAAGTCATATTCTAGCAAGAATCTATTATCCCCATAACAGAACTTTCTGGCACATTGTGAAAGATACTGGCTATGAGATCTAAGTGTATATGTAAACATAAATAGAATAATAAAAAGCATACTCACTTTTCTCTAATTTTATTAAGTTGTATTTTAGACTTTAAAATATATACCTGGAACAGTTTAAATGACAAAAATATTTGTTTAAATTAGCTTCTACATGACAAAAAAGCAAAGAGAACTAGAATAAACACAACCACAAATTTCTTGCCTTTCGTGAAGTTAATTTATCTTCATATAACATATTCATTTTTTCCTTCACAATTCCCACTAAAAGAAAAAAAATTAAGATGAAGTAGTAAAATAACAAAGGAAGATTGTTCTATAAACCAGTCAGGGAAATATAACTCTTAGGGCATAAAAACAAATCTCTGCATCCTTTTAACTCATACCATGAAGAATAAACTATTTCCAAATGCATCTTTTCACTTGCTTTACAACCTCCAGTGATTTTTAACAACTCTATGTTCCACTGCACACATTGACATTATTATATGTTTAAAAGATTCCTCTCTTTGGACCTCATATTTTAAATTGCCTAATCTATACAATTGGTAATAATTTGTCAAGACCAAGAAGATGAAAATATAATTATGCAAATGCTGTTATAGGAAAAGAGTACCTCTTAATAAGATGAATTCTATCCATGTAAGAAAATTATACTACATCTAAAATACCTGTATGCTGAATTGCTTTCAGTTGTAATCTTTAGTCACCCATTGCTAATTGCATTAAACTAATTAAAAACCCAGTTTAAATATCAATTATTAAAACTGCAGCACTTCCATTTTTATAATAATAGAAAGTAACATTGATTTTAAACTGACAACCAAAGACATTCTAAAAAATATTCTTCTCTTAAGTTTTCAAATCTGACTATTGTTCAAGAGAGTACTCATACTGATTGTGTATATCTGCTGTTACTATACACATCCAATTTTTTAAGACTTTATATCAGACTCCAATGTGCCTGAGAAGAAGCTACTCAGTTCACAGTCTGATACTTATCTCTGATTTAAAACAGTCTTCAAACAGCTTGTCAGAATCTGCCAGTGTAGTGCTTTAGGCAACAGGTTCCTAACAATGCCCCACAGTGCTACAGCATTAAGTGTTTTCTACCAAATGCACCACCTTCCCTTTTTCTTATCTTGAGACAAGCAGAGCACTAAAAACTTGACTCCATGGCTTAATGTGGATAGCACTACATTTTACTGACTATAAAGAGTAGGGCACTGACAAACTGACCTCTGCAGGCTTTTCTTTAATAATTAAGGGCAGAAATAACATCCAGAAGAATTGTCATTGATACTCTTAGAGCTACTCTCTCCCAAAGAGAGGTTATCTTTTGAGAGGGTTCTTTAAACTTCTCAACTTGGATTTGATAACCACAGAAGATATATCAAGAGCTACAGACTGAGACTAAATTAAGACAGTTAATGTACTTATTCAATCAATCAAAATATTTAATGAGCATCTGCTGTAGATCAGGCAGCGGAAATTCAAAAAATGACTAAGATAGAGACTTCTGACCTAAGGGGATCTAGTGGGGAAGAAAGTCATTTAAGTAAAAACTACAGGAGTGGTCTTGTTGAAGCAATGGTGGCAACAGCTAACTTAATTGGACTGAGGAGTAAGGAAAGGCTTCCAGGGGGAAATGGCATGCATTTAATCTGAGACTCTATTAGAAGCCAGGGAAAAAAGAAGTTTTTTGAGGTTTTTTTCAGATATAGTTGGTATTAGCACATTAGAACAGGAAATAGAACTAGTACATATAAACAACTTAGTTTGTGCTAGGAGCTCTATATTTATTATCTCATTTAATTCTCACAATCAATCATTACTAATTGGATAGCATCTCCGTTTAACAGAAGGGGTGATCAAGGTTCAGAGAGTCTTAAAGGGCCCAAGTTAATTCAGCTGTTAAACAGTAAAGCTGGTGGTTTAACTCAGTTACATCAGACCCCAAGGCTCTTATTCTCTTCACCAAGCATAATTCATGCTATTCCAAGAAGGAAAAAGGGAAGAAGGGAATACAAAAAAAAAAAATCAATGATACAAGTCAACAATATAGAACTTGTATTCTAGACCACATAACCATTGTCATTTCTTTACATGAGTATTTCTTTCATTTATAAGGCTGGAATAAAATTATGCCAAGCCTTTTACCAGGGCTACAAAAAGCCTTTGGGTTATATACTCTGTCACTAGGACTTTAGCTGTTCAGCTGTGATGTACACCAGTCCAGGGATCCCTGTCCCGACTGTCTCTATCCTGTCCATCAGCTTCACAGACCAAACCTTTAAACCAAACCAGAACTGTATGTCACTGACTTCTATCTGGAGATTATCATTAAGAGACTAATAATGGTGTCCTTGAAGCTGGCCATTCCTCCAACCTGGCTGGCAGCAAAGAATGGTGCAGCATTTTTCTATATGTGTTCTTGAGATCTTTGATCCTCAAGTATGGTCCTTGAACCAACTGCATAAGCCTCACCTGGGGTTTATTACAAATATAAAATTTCAGATTCTATCCCAGACTTACTGAATCAGAATGTATATTTTAACAAAATCTCCATGTAATTCTTTAGTATTTTAAGGCTTGGGAAGTACTGGTTTAGAATAGTAATGCTGTTCAATGTTAATAGATGTAAGTTTTCTTCTACAGGGCTTCTGCATTCCTTAATATGTTAATATTCAGTGAAATCCCTTTCCAATAGCTTCATGCTATTTGTAAGAATGGAGGATGGAGGAATAGAGTAAATTATAGGACTATTAATCTGGGAAATCATTTTTTAAAGAAAACATACTATTCCACTATATTTAACACAGCCGGGATTTGGTTGAATAAATACATTTAATTTTAAGGCCACTTACTTTTTTCTGCCATAAAAAGTAATCTTTTTATATATGAATTTCCGTACATATCTTTCAATGTTCCTAGCATATATTCCAAGAATTAGAATTTTACAGTAAAAGAAATTATCGTTATACCAACTCTTAAGTATTGATAAGGTTTGATGATGGGAATGCGGACATAATTCAGATGTCCTGGAGATACTAGGAAAATTAATGGATTTGGGTTCCTCAGAGTGGAATATGTAAAGATAGAAAAGAAAAGGTAAAGAGACAATGACAGTAACTTTATCTACTTTAAACTGATGGATACACTATAGCTGTGACTCACAGAAGACAGGATGATGCCTTTTTCATTTAGCCAGACACCAAAAATAGACGTATAGCAAATTATTTTGAAAGACTAGATAGCCTTTTGTTGTTGCTAAGTTGGTACAGTTCTGATACCATATGAGCTGCAAGACTTGGGCTTCTCTCTCTGGCACAGGGCTCTTTACCAAACAGCAAAGCCATGGCCTTTAGAGCCAACTGAAATTGGAATCAAATTTACAGACCTGTGGCCAAATACCACACATGTGTCGCTTTCATATCCTAGTATATTAAGCTATCCAAGCCCATGTGATTACGCAGCCTTCTGCTCCTTTGCAGAGCTGAGAGCTGCACATCCATTTAGGCCCCCCCAGCATTCGGGCATCTCCTCTCTAGCCCTACGTATGGCTCTGCCTAGATACAGTGCATGTCATCATTAAGTATCACCTCCCCCTTATAACTACTAAATGTGAGATATTATCACCACTAAAAATTACTCAGAGGGTGACAATTGTTAATATCTCTGATAGCTTACAGAAGTGTGAAATTTGCTATACTGGAAAATCATGTCTCAATGGAATGGGTGCTTAATATTTGCTAACAACTTTGGGACAAGGTCACGAGATTTAATACATACTTCATGTCACTGAAATAGAGAATCAATTAAGTAACAGATCAGGCACTCATGTAATCCTCTCTGATGGACTATATTTCTTAATATAAGAAATAACAGTTATCTCTGCATTAGATCACCTGATTTTATTAGACAAACATAAGAAATTATATTTAGTGATAAAAAGAGGGTAAGACTGTAGATGAATTTCTTGAGCTCAGTCACCACTGGACTAGGACAGCCAAACCATCCAGTTTTCAGAGTAATTTCACTTGGGAGATGATTTAATTATCCCATAGCACTCAGAGCACAATGTATAATTTCTATTTCTGCACTGTATTTTCCAGAAGCCTAAAAACATTTTTCTAAGTCTCAGTTCGCTCTTTTATTCCTGTCTTTGCACCAAGTAATTATTGTCTTAGGGTTGAGAAAAAACTTAAGAAATAGAAAATAATTTTGAAAATCCAATTTGGGTTATAGTTTCTCTTTATTTAACTATTTAAATACTAAGCAGAATTCCAGGTACGCTTAATTTTTGTTTTCCCCTAAGTGATCTATCCTCTCTTAAGATTTTCGGTTACTACCTTCAGGATGTTACAAAATGTGTACCTCCAGCCTCAACTCAACTCTACAGCTTTAAATTCATATGTTAACTACTCACTGCATGTTTGGCAATGGTTTTGATAATTCAACAAATATTTTTGTGACTTTTGAGTAAGATATTATTGCTGTTATTGTTACAATTGTAAGAAAGACACACACAGTTCCTGTCTTCATGGAACTTAGATTCTAGTTATCACAGAAAAACCTTAAAAGTAACATATCAAAAGCTAAACTCATCATCTTCCTTTTAAACAAAGCTTCAATCATTTTTATTATCTTAGTATGGTTAATTCAATTGTGGACATATATATATACATTCATTTTTAAAAGATTTTTATCTGTTTTTGAGTGGCCATATTATAAAAATGAATCTGTAATTATTGAGTCTTGTTTTCTTTTTGTGATAAATTGGGATATTTTTCAGTGCCTATGAGATGCATTCACCTATATGCTCATTGGTACCAAAATGTAACATTCTTCCATGCTCATCCCAAACATTATTTCCCTTATTCTTTCTAGCTTAATTATATCATTGTATACTTACTTAAAAGCACTCATTTTAAAAACTCCTATATTCATGTGTTAATGCCTCAAATATTTAATGACAAATATTTTGTCCAAGGCAGGGCTCTAGACGATGAAGGTACACAGATTAATAAAATATGTTTTAAACTCTTGTATTTATATAACCATTAAATTCTCATCAATAACCACCAAATCCTTAGGAACCTTCTGGAAAATATCTTTCAAATACACTCTTTAAAAAAAACCAGCTCTATTGGGATACAATACACACACCATAAAATTAACACTGTTAAATTAATTCAGTGGCTTTTCGTTATTTACATAGATGTGCAACCATCACCATGATTCATTTTTCAAAATATTTCCATCACCCCAGAAAGAAACCGTATACCCACTAGCAGTCACTCCCCATGTTCCCCTTTACCTAGCCCCTGGCAACTACTAATCTACTTTCCAGTTTCTATGAATTTGCCTATTCTGGACATTACATGTAAATGCAATCATACAATATATTGCCTTTGTGGGTTTTTTCCCACATAGCATAGCATGTTTTCAAGTTCATCTATGTTGTAGCCTATATCAGCACTTCATTCCATTTTATGTATGCATAATATTCCATTGTATATACATCACAATTTGTTTATCCATTCATCCACTGATGGACATTTAGGTTGTTTCCACCTTTTAGCTATTATGAATAATGCTGCTATAAATCTTCAGAGTAGTTTCTGTGTGGATATGTTTTCAATTATTTTTCATGTATACCTAGGAGTAGAATCACTGGGTTCTATAGTAATTCTATGTTTAATATATTGAGAAGCAAATTAAAAAAATTTTTGATGAAGCCTGTTTATCTATATTATCTTTGGCACTTGAGCTTTTGCTGCCATGTCTAAGATACTACCACCAAATCTAAAGTCATAAAGATTTCCTCTGTTTTTTCCTAGAGAGTTTTGTAGTTTTAGCTCTTATATTTTAGTCTATGACCCGTTTTTAATTATTTTTTGTACCTCATGTGAGATAGAGGTTCAACTTCATTCTTTTACATGTGAATATTCAGTTATCCAAGAAACACTTGTTGAAAAGACTGTTCTTTCTCCTTTGAATTGTTTTACCATTTTAATCAAAAATTAACTGGCCATAAATGCAAGGGTTTATTTCTTGACTCTCTGTTACATCGCATTGATCTATATGTATATCCTTTTGCTAGTACAACTGTTCGATTATTGTAGCTTTGTAGTAAGTTTTGAAAGTGGGAAATGTGAGTCCTATAACTTTGTTCTTTTCAATATTGCTTTGTCTATTCTGGATCCCTTGCCTTTCTGTATGAATATTATTTCACCTTGTATATCTCTGCAAAAAAGGTAACTGGAATTTTGAAATTTGCATTGAATCTGAAAATCAATTTGGACAGTATTGCCATCTCAACAATATTAAGTCATCTGCCTTATTATTTTTTCTTCTGCCACTGCTGTGTTTGTCTTGCCATTACCTGCAACCTAGTTTGCCATTTCAAGTGCTTCCCATTGCATTCTGGATAAATTTTAAATTCCCTACTACAGCCTACAGTGCTTTTATACTCTCCTCTTTCATCTTATAGCTCTCCTACTTCTTTAGTGCTTTGGTGATTTTCTTTCTGTTCCTGAACAGGCTATGTTTGTTCCTATATCAGATCCCTTGCTCTTTCTGTTCCCCCTGTCTGAAATCCTCTTCTCTGAAATCTTTGCAAGCCTGATCTCCTTTTATCATTAAAGTCTTAGTTGCATGTCTCTCAAGAGGCCTTTGCTAAGTACTCCATCCAGTATGCTGGAAAAAAACCTACCCTCTCAATCCCTTAGGCGAACTCTGTCATATTATTCCATTTTGTTTTCTTTGTAGTACCCATAAATATTCAAAAACATGCCATTCATTGTGTGCTTCTTTATTGTCTAGCTTCTTACGTAGAACATAAACTCCAGCATCTTAAATAAAACTCGACATAATTTTCATTCAATAAGTATGCAAAAGGCTATTACATGGATTCCTATAATTATCTTCTATATAGTTTCCCAGGTAATAATAGTGATAACTATAATATTAGTAGAAACATTTATGTAGATAGCACTTATGTGTTAGGCTTTGCAGGTAAATACATATAAAGTCATGCATCGTCTAGTTAATCTTCAGTAACAACAGTATGAGTTAAGTACAATGATTCATCCCCATTTGACTGATGAAGACTCTGATTTAGAAGGTTAAGAAACTTGGTCAAGGTCATTGTTCAAGTGACAGAGCCAGTATTCAAATCTGTGTAGTCTGGCTCCAAAGCCAAAGCCATGTACCCATGAGTCCTCTAAGACCTCTTAGTGATTGATTAAGCATTTGTTCAAAGGTCTCCTATGCTCTACGCACTATGCTGGGTGCATACAAAGACCGCTGCCTTTAAAGAGTTCTACCCACAGAAAATGATAAAGAAAATGTAGGGTGAGGTCACTTAGCAGACTTGAATACTTTGCCCAGGAGTTTATTTGTTATTCTCTTTGAACATAGTGGGTGATACCAGACTTGACCAAATTATAATATAATTGTTCTATATTTCAATATACTCAAAAATTCAGATTATGCTAGATTTTTAGTGGGTAAAATTAATAAGCTTCTCTAGGGAATGGAAATATCTTTTTGAAGGAGTTTTATTTGCCAAAAATCTAATAGCAATTACAACTTTCTCAGAAAATTTTAAAATTTAAACCTTTAAAAAAACATAAAAAAGGTAAATGACAAGCTTAATTGGAAATCCATTAGTTATGAACCTGAGAGCTAATTTCTTAAGTCCTGATGCCAAAGAAGTATTATATATTTCAATAGAGTTCAGATATGGAAGGAAAGACAAAGATTGCAGAATACATTATTGCACTTGAATATGAAATAAAGGCAAAAGTTATTTAAAGATAAAAAAGCAGTGCTACCGTGTGCAATAAATCTGAAGGAAAAAATAGTAAATAATACAACTTTGACATTTTCTTGTTATAACTATTTACAATATTCATAGTATATTTTATTTGCTAAATACATAGTCACTTTTCAATTATCTTTTAAAAAACTCCTTCAGGCAAGGTAAAGCCAATGGTAAATGATGTCCTATTTTTACCAAGATTATTTAATATGTCTGTCTTGACAAATTCAACTAATATCACCACTTTATTTACCTCTGGTCTAGGGGAGGTAGAACAATATTATGGCTAGTGAGGCCAGGCTAGCTTTATGAGGGCAGGGACTGTATATTCCTTTTTTTTCACTCTTGTTATCTCCAATGCTTAGAATGGTACTTGGTACTTGGTAGGCAATCAATTTCACATTTAACCGATACTAAAATGCCATCAATTATTAGAAATTTAATGTGAAATGTGATCAAGAAGAAAACACACTGACGACTAAACTATGACATTATTTCTTATTACATTGAATTTTAATTTTATATTTGTCCAAAGCATTATTTTAGACTTATTTTGATGTATCATATACCACTCTAGTGAAATGAAAATATATCAATAGGAGAAATTAAACAATTTCGAAAAATCTTCATGTTTAGAGTCCAACTTTTCTGACCACATTTTAACTCAGAGTTGCTGATGTTCATATTGCCCAGTTCACTTCTGTCCTGTGTGCCATAAGTACATTTCTAGAAAGAGTGCTCCATCCTTGTCTCTATAATTTTCTTCCAAGCCACTGCCACCTATTCTGTAATTTTGTTGCTGGTAGTTCTTTGACCTTATCAGAAGGTTTATGGAAAATTTTCAGACTGCAATATCAGAACTTGTATTTCCTCCTCAAATAGTCCTTAAATAGGTCATTGATTGAAACCTCAAGAGAACAAAGTCATCCAGTCATGCCAATAGGAGTAACAATCAAGTTTGCAGGTGCTGGCAATGACATGTACATCACAACCACAACCTTGTCAACAATGTTTGCAATATTCTATCAATTAAAAGATGCATCTCAAATTTTAAAATGTTAAAATGTGAAAAATGTGATTTTTCAAATTGATAGCAACTGAAATTTTCACTACATTCCAACTCCAAATTTAAGGGTAAACGTCAACCATTTCTCCCTATTAGAAAAGCTGCCAATATCTTTTTCTCTCTCTGGCAGCTGATTAAGTAATAAAATCTACACAAACCAGGGGCTATCTCCCTAAATGGACTTAATATAGGCTTGTGGTCAAAACTAAAGTTAAGCATAAGTTATAGTTTGTTTTTGATATCTAGCATGTGAGCATTTATCAGAAAACTGTGAATACAATCTTATCATTAAATATTTGCTCTATATAATTAGCTGTCAATGTTTCCTCATACATTGATTAAATCTTTGTTTTACTAAGGGCAATTGATTTCTAAATGTAAAAATGCCAGAACTTTGAGTATTCAAGAATTTTTAAGAGAGATTCACATCCTCAATCAGCAAAAGCTTAAATTCTGCAGAACATTTGAGGACAGTTTCACTTAAGTGTCACTTGGTGGCAGCATAACAAAATTGCTATGAAAGTTCTTAACGGAGAAACAGCTCTATAAGGAAAAGACTGATGAAACAACTGTTTTGTATTGTACTAAAAAACATGCTAGTGTTTTTTTTAATAAGTTATTAAAAAAAATTTAAATACCATATACCAAATAGTAAAATTTTACTTTCATTAACACTCAGTAACAAACATTTATTGTTTCTATTTTACGTCAGAAGCAGAGTTAAGAGTTTGGACTAGATATTTAAACATGGTCCATATTATGAACTAAATTGTGTCTTCCTCAAATTCATATGTTGAAGTCCTTACCCCCAAGTACCTCACAATGTGACTGTATTTGGATATAGAATTTTTAAAGAGGTTATTAAGTTAAAATGAGGTCTTGAGGGTGGGCCACAACCCAATTTAATTAGGGTTACTATAGGTAGAGGAAATTTGGATTCAGACACCCAGAGACCATAAACCTTGTAAAGGGACATATTTATTACCCAAACCATCTCTCTTGAAAGGACCTGAAACAGTTTACAACCAAGCAAAGATGGTTGACTATTTAACTAGTTTAAAATAGGTTGATGAAAAGAAAGAGGGGAAAAACAAGATAACAGAGGTGGTAAAATATGGTAATCTTAAGAACCAGTGTGTGTGCAGGCTCTGAGCCAAATTTTAACCTTTGTGGAGCCAGACACAAAGTGAAAAAAAAAAAAAAAAGGAAGAAATTCATTTTCTTAGAATATCATTTTCTAATGTCCACAGAATATCTTCTGCATTAAATGAAAAAGGAAAATTTCCACACAGCATTTTATGTAAGAGAAATTGAGTAACATAATGAATATTTTCAGCAGCACTGTGCAGCTAACACAGCAACAAGTTTGGTCTCTCTTTCCCCATTACTCCCTTCTGTGCAAGTTGAAGGGCTAACTTTATAGTGAAATCCCTTAGAGATTCCAGGAAGGCATAAAATTGGTGAGCTCAAGTAGCCTTTGAGGGAATCTGACTGGGGCCAAGGGCAGAGTTTGAAGTGCATTAAAAAGTTGATAGATGACACATGCCTTCAATAATCTTCCCTAAACATTGTTTCTCAGCTGAGCTTTTTATAGAAGGTTCTAAAGAATGTAGAATATATTTTATAAGCATTGGGAAGCCATTACAGATTAGTAATCCAAGAACCGAGACAATCAGATAGGGGTTTTGGAAGAGTACTCTAGCCATCGGTAGAGGACTGGATTAGAGGGTTAGATTTTCTCAGAGTAGCAGTGATTGACTATCAAAGTGGGACAGACATATGATGAAAACATGGTCACACTACTTTTGACTACCCCAAGATCAAACACTGCATTGCAGCCAAAGTATGATACTTTAATTTCCCTGGCAAAATATTTACCTTTGTCATAGTCCATATTTGATAACAATATTGGAGAATGTACTGGTAGTCATTAACCAATGTCATTTTAATTACACATGAGTAATATTGTTTAAACATTAATAGACTTAGAGAAATACATTTCTATTATTTCTTCAGAGTCCATTAAACCCCAAACTTAAAATCTGAAAGAGTCCCACAGTCATGAAAGCCATTTATATTTATCTCCTAAACTGTTGTTTTAAAACTTCAAATGCTTCAGTTAGTCCTAAAGATCAAGTACTTTATATGATTTCTCTTAAATATCTTTCCTCTGGAAAACACACATTTGATAGTATTAAATGTTATTTTAAGCACTCTAGTACTTTTGGTAATAAAAATAATAGATTAAAATGGTGATCCCACTTATTTATAGCTAAGTTCATTAGAGGATTTGTAGAAAACAATCATCTTTGCCAAAGAGTTTTCATTAATTCTAAGCTCATTTTAAAACATATACCTATAAAAGCTATTTCCAGTGGTGAATATTGCTAAATAAGAATGTATCTCAAATTTCAAATCAGTAATGATGCTCAGAAGAATTTAAAGGGTGGTTTCTTTGAATTGACTTGTTGATTTTTGTGATCAAATAATTTAGATGAGTGAAAAATCCATAAGTGAACTCTGTCACTGTTTCTGATATCACCTAATCTTCCTAAAAATCTTAGAGTAACTATCGCTGGCTAATATGTCACATCATGAATTGACAGCCCAGAAACAAGATCTTATGCTGTTTACAGATTAATATAATCAGGGATGACATTAAGGTCAGCTTGTCTTGCCTTTCATCTAAAATATCTCTGAAACATGTGGCTTAGATGTGTGTGTGTGTATATATAGATAATATATATATATACATACATACACACATCCATATACATATGTAGAATATATATATAGACACACATAAATATCTATAAAATATGTGTATATTATACCTATAAGCAACCAAATTAGGCATGGATATTGCCCTTCCTGGTAGATAAGGAGGCTGGGAGAGGCACAGAATCTCCATCTCCATTCATGCTCTCTACTGTCATCATCAGTTTCCACTGAGGGTAAACCCTGATAGAGTTATATAGAGCCTTACAAGATCTTTAGCAATAACTGACTGGCAGGTATATGTCTAAAGTACTGATTGTTTCATTGGTATGCATGTGTCTGCATGTGTCTGCATGTGTGTATGTGTGTATGTGTGTATGTATGTAGCCTTCTAGAGGGTATAGCTGTTACCTCCAGGGTTTTATTTTAAATTATTCAATGCTTTTAAACATCCAGATCACCAAATCATACACAAACTGGGAGCTGGGAAGGGTGGAGGTGAGTGTCAGTTTCATATTGATAATCATGGAGTTTGCAACCATTGTTACTTACGTTATAGTCTTATTCCTCAGGCATTTTAGTAAGGGGAGAGGGAAGATTGAAATCTGCTGAACTAAAACTGCCAGGAAATATAGTGTATTTGTTATTCTTGGAAAAGCTCCAGCAATAAATAGCATTGTACTCTTTATACTTCATTCTAATGTTCTAAAGCCTGGACAGTGATGGTGTATATAGCTAAAACTTCCATGATTTAATCTGACCCCAGTTCTTCCTTTCTGGTTTCCTAAGGCTTAAAAAAAAAAAAAAATCCCAAGATTTACACTGCCCAGATATTGCTGCTGAGTGTAAAGCTAGGAAGATATTACGGAAAAGAACCAGTAGTGATTCCCTTCTCAGATTCTCAAGTTCTATGGCTATCTTGTAGTGAGAGAAAACACCAAAGACAGCCAATATGAGTTCTTACACAATGTCCAAATCCTAGAGTGCACCTGACATTGAGGATAAATTCATTATATAGTCACACTCCTTCTGTACAGCTGAGCCAAGTGACCAGAGAATGTTTGATTAGGCTGCCCAGGAAAGGTCAAGGTACTCATATGTCTAGGTAATGGAGAAGTCCACTGCATGATCAGGCTCTAACCAGGAAGTGATCCTTAACTCTAAAGAGTACTTAAAAATGCCTCCCCCACCATTACGGAGTAGATGGTGCAGATCATTGAGGGAAAATAGAGATGAGGGAATGTCAATAGAGAAAATGCAAACATGGAGTATACATGAAACAGACTATATTATCCTTCATTATCATTTTCTTGGCTCATTGCTTAGGAGCTATCAGTTCTCAAAGAAAGAAGAATTTGGAGACGGATGTCAGCATGTAGAATAGGTTTTTCAAAATAACTGTATTTGCAGTAAATAATATGTATATAGTTTTCAGAGTATAAGCTCAGTCATTTCAACATAATCTCTCTTTTATTTTTCTAAATGAAGACAAAGAACACATTCTTCTTTGCATTCTGTCCAGTTTTCTAACTGCATTCTCTTTAAAACAGGGTAAATAATAATGGCTGTTAACACCTGAAGTAGAATTTGACTAATGAAGAATCTTGGGGAAGAATATTAATACAATCATAGCTTGTTCCTCCACAACTTTTATTCATACTTATCTCTTTGCTATGAACTATATTGATCTTAGAACTAATTTAACCATGTAACTGTTTAGCATCTCATTTTGATGTTTAACCATTTTCTATATCTTGGTTTTCATCCTAAAATAAGGTAATTATTTTCAAAGGAATACAATACCCTTTTGGCAAAGCATATTAAAGACTTCAGAAATTGAACTAAATAGTCCTATAATATGTTGCTTTTTTTCATTTGATATGAAACCATTGACCTATATTTTTACTTTAAAATTTCTTTCTGTAATATGTGCATAGACAAACACTTAACCTTAAATGTGTCAACCTGAATTGGCTCTGTTGAATTTTACCATGTCATGATACAGCATTATTTTTCCCTTTTTCATAAAATCTTATGTAGCTGTCTGCATTAGAAACTTTCAATATTAATTGTGATAGTAAACAATGAACCATGACACTTTATGGATATTCTAAGCACTTAGTTTGCATACCTTCCCCGAGATGCTATGAAGTATCCAAGGCTGTTACAAGAATTGAATCTACATTTAAGTCTTTGAACACTTTTCTTTGATTTACAAAGAGAAAGTTTAAGTTTACTACTCTGTGCTTGAATTTTGAGACTGCTAGAATGGCTATTTCCTTAAAACTCCTTGTAAGAGTACCTCACAGAAACATAAGGACTTCCACTGAGCAGTGGGAGTGTTAAGGAACTTACATTTGTCTTAGAACAAAATGGAAAGTTACTATGGAGTTAGTGAGCAGTGTGATACCATAGAGTGTTTTACTCAAGTCAAGTTTGAACAAATGTTTTATGAGACATTGTCCTCAAAATAGCAGTGTAAAATCATAGTTATAACTAGTGGGCCCAGTTGGACAATTTTAAGGTCCATTCTAAAACATAACTGAAGTCCTTAATTGCTAACTCGACCTAGAAGTTATTTCCAAAGTTAGTGATACTGAGGAGTCTAAGTAAAAATCTGGGATCTGGATTTTGTGATAGGATTCACCCGAAGCTGTCCCTGGAAATGCAAATTGTGTCAGGCTATGGAGAAACTACTATTTAGGCAACTCCAGTTTTCCTCCATCCCTCCATGCATCATCCATGGGAAAATGGTCTTCAACTATAGTCACTTCATTTAAGGAAAAGGTACATGCAACTGGATTTCTTTACATTCATTATCAGCAAAACAAATAATAAGCATATGATATGAACCCTGAAGATCAGGAGCTTCAAATGAGAGTTTTAGATGATTTTTGGAATTCTAGATTCTTAACTAGACTCAGCTATTTAGTTAAAGTATATGGCCTGGAGTGGAAAGTTACATTAAAAAAGCTTTGAAGGCCAAAGTCTCCTGCTGGGATTCTCTTAAAGAATTAAACCATTGGTACATTCAATATCTGGATAAATATTTTCTTGAAACAATTTTTTTAATATCATGATCTTAGATTGAGGATTCAAAGCTACCTTACTCTGAAACCTGAAAACACATATATTTGTAATATTGGTTCTATCTTTCCTTCTTCAACCCCCATAGAAATTTCTGAGTATTATCTCACTTTTCTACAGAAAAATATGGCTGAACATTTTGTTTTAAAATTATGCATGCTATCTTCGGGTTGTTGGGGTGGGAAACTGGTTATAGGTTAAATTTTTAAAAGAAAACTGATCTACTTCAAAATGGCATGTGATATAAAACATATTACCATATTTATGTATGAAAAAATAATGTGAAGCATCACAAAATGATACTGAAATAATTTGAATAGGAAATAGACCAAACATTATGTCTCAAGTAAACACTATCACGAAAATGTTGACGTTGTCAACCCATATAGCTAAATTTTCCCACTGCTCTTACAAAATATACTCAGCCTTCTTTCTGAACACCAATATGTGTTCTCAGTATAGAGACAAGTCACTCAAAACAGAAGGTGTACAGCTTCTCTTGGACTATTTCCCAGCACAGTGGCCTCTGGCACAATCTTTGGCTATAGAAGCATGAGCCAGTTCAATAGTGCAATAAACATTCTTCTCTTCCTCCACATTAGTGGCCCAAATAGTAATTTGTCCAAGAAACTGCCTGCTGGTGCTGTAATTTCAAATCCCACTTCGACTGTCAGAAAGGGATTCTTGTACACAAACAGAAGAGCAGAAACACATCTATTGAAACAGCTGAACACTAAGCCACTAACTGCTTAAAGTGATTTGGAAACATATTTTAGAAATCATAATACAAAGAAGAACATGACTTAAAGAAAGTATTAAGTAAATAAGAACAATTTGTATTTTTCTACCTGACCTCATTTCTGTTGGGCATTTACTAAGTTTATGTAGCATTACTCTCAGAGACTAAACAAGCCAGCTGTAAAGTAATAATCATTTATTTTCTTAAGAAAATAAGAGTTACATTAAAGTCAGAAAATAGTAGTAACAACACTGTAAGAATAAAATCTGCTACAATTGTCTAAGAGAACTGCCCAGAATCCTAATAATTTCAGAATTAATACAAAGATGAGCACTTCTTTTTCACCCTGATTTTAAATAAAATATTCATTGACAAAGAAAAACAAAGCCTCAGTTAAAATTACTTCATTCTGACCTACCCTCCTTGCTCCCTTCTCTTCATTCTCCCATCTTAAATATATTCAAGGTCATGACCTTAAATATATACATAACATTATTTGTCATACAATTTTCTTGTGATAACCACCTCCAATTTGTAGACATTTTCTATGTCCTGTCTTGCTTGATTTAATTCTAATAGATTTTTTCTTTTACCTAACAATCTTAATATGTGTGATATAAACTCTGATTGTTCAAAAATTATAATGTAGGATAGAAAAATAATAAAAGGCAATATGTGTAGACAAAACTTTTAGGATTTGTGTTAGAAAAAGGAACTAACTGGTCCAGAGTCCTTCCTCCATAATTCCCTTCCTTCCTTCCTTTCTTTTGGCTGCATTTTCTTTAACTTTGCTATGGTTATGTTTTAGAATCTATATATTGTACTTAAAGTTTGTTTTAAATGAAAATATGGGGGAGGGTATAGCTCAAGTGGTAGAGCACATGCTTAGCATGCATGAAGTCCTGGGTTCAATCCCCTGTACTGCCATTAAAAAGTACATAAATAAATAAACCTAATTACCTCCCTCCCCATAAAAAAATTAAAAAATTAAAAAAAAAAATAAATGAAAATATGTAGAGTCATTTAATTCACTTTTCTCTATTAAACATTTATTAAGGATTCAGCATATGAAGAAGTATGAGACATGGCCTTTTTTATTAGCAAACTTAAGTGTTCTAAACTTGTTTCACTAGAGACAACACATAATCTCCTAATGACATGATTTAATTGTAACATAAAATTTATCAGGTACTTCATTGTTTATAATCTTTATCTAGAATCTGGAAAAAAATCCCTTAAGTATACTTGTGTTCATAACATGTGGGAACAATTTTTTTTCAATCCCTGAATGTGAATCAGGAAAAACTATAGTCAGAAAAATAACTCTATCAGTGTTAGATATTCTAATATATTCAATGTGTGCAAAATTTTCTACCAAATACAGATGAAAGCGTTCTTCTAAAGATAAAGCAATTTACAGGGGATGAAAGAGGATAAGGCATTTATTACTGTAGCAACCAAAGAAGGGAAAGGGTAGTGTTGTTCAAAATATACTGTGAATCATAATCACCAGGAGAACTTGCTAAAAATTCATATTCCTGGCTCCACTTCCCAGGGATATTTTATTAGGTATCAAGCAGATCTGCATTTTAATAAATACTCCAGGAAATCCTGATGCATTTTATTTGGGGATCATACTTTGAGGCTAATAAGGATAAGTACCTAATTATGGGTAAGGATTAAAGAAAAAGTTGGTAAAGCAAAGGACAGACAGATAGGAAGAAGGTCATTAGCAAATAAAGCTGATGATTTTGCTTTCTATCTCAACTAGGAAAAGAGGAGCAACCAGAAAAGAATTCCCAAAAGGCTCCACAGAACATTTATCCATTCAATTGCACCTGTGACCTTATACAAACAGAATGTGTTAGTTACTATGGGCAACGTGTGCCTCTAGCTAAGACCTCCATTTGACCAGCAGATCCCATCCCCTCTCACTGTACTAAAGAGTCCAGAAATTCCTGCCTTTCTCCTACACCGTCCATGTTAACCTCTTTGCTCACTGATCATCATCAAGGGCATGGATTATTCTCCTATTTCTCTCATCTTATTAAAAAACCCCACAACTCTCCATTCCACTTTACCCTTCAGCTGGTTTTATTCCTCTCTTTATAATAAAACTATCACCCCTTCCCCCAAATTGTGTGTGATTACTGTTTCTGATTTTCCTACTTCCACACTTTATTGACTTCTCTCCAATCAGGATTTTCCCTTTCTATCAAAACTGATCCCTATGTTGCTAAATTAAAGGACAGTTCCTAATCCTCATCTTACATGGCCCAGTACCAACATTTGACCTGGCCCATGCCTCTAGATTTAATACCTTCACCACTTGGCTTCTAATACATCAGAATAATCATTTTTTCTCAGGATCCTTTGTTTCTCATTTCCCCATCCCTTCTTTTCCCCTCCCACTTCATCTAACTTTATCTCTTCACTGTTCTTTGGAGATTTCACCTGATCATATGAATTTATAGGCCATTTACATACTCAAGACTCCCAAATATATATCTCCATCCCAGACCATCTCCTATGAACTCCAGGTCATATTTCCCTCAGCTCTTCTTTAATGTTTAAGACATCTCAAATTTAGTATTTCCAGAAACAAAATCCTGATCATTTAAATCATCTCTCTCCTAATCTATTACTTCACAGTATTTCCCACCTCAGTAAATGGCAACTATATATTGGAAGTTGCTCAGACCAAAATCTTAAAGTCATCCTTGCTTTCTCTCTTTTTGTCACATCCCGTATCTGATCCATTTGTGAATATTTTTTGCTCTACTTTTAAAATAAATCCAGAAATTCTTAGCACTTCTACTGTTAACATGCCAGTCCCAGCCTTTCATATCTTCCTCTCAAAACGCAGCCAGAGTGATTCTATCTAACGGAAGTTAAGCTCATGTCACTCTTCTGTTCAAAACCCCAAATCCCCATCTTACTCAAAGTAAAAGCCAAACCTTTAAATGATCTTCAGTAGAAAATTAAATCAAGTAAGCTTACGTTAAGCCAGGTCAAGTCAAGTTGAGACATGTCAATCAATCCAAGTTGAGCACTTCTAGTCATGTCAAGTCAAGTCATTTCAAGTCTCAGATGACCTCCCCACCCACCCGTTACTTCTTAGACCTCTTGCCTTTCTACTAGTCTTCTCACTAGGCTCCAGCCACACTGGCCTCCACACCATTCCAAAGTTCCCGAATCATGATCTTTACTTCTGCTCAGAGGATATCTGAAATGTTTTCCCCAGAAATCCCTATGACTTGCTCATTTATTTCTTTTCCATCAATATTCAGTGTTACCTTTTCAGTCAGCCATACTCCTTTACCCTTTCTAACATTGTAATCTTCCCCCACCATCAGATTCTATCTTTCTCTGAATTTTTTTTCTTTTTTTTAGTTTGGAACTAATATCTAATAACATGTGTTTCACATATTTACTTTGTTTATTGTCTCCCTCAAAATACAAGCGTCCTCAGGGAAGGGCTTTTTGTTACACTTACTTACTACTGTGTCTTGAGCATTATGGAGGGAGTTATTTTGGACCATTCCATCTATGGAAGCATGTCAAGACTGAGAAAGAAAACTGGTAGCTAGATGTATATTTCTTATTTTGACTTTTCACAAATTCTTTCTACCCTATGTCTTTCTTTTTCTTCTTTCATTACCATCATAATCCGATTTTTTTTTCTCTCTGAGTCACTCATTCTTTTCCTCCATTTATCAGTTTCTAGTAGATGTAATTTTAGAGAGTAGTGATAACAGCACCACTGTCCATATGTGAATAGATGTGGTGCACCCTAGTTTACCAAACAATTACACATATACTGTTCCACAAGGCCCACTGAGAAATACACACATACATATTTATGTATATATGCATTTGTATATAAAATACATATAAATAAATGTATATGTATGTATTTCTGTATTTGAAGAAATTTTATTGCTACATCCTTCCAGAAAAGGCTAAGGTTAATTGTTATTTTTTTTTTAATCTTGAAAGATTTTGTCTTCCTTTTCAGATGGTCAGTAACCTTTATTGTTATTCTTATCCTGCTCCCCATACTCCTCTGATTTTGAGGCTTACAGTATATCAGATCAATTGTTCTTTTTTTTTTTTTTTTTACCAGAGTTATAGGTCACACAGAAAGGAGAGATGGTAAGTAACATTTATTAAGAGCAAATTATGTGGCATGGACTTTGAAAAGCCCTTTACATTCACATTTAATCCTCACAATGACCCTGTGTGGTGAGTATTATGATTCTCATTTTATGGATGAAGAAATCACAGCTCACAGAAGTTAAATAAGTTTCCTGCGGCTACACAGCTAGTTAGTAGCAAAGCTGGATCCAGGGGCTCATGTTCCTTCTACTATAGCAAATTATACTTCTAAGTAACCGTAGGAAAAAATTATAGTTTTTAGAATAGCTTCTGATTTTCCCTCATATATTATTGTCAAAAATTGAGGTGGCAAATTGGTATCAGAGTATAGACCAGCATTGACTGTCCAACAGAATAAAATATGAGCCACAAACGTAAGCCACATATGCAATTTTTAAAAATTTAGTAACCACATTAAAAAAGTAAACAGACGTCAGTGAAATTAATGTTAATAATCCATATTTCATCTGATACATCAAAATGATCACTTCAAATATAATCAGTATTAAAATTTTAATGAAATTCTTTGCATTTCTTTTCATACCAACCCTTTGAAATTCAGTGTCTATTTTACTCATAGCCCATATCAATTCAGACTTGTCACATTTCAAGTGCTCAATAGCTACATGTGACTCCTGTATCGACAACATAGGTATACTAATCCTTAATAGGCATTATTACTGTCTCATCTCCTTTCCTTGTCATGAGACTTCTTAGAGAGTCACGTACAGTTATTGATTCCACCTCCTTTGCGTTGCTTTACTCACTACAGTGAGTCTCGTTTCAACCACCAGCATTCCAATCCAGTAGGGTAAGATGACAGATTATCTTCTGGTTTCCTAATCCTCCAATTTCTGCTTTACTTAAACTTTTTACTCCATCTTTGAACAGCATTGATCACTACATCTTTAGTTCATCACTTTTTGATTCTACTCAGGTTCTTCCCCCCTTATATACAAACACTAGTCCATAGCCTTCTTTTCATTCTCTTCTTTTTCAGGATTGCTGAACTCTATGCAGCTTTCAACTGTCACCTATACGTGGAGGACACGGAAAACTAATTTCCATCGACACCCTCATCATGAAATTAGACCTATATATTTAGCTACCAAATTTCACTTTCACACACATTTCAAATGTCATTTATTAAAAATTTTTTAAAATGTCATTTATAAAATCACATACACACACACCCCAATTTCTTCTGATCATCATCAGTAAGTTGAGAGGACATTTTTTTCCCCTCAAAGGAAGTATGTACTTGCTGACCAATTGGGGTTATAGTTTGTTTGCCTAAGCAAATTGAAGGAATTAAGAAAAGGAAAGGCATAAAAAATAAAATGCTACATAAGGTGTTTTGTTTTTTTTAACAAAATGAAATTCCTCTGGTAAAACTGCATCTGTCTCAGAGTGAAATAATGGCCATCCTCCTGAATTCTATAATTTCTAACTGTCAGTTTGACTACTATCAGCAGAGCTACCATCCAAGAAATGTGACCGTAAATTCTGGATAAATAGCCATACTTATCAAATTCATACTCAGACTCAGTATATTAGTCATGTGTTATAAATTGCAGAAGGGAGAAAACAAAAATATCAGAGTATTTATGGACTCCATTGTAATATGTATTACTTTTCAGACTTTAGTACAATGTGTGCTTTTGCAAAGGAAACAAAGATCATTTTTCACATGAAGTTGAAAGAATACTTAAACATATTTGCTATAGTTTTTCTCTGTTTCCAGTAAGGTTTCCTTCCATCCTTTACTTTCTGTCCTTCCCAAATCAAACATGCCACTGCTGATGGGTTACATTCCCCTGTGCATAAGTGTTATCAGAGGTCCCTTCCTCCCATTAAATACATGCAAATACATGTTTCTTTGACTGAGAGCTGCTGTTTGCAGCCTCTCTGGTTTTTTGCCAGTCTAACTCAAATTTAGCCTCTGTCTAAAAGGGTTCACCAAAGCCAGTTGTGAGTCTATTGCTATTTCTCAGTGTCTTCAGTCAGTCTCTGACTTTTGAGGCTAAGTTCAGAACGTCTATTCAACTTCTTCCCTGGCTTTCCTGCACTTGATTATCTACCTTCAATTTACCCCTCAGATAAATTTGGGATGGCTGCCACCATTTGTTCTTCACACACATCTTGTAAAGTTGGCTACAAGGGGAACACTTAAACATAAGAATGCCTGTTATGAATACAGTATCCTTCTAACGCAATAAACAGACTTCAATTTCTATGGCACAACTATGTTTTAGACAGTTGTTTTTCATATTAATTTTCTTCCAATAGTCATTTTCCCTATTTTTTAGTAACAGAATCCAGAACAATATGCTCAGCTAAATGGCTATCAGCCTTACGTGTACAGCTGGATACAGTCACGTAGCTACGTCTGGAAGCAGAAGTTTGTATGTGCCATGGGAAATTCTCCTTAAATAGGGGCATGGGGGTGGGGGGCTAGCACAACCTTGAATGTTGATACAATACCTGAAACTCTAATAGTCATCTCCACTGTTCAATTTGAAACCACCAAGCTGAGAATGGCAAAGTAGAAAACAGGAGCCAAGATAATACTGTGGAATTGCCACAGGAGCCCTGGACAGCCTCCCTACAAACTCTTTTTATGTAAGGGAGAAATAAACCTTCACCATATTTTGTTTTTCTTGTTAAGTGCTGTCGAAGCTAAACCTAATAGGTACACATACCATGAAGTGTTTCCTGGAACCCAGAGGTGCCAAGTTTTAACCATATAGATATGACTGGCCCAGGAAAACTGACAATCATTATTCTTAAGATCAAAAATTCAGTTTCAAGTGTGATTTGTTAGTATTGTATTTGCTTGTCTACTTTGCAGAGGGCATGCCTGACTACTTAAGCACATTTTCAAATGTGTAGATTAAGTAACAGAATTGATTTAAGTTTTTTCTTCTCTCTATATTAGGAAATTCACAACTACGTCTTGTATATCCCTTGTGCAGACTGACAGATTGTAAATGACAATCAGGTCACAATCCCATGCATGTCTGCTTGCAGTGATTCTTTAACAGATCTGAACTGCTCACTGCCTTAGAGAAAAAAATAATGTTACTTTATACTAATATGATTTCCCCTATGTATAAAAAATTCTGATACATGAATTACATTCTTTTATACACACAGTTGCTTTATTTTTCATAAAATAAGTGAGATCAAGCAATGCTTGAGAACAATTCTAAAATCAGTCACAAAGAAAGCAATTTTTTTTAAAACCATTTAATGTTATTTACCTTAGTTTCTAGGATCACAGTTAACACAATTTTATATGACATGATTATTTCTCCAACTCACCCTTTATAGGTCTAACACATATGAATTTTTATAATATGTTTTATGTTGTGTTGAAATTTTCAAGTAGACTTTATATGATCACTTTATGTACAACCATATAAATTTTCAGAAATTTTCATGAATTTTAAATAATCAAGTCTCTTAAATCAGGGGCCTAATGATTATTCTTTCATGTTAAATAAAGACAATTTAATTCATAAACAATAGTGGAGGTAATATCTGTTTTTAAATGGTAGCAATTTTTGCAAAGATCTTTAGGAAGCTGACCTGGGTAAGGCGCTTTCTTTTCTTTTTTTTAAATTTCAAATTTTGCAGGGCAAACATTGTGCAGTCATATATTGAGGACTCTTTATGCACCATAAAGTAAGAAATTAAGTACACCAAAGCCAAAGTTTCTGGTGGATTCAGGTAATGAGTTACCATAACCCCTTAGCCTTTTCAAAATTGAAGAAAACCCACTAAACATGCTTTCCTGTGGTTTTCAAAGTTCTCACAACAAAAGCTGCTTTGAAATATGCTGGGAGAAGGACTAAAATACCACACACATAACTTGTTCAGAATTTCTCACTGTGGGCAGATTACTAACTGCTGTGGGTGTATTTTCTTAGTGCCATTATTAAATCTTGATCATTTTATGGATATAATTTAGATAATGATATGCGATACTATGGTTGTTTTACATTTACAATAAGTGAGATGTTCTATGTTCAATTAAACACTTAGTACTGTTAATAAGTGAAAATGGATTTACATTAAAAAAATACATTTGAATTTCACTCATCTTTCATTTCATAGCAAGAACCTAATTTCAGTGTTTGACCACCAGGGCATTGGTCATTAAAAAGAAATTACAAAAAAAGAAAAGTGACATGAATATATTAACATTTTTTACGCCTTGACATCATTTAATATTCAGTCTTTAGATGTAGCCATATATCCATACTCTTTAAAAGAGAAAGATGATATTGTCTAACATTTAATAAAACTTGGTGAGTCTTCCAAAGCAGATCCTCCAATTACACCTAAATTCCAACAGAACTCATTGGAAAACAGTATCTACTAATCAAAGACAAAATAAGACAGAGTCAGGTCTTCCATAACAGTACACCTTGAGTAAGAGAGCAAAGCGTAAGTTTTTCTTCCTATAAATTTGTTTGCTTTCAGTTGAGAGCCTGGATACCATGGTGATTATATAATAGGAACATGTACCAAATTAGCTAGAATGCTTATTAGCTCTCCTTTTTTTATGAATGTTGTTAGAGACAGGAAAAAGGTGATATAACTGAAAATTCACAGGAAAAGTAAAATCCATGAGTGGACTCACAGGAAAAATAAAATCCATAGAGAACTAATATTTACTGAATGCCTACTAGGTGCTAGACACTGGCCTAGGCAATGACCTATACTGTTCATTTAAATTATTATTGATGGTAGTCAGATGTCAAAGTAACTATATCAATGGAGATTCATTTCATAGGTGGTTTTAAGGTGGCTATTTAGTTTATGCATCTGACAGCCTTATTCAATTCCAACTCCTTGATCAGAGAGTAACAGGATGAGATTATGAACTTCACAAACTGGAGATAAGAGGGAGAAGTCTGTAGACGGGATGTAGAGTAACTTATTTTAACTCACAGTCCTTTGGTAATTTATTTTCAATACTTTATCTTTGTCAGAGTGGCACAAATAAGTGCTTAATTTAAATCACTGTCATTTAGAGAACAAAGACCTCTGGGATCATTCAATTCACAGTTTCCTAATTTTGCAAATAATTAAACTAAGTCATAGTGAGATCAGAAGAATCACACAATTGTTAGTGGTGAAGATGGGACTAATAACCAGCTTTCATGTTTACCTTCTTGTGAAAGCCCTGAGGTACCAACTGTCACCTAGAAATACTAATCTGTTGACTTGAAATCTCCAGAGAGGCAGTGAAGCAGTAGTGGAGAGTCCAAATCTGAAGCCTACCAGTGGGTCCAGATCCTAGTATTGACACCTATAAGTTGTGTGACCTTTGGCAAGTCACTTAAAATTCCTGTGTAGCAAGTATCTCATTTCATGGGACACAACAATAGTATCTACCTTATAAGAGTTTTCTGTGGATTAAATGAAGTTATACATTTGAATAGTTAAAATGGTATTTTATGTGTTATCAAATAGTATTTTAAATGATGATTGCCTTCATTCACACACACAACAAAAAATTCTGAACACCTATTATGCACCAAATATTGGGGATCTAAGGATGAAGAAAATCATCCCATCTTTTCTCCCCTCCAGTGAGCATACAGTCAAGTGGAAAGTAAAAATTAGTAATCACACACACAGCATGATATTTTATAAAAGGGAAGTGGAGAATGCTGCTAGAATATCCAGGAGAAATACTTAACCCAAATTTGGGACTTTAGAAGCAACTCCCTACAGAACGTACCTAGCAGTGTGAGCAACTTGGTGTGGGAGGCCGGGAGGAAAGCGTTCTAGTTAGTGGAGGTAGGAGGTGCAAAGGCCCAGTAAGAATAAGTGTGGAGCTGAAGAGGCTAGCTGTGGTGTGTGAGAGTGGAAAGAAAAGAGGTAAGAGTGGTACACAGAGTCCAAAAAGTAGTTTATAAGCCACAGTAAAAAAAAAAAAAAAAAAAATTAAACTAGTCAGAAAAAAATGGGGAACCACTGAATGATTTAAGCAGGGAACTGATATAATTAAATTTTCATTTTAGAAAACTCACTTTGGCTATAAAGTGGATAAGATGGAATCAAGGGAACTCAGAAGTCCATTGACACAGTTTCAGTTAAGAAGCGATGAATGATCACAATAGCTTCAAGGTTTATGGGAGCCCTGTTTTCTAATGGAGCACACGTGATAGTCCCTGTAGATCTAGAAGTTACCTGGGGCCAACCGAAACCTTCTTTAGTACTCTGCTTAATACCACAAAGTGATTGGTTTTAAACACAGGAACAAAGTATCTACCCTTCTAGGGATGTGTCTGTGAAGCCAGAGACAAAGTGTCTGGAGTCAGATACCATGAGATTAAATTTTGGCTCCACTACTTCATCAGGTATGTGATTTGGCATAAATCCTTTTAGAGCAAAGCACTATTTTTTTAATATATAAAACTGGGGTAAAAGTATCTACTTCACAGTGTTAAATGAGACAATACACATAAATATCTTAATATCTGTACCTGTATTAAGCATTCAAAAAATTATATATGTTTCTCTCTCTATATTTAATAGTTATCAGTAAGTCAAGTTTCAAAAGTAAAGGTCTTCATTTTTAAAGTCATTGAAAACATTATTATTTTCAAGTTGCAGGCCTATCGGCCCTTCAGGATATAACAAAATACCTTTTCAGTACACAAGAAAACAAACAAAAGAAATGTCACAATAATAACTCTTATGAAATAGAATGATTTGCATTTTTTCAGTTCTTCACACAGTGTTCTATCATAACTCTCTAAATATTTCCTTGTATCTAAGGATAGTTTGGTCTCTAAGCTGACAGTCAAAGAATTAAATCAATTATTGTTCCTAATTTCCCTTCCTAATTACAAAACAAAGATATATCATGTTGATCTTCAGCAACTTCAGACACTAACCAGTCTACCCCCAATAACATCCAGCAGAATTCTATCCATCCATCACCCTTTACCTGAGATGCTTCCACAAAGACCTAAAAGCACATTACTATCTGTCAGCCCCTAACCTTCAACTCCTACTGCCATACCATTTCCTAAACATAAAATATGGGGTATTATAACCTTCTTTTTACTCAGACTTGTGTCTAGAAGGAAATTCTTGAAAGTCTCTCAAATTTCTACAGAAGCTGAGAAACAAGTTTTTATGGTCGACAACCCAGGAAACCAGTCCTACTTTTGTTAGTATTTCCAAAATCATAATAAACAACAGATTATTATAAACCTAACAGATGTGTCAGTCACCATGCTGAGCAAAAGGATAGGGATAAATAAGGGTGGACTTCAAGTAGTACATATGTTAGCGTAGGAAGCAGATGAAAAGAGTGCAATTTTTTTTACAATGTGAAATGTGCTACAGCAGCAGAATGCACAAAACATTGTGAGAAACAAGTGAAATGTTATTAATTCTACCTGGAGAAGGTAATAAAAGCCTCACAGACAAAGGTAATTTGGAAACGGGTATTTTTTTTCTAATTTGTTTGTGTGGGTGTCTGTGGTATGTGTAGTTATGGGTATGCATAAAATGGGGAACCTTCAAATATGCATTCTCAGGGAAGGCATCATTCTTAGGAAAGCATTCTTTTTTAAAGGCCATTAAAGTCCGTGCTTTAGACAAAAAGCTAGCTGCCTAGTACTACCACCAAAACCACTATTATCACTATTTTAAAAACTCCATAACATAATAAATTACCAGCACTGAATGCTTGGGAATAGGGGAGTTTCTCACTTCAACTCGTATTGAGTATCTGACAATCTCCCTAAACTAATATTCCTTTCAATTGTGAAATCACCCCAGATCCCCAGATAGCTCCCTGCATAGGAAATATACTCTAAACATTCAAGCACACAGAAAACACACACACACACATGCACGTGTGCATATCTGCAAATCGGTTTTTAAAATGGTGGAATTCTCACTGCACAGAACTTTTACTAGGCACTATGAAGTCAAGCTGCGCTCCTTCTTCAAAGGGGGTGAACAAAGTATACGGACCAAAATGAAAAAGATGTATGGATCTTAATTAATAAAGCATTGCTTCTAGATTTTTTTTCAGATGAAGCTTACTTGGTAAGCCCCAAGGATTTTCAAATAATCATTATTATTGGTATAGTCACAAATCTAGCCTCTTAAGAAAAACTAGAAAATACAGACTACCACAGAAGGATTTTAACTTAGCTGAAGTTACACTGCTACATTAATGGGTTTTATTCTAGGCTACTCCTGCCTGGGTTCGAAACTACGTAGGAGAAAAGTAAATAAACCTATATTTTGAAGCCTTTAAACTTCATTAATTACTATCTCATAACAGAAGAAAAATATTTTAAGAAATCTATGAAAAGTGTACTCCCATAAGCATAAATTATGTTGCAGTGTTAATATGCCTTGGAAATCTTCTACTACAAATATTAGTCATCCAAAGGAAGTTAAGTTCAGCGTCAGTGATACATTTTCAGATATTATGCATCCTGTTTTTCTTTAATTACCAACAATTACAAGGCCACTTCTAAAAGCAAAACTCCCCTGATATCTTACCACAACTAATAATGAAATGGAGCAGCTAGGAATGAAGCTTCTGTGACAGATATTTAAAACCTGAATAGTAGCTCCCTCGTGCACTAAGTCCTGACAGGCGCAAGGATGATTGAGTACCAGGATCTTAACAATTCAAGGAGCCCACTGAATTTACACTCAGGCACCAAACTTCTGACAGGAGGGAAAAGAACTGTTTTCACTCTAAAACAACAATCATGAGTTGAAGGTCTTTTCTTTCCACATTGTCAGAAATTCAAAGCAGATAAAATAAAACTAGAAAGGAAGATCATTTGGCATATTTAAGTGGAACCACACTGGCTGCATTTGAATCCCGGCTTTAATCTTCCTAGCTGCATGACCTGGAGCAAATGATTGACCAGCTGAAGGCCTCCGGATTCCTGTCTATACAATGGAAAAAAATAAGGATACCTACCACAAAAGATATTGGTGACGAGTAACAGTCGGTTCCTAGCCATAAGGCAAATGCCGTAATAGTGTTTTCTATTATTATTGTGAGTATTTAGTCAGGAATAGGACTGTGGTAGCATACTTTTAGAAATACTTCTCTTAGAAGTATTTTCTCACAGAGTTTTTGTGAGAAATGCTTAATAGAGACAGAGTTGCTGTACTTATGAGGAGAGACAATGAGATTGTTCAGAATTTATGGAACTCTCAGGACACATAGATTCTGCCCAGACATGCATTCTCTCTCTTTTTACATCTGACAAAGGAAAGCACTGACACTTAAAGAACAAGTTATGACTTATCTAGGAACACTGGCAATTATATGTATGGCAATGCAGAATAATGGCAGGATTGTGGTTACATAACAATACAAAGGCAAACATGACTGTCAGTTGCACTTGCAAATCCTGGAGCATCTACATACGGTGCCTAAGAAGATAACTCCATGTGATTATATCTCCCACACATGTATTTCTGTGTGCATGCACACACACACCTTTGTCTTATAATAAAAACAACACACTCTTTAAAATAGAATTTGTAAAATACAGTGCAAAGCGAATTAATTTATAATCCAGAAAGATCCACTGTTAATATGTGATATATTTTTTTCCAATCATTTTCCTATGTCTGTTTATTGTTAGAGAACTGAAAAAACTTTTGAATTTTTGGTTTTAAACTTGTATTCAAAATATTTACTTATGAAACATCTAAAAAATATAATTTCAATGATTAAATGATATGAAATTTCAGAAATATACCATTATTTAACTTTCCTCTGAGATAATTAAAATACATTTTCAATATTTTGACACTTAAGCCAATAATATGATCAATATAAATGTATAATTATTATGTACATCTCTGTTTAAATTTCTACAAACTGATTATATGGAAATCATGATTCAAAAAGTGTGAAGATGTTTTTAAGGCTCTTAATTGCAAATTGTATTCCAACAGCATTCTCCTCACCAATATATACAAGTTGCTATCTTGATACACATTTACCATCACTAATTATCATTATTTTAAGAATATTTTCCAATATGAAGGGTAAGATATAGCTTCTGTGCCATTAATACTCAAATAAATGCAAATTCAAACAATAAAGTTGAATTCTCTTTTTCATAGGTTTCACATAGTTTCAGTTTCCATAATTCAGTATCATTGAAACAGCTGTTTCATACTTGTCTTCCGGTCATATTAAGAAATGGCTTCCAGTCCAAGGGCCCAAGACTATCAGTGGTCCAGCCTTAGTTCTACCAATAGTCAGAACCATCTTTGTCACCCTCTGATACAGAAGAAACACAAATGGGGAAACACTGATAGCTGCCCTTGCCATGCTAAGATTAGAAGAGGGAAAGAAGAATAAATGTGAAACTAGAGATAGGGTCAAAAGAAGCCTGCAGTAAAATTAAAGACAGAGTAAGTAACATCAAGTGCAAATTCAGTTCCAGAGAGACAGGAATCCTTTATGCAAGTCCTTATTTCATAGTAAGTGGTCAAGATATATTTATTGAATGAATATTGAAGTGGAATGCAGAGAGCATAAGCTGCAAATGACTTTAGAATTAGTACGATTTTTAGCAGAATTTTACATTTTCTGTCTGAATAGAGACATCTTAGTTCTCTTCTCTTTCTCAGTATCTCTCTCACACTTGTATCTTCCAAGACACATAGCTAGCTTGGCATATAATTCCTATCTGGTCACAATCATTTCTTTCTCCATGAAAGATAAAAGCAGAAGTCCAATTGCCTGTACACTGGTTCTAAAATGATGGTTCACAGTCAAGCATCATCAGCATCACTTAGAAACTTACAGGAATATAAATTCTTGGACCGCACTACAGACCTGCTGAATTAGAAAGGCTAGGGATATGGCACAGCAATCTGTATTTCTAAAAAGTCTTCAAGACGATTCTGTTGCATGTTAAGGCTTCAGAACCACTGACAAAAGCTGAGAATAGTCTCTCTTCAATGTATTCAACACAAACTACACACACACACACACACACACACACACACACAAGTTTAAGTTATTATCTAGAATGCTTTACTTACAGAAAAGATAGAAGTAAGAAATTTACAATCTAGGATCACCATTTCACCACTATACAGATGAATGTTTGTCACTTTAAAAAGACAACCAGGCATTTAAAAACCTTTCAATTCATAACACACAATTCGGTGCTTGCTTTTTCACATTACAAAACAACTGTTTTTTTAAACATAAAAGATTATAACATTTCATTAAGTAATTTGTTTTATTGCCTTTGAAACATACTTAGAATTAACAATTGTTTTAGCACTTGACTTTTGACAACAGGGTTATTTTAAAAAAGAAAGTATATCTGTATAATAGTCCAATATTGCCAAGGCAAAGGGAAATAATACAAAATATTACCACTTCACTCCAATAATATTGAGTATAATATTAAACCTTTAATATATTGTTCTGTCATTCAGTTTATCTCTGTAAGAAAAAAGTAAAAAAAAAGAACCCTATGTATGATTCCTTAGTATGGCCTCTATTGATCATGAAGATGGCTGGAGGAAGCCATCCATATCATTTTGACTGCATAATGTTCACATTAGTAGCTACATATGGACTCAGTGTCAGTTTCAATACCTGCAAAATAATTATGATAATATTAATTTCTTGTTCTCCCTGACAAAGCCATTTTTAGACTCTGTCAACCAAATTCTTTGGGCTCCATGGAGACGTGTGCTACATAAATACAAAGTATTATTTTTACTGTTTCACATTATTGTGGAGATTGTTAAATGGAGTAGCAATGTATTAAATATTAATAGCTTTTATGCAGTGAAATCCATTTTACATCTTAGTTAACAACAATATAACAAACTGAAAACTGAGCTATAAGGTAATCTCTCGCTTCATGATTCTGAGTTCACCCAGTCATTCTATGGATAGATGCCTCTCTTTTTAAAAAACCAAACTTATGCATAGACCTAAAGCTGCCAAATTTGGGACTGATCACAAAAATACCAAAAGCTAATAAAACACCACTCTGATAGGTAGGCTCCAGTGAATTACCCAAGGATAGTTCATATTAAAGGCTAGATCATTATCCAAATAAGAAAAAGGGAAACAAATTAAACTTGCCATGAAGAATAACCAAAACACCTTTTGTCTTATTGTAGCACATCAGCAACAAATCACATTCATCTTATTTATATTTACAATTAAGAGTCACTTTAAAGTGAGGATTATTTTCCTTGTCGATGTCAATCACTTTGTGGCTGTTAGTAAAAGGTGGTAGGTAGACATTATGTGTATGGCTGTTAAGTCTAGATTTAGACCACACCCTTCACTTACAAGCTGTTATAATTTTGAGTGAATTACTTTAGTTCTTTGAGGGTCAGTTTTTCATACATGAAGTGGGAATCATAAGATTATTGTGAGCCTTATATTATACATAGTATATATAATGATACATATCAAATATAAAATATAATAATTTTCACAGAATATCTGGTACATAGTAAATATGCAATAAAGACTGCTATCAATAAAACATTTTCTGAATTCAAATGCATCATAAATCTATATTTCAAATAAATTCCTTAAGCTTACTTTTACTCTATTTTATTTGATGTTATTCAGACATTCCTTCATGCCAATTTACTCTGAGGTTAAAATGTGAATATGAATCTGACATTAATTTATACTTTAAATTTCAATTATACAGAGTATTCATTTTATCATCTTTTAAGGGCTACCACTCACACAACTGGGGAAGAGTTTGGCAATAGGTTCAGAGGATGTGAGTGTGTGCACTTGTGTCTGAGGACATTTCAGAATAAAAGGTTCCAGTTTTTAGAAGTTACTGTCTCCTCCCTTTCAAGCTTTTGGCAGAGAAAATTGAAAGCTACTGCATTTCAAGGCTTTATAATCCAATAAAAGTCATTAACATGTTCTAATGTATGTTAAGGGTTCCATAATATAAATAAGAAACAGTGTAATAAGTCTCAATAATTATATAAATAATTTTATCTCTATATGCATTTTTATGTATTTCATGTATTAGTTTCAGGAAAACTGAAAACCTCAGATACTAGTAATATTTAGATATTTAGAAATTTGAGTTGGAATGATAATAGAAGCACTTATAAATATCATGTTTAATTAAAATACCAATGCTGGGACACAAATTTGGGGATACATAGTTGCATGGGAACCATATGTATTAACTTACTTTATATAGGTTACTTCCCACAGATGGACTTTTACATATAAATTAGTGGTCTGAAGGTTTATTTATGGACTAGAAAGACCAAAATGTTTGCCTCAAAGTATTTATAATCATGATGTAAGTGTACTTATGAAAATTATAGAAGTGTAATGGCCTTACAATGTTTGAGTCATGGAACTGTAGATTCTAGTATTTGGAAGGCAAATTAGAGTTGTCTAAATTCCATTTCTATATGATAAAGATGTCTTCTGTATAGTTCTCTCTTTGGAATTTGTCATCCAGTCATTAAAAACTGGTATCATGTTTTAGTACTTTATATACATCAGGGATTGCATTAAGCCCTTAGTACATAATATCTCCTTTAATCCTCACAAGCACTTCATAAGAAAGGTACCATCATTCCCACTGAAGCGCAGAAAGATTTAGTTGCATGATTAGAACTACAAGAGCTGATTTTTACAAAGTCAGTTTCTCTCACAAATATTTCAGGTGATGGAAAGCTCACCATTACAAGAAGTAAAGATTCAATTCTTGTTAGTGTGGTCTCCCTGAAATTGAGATACAATCCAGCACTCTGTCACTTTCCCTCCATGGTGTTTTGAACACTATAATTGTGTAAGAAATTATAATAAACCAAACTATCTCCTTTCTTTCTGTTAACCCTTCAGAAATTTAATAGGTAGACTCCATGTTCTACTTGCTTCTGCAGGCAAATGACTCCCAATTTTTAAAACAGTTTTGCAGCACCTAAATTTCCAGCAATATTAATAACACATAATCTCAAAGGTAGTTATGGAAATGTAATGTAATAAATTAAGATGCTTAGCAAAAGATCCTACTCAGTATATTAGAAAATATTCCTTAAATAAATCTGCTAATTCTTTCAATTCCTTGAATTATAATTTATGTGGATCTAGAGATCCAAACTCATTTAGCATGGTATCTTCATATCCTCTTAGATCATTACTCCCTTCAAGCACTGTAGCTGTATATAATTTATGAATTTTTCCCTTTCCTTGACTAAATTTTTTTCCATTCATTATGATACCTCTTTAACAAGTTTGTTAAAATCTAATCTCTTTAGATCTCTGTTACATTTTTTTACCCAAGTGCCTCCCTCCTTTCAACTTGTATCATAATCATTTTTTGGAGACATCACTCAAGTTTCTAAAGCTAGATTCACTTTAATGTCCTTGGACATGAATCATAGCTATATGTCTCCTAAAATTATAAAATCTCCTTTATAAGCTCGTGGGTATTAGTGACCACACCCAGTATATTTTGGGAAAGAATATTATAAATTTTAAGAATCTATTTTCTTCAATTATTAATACTTCTACCAGTAGCTAATCATAAATCAGAATTATGCCGCAAGTATCCAGTCCCTCTGTAGTGGCTGAGAATATGGGTTCTACAGCTCTACCTCCTAGGGTTGAAGCCCTACTCATTCATTTACTAGTTGCTCTGGACCAGCTACTTTAGCTTCCTGTGCCTCAATTTCCTCAACTATGAAATGGAAACAATTGTCACTGTGAAGATTAAGTTAATTGTTTTATCTTGCCAAGTGTTTAAAATATTGTTCAACAAATAGCAGCTGTTACTTATCATTTCTCATATAGATTTGAAATCATCAGTAAGTCAGGGCACAATACATAAGAAGCTTTCTTTAAGCAGAGCAAAAAGACCACTTCCAATAGACTGAAATCCCTATGAACACACCATTGCCTGATAGTTAACAGAAAAGGCTTAATAATTAATATTATTGCATACCTGATTAGATGACCTTTTCATCCCTATTCTGTATTACATCGCACTGAGATCTGTGTTCATTAAGAGATATCAACACTGCACTTGCCAGGCAATATTCCATTCCTCTCTTTTATGTTAATGATACATTATGCAACACATGGCTTCCCAGCCCATAGATTTCCATGTTGGCCGGCATACATCTTCTTGCTGTCTAGGTACACTTCTCTGTCCATTTTACATCTTTCAGGCAAATTGGGTTCTGATCTATACTCTGCATAGACCAAAGGGCTTTCCACTAGAGGCTTACATGGCTTGACTTCTAAACCACAGTTAGGTTATAAAATAAGATGCATTATTGCCCTGTATTTTTCTCCATTTACATATTAATCACGTTCATGTCCCATATTACCAAGTCTATATCTATTAAACTATTCTACCGAGACTGTTTTGTTTATTTGTTATATATGCATACTTTTGGATCTTTGTAATCTTTCTAGATTCAGTATGTCTTCCTCACAAAACCTAATTTTAAAAGTTTAAAATACTTTTACAATTATAATATAGTTCATTCCACTTTTCAGCAGTTTATTACTGCTATTAGGAATATACCAATATTTCCAAGTTCCCCATAATAGCCGTCCCTGTCCCATGTTCAGGAGGCACCACATAATAAAAATCGTTTTGAGTAAGCTTAGTTACACGATGAGAATTGCAAGGGTAGTCTTTAGAACTTAATGTCAGAAGGGAACTGATTCACTGAGCGTTTCCTAAAGCATAAAAACTGAACCTGTGATAGAAATTCTGCTCTTCTTAATTTTATGGAAATTAAGAAAGGTCTGTTTATTCTTACAAATGGGATATCTTTTATTCCTTTCTGAAAAACTAGGGCTGCAAGTAGAATTTAGGACCACTGAAAATTTTCCATTTTAAATACCAGATTTTTTTTAAACAAATGGAAGTGCACTTGGGAATCATGTACTATTCCTGATTTAATAAACAAGAGTCTTAAAACATGATATTAAAATCCATTTAAGTTACTGATGTAGTCATAAAGGTGATTTTATTAGATATTTAATTAATTTATTAACCAGAGACATTTTAAAACATTTTCACTAGATATAAAAATATAAAAAACAATAAAGTTAAAATACACTATCAATTAATTAAAATAATGACACTAACAGCTCAAGTAGAAGAAAATAATTGGCTTTTTTAAAAAACTACAGCAAGTTAATATGATCTTCTAAGAATTTTGAGGTAATAAACTTTAATTTTTTTAATTTTATGATAATATACTATGAGTAAATAATGAAATAGATGCTATCCAGTTAGTCACTAATCTACCATCCATTTACTCCATATATAATCTTGTAAACACTTCTGAAAGTCAGCTACGACATCGGACAGAGGAAAGGACTTGAAGTTAGGAGACCTGAATTCGCATTCTGGTTCTGCCACTTCTTAAGTAACTTTAGTGCTCCATTTCCTTATCCATAAAATGGAACTAACATTACCAACCTCAATGGAGTGTTAATATTACTTAGGATAATGGATAGTCAAGTGTCTAGCACAATAATTATACATTGGTAAATGTTAGTGGACATGGTTAAGAACCACAAAATAGAAAAATGGTCATTTCAGTTCCTAAAGGCTGAAAAATCTCATTTTCACAATTTTAATTATTTTTAATTTAGAAATTTTTCATATATTTTTCCCCACAATTTCTTACACAGAATAATGCTTTCAAATGCAATTTTTTTTGTTGTCAAATGATACACTAATTGAAATCATAGTGGGCATTATGCACGCCTTTTGTAACTCCTCATTTAGCTCATTGTTACGGTACACTGATATGTTCAATAAATGCTATAAAACAGCTTGAAAATATATAAAAAATCAACATAAAATGGAAAAATGAAAGATTAGGGTTTGAAATGAATGGTCATGAAAATTTGAAAAGAGAAAAGAATTTTAAGTTCTTTCATGAAACCAATGTGTCTTTAGCTAGTTTCTTAATGGGAGGGTCATAGTACCTCTATTGTTTGGATGAGAAAAACAACCCTAGGCACTGGGGTATAATTTAAAGGAGAATCAGCAACAACAAAAATTAAAAGAAACAGTATAAAAATATAGAAATGTTAACAATTTTACAGGATAGCTCTTCTCTCTGACTTTCTAATCCACAAGAGTTCTTGACATTTCTTTAACTTAATCACCCAATCACAAAAATGAAGCAAAATGAAAACATTATTCTCAAAGAGAAAGCTACTCTCTAAAATTAGCTACATGAATCTTTGGGCAGTTTTGAGCTCCATTTATCTATCTCAGCCTAGGATTGGAGATTTCTAAGACAAGTACTCCACAAATAAGGAAGTTTAGAGTGTGTTAATTTAAAATTTGAGACATTTCCAGATGTCAGAGCTCTTTACATTCCATTCTACAAGGTTGGCATGGCTCTTACATAACAATCTGTTGCATGGACAAGAATTTATTGGCAGATCACATAGCAGAAAATCTAATGGTTTTGTTGCAAACAGGTCTCAGGATGGCTCCAAAGAATGACAGGAATGGACTAGGAATAGATGATCTGCTTAAATTCTCAGTTCACAATATGAACCACAACCTGTGACCTGGGTGGGAGACTTCAAAGGTGAGCCAATAAAGGATACACTTAGTGTCCCTGTCAATTAATTTTTTCCCACCATTTTCACTTTGTGAGAAGTTTTTAAGGTTACAACTAGAGACTTGCCCCAAGGACTGGAAATTTTTCTCTCCTGACTCTAATTCTTCAAATGCACTGTTTTTAGGTTTTGTTCCAGTGTAGGAGTATCATAATAGAAGGAGAGTTACTGTTGCTAACTTTGTGTCAACAGTCTTGAGGACAGTGTAGCCTAGCTATGTTAGAACAAAGTGAGTATAGTTATCTGTGTGCCCAGGTATAGCTAAACTGATTGCTAAAATATGGAGACAGTTCCATACCAGGTGATAATAGATACTGCCCCAAGACATCTCAGTTCTCCTCTTGATCCTTCCACAATTCGGCCGTAACATCAGGTACTGCAGGAGGTCTTGGCTGTGTACTTCTATTAGTCATTAAACAGTATGAACATTCCTCTGAGTTAGACTATCATATCAAGTGGCCCTCTAACTAAACCAGACCTATGTGTGCCTAGGAAGTAGGATTTCTGTTTTAAAGAACTATGGTATCCTTTTGGAAAGAGTATTACTGCATTACAATATCCGCCTCCAGCCATGTTACTCTTGAAATTTCAGAGAGCTTAGTTGAAAATCTTCATCACAGGAAATTTTAAAATGCCAACCATATGATGATTCCCATCAAAAATCTGTAACAAGGAAACTACAATGATGACATAGTCTGGCCTCAAAACTGATTAAATTCTAGAATCCTCTATATCCTTATCAGATTATTGAGAGTATAATTATAAATAGTTTTCATGGGCTGTTTTAAGAACATTCAAATGTGGTCAGAAATAAGTGGTTTTAAAATATTAAGAAAAAATTTTTGTTAGCATTCATGTTGAAATTTCTCAAGCATAAGAGATTCTTTTCTTGGTTTACATTACTGATCTGTGAATTAATGAACCATCTTTATTAAAGAACAAGAGCAAGATAAACATAAATGTTAAATGTAAATTGTGAAGGTCACTTTTAATATGAGGGAAGTTCCCCTCTACTACATGCACATTATTCTGAAAACCTCACAGAACTGATAACATGAATCACTCTCTTAACCAAATGGAAAGAACTACAATGATTTTAGCAAACTTTATTTTTATCAAAGTAGAGTTCTTAGAATGTGCTTTCAACCTGCATTTTGCTTCTTTGCACAGCATTTGAGTGAACATCCGTAACCATGATTTATGTACAGAAAAGAAAAAAAAATCCTGCTATAATTTCAGTGACATTTTGGATATAGGTAGAGAATCATCAAAGTTAAGAAGAAAAAAAACTGGAAAATGTACAGTATAAATATTGAAGCAATGGAAGAAATTATAAAGGGAAGGCAGAATATATGTGATAATATAAAATTGCAAAAACTTTGGTACAACAACCACAAAATTTAACATGAGAAAAATAGTAAAAAAAATAAAGAAAATAGATAAAGGAAAACCCAAAATATGCCCTTAAATAATTGTATTATCTTAAGATTACCACATCCTTTATGAACAAAAGATAATTAAATCTATTTGATAAATTTTTAAACCCAAAATTATATAATCTATAAGTAAATGAAGAATTACACAAAATGCTAATTTAAAATAAAGTAATGTTTTTCAGTTATTAAGTTATAAATAAAGAAAAAATTAACTGAAATCTATTGAGAATTGGTAACTAGAGACAATACTCTCATAACTTATTTAAAAATGTAAAACAATCAATAGTTTAGAAATTAATCAGGCATATATATTCCCTTAGTCTATTTTTCCTTAGCACACTCCACTTTCTCTTCTGCAACACCAAATTTAAGTACAATTACCTAATAAAATGTCTGTCCTTTCTTCCAAACTGCAAACACCTCTTAATTATGGGACCACCTTATTCACCATCATGTTTTAGCATTCAGGACAGAGCAGACATTTAAACATACTATGACTAAATAAATGTCTCCACATCACTTAATTAATATTCCCATTTTGGGGAAATCAACTCAATAACTCAGAAGAGCACAAACAGTTATATCATAATAACAGGTAAAAATCATTGCACATTTACACGTTGGTTGACATGGATTATCTCATTTGTTTCTCAGGACGATCTAACAGAAAGACATCATTTTGCAACCATACAGAACATGATAAACTGAGGCTCAGGGAGGTTAAATAATGTGACTAGAGTTGCAAAGCTATTAACAGTTTTGCCAAGATTTGAAGCTTAATCTGCCCAGATTCAAAGATATTAAAATTGGTGCATTGCACAGTGCTATAAAATGCCAATGGGGAGAGTTTTTATAAAGGCAAAAACTATCTAAAATATGAGATCAATTAAAAATTGTTATAATTTCCATAGTTTAAAGAAATGACTCATCTGAAAGTAAAAAAAATCATGTATAAGAAGGAAGAAAAAGCTTCCAAGTATTTCATTTATAAGCTATGTACTCACAAAACAGAAGAATGAAAAAATTCTTTATTTTTAAGGTGAAAGAGTTAATGGTAAACTTGATTTTTCATGTGAAAAGTGGCTTTTAATAATTAAATCTGAAATTGAAAACAAATAAAAAAATCTATTTTCTCCAGTATTTAAAACCTTTACTAGAGAAATAACCATAATCCATTTAGTTCACTGAGTCTTCAAATTTATAGAATTTTCAAGTGATGTTTATATCTTAAAAGATGTGTGACATCAAGAGCATTTTATATTGAACATTCCACTGTGAACTCACTGTGATTTCTATAGTAGTGTAATAACAAGTTGGAGCATATTGGACTCTGCTGCATTGGCCCTGCAGGGTGTCAAGTAGCAAATTAAATATTTTGAGCACACTCTTATACATGTCCAGGGCTTCACTTCACATGAAGATAAATAAAATTGCAAAGAGAAGCTACAAGGTAAATCAGCAGTACAGAAAGAGATGCGTCCAGATTTGAATGAAGCAATCTGAGGAGTTGGTTCGAATTTGCGATCAATATCATCTCTTTCTTGCTACAATTAAAGTGATGGCTTTAATCTGTAAAGCCTGACATAGGTTTACCTTGGGTACCTATTAGATCACCTCTTGAAAAAGCACAACAGTGAAAAATCTGCTGGGCAAAACTGCTCTCCGTTCTCCAAATTGAACCATATTGTCCTCAGAGAAAACTGTTGGACAATGCTCATTCATAAAGCATGTTCTAATCTCTGGCTAAGAATAGAATGCAGGACTTACTGCTGCCTAGCCACTACACGAGGTAATTTAATGTGATGCAGTGTGTGCCGACCAGTCAGATATCCTGGGTGTGCTCACTTCAGCATCACAACCATGCTGAGCTACATGCAAGAGAGTGAAGCTAGTGACCCAAGAACATCTTTCTACCTACTTTTAGGACAAGTGATGACTGAGTTGCAATGAACATAAAACTTCCCTTAGTGATAGTGTCTATCTACAGGTTTGACACATGGTAAGTATTCTCCAATGTTAGTAATTTTCAAATAGAAAAAAGAAACTTTTCAGATTTCATAATGATTAATTATTCCTTTGGCAACCTACTGCTGTAGCACTGGAATGTTTCATTTCAGGGGACAGTGGGAATAAGGCTGGGACTGTTTACTTGTTGCTGCTATACATAGAGTTTAGAGAAGCAGGGGGCCCAGCCCTGATGCTGAAGTTGCTTCTGTCCCTTCTGGTCTAGAGTGTGGTTTAAAAACAAATCAATCAATCTCCATTTTTAACAGGAACTCAAATGTTTCTGATGTGAGTGGGCCAGGAACCAGACTTTCAAACTGCCACTCTTACACTTAGAATAAGTAAGAGATGGCTTAGATAGACTGTGCATGCTGTTTTAACAGCCTTCCTTCGATCAAAGCATTCAGTAACACCTGTGGTTCTGACCAGCAAGATCACCAGTAGAGACTCTGACCTAAGCTCAAAGAAATCTTTAAACCAAGGTCTTTAACCTGGGGACTATAAACCAAAAGGGTTTCTTTGGATGAGCTTCAGTGGCCCTGTACAATTATAGGCAAAATGCAACATGTGCATTTCCTGGAGAAAGGTCCTATTACTTTAAATCAGATTATCAGAAGTGTTTGGACCCCAAATATATTGTATCCCATGCTGTAATATGTTTTTGCTCCCTTGAGATCAAAGAGCCAAGAATTCTCCTGCAAACTAGCTTAAGTGATAGGAGAGCCTTGTAGTTGCTCCTTGAGAGATAGGACTTCTCTATCAACTCATGGAAGTATGCCCACTTCTTGCTAAAGGACAGTGCTCTCTTGACTCTTCAGGGGCATTCAGAGTTGGGCAAATGATACTCTGATTCTACAACTACAAAAGTGTGCACGGGCCACCAAAAGTCTATTTGTAGTATGTACTATTTTCTTTAGGTTTATAGCCTTCAATTTAACCACTTAACCATGATTCCTTGAAGTATACTAAAATTTCTCAAAATTAAGTACAGGGAAGTGCAGTAATATTTTATGGTTATGTTTTGGCATAAATTATCTTCAGTATCTTTTCAGGAGAAATACTATGTTTACCTCATTGTTTTGTTAAAAGGATTACTCAGTTTTTACATGCATAATTTTAAAAAATCAATGCTGTCCTTACAAGTTGTTCAGCATTTCTAATTTTAGCTATTTAGAAATTGTGTGATCTTTTAAACAATGTTTATCACCATCTTTGCATTGTTGAGTTATACAGCAATACCATACAGTATGTAGCCTTTTCATACTGGCTTCACTTAGTTATATGCATTTAAGGTTCCTCCATGTATTTTCATGCTTTGATAGCTCATTTTTTTAAGCTATGAATAATATTTCATTGTCTGGCTTTAACCACAGTTTATTTATCCATTCACCTACTGAAGGACATTTTGATTATTTCCAAGTTTGGGGAATTATGAATAAAGCTTCTCTAAATATCCATGTGCAGGTTTTAGTATAAATATAAGCTTTTAACTCCTTTGCATAAATACCAAGGAGTGTGATTGCTGGATCTTATTGTAAAAGTATGCTTAGTTTTGTGAGAAACTGCATAACTGTCTTCCAATCAGGATGCATCATTTTTCATTCCCACAGCAATGAATGAGAATTCCTGTTTTTCCACATCCCCAGTAGCATTTGGTGTTCATTCTAATAGGTGTGTAGTGGTATCTCATTGTTATTTTAATTTGTATTTCCTGATGACATATGAAGTGGAATATCTTTCCATATGCTTATTTGCCATCTATATATTTTCTTTACTGAGATTCTGTTAAGGTCTTTGACCCATTCTTAAATTGGATTTTTAAAATTTTCTTGTTGAGTTTTAAGGGTTCTTTGTATATTTTGGGTAAGAATCTTATATTAGATGTATCTTCTGCAAATATTTTCTCCCAGTCTGAGACTCGTATGCTAATTCTCTTGATGTTGTCTTTCGCAAAGAAGTTTTTAATCTTAATGAAGTCTGGCTTATCAATTATTTCTTCCATAGATTGTGCCTTTGGTGTTGTATCTAAAAGGCATCATGATACCCACGGTAATTCTCCTGTCACTTCTTCTAGAAGTTTTATAGTTTTGTGTTTTACATTTAGGCTTGTGATCCATTTTGAGTTAATATTTGTGAAGGGTGTAAGGGATATGTCCAGAATCTTTGTTTTTTTTTTTTTTGCATACGGATATCCAGTTGTTTTATCACCATCTATTGAAGCAATATCTTTCCTGTAGTGTATGCCTTCGCTTCTTCATAAAAGATCAGGTGACAATATTTATGGAGGCCTATTTCTGGGTTCTCTATTCTGTTTCATTCATCCATTTGTCTATTTTCTTTTTTCACCAATTCCACACTGTCTTGATTACTATGACTTTATAGTAGCTTTTGAAGTTGGGTAGTATCAGGCCCTCAACTTTGTTCTTCTCCTTCAATATTGCGCTAGAAACTACCATATTAAAACTTCACATGCAGAATAAAATGTTAGGTCACAACTCTCATATGTTCTCTAGCAACATTTTTATTAATAGGCACTCTTCATCTGTTCACAAATGTATTGCTCTTTCGCATTTTTTCCTAGTAGTATTTTTATCAATTGCCTGCCAATTCCTTCTTTGTTATTTATTTATTAAAAGGATTGAATTTTTCTAAACAAGGTTTTTGTGTGCCTAATTTTCTATTAAGTGTGTATCATGGGAGGAGGCAGAGGTATGTATGTGTGTATGTGTGTATGTGTGTATGTGTGTGTGTGTGTGTGTGTGTGTGTATCGTAATGTCCATAACCACTTTCCAAGCTTTACAACTCAGTATCTCCATTCATTTATCTTAAATTCTTATCCAAACTTGCACCCCTGGGCTGGCCATTTACCTAAGGTCTTAAGCAAGGGACTACCACCAGTCCTGGTACTAGAGAATCCCTTAGATATTTTGTACATTATGGGAGCTTTTGCATAGAGTCATCCTTAGGAAATCAAAACCTACTAAACCAGTATGAACTCAAATCTATTATAAATACTGTTTACCAGCCATATCCAGTGACCTTCACAATTTGCCTGCATCTGACAATACAGAACTCTAGCGGAAAGATCCTAAAGTCTAAGGTTATGTAGAAGGTAAATTTGGGTACATAGCACTTACATGGTAAGCACTGAGCCAAGAAATGCCTGAAACAGATATACCATAAAAGACATTAATAAACATCAGTTTCCTTCATTCTGTACATTGACATTGGTAGAAATAGAGAATCATGATTTTTTTAAAGTCCATACTTTTAAGCAAGAGTTGATACTCTTGAATTGAGTGAGTACCAGTTGGACAAGATGACGGAAGAACACAAATGAAGAAGTATTTAATTCCTGCATTGGTCTTCAGAATCTTACGTAAAGCAGGCCTTTGTCATCAAAAACAACAGGAGGTGATATTTCTGCTTATGAAATACCTCTACTTTGGAAATGTGATGAGTCACTAAAATCAACATTCCTGGATAAGAAGACTGTTGTGGCCAGAAGAGGCTAGTTCATGAGAACCAGGATGTGGAATTCTCCTACATGACGGAATGGTTAAGCCTGAACTGGTTAAGGCCACAACTTGAATTTCCATCACGTTAAAGTTCAAATTTAGTACACTGTTCAGTTGAATTTTCAACAAGTGGAACTGATGTGAACTTCCAAGGGCCGCCTTAACTTCTTTCCCAAAATACAGGCAAGATGCTGGGAACTCTGAATTATCTTGCAGTAGAAGAGAGAACTGGATAACTTATATCCAAACCCTTGCTATGTTGGTGCTAGGGACTGTTGTTCTGCTACTGAGCTCCAGATCCTCTGGCTTCCACTACCTAATTAGTGGAACCATTCTTTCTGGACATGTCCTCTACCTTTCTGACACATTCCTACTACCAAAGAGACATTTCCAGTGGGAACTTCACACGGAAGGCATATCTACTTATGAGGTTCCTCCCTCTTCTGGTCTCACATGCCTTCTTCATCTTATAATGACATATTTAAGGCAGCTGCAAGGCAATCTTATGGATACATTAATGAGCCAGAAATTTCAATTCTTCCATTTAAACTGCAGAAGTTGGATCATCAGAAAGCAACGGGCCTAGGCCTTGTTTTCCCTTCTATGCAAGAAAATTCCTCCTGTGTTAAGATACAGTACTATGCTCTCAGCACTATTAGGGCCTCAATAAAAGAAATGCCCAATGAAAAAAAGTGTGTCTCTTACAAAACTGTAGATTAAGACATGCTTTATTCTGTGCCCTAGTATCCCTTATAAAAGAACTAAGAAAATGGATTTTGTCTCTCAGTCACTATCAGGCAAGTTTTCTTCTGTAGATTTACTTGTGTGCTTTTTCTTAATATCACACAATTAAAAGGATACAACCCAAGATAATTCTTTTTGGTCTAAGTTTCCAGGGAATCTAGAATCATATTCAGTGCTCATCTACTTGTAGCAATTAAGTCAACTCAATTATCAACTATCACACACTGTTTTGCTAATCTTGGGTTGCTGGTTTATGTTACTTTCAATTTCAAAACACTAGTCTATTTACTAAGGACCATGAAGAAACACTTTGAATGTTATGATATGATAGGACACTAACAAATCTGTTGTTCTACTCCACAGATAACTTTAGAACTGGCATCTTGCATTTAAGATCCATACTAAGGAAGAGGAGACATTTGTACTTTTTTATTCTTGATTTTTGCCAGCCTGATGTCTCTTCTTTAAAAAAAAATGGCCTGGCCTTGAAACTGCCTGATTATTCACTTTTTTTAATTGTGAAATTAATATGTACTCTGTTAAAAAAATGATTAAAGTGAAAAAGTCCACTTCCTCTAATTTCCCCAACTCTGCTCTCTGTAGTTAATGACTGCTAGTAATTCCTTATATATCATTACAGAAACTACCTCCAAATTACCTTTTAATTAGTTTTTATTTTTAATAGGTCACTTCAAGACTATGTTCAAAGTAGCCAAAATATGAATTATGAAATCAAACATATAATTGAGGATCACTAAACTGTCAGTCAGCGCTGACAGAAAAAAGGAAATAAAACCCCAGCAATACAAGGCTCTCAATCCATCCACCTATTTATCTGTATAAAAGCTTCCTGTGTCCAATTACCTTTATAGAGAGATTTCATTTTGAATGATATGATGTACAGGCTCTTAAATTATGTAATCTTAGATCTGAGAGTAACTTTAGAACTAAGTTAGAATTACTTCCTTATTTTATACATAAGGTAACTAAAGCTCTGAGGACTAAATGAACTAATTCAACAGGATGAATCTAAATCTCTTGACTCCCAACTCTATATGAGATAATGTGGAACTCTATGAACTGGGGTTTTAGAAACTAACTGTGGCTACACAACAAATCAAAATGAAACAATAAAACAGCCACCGTATACTTCACTGGTAAGAAAATGCACAATAAATCAGTCCTAACTTTGTCAATAATGCTTGAGGACCTGCATTACTCTATGAATAACAAAATAGAATATAGTTGCTCCTAAGATATTTATAAGCCAGCTGGGGAGGTAAGACATGTAAGCCACAAATATGTGATGGAAAAAAAGAAACAATACAAACAAAAATTAGTTTTAAATGACTCATAGACCATGAGTGCTACAGGAGTGAGAGGCAGGCACAACACACTCACAGTGACTCTGTCACGAAGACTGTGTGATTTCAGCCAGGTTTGTGGGATGAGTAAAAGATTTCATAAAAAAAAAAAAATGGTATAAACAAAGGTGAAAAAATAAAAATAGTTTTCATTTGTTCAGAAAATGATGAAAAGTTGAGTTTGGCTGGAACACTGGACTTGTATATGTGAAGACTGAGAGGAGGAAAATGACAGGTATGCTTTGGCGGAGGGAAGACTAAATGGCATGTTTTAGAGCTTGGACTTTACTATGTAGTTGGTAGGGAGCCACTGAAATTTATTGCGGAGGGGATTATGTAAAAGTTATATTTTTCCCAGGGGACTCAGGGAAAGCATATGCTAGAGAACTAAGGCTGAGGTAAGGATTGATGTTAGGGGAGCTAGTGAGGAGATGATTCCCAACAGGAGACCTTGAGTATGTATGGAAAACATCCCTCTTCTGATAAAAACTGCCTCTGAACCTTTAATTTCTCTGTTTAACTATAAGAGATAGAAGATCTCAAATGAGTAGATGATCTACAAGGTGACCCTCAACAATGTACATACCCAATCCTTATTTTTTTATATTCTTATGGGTTGAATTGCATTATAAGTTGAATCCATACATTGAAGTCTTAACTCCCAGCACCTCAGAAAGTACTTATTTTGAAATAGAACTTATTTTGACATAGAGTCATTGCAGATGTAATTAGTTAAGATGAGGTTACACTGAGAAGGGTGTGCCTCAATCCAATATGGCTGGTCTCCTTATCAAAAAGGAAATGTGGATACAAATGACACATACACAGTGAAAATGCCATCTGAAGATAAAGACAGAGATCAGGGTGATGTTACTACAAGTCAATAATGCCAAAGATTGCCACCAAACCACCAGAAGCTACCTAAAAGGCATGGAGGAGATTCCTACTCGCACCTCAGAAGGAACCAACTCTGCCAATACATTGATCTTAAACTTTAAGCTTCTAGAACTGTGAGTATCTGTAAATAAATATCTGTGTAAACATCTGTTATTTAAGAAACTAAATTTGTGGTACTTTGTTACAGCAGCCCTAGAAAATTAATACATGTATTGACGCTAGAAGAAAGAGGACAGATCCTGGAGCCTGGATTTTTATGTTCTCTTGAGGCATTAAAAAAAAAATGCTACTAGCTAAATTTGCTAAGTTTAAGAATTGAGAAATTTTCATAATGCTTGATCCCCAGACTTATTCTAAAAAACATAAGAATTACAGAAAAGAAGAAGGAGTCTACTTTAAAAACAAACCTTCAATCACTGCTTGGTTCTAAAGATTCCATATGCCAGAAACAGCTTTTTTATACATAGTCATAAAAAGCATCTTAAGTACGCCCGAGTTCAAGATTTTCATTCAATTTGGATCAGTTATTTCCCAGCCAAGAAAATTACTCTTATCCACTATTTCCAATGTTGCATAGGAAATTGCCAAATGTGAAGAGGTGTTGAAAAATATAAGAATATTTCCAAATGATTTGGCAATAATTTTCATTATTAGAGTGCTCATGGTTATCTATTTCCACATTTTTCTCTTTTTTTAAATTATCATTACATTTAATTAGTCAAAGTCAAAGGGAAAATAGACAATTTCTTAATTGGATGAGATAAACAAAAGAGTCCATCCTCCTTGAGAGAACAGTAATATTCACCACTGTGATTTTTCTGAAGGTGCCATTCTGTCCTAATTAGCAAGTAAGAATCATCATTTTATTTTCATTTCCTATAGTCTTCCCTTCAAAGCACTTCCTATTTATATTTCTAATCTCATTAGGAAATCACTTATTAACATATGCAGTTTTACTTCTCCCCTCAATTGTCTTTCCAAATACTCATAATTTCCTATAAACATTTCACCTCTCAGAAAAATCGGTTTCATTTTCAGAGTATACAATTGGAGGCTTTATTTTCAGAGTATACAATTTAAGATGATAACACTTCACCACAAGTTTTTCCCTTCTCTGTTAAGACCTGTGATAGAGGAATCCTCCTAAGCAGCTCTGTGATTCTGCTTTCCTTGCTCAGTACTGCCTGCCTTATAAAGCATCAACCCTTTTCTAGATACTCAAGACTCTCTGCAACCTGCACTTAGTCTGTCTCCAGCTTCCTCATCCATTAATCCTCTAAATAAAGTCTATGCTTCTAGTTTTCTATTCAACTCACAGTTTGCTAAACCTATACAGTCCTGGGCTTTTAAAGCTCCTCCTCCAGGTTATTACTGTTGGAGTACTTCCCATCCCTAAGGCCAGGATCCCATGTCAAACCTTTCCTCATACCTTATCTGGTCTCCCCAAACAGAAATGATCTCTCCTTCTGCTTTTGTAGAGCTGCTGGTTCACACAAATACACACTGGTTTAAAAGTACTGTGTGTGAGTGGGTCTTCCTTGAGGGCCAGGGATACTTCCTTTATAATAAGTTATTTCTCGCTGCATTCATATCTTTGAAAGTTACACAAATACGTTGTTATACTAGCTCTTATGTGAGCCTACAGATTCCAGAAATCTTTAACTTCCTGAATCATTGGTTCTCAGATTCCCTATAAGTGGTGTCATTTCTTTATCTGTGGCCATGATCCCATCAATTCTTGACCCCAATAACTTTCATCTTTCTTATGTTAAATTGAACGCTTCTTAATCTTTATTGTTTTCTTTTTGCCCTAACATGGCTTAAATGTTTTATTTTACAGAGAATCTATTCCATAAATATATGTTCTTTGAAATAATGAATAGTCAAGTGTTCTTCTATCAGGTAAACATCTTGTAGAAAAACAAATAGCACATCAAAACAAAAAACCTGATCTGACCTTGTTAAGTCTACTACCTTATTTAATTCTTTATAATTTTATCAAATTATTTGATATGTGATCAACACTAAACATTTAAATTTCACCTTATTCAATCCTACTGTAATTACCCTAGTTTTAAGCCCCTCTGTTTTTCCCTTAACCCAATGACTTTCTGTGTTTTATTTGTTTTTCAGCTCTGCTACACTGGAAGTTTTTATTTAGAAATATTTCATGTATATCTTTGTATGTGTGGACATATACTTAGTACCATATTATTTAGGAGTTCCAATACCAATCAAAATCACTGTAGACATAGAGGGAAGGTATAGCTCAGTGGTAGAGAACATGCTTAGCACACACGAGGTCCTGGGTTCAGTCCCCAGTCCCTCCGTTAAAAAATAAATAAATAAAACTAATTACCTCCCCCCTAAAAAAATAAATACATAAAATTTTTAAAAAAGAATCACTAAATACATTATTCTATGATGACAATAAATTTTCCTTAGATTATCAGGGGAAATTTGCACTGCAAAATCTGATTTAAAAGTGTGCTGGTTGGCACAATCTTTTACTCTATTATAAAAATGTAACACCAAGAATATTAAGATGGTATATACTTGATTAAGTACTAAATAGGCACATAAATACAATCTTATTAATGAAATAAATAAGCATTTTTCTCAATCTGTGAATGTTGCCTAATTAAAAGAATACTTGCATTTTCTGGAAATGTTTAATTTGTTCGCCCCAAAGCAAAATGCTGTCATTTAAGTAATCTTGTACAAGCTCTGTTTGAATGCATTATAGCTCTTCTAGTTTAATTATACAAATAAAAGAAATTACAATGGCTTTTGAAGTGAAAATTAACTGTACCTCTGATAATATATAATGTAATTAGAGTATGGTAATAAAGGAAGAACATTTAATTAGTATATACGCTCTGACATTGCTTCAACTCTAGTGTATTTACTAATCAAACTGTTTGATACTATTAGGTAACTTCAAGTTGTACTGGTAACTAAGCAACACGCTAGACCGAAAAATGTAACTAGTTTTTGCAATGTCCTTGGATAGTCAAAGCCATATATCTTACAAATTTCAGGTGTCTCCAGTAACTAGCATATTGCCTTAGCTATAGTAAGTGCTCAGTAATTTGTATGCTGAATATTAATTTGAAAGGAAGTCCAGAAACTATTCTCATCTAAGTTTATACAAACAAAAAGATCAGTTTTCTGCTTTTCCCTTCCATCAAAGAAAAATAACTTTCCAGGAAAACTGTAGCATTCATCATTTACAGCCACTTTTGATTTTATATTTATGTAGTTCATTATTATTTTTCCAGAAGAAGGAAACTATTTCTAATCTGTTGTGAAAACACAGTTTTATCATTTTGAAACTTCAACAACATAAAATATATGTGCATTAATCATTGTGCTCTTTTCTTTTTTAGACAAAATGTGCAATGCAGAAGTCAACCCATATAAGACAACAGGAGAGAGTAACAACAATTCCGCTCCACTTCATTAATTTCGACAAATATTCAAGAAGTCTTAAGTTCTTTAGCTTAAAAAAGACAACTCTCACATTTAAGTAAAATAATTTTTACCATGACTTTTCATTCACCATTCCCATGCAATATTTTATTTGTACATAAAAGATGTTATCCTTAAATTTTATGGACTTATAAAATGTAGTAGTATATTCATAATTTGTTGATATATTTCATTTATCAATATCCATAAAATTTACAATTAGGTGACATTATCTCTCAGTAGGAATAGGCATATCAAAGAAAAGGCTTGGAGATTTATAAAATAACACAAATTCATTCTAAATATGGCACTGGCATTCACTATCTTCTGAATGTTGTTTTTGCTTACAAGTATAAGACCAGACTGGAAGTTAGGAAAACTGGATGCTGTTTCTGTCTTGCTTTGTAACTTTGAGCAAGTCATTCCACTTCTCAGGACCCTAGCCTCTTATTTAGAAAAAGAAGAGGTTAAATAAGATGACCTTCAAAGACCCTTCCAGTTAAAATTAATAACAATGACAATTAATGATAATAGCACTTACTATGTGCCAAGGCCTGATTATTTAATCCTCATAGCACTCTATGTGATAGCTGCTATTATTATCCTCATTTTACATATAAGAAAGGTGAGTTCAGAGAGCTGAGGAACTTGATCAAGGTCACAGGACTTAAAGGTGGCAGTACTAGGAATCAAAGCTGGGCAGCATGAATTCACAATCTGTGCCTCTAACTTCTATAGTCTCCTGACCCTTTTCATGAAGAATGTATGTTTCTGGCTTATGGTATTTACTGAAAGTTTCATTCTTCCCCATTGGTGTTTGGGAAAATTGACTGAGTTTTAGAGTCAATAATACAGAGTTTTTATCCCAACTCTATCACTTAACTGCTCTGTTACCTTGGAGTAGATAGTTACACTCAGATGTTTCTTCATCTATGAAATGAGAGTACTCACTTACTTTACAGGGCTGTTGTTTAATGGTTAAGACTTAAAGATGCATGGTCTAGCATAGCTCCTGGCATACAGCAGGCATTCAATTAATTCTGTTTCCTTCTCTCATGTTTAGGCTATAGAAACTGATGCTAAGACCTAGAACTTTAAGACTGCATAGTTGGCATTTTTAGAATTCACATACCTAGTAGCTCAAATGAAACTTAAAATGAGAGCAGTGCACAAATATGGAAAGTCATTTAAAGAAATTAGAAAGAAAAAACCAGGCATTTCCCTCTAGGTTGTACACAGTGCTCCTGAGACTTAAAAACTGGAGTTTCTGGGAGTTTATTCAGCTCAATCTTTACATTAGTGCCAGGGATATGCAAACAGTCAAAATTATCTGGTAATGATGCAACAGTTTGTTAGAATCTCAGTTTTTGTTCTCACCCTCATATACTCTGCCCTCTATATTAATCCTTAAACAGGAACAGAATTTATTTAATTTTCAAATATATTTGGGACAACCAAATTTAAATACATCTAATATCATACAGAACAAAATTACTAAGAGAAAGTGATAATTAGGACCGTGCCCAATTTTCCTATTATTCCAATTAATCTCCACCATCAGTCCCTCTCCCATCTTAGTTTTAATTATAAATGTAAGAAAAGTAAGAGAGAAAAGTCTTAGCATATATCTTCCTTTGCATTTTTGAGTGACAAAGGCTTAAATATTTAAGAGGATGAACTGAATGAAACATAAATTGACAGTAGGATTAGTTTTGAGGAAGATTCAAAGATATGGATTAAATGGAGTTATTTTTCCTATTAAAATTTTGAATTCAGATAAGAACCGTTTCGTTTTTCTTCCTATTGAGTCCAAAATACTTTGGTCTGTTACTGAGAAATTACTATTAAATATTTCTGTGTTTAAAAGTATGGCTCAGAAAGACTCCTTGGAAAGAAGGAAAATCTGTGTCCCTTTGCATAACTGATTGCAAAAAACAAGTGAACAAGCCAAGTTTAAACAGCTTTTTAAAAACTACTAGAATATTACTGGGTAATTGATTTTATTTAATGAAACACAGCTTTACAGGGTAACTTTTATTATGGAATATTATGGAATAAAAATTAACTAAAGATTTGAAAATAAAACAGTGGGTTTGATTCCAAAACTAAAAAAAAAAAAAATTCTATAAAACAAATAATATACTCTAACATAAAAATATAAACTAAATTGTTAGAATGTACAGTTGATAGTAAAGAATTACCTAACATTTTACATGTATCTGACATTTTACAGTATTATAGAGTTAAGGGATACATACAAAATTAAAGTAACCAGGATTTATAGTAAATCAAAATATTATAGGTGGCTCTGGTTTGCTTTTTTATTCGTCTGATAAATTTCCTTAAAATTAAACTATCTCTTCACAAACTTTAATCACTTACAATTAGGTATAACAGAAGTCATTATAGAATTATACCAAAACAGTGATGTCAAATTCACCACTTACTAGCATGTAGGGATTTCTCTATGAAAAGAATACTTGGAAGAAAAAATGAACAGTTTACTTAATATGTATCCATGCATGAGAAAAATTATAAAGGGAAAATGCTATTCAAGCATAATTCCATAACTACTATATATGAATTATTATAATCTGTCAGATGTATCACTTTAGGTTGAAATAGATTTTTTAATTAAAATGATTAAAACATCAAATTAAGCTCTGGTATTGTGAAAATGTACAAAATTATTGCAATTCATGGAATATTTCCAAGCTTTAAGAGCATTTCAATGTGAAAGATGGACATTTTCTAAGGAACACAGATCAGTCTGTACTCTGCAGAAGTCACAAAAGCCAAAGCACTTACAGACTGACATGTACCTTAAATCTTTCTTCTCGGGGTTTCAATATTTTAAAGTGCCAGGCACTGTGCTGGGTGGTTACAAATGTCAACTATTTCACTGTTCTCAAGTGATTCAAACTTGTGTAGTCACAGAGCATAAGGCAATAGATTAAAATTATTAATCTATTTATTCAAATCAAAACCACAGTAGTTAGCTATGTTTTGTTTTGTTTTTTCTTTGATGTGTGGTCCTTCCTCCCTTTCAGGAATGTTGACTATTTTTCTTACAGCCCTAGAGGCTATAAGATAAAGCCATATATAAATTAAAGATGGAAAGAACATACCTATTGCTATAAAATAAGTGAAGCTTCACTATCTTTAAGCAAAGAACACATTTAGCAGCTCTTCATGCTTACAGGACTGCCAAAAAGAAATCTTTGAATTTTCATAAACTCTTCACAAAGCTCAGAAAGTCAGTTATGCAAAGTTAGACATGGATGACTTGAAGTGTACACAAACAGCTTTGCCTCGTTTGGGGAAATCTTAACTGAGTGGTAATTTTGGAAATGGTGGTCAGTCAAGCAGAAATCACTTTGAAACATTCTCTTGGTGGACTCCTAATTGCAGCCTTGTAAAAGTCCTGCATTCCTTGAACCTGCTGCAGACTGGCCATAGACGGGTAGGAAGGTCTCTTAGAGGTCATGTAAGGCTTCCAGCCAATTCAGAAATTTCTTTGACAAGGAGATGCTCAGACTATGCTTAAGCATTTCCAGGAGGTATGAGGGGGATAGATGGAGCTTACAATCTGGCTATGCAAACCCTGCTCATCCTAAGAGCCCTGTTCACCGGGCTATTACTGGTGGACTAAACTGTGTACCAAATCAGGTACAGTAGAAGTTGAAGAACATTATTCACAAAAGAGGTGCAGCAACCATTAGCTTCAGATCTAAGAGAATCTCATTCCAGCAGATGAGGTTGAGAATACAATTAAAATGCTCAGATTCAAAGGATATTCAACTTAGAAAATCAAGTTTACAATATATAAACTCTACCAAGAGTGACTCATAGTAGCTGAGTTTTAGAATTTTGAACAAGTTCTGGAACTGGGAGCAGAGTTTTGCAAACTGTATAATGGTGCCAAGAAAGCAATTTTGTTAAGCCCTTCCAGTATGCCAGGATTAATGCTTAGTATGCTGAGCACTTTTACATACATTAACTTATTTCATCCTCCCATCCACTCTATGAGGTAGGTTCTATTAATACCTTCATTTTAAAGTTGAAGACATGGATACACAAAGACTTTTAGTGTGTTGCAAGATAAGGGAACTGTAAAAATAACAGGGGAAATGGGAAGAAAATGAAGGAAAAATCACTGAAGTGTGAGAACTTTCTCTGCTGATCTCTGTGGCCTTTTAGCCATCAATTTTATGGTTTTCTTAACTTTCTAGTAGAGTTTGAAGTATACAATTAAAATTGTATCTACATTTAAAGAAACAAACTTATTGCCACTTACAGAACAGTTAGAACCCCTAATTAAAACAGTGGAGAGACACTATTGCTTTGGTCAGATATGAGTCAGTGGCTTAATCAAAAGGCAATCCAGATAGCTATGGCTTTCACACAATGTGTTTGTCACTTCCATAACTTTTCATTTTCCCCAAATCAAATGTATGTGTGTGTGTATATATATATATATATATATATATATATATATATATATACATACATACATATATAGCTTTAAATAAAACAATTCTGCTTATCAAAAAATTTGGTTATTAATTTCCTATTATTTTCACGAAGTAACTGGTATACTGATGTAAATAACTGTCAGTTATATAAATATTTTAAGACCTAGTATGAACAGGGTTAAATTTCTTATTTTGAAAGATACTAAATTAACATATTTGAGAGATTAAACATTTCCTAACTCATAAACAATATGCTGAGTCTTTACAAATATGATCATGCCCATACAGGAGCACAAAAATATATGTCCTTTTAAAAATTAAATTGTTTGTAGAAGGTGACATTGCAGAGGGTATCTTAAGAAATTACCAGAAATAAAAAAGCCTACCTATATATTTATAGTGTCCATCTTGCTGAAAGGATGTAATTTTGTATTGTCTGATGTACTTAGACAATACTATTCATAGAAGTTGTATAATAATAATATTATATATTATTAGAATGGGTTATTTGAACATATTTTTAATCCATAAATTACAAATACATAGTGTATCTAGGAATTTATAAATCACATGCATTATAGAGTTAGAACCTAAAACAATCATTAGATTCAAATGATTTTCTATTTTCCCACAATTGCTAATGAATAACCTAATATGTTACAAATCTCTCAGCCCCACAATAATCTACATCAGCAATCACAACTAATAAGAAAAGTGGAAGCACATCTATCTTCAGCAAGTCAGTACCACTACAGAGTTTACTCTGTACAATTTAAAAATAAAGAAGAAAAAAAAGAAAGTATTTTAAAATGAAAAGCAAACAAAACACCCAGAACATTTCTTATTTACAGCATTGATTAATTTTCAGAAAAGGCAATTTGATCTAAGAAACTTCTCAACTTAATTCACCCCCCAAAAAGCATTGATTAATCTTCAGAAAAGGCAATTTCATCTAAGAAATTTCTCAACTTAATTCACCCCCCCAAAAAGGAAAATAAAAAACAACCACTTCTTAAGATTAAGTGATACTAGCCGAATCACTTTCTGAAGTACAGAAAAAACTGACTATCATACTAGCATTGACAGAAAAAAAGGATAAAACAGTCAGAGAAGACCTTTATTTCGACAGTGAAAGAAGCAATGTGTCACTGTATTCCAAGAAAACTATGTTATAACCCACAGCGTGACTCCATATAGAATTAGATACATGGCACATCCTTATGGAATTTTGCCATGGGGTCATACTCTACTTAAGAGATTACTCTTTAAATCAATGAATAATACTCATTCCCTAGGTCCAAAATTAGGGGAAGGATCATCTAGTCAATTTCAACTTTGCCCTTTCAGGCAAAATAAAAATTCTCACATTTAAATGTGCAACTCTGTCTATAACCTTCAAGTTTAAATCTAGAGATGATTACAATAGGTATTAGAAATGATGCCTGAGGTCATTTCACTCATCTTACAGACTCTTTCAGTATTGGAAAACTGGAAGTCAGGCTTGTTTAACTACTCAAACATTACAGAACAGTCAGAAGCTGTGATTTCTTCAGATTACAAAGAATAACCCAAAAGACTCAAATGTCTAAGCACAACTAAAGAAAGACTCAGAGCACCAACACTGTATCACATCAGGCTTGTTGACAATGCATCCTAGAAGATATGACTTTATCTTCAAAGTGACACCATGCACATTTTGCTCATTGAACCAGACATCTTATGCAGGGCACACAGCAGAGTTAGCTGTCAGCTCAGAAATAGCATTTAAATCCTGGATGCAATTATGCTGACCCTCAGAAAGCTGTATGCCTATCAAGGAAACTATTTGTTCTATCAGAAAATAAAAATAAGTAAATAAAAATAAGTGCCATCACTTTAATGTTCTCTCCTAAGACTGTCCCTGCTTTATTCTTGACATAAATTTAAAAAAAAATTATGTGAAGCAAGAACTCAGCTTTTTAGTTAATTGTTAAAAATTGTAAATGCATAAACTAAGAGAAACTAAAAGGACCTATGGAAGTCACTGTCATGTCCTTCTGATTCTGTTCAATATGGGCATATGCCATCTATTTTCACTTAAGACAAACTTTAAGAAATGGGATCCCAGTGACAATGAATATATGTATGTTCATGTATAACTGAAAAATTGTGCTCTACACTGGAATTTGAGACAACACTGTAAAATGACTATAACTCAATAAAAAAAATGTTTAAAAAAAAGAGTTCACAAAAATAAAAAAAGAAAAAAGAAAAAAGAAGTGGGATCCCATCACTTCCCACATGTCTAAAACAAGATGTTAATACATGTCCCCATCATTGCATTTACTAGCTTAGAAATGTGGGATAAGCCATCTAACCTGAATTTTATTTTTTTAACCTATAAAAATAAATCTATTGACACCTTCCTTGTTTCTCACATATTTTTGATATGACTGTATCTGATTATATGTAGGAAAATGCTTGCAAACCATAAAAATTATGCAAATAAAATTATTAAGCTGGATCTCTTATTTAAATACTTACTCATCTATTTCAAATTGAGTCTATTCTATTTTGCTCAAGACCTTAATATGTATGACAATAGGTCAGCTCTGAAAATACGTTGTGTTTAAAATTAATGTATGCAAATTTAAAAGAAATCCATTCTTAATCTGAGTCACTAGGCCTCTACATGAAAAATTTTTTGTTTATGAAAACATCTTTCTGCTATTGTCACTTAGACTTTTTCTTCCTCTCCTCCCACTTAATACTCCTACACATACATACAAACACAAGTATGGAAAACCAAGTACATTGTGCATTTGATTAAATAAGGAATTGCCTAATGTTATTAAGAATATTTAATATATGAAGAAATCTGTAGATAGAAGCTTACAAAGTACTGAATCAAAGTCTTACTAGGAACAAACAGGAAGAAGAGTAAAAAGGAACCCAGTCACAGTAAGTAACACAGTCTAGGAAACCTCCTTGTCCCCAGTAGCCTGAGGATCTCCTCACTCCCCTAGAGACAGCAGGGCAGTAGTTGAGGTGGAGGAGGTTCTGGTAAGGGGATCTCACTACACCTGGCCCTCTAATGAGAGTTACTTGGAGGCCCAGACAGGGGAAACCCCTTTTTCTTCCTCAGGCAGCAGTGGCAAGAAGCAGTGAGAGCTCCAATGGCACAAGATAAACCAAGAACTCAATAATAACACTGTAAAGATTCTGAAAAACTGCCATTGGAACTCCAGTGGACAAAAGTAGGTCACAAGACATGTGCAAGACCTAAAAAGGGACTTTCAGCTAAAATAAAAGATTGAAAGAGGATCCAGAAACTGCTAACATAATAGACAAAGTGTCCAGGATACAACTGGAAATCATTCATCATAACAAGAGCCAAGAAAATCACAACTTGAATGAGAAAACATAATCAACTATGTCATCAACACTGAGATGAATCAGTTGTTCAAATCATTTGAAGAAAATTTTAAAGGAGAATCATAAAAATGCTTACTGAAACTATTACAAATTCTCTTGATGCAAATAAAAATATGAAAAATATCAGCAACAAGTTATGCAAAAGAATCAAATAGACAATATAGAACTGAAAATATAATAACAGGAATAAAAATCTCCCTGGAATGGCTTAATAGTAAAGTGGCAATAAGAGAGGATAAAATTAAGGAACTTTAGGACAGAAAAATAGAATTCATACAACTTGAACAACAGAGGGAAAATAAACTGAGGGGAGGGAGAGAAAAACGAATAAAGCCTTAGAGACTGTGGGACAAAAACAAACAATCCAACATTTATATTATCAATCTTAGAAGGAGAAGAGGACAATGAGACTTAATAATATTTAAAGAAATAATGGCAGGAAATTGCCCAAATTTGATGAAAAACAAAATCTACAGATCCAAGAAGCTGACTGAACACCAAACAAGATAAACCCAAAGAAATCTATGTCAAGAGGCCAAATTAAACTTTTGAGAACTAAAGACAAGACAACAACAAAATAAAACCTGAAAAATAACTGATAGGGGTGTTCCAGTTCAAGAAACAGTGGATTTCTCATTTGAAACCATGGAGACAAAGAGAAAGTAACACAGTATTTTTAAACTGCTAAAAGAAAAAAACTACCAACCACAAATTGTATACCTGATGAAGCTATCTTTCAGGAAAGAAAAGGAAATTAGAATATACTTAGATGAAAGAGGACTACAAGAAGTTATTGCTAGCCAACCTACTCTTAAAGACTGACTAAAGAAGTTTCTTCAAACCGAAAGGAACTGATAAAAGAAAGAAGCCTAGAGCATCAGAAAAAAAAAAAAAAGACAGACAAAACAAATATAAATATAAGTATATCCAATACACTATCTTTTTATCACAAATTTACTAATAATATTTGATTATTGAAACAAGTTACAGTATCTGACTATAATTATAATATTTAAAAGTATGGTACGTGAATAGAACCTAAATGAAAATGAAGTTTCCATGTTTCACTAAAGACATTAAAACATTGACACAAATAGGTTGTCACAGGTCACAAATGCATACTGTAACATCTAAAGAAACCACTATGAAAACTACACAAAGAGATAAACTCAAAAGCACTATCAATAGAGTTGAAATACTAAGTGTTTAAGTAACCACAGGAAGTCAAGAAATGAGAAACAGAAGAATGAGTACCAGAAGAAAACCAATAGGAAACAAGTAATAAAAAGACAAGTGATAGCATATCAATAATTATGTTAAATATAAATACAATGATCAAAAGACAAGGATTAGCAGAGTGGATAAAGACAGAGTGGATAAATACGCTTCTTACAAGAAACTTACTTTAAATTCAGTAACATGTGTAGGTGAAACTAAAAAAGGGAAAAAAGATTTACCATGAAAACTTACTTTAATTTAAAAAAGCAGGAGTGGCTAATTGATACCTTATAAGGTAGGCTTCAAAGCAAATTACCATAGACAAAGACCGCTATTAGATAATGATAAAAATGTTATTCTACCAAGAAGACATAATGATACTAAATGTGTATACATCAAACAACAGAGGTGTTGATTAAGGGGTAGATAAATAGATCCATGTACCAGAATAGAGAACCTAGAAACAGACCTGCATATAAATATGTTCAACTGAATTTTTACAATGGTTCAAAATTAAATCAATGGGGGAAGAATAACCTTCTAATAAATGGTGTTGATGAAACTGGATAATCTTAGGCCAAGAAAAAATACTTGATGTAAATTTCATATAAACATTAACTCAGAATGGATTATGAATGAAAATGTAAAATATAAAACAAAAAAAGTTAATACAATGAGATATCACATCTGTTGGAATGGCCATTATCAAAAAGACAAGAGGTAACAATTGCTGGTGAGGATGTGGGAAAAAGAGAACCTTTGTGCACTGTTGGTGGGAATGTGAACTGGTATAGCTGCTATGGAAAGTAGTATGGAACTTGTTCAAAAAATTAAAAATAGTACCACCTTATGATCCAGTGATCCCATTTCTGGGTTTATATCTGCAGAACAGAAAATCACTATGTTGAAGAGATAACTTTTTGTTGGGGTATTATTTACAATGGCCAAGACATGGAAACAACCTAAATGTCCATTGAGAGATGAATGAATGGATAAAGAAAACACACACACACACACCCACACACAGATAACCATGTGAGCTGATGGATATGTTTTTTGTGGTCATCTTTTTTTTATATATCAAATCATCACATTATACCCCTTAAATTTACACAATGTTGTACATCAATTATATGTCAATACGGCTGGAAAATGAACTTTTAGGAAAAATAGGAGAAAATATTTAGACACAGAGTTCTTAAATGTACAATCCATAAAAGGAAAAATTTATAAATTAGATCTCACCAAAATTAAAAACAAATTTTGCTCTGTGGAAGCTCATGTGAAGAGGATGAAAAGACAAGCTAAAGACTTGGAGAAAATATTTGCAATCCACATACATAACAAAGAACTATTATCTGAACATGTAAAAACTATTAAAACTCACCAGGGGAAAAACAATCTAATTAGAAAATAAGCAAAAGACATGAACATCCACTTCACCAAAAAGGATATACAGATGGCAAATAAGTACACAAACTATGTCCAACACCATTAGCTATCAGGGAACAGCTAAAATTAAAAATGGTGACAACAATAAATGGTGGAGAGGATGTGGAGAAACTGGATCAATTACACATTGTCAAAGCAATGTAAAATGGTACGGCCATTCTAGAAAACAGTTTGGCAATTTCTTATAAAACTAAACCTGAATATAACTCAGCACTTGCACTTTGGAGCATTTATTCCAGAGATATAATAATCTAGGTTCACACAAAAAACTGTAAATGAATACTCATAGGAACTTATTTGTAATAGCCCAAACGCGGAATCATCACAGATGTCTTTTAACAGGTGAATGATAAACAAACTGTAGTATTTGCATACCATAGGATACTTTAGACAATAAAAAGTAACAAAATACTGATAGGAGTAACAATTTGGATAAATTGTCAGGGAATTACGCTGAGTAAAAAAAAAAAAAGCCAGTCCCAAAATGTTTACACACTGGATGATTCCATTTATAAAATATTTTTAAAATGAAAAAATTTTAGAAATGGAAGATGGATTAATGGTTGAATTGCCAGGTCTTAGAGACAGGGTGGAGAGAAAGCAGGAGAGAGGTGACTGAGTCATAACAGAGCAACAGGATCGATCCTTGTGGTTCAGTATCTTGACTGTGGTGATGGTTATAACAACTTAATTAGGTGATAAAATTGTACTTAAACACACGAACACACACAAAAGAATCCAAGAAAAACTGAAAAAATGTGAATACTGTCGGTGAATTGTATGAATGTCAGTATCTGGTTTTGATATTATAATATAGATTTTCAAAATGTTATCATCGAGGGAAACTGGAAGTGAACAAGGAATCTTTGTATTATTTCTTACAACACTGTATGAATCTTTATCTCAAAATCTTCAATTAATTAAATGTTAAAATCCTACTATAATATAGACTTCACTGTTAATGTCTAAGTTTTCATTTTCTGTCATATAACTGTCATTTTCTGTCATACAACTATTAAAATTTCCTTATAAGATATATTGTGATGTTGGGTAAGCACACAGATCCAATAATTTATGCCTGGTACATAACAAGGATTTTTCTCATATATAAACTTATCTTTATTAAAGAGGGGGAAAAAAAAGATGGGAGTCCACAAAATGCATTTTTAAATGTTTCCTATCAACTTACAGGAATGATTTTCCTAACTCACTAAGATTTAACCTGAATATTAAAAGAATTCTCTCATTTTAGACACAGATAAACTTGACTTTAAACAAAGCCTGCTATGAAGACTGAAAGTCTCAAACATTAAAAGTTAACCGATCCTGGTCATTCAAGAAAACTATAGACCAAATTCCTCCTCCTTCTATTTATCCACCCCTTGCAAGAACTCGAAGATTAGAAGTTGCAAGAACAGTGCTGCTGCTAATATCTAGGTGCTTCTAATATCTAGAAATCACTATAAGCAGGTGACAATTTATTAATTAAACTAATAGAAACTATTATTTAACTATTTGACACTAGCCAGTTCTTCTGGGAAGATTATACTGCTGGTGTAGAATTAATCAGTGGGAAGTCTCACTCAAGGGGAGAATCTTAATGAACCATTGATATTGTTAATTTGTATTTTACTACCTTTTAATAGTAAGATAATTCTAAAGAACACAGTGATTTGGAGGGTGGAAGGAACAGAGATGACCAGGCAGTGTAGTAGAAAGTTAAAAGCCCCAAAGGTTTTTGGCATCAGAAAAATCAATACTGTGCTGTGTGAATCAGTGCAGACCCTCCAATGACTTCGGCTGACCACAAAGGCTTCTGCCTGACAAGATGGAGTTGAGGAATATTGGTATGGGAAATGTTTCTTATGTAAGAAATGAGGTAGAGCTAGAGAACACAATACCAAAATAGGTCCTAGAAAAGCATGGGACCATATGAGAAGTATTAGATTTCATAAGTGGCCAAAGGAGATATTGATTGCTTTGCTTATGTTCACTTAAGGTCACAGGAGAGTATCTTTGCCTGAGGAATTTTCTGACTTTTGGAGTTCTTCCTGACTTTCCCAGATTTTTCCTTTTTTTTTTAACAACAAGAGAAGCATGACCATGGAGTATTTATAGAAGGACGCAGGTCACTGGCATTTCCACAGTTGCATTTCTTTATGTTATTGCTGTTCTCTTTCTCATTCTTCACTCTTTTAGTTTTTCTGTTTCATTAAGGGAATATTCTGGATTTTTTTTAATTGAAATATAGCTGATGTACAATATTATGTTAGTTTCAGGTGTACTGGGAATATTCCAGTTCTTAACTTAAAGCCATCTCAGCACTGCATGAGAATTTTTCATTGCTGTGATATATGCTCATTTTTAATCACTAACTGAATTTGTTGTATAATTTAATTACTAATTGAATTTACCTACCATCATTTGTATCTTTAGATTTTTTTTGCTCTTATATGGCCTTTTTCCAGGCTAATAAATCTTTATAACTGCTGAGTGTTTTTGAAGAAAAAAATTATGGTTTATATTTTAACCCTATTATTTACATCTTATTTTCATTGTTATATTTCCTAATTCAATTATTAATGCTTTATCATTCTAATTTTCATATATTTAATTTTTTACTTTATTTGTTCTAGATTTTAATTTCTTTTATTTTGGGTACCACCTACTTTATCACTGATTTTTTTTTAATATTTAATGTTTTTAACTTCAGGTATATTTTCTTTTTTTTCTTTAATGTTTCTTCTATTTTACTCAAATTTTAATCTTCTACCATCCTGTGCTTATTTTAATGACTATTTCTTCTTCTCTGGTTTTTACTTCACATTTTAATTTAACATTTCCATATTAGTCGTGTCTCCAGGGTCAAGTGTACCCCTGACCAAGTTCTACCACTTCTCTCACAGTTGCCTCTGTGACAACCAGCTCCCTTAATGGGTTTCTCAGAACAATCTCATGCAGGAAGGATTCAGATGATACAGATTCATAGTAGAGTCTTGATTCCTTGCAGACTGATCATGTCCTCTACCAAAATACTGGTTAAGTGCTTTTTTTTTTTTTTTTTTTTTTTTTTTAGCAAAAAACAGTCCTTGAATTCATTTCTTTCAAGTTACAGAGTGGGGGAGAATATGTAATTCCACTTATGCTTGTTTTAAAAAGTGCTACTTGACTTTTAAAATGCCTATTTTAAAATCCATTAGTCCCGTAAGCCACAGAGTGAAAGGTGCTACCCCACCATCACCATCTCTGTGACCATTGTGGGTGTTTATCTCTGAAGGTTAAAGATTTTTAAGATTATTCTTGATCAAAATATAAGAGAAAAGCATTCATATCTGAACTGAATATACTATAAAAATAGCAAAATTTAAAAGTAACTTATACAAAAAAGTAAATTAGAAAACATTTAGTAAGGTGTAATTCTGATTCTCTTTTAAGGAGAAACGGGGACTACTTCTAAGCATTTCTACTGTAAAAATATAGTACCTACACTTCAGAAGTGAAGTTTTAAAAGCAGGCATTAGATAAATTACTGAAACACAGAAAATAACTTCTTGTGAAGTCCCAGTGGGTAAAAATGAGAGCATTCCTTCTCAAAGTGTTTCACAGTTCTACTCATGGACCTAATACATTTTTCTTTACTCCATTTCCACAGATAGTTCTGCCAGCAGATCTTTCTAATTTTTTTTTAATAGTATTACCTCTGATGAAACAATTCAGCTTATTCTGGATTCTCTACCCAGGGAACACACATGATTCACTCAGTACAGAAATATACAGGCTTTTCCATTTTTCCTTATCCACATTTCCTCTGTCCAGTCAAGAGCCCTGGTTGATGTTGGTAGATGTTAGAGGATGTAGAATAGCCATGATGCTACCAGGATAAATAAAGACAGTAGCAGGCACTGAAACTTGTATGTATTATATCCTGATCCCAAAGTTATTTTCCTAGGCTTATTTAAAGGCACAATTTAAAACTGGAAATCTATGAAATGTGATAAGATGAGACAATTATTTTTAGTTGTTGCATGTGGAGTAAGTAATACTCATATACATAAGTGTATTTCACAAAATTGAGAAGAGTATCAAAATATCACCCGCTACTCAAAATTGATAGTTGATCATATTTGTTTTATCCTTCTGTGAGAAACTATCATAGATACATTTAAATTTTCCTTTATCCCTAGCTCCACTTCCCTGTCTCATTCTAAGGAGCAAACTCGATATTAAATTTAACATATCCTATCAAACTGGTTTTTTATGTTTCTTTATATTCGTACATTATGTCTATTTCTCTACAAATATACTTATGCGTTTATTCTCTTAAAAAGGTACATATTAATATAATTCATTCTTTTTAGTGTTAATCATGATATGATATGTAATCATGGTATAATATGTATTCCTGTTTAGGACCAGATAAGGTAGCTGAATAATTTGCACCTACTTCTAAGTTAGATATTTTGTGTTATTTAGTTTTTATTTTTTGACAAGAATTCCTAAACATTTTATCGTACATATCTACAAACAGAAATTGGACAATATCCACATTACAAACAGCTGTTAATTTTTTTTTAACCACTAGAGCCTGCTCACATGTTCATGCCCTTATTTGTGTAAGCAGTGGAGACCTTACTATACAGATAATCTAAACACATTTTTACTAAGGATCAATGAAACATCTATACAGTCTTTGTGTCAACTAATGAAAATTGGAAAATCAAACATGTTGCTTTGGAAACAATTTTAATCTTTTAGTTCAATTTACACTTATTAAAAAGGGTGCATGTTTTAATCATTTTGAATCATTATCCTTATATCAATAAAGATTACAGTATTTCAATCAATTATAATAAGGAAAAGGATCAATTAACACTCAAAATAAAAATCCTTTTGGTAGGACTGAAAACAATGACCACATCCCATGGTTCACAAATAATTAACCTGCTCATTTAGGTGAGTTGCATTAGCTTTCTTTAATGTACAGGTATAATAGAAAAGATAAAGCATAGAACTCTCGCTCTGCTTTGCTTGAGCCTTAAGAATATTATCCTGATCCCTATGCTATTGCCTCAGATTAGAAGGCATAATATGTCAGTGGAAAAGTCCATAACAGATAGAAATAAAACCCTTCTTCTCCTCCCTCAAACTTTACTATCTTTCATTTCCGAAGAGAGATTAGAGATAAAGACCAAAATCAAAACTAAATTATTAAACTAAATCATGGAGAATTATTCTCACTCTTGAAGCAAGTTTTCCAGGGATTCCATCATTTCCAGTCAGGGTAGATATTGTTGTCTAGCCTAATGAATAGCCATTAGAGTGAGATATCAAAAATAAGAAATATTATGCTCTTCTCTTATCAAATGTTCAGCAATGTTTAAATGATATTCCAATTTTTCTATGAAGTCTTCTCTGGTCAGTCTAGACAGAGTAATCTTTTTTCTTCTAAAACCCCACAGAATTTACCATTTTCTAACTAGTATTTTAGTTACTAATGTGAATGACCAGTCTCCAAAATAAAATTATAAACAAGGGTGTCTAAAGAGCTTGGAATCTTCAATGAATAGAAAAGTACACGAAAGTATAATGTGATGGAGCTGCTAGTATTATACTATTTTATAGATAAGACACTGAAGTCTAACTTTAGAGTCAGAATCTACATTGTCTGATTCCACTATCATATACTTAATGTATAGTGCTTGGTGGACTTGTGATAGGTTAGCAAACCAATGTATGAGAGTTTCTGGGACAGGATCTAAAGTCCTGCCCAAAATGGAGCTTGTTAACATTTTCACTTCACAGAAGAATCATTTTAAACGAAAAGTTTTACGAAAATCAGAATTCAAGGAATGAAACCAAGCCAGGAGCTAACTGATGAATCGGGTACCTAACTTAGAAGGATTTAGCAAGAAGGTAAGGAATGATAAAGCTTGGTACTGGGGATGACAGAAAAATATTACAAATTGATCCACTAGAGAGTTATAACAATTATTTAATATATAGAAGGATAGACTAGACTTAGAATAGACTTAGAGCTTAAGATTCAGAAAGTTTCTAAACACATTAAAAGTCATTCTATATCAAATTCAGAAACTTCCTTGCTTTGAGGAAATTGAGAAATTCTTCGAAAATAAAATATCTGATTGGAGGAGAGTTTGAAGAGAATGAAGAGCTTATATCTATAGCTGCCACAAGTGAAAGATGATAAATACTTAATTTGAGGTTAAATTATTTTTGACCAAAGAAAGGAATAAGTTGGTTAATCGATGAATTAGCAACTGAAATATATCATTTGGTAATGTTTTTGATCACATCTGGAATTATTAAGTGAACAATTTGTGCTATAACACTAAAGACATTACTTTTGTTATTTTTTAAGTGAGTGGTACTAAGATTATTATCAAGACAATGATTCTCATTCTACACTGAAAGTATGTTGATTTTTATGTGTAAAACTTTCATAATTTAGTAAAGATTAATTAAAATACTGGAGAAACTCATTTATTAACAATGTCTCAAGGAAGGAAAAATCAAATTGGTAAGGTAAAAGAGGAAACACAATAGCAGGACTATTTTCTGTTCTACCAACAGAATCCCACTTTTAAAAATTGCTGAATACATTCCAGGATAACTAATCATCCTAGAATCACATGTTCAAATTTTAAGAAAGGGTAGAAAGTGTTCCAATTCCATGTCCCATCGATGAAAAAAACAGATCTAGAAAGAATAAGCAAGTTTCCCAAAGCCACTTTTTGATGGATAAAGGAAAAGAATATTGGTAAAATAGAGGCTAAGTTTTCTCTTACATCAGAAATAGAATTATTATTCAATAATGCAATTGTATCTTCAATCATTAAGCAAAGAGTTACTACTTAACTATTACTTAAAATATTTCATGATAAGTAAGTACCATAGATGACATAACTTCTAGTACTATGATGAACTGGAAAGTGTCACAGACTTGGAATCAGAATATCTACATTTGAATTACTATATTTGACACTTTCTAGCTGCATAACCTTGCATAAATTACTTAATCATTCTTTAATTTTTTAAATATACAAATATAAATAATAATTTGTCTTATTTACCTTTTAGGATTGTTCTGAAAAATAAATTAATTAATGTCCATGAAAGAGTATGAAGACACCAATGCATATGCAAAAGCAGGTTTTGAATTTAAAAATATGTCAATCATTAGCTATGATGATTATTAAAATCAATAAAATAGTATTTTATTAATATTAGTGCCTATATGCTATAATATTAGGTATTTAGTAAGTGTTTTGGGGCACATCAAAACTCAAATATAAATTCTACGAACTGCACATTGAAAGTGAAACAGCTAGCTACCAGGATAATTGGTTTTATTTTGGTAGTACATAATTCCCACATTTGCCTTACTTTCTTGTCCACAAAGAAGCACTTACATAACTGTCAATTTACCATCTGTCTACCTGTCTGTATATCTATGTGTCTATTCATCTAACTATAATTCAACCCCATTTTCTGAAATGTTCTATGATTTGAGTTCAAAGCTTCTAAAAAAAATCACCTCATTAAATTTGTGTTAAAGTATGAGGATTAAGTATTCAGGTAATGTAAAGAGTTTAAAACAATATCTGGAACAAAACAAATGCTCAGTATTAGCCATCATGATTATTATTTCACATTTAAATAAACTGTATTCCCCAAGGGAAAAAAATCCTATTTTTAATTTGTAGTTGAATAAATGAAGGATTAGCACAAAAATATAAACTTTTAAATCAAGATACTTTTTTCATTGAAAATCATGGCAGCTCTAAAAATTTTGATTTGTTAATTTTAAGTATTACTGAAAACACAAAGAAGTAATACACTCATATACTGCTGGTGAAAGTAACAGTGGCTTGGCAGATTGGAGGCTAATGAGATAATAAGCATTCAAATGTAAAATGTACATTCACTATGACCTAACAATTCTATTTCTTAATACAAATATATCATCACATGAAAATAGTTTTATTGTTTAGTTTACCCCTCATGTGCCCTGAAAACAAAGCCCAAATACATATGACACTTTATCCCTAACAGTATACTTTTACACATTAGCTCATTTAACTTTCTTGATAATCTTGTGAAGTAAGCTAGACAGATCTAATTATTCCTAGTGCCTTGATTGATAATTAAGATAGGCTTGACTGAATACCACGCTGACTACAACAAACACTGAAGAACCCAGAAAATGGTAGTAAAACAGAGTATAGGGACTCATGTTATATGGGGGGAAGACTGAATAATTGAGAGGTTAAACTATAAAGTTACAGAACATTTAACAAAATAGACTTGAATTACAGGTGTTTAAAAGATTTAAAATAAATCTTATTTTTTTTCAAATTAATCTCACTGGTTCCAAGTAATGCTCCCATTGAATATATGCTTTATATTATTGGAGAAAATTGATGCACAACAATCATATTATTGGTTTAAATTATTCTGTTAAAATTGTTTCCTTATATAGGCTAATATATTAGTTTAAAGCTTTTTTTCCTTGTTGATCCAAAGTATACTTTTGGCATAATTCTCACATATTTTAAGTTAACAAGCTATAGATGAATGTATCTTAACTACATATGTCAATATGTAATCTATATGTATATACTACATATAGCATATAATATATGTAATGAACAAAAGAAAGCAAATAGTTATTCACCATTTCTTATTGGGTATTTGCTTTGGAAAATGCAAAAATTACTGAGCATCTATTCCTGTTTTGGTTGTTTACTAGGAGGAAAAAATCACTCATGACAAAAAGATTATGAGAAGTAAAATGTTTGACAGGAATTTAGGGACAGAAGCCTTTTCCAAATATTTAAAAAAAAAACAAACCCTAAGTTTCATGTTTCACATTTCACTCTCATAAAAATATGCTTCTAAATAACTAACAACTACACATTTTAAGTGTCAGATATATCAGGTCTGGTCCGTGAAATGGGAATTATGTTGATCCTTCAAAGCAAGATTATAAATGAAATTCACTCAACTATTAAATTATCACAGGCATGTCACGCCACCAAACTGAAGAAAAATGTACACGATTCAGCTCCACAACAGGAAATGTGAAAAATTGTAGCACAATAAGCCTCTAGCTTCAAACTACACAGCCGGCTTGTGAAATGATGGCCTCCCAAGGAGCTCTAATGGCAAGAGATACAGACTCATTTTTAAAAGCGTTTTCAGCTTGAGGAGAGATTCATTGCCATTCATTATCAAACAGCATCAATATCAAAATCAATAAAGATACTTCTGAACACTATTAAAATATTGGCAATGAAGCCAAGTTCTTACATTTCAGCAAGTGAAGCAAATGAAAAATAAAAAAAGAATGCCAAAACAGCTGCTACATGATGAGGTGAGGAATGCAATCAAGCACAAGATGGACAGCCAAAAACCTTCAAGGGCAAACGAAAGTATAATTTGAACCAACGTAACATCAACATCAATTGCTTCAGAACATCAGCAGCAGACAAGCATCACTGGAGGGAACAATTAGTGACAGTGACTTGATTTTGGAAAAATGAGTGTCTGCAACAAAAATAGGAGATAACAGATACAACAACAAAAAAGCTCCAGGAGTTACAGCTTTAATCATTCTCATCAAAATTACAGTGCCTGTGGGTCATATATAGGTCACTGTTAGCCTTCCTGATCCTCATGGAAAAATCACCGGATCAGTAAGTTGATAATCTTAATGAATGCACGAGGTTCTAATGTATGTCACAAAATATAGTTCATTAAGTTGAACAGTGAGTGATTCAGACCAGAGACGTTTTTACAGATAATTAAAAAATCTTGGTTAAACAGATGGAGGAGACAGATGCTGCTTCTTCTCAGTTCTAAAATTTTGGGGGTCAAGCCATCCCATGATTTCTGTCTTAGCCAGATGTGATATAAATATGGAAACAGCATTTGATTTACTGGTTGGTGCTCAGGCTGTTATAAAAGCTAAGTGGACTGACTAAACTTTGATCTAATTATCTGGAGATAGGAGACAACAACAATAGGAAAAGTCATTTAGAAATTAACCCAAGTTTTAATCATAGCAAAGACTTAACATAACACTAACTCTGTAGCAGTTACCTGTCTAAATGTTTCCAAATATTAAGTCATTTAATACTCATAAAACTTCTATGAGGTAAAACTGAGCCATTTTCAGCTCAGGATACTGAGATACCGGTGGGGGGGTGGGTTATAAATGACTTGCCCAAAGTCATACAGCTAATAAGTGGCTATATTTTAGAGTATTATGAGCTCTTTTTTGACACAAGAAGAAATTTAAGGGTTATAAGTGATATGCTGTATCACTGTCTGGCAAGCATTCATTTGAAATGGCAGGATAATTTCCGTTATTTCCATAAGGCCACACAGGAAATACTGTAAAGAAGATAAGATACTGACAATTTTTCCTACATCGTCTCTAATCATTAAATTAGTATTCAAATTGGAAAAACATCAAAGTCTTTTTGTGTCTGGGCACACTGTATTTTATCTATGCACTTAACAAATTATTTCAATAAATATTTACTAAGTGACTTTATTATCTGCAAAATAGGAATACTTGGGGGAATACAGAAAAGAATAGTAACATATAATCTGTTTTTAAATTTCAGAGAAAGAACTAACCCTATTGGAAATTAACTCCTTCAGCCACCAAACATTTATGCTTCAACCTATAAGGATAATACTTATAAATCACATTGGACATTTTCATATTTTACAAAACAGAGTAATCTGAACATAAATTAGATGTGATGAAACTAGTATGAAATGTGCACTGACTCTGTAGGTTTTAAACAGCCCCTAGAGGGAGGCCATCCTCCACACCCTCTGATGCTGTGGTTATTCTGGCTAGTCCCTCAGTGAGATCTCAGGTACTGCTGCCTGACTTGTACTGAATGCCCCCACATTGCTGCATAATTCCAGCAGATTTACATTCTTTCTCTTTTCTATTCTCTTTCTCAAAGAATTTCCTGCTATCCCTTTATCATTTAAGACCTTCACAATTTTCCCTTCTTTGACCCTTTTATTCCCTTCCTTTATTTTCTCTTGTGCCTCCCACTGCTCTCCAAAAACGATGCTGAGCATTTTGCTTTTTATAGCCATTGCTAGCTGAAAGAACATTTCTTCTGGTCAGCAAAAAGATGAGCTACACTGCAGACGGGCTACACTTGCTCTTGTCCATTAGTTCTTGAATTAAATAACCTGCATCACCTCCAAGTTTTTTGCCCCATTAAATAGTTGAAAGTAGGAAATTGCTACCGCTATCATTCCAGTGATTTGAAATAATAGCTGAATTTGAAGCCTAGTTCTGATTTTCCTTTACTATTTTGGATTTGCACTTAACACTAACTTGAATTTTCTTTCTCTTATTAAATGTTTCTCAAATCATTTACCATTTTTTGAACTGACTTATCTGTCTCTAAGAGTTGCCTTGTTAAAGGTATATACAAGGAAAGAGTTGAGAAGCTCAGTTCAAGAAAGGAGGCTGCTATTTTACTCAAGAAAATATTTCTATTGCCTGAGTATATAGCACAGGGAACTATATTCAATATCTTGTGGTAACTTATGGCTAAAAAGAATATGAAAACAAATTTATGCTTGTTCATGTATGACTGAAACATTATGCTATACACCAGAAATTGACACAACATTGTAAACTGACTATACTTCAATAAAATGTGTGTGTGTATGTGTATGTGTGTGTGTGTGTGTGTGTATGTGTATATATATATGAAGATATATATATACACATATATATATATATGAAGATATAAATGGATCCTAGAGAAAACAAACAAAAAAATGGGCAGAGGAATTGAATAAATTTTTTCCAATGAAGAAGATATACAAATGGCCAGTGACTAAATGAAAAGATGCTCAACATCACTAATCATCAGCAAAACACAAATCAAAACCACAAAGAGATATTACCTCACACCTGTTAGAATAGCTGTTATCAAAAAGACAAGAGATAACAAGTGTTTGCAAGAATGCAGAGAAGCTGGAACCCTCGCACGCTATTGGTGGGAATACAAAATGGTGCAGCTTCTATGGCAGTGTTAATGCAAGCTACATAATGACCCATAGAGATCAGCAAATGATTAATGATGCTAATGGGAATTTCTACAGTCACCTAGATTTTAGATTAGGCAGAACTGGGTTTGAGTTAGATCTTATTAAAGTCCTATAAATTGTTTTGGCTTCTCTTTCTTCCTTTGTAAAATGAAGAGAGTGGTGAAGATTAAATGATACAATCAGTGAAAAGATTTTGACAAAGTGCCAAGCATTCACTACAAGTATGTTAACATAACTGTATAGATATGGCCTTCATTTTAGTTTCCAATATTTCCCTTGTAAATACGTTATTATATTATGAACATGTTATTAATAATTTTAGTTGTAACAAACCATTAAGGAAGTATTTTTTTAAAGTACTATTAAAATAGAAATAAAAACTTTATAATATATGTCTGGTCTCTTCCTTCATATTTGTTCTACTCTAAATGTACAGTTCGAATATTCCATCTTGACAGCATTGATGTTAGTACTGATAATGCTGAAGAATAAGGAGAAGCAGTATTTCTTTCAGCCCACCCTCTGTGACATTCTAACAGCTTTTGGCAAGCTAAGGAAGAAATAATTCCCAATCTGTCCTTAAATCTTGAATCTAAATCTTACCTTTTTACATTCAACCATAAATTATTGACCTAGATAGAGATCTCACTGTCTCTCACATTCATTTTATGAACAATGTTTTACTTTTTAAAAAAGGCGTAAGTTTCTTTGAATTATAATCTAGGGAGAATTCTATTATAGCTCAATTTCACTATACAAAAGTGGATCAAAGCAGGTTTATTAACAGAAGAATATATTTCTCCTATTCTCCCTAGGAAATATGTTATGATGAATTTTTCCAATTTAATTCTCATTATTTAGTCTCATGATAAATCTCATTGTACATAACATTCTGGGGACATGTTTTCAGACACACAGAACCAACGCAAGGTTATATATACATGACCTGGAGCCAGGCTTCCTGGGACCTGAACCACAGCTCTATCTCTGACCAATTGGTGACCTGAAACAGCATTTTTAACATACTTGTGCCTCACTTTCCTATAAGCATAGGGAGAATAATAAAAGCACCTGTTCAATGGATTTGTGTAAGCGTTAAACAGGTTAGTTAAACAGTAACCCTTGATACCCAGCTCTTCACAATTATATTTCTTTGAGGAATATAACTTCACTTCTTAAAAATAACTTTAAAAGGTTGTCACACATTTCAAAAGATCTAAAACAAACCTCTTTAATTTGTTCTCTCTCTTTAGCAACAATAATGATACAAAATTACTTCCAAATTGTTTTCAAAAGATCTGAAAAAAATAAGAATTTATTTTTTAAAGACAGATTGAAATTAAAAATTGAAAATACTTGTTTTTCAACACTTTTAGTCAACGGTAGGCTACTTTAAAACGAAAGTGAAGACAAAGTTTGGCAAGGCCAAGACTATTGGTAGCCATTCCTCTCTGCCTCATGAAAATGCTTCGTAGATCCAATTGCCTCCATTCTGCCATGTGAAGGGTGTGTGAAAGTATCTGGACTATTGTTTCCTACAGGGAATGTTCACAGTGCTTTATCTTGCTTTCTTTGAAATTTCATTGAATAATAACTAATCATAGACTGTCTTCTCTTTATTTATTTAAACCTAGAATTCTCATGAGTACCATAGGAATGGCTAATAAAAACATTCACAAAAATATTTAAGAAGAGTTCGATTAACATCAAAACATAATTAACACAGGTATAAAATAGAATTTTAAAAATAACCAATCATGTTACTAAAGGCAAAAGCATTCTTGTGTGATATGTGGTCCACAAGTTCTTGTAATGAATTTCTGTGACTTAATCCTTTCCTTACACAGTTGTCTCTGAGAATGATAGATCATTTACAAAAATTTGTAAAGTATAACCCATCATGGAAATAACTAAATATATTGCTTGGAACATACATAATTTCTACAACACAAAGCACGTAGTAAATTGTGATGTCTCTAATTCATTCATTTCTAATTTCATTTTAATCTTTACACCCCCAAACAGAAGAATCAATGACTGCATTTATTCATATTATAGTCTTATCTATTTATATTGTCCATATTAAACAATACACCATGACCAAGAGTGCCAAGACAGCTTAATACGAGAAATTCTCTTAATAGTAAAATTCAACATCAATAAGTCAAAAGAAAAGAATCTGTTTATTTTGACAAATGCCAAAATAATCATTTGACTAACACAGGAGAGACACAAGGACGCTTTCTTAACATGACACAGCAAACCAAAAGATGACATCATTTTAAATATCTTCAAAGTTTAATGAACAATGAATGAAACTTTTAGGACACTATACTCTTTTATAATATGTACAATGAAAAAATTTTCATCTGTATTAACTGCGGAAACTTCAAAGTTAGAGGAATATACTAAACATTTTCATATAGATGGAAATCTAGTTTTTCACAAATATCCAAACAGTATACTATTTCACAGATAGTTTCCCACTAGACTCTGTGACTATACCTCCTCGAAAGTATAGTTGTATTACATTAACTGGGAATTAGTATAAAAAAAATTCCAGGGAAGCTTATAGGAAAATGGATGTTTCAAACAAACTAGCAGCACCTTTATTTATAATTTTCTTTATAGCATTGTAGTCATGAGCATGTTTAAAGGAACTTAAAAAAAATCTAAGCACACTAAAATGTTTGCAGTAGTACAAAAGAGAGCATGTCCATAAAGTGTAATAAATGAAATACTGTAATGGACTGGAAAGCAGTAAGGTATCTATTGAAGCTATAATTGTGCAAAGCTGCAAAAATATAAGGTTGTAATAAAAAAAAACGAGGGAAGTGCTTAACCTAGAGTACTATTTAACAACACTAGTAAATTTGGATTATACTCCTTCAGGACCAGGAATGGAATAATGTTTGAGTATCATAACAGTGCTTTAAGACAAAGTGACTTAAAATTTCAGCTAATGTTTGAGTTTTAAAATATTTTTCTTTCACACTTAGACGTTATAGAATTAATGAAGGTAGAGAGCCAACTCTATCACACTGAAAAATACCTGTAGTCCTAAGGATTAGAAAAGTCCTCTTCCAACACAAAGCAGAAGACTGTTTTCCTTACCTATTTTTGACCTTAAAAAAGTACTTCTTTATCTCTCTAAAGACAATATCCTCATCTGAAGAAGGGAGATTATGATTGCATGAACATTATTTTCACTGTATTTAAAAGCCGTAAGGAAGAAGTAAACACGCATTTTCAAAGTAGAAATATGTATTATAACCTTACTATGTTTGTTGTCTCACCAACTCTGGGATCTCAAAAGCAACAGCAACACAATTTATAATAACTTATATTAGGGGTATAAATTCTAAGCAATATTTTAAAACTGATTAGGAAAATATTTATACATAGTTAAGTCAAAATTGACAAGAATATCTGAAAGATATTACACAGAGAAGCATCTAATAAATTAATGTTGAGATGCTATCTGTGCCTTTATATCCACAATCATTGTAATAGATAAAAAAAGTTCCACTTGAATTCAAATTTTGAAATGAAATGTCTATTTTAACAATTATATACAAAAATTCACAGTACTAAATTGTACACCTTGGGATTTTTAAAAAAGTTTGTTTGTAATTGACAGCAGTGCCAAAGCAACATTATAATGAGCTTTAAAAAGTATTTTTACTTGTTTATTCTTCTTAACTAATAGTTGGGGCTGATAGTCTAAATCAGTGAAACTAACTGAAGAGCCAAGCCACAGTCACTTGAAGGTGTTATAGTCTCATATTTAGCCTTGATTTCTTTTTCTTTAATTTCCTCATGTAATTATGTTTATGAAATACTTCCAGGAAACAATTATATTCACACTGTCTGGAAAATACCTCTCCAGAAATTTTGACAGTATGTGAAGTTTGAGATAAGCTCTTTTATTTAAAAAATACATTAAGTGATTAAATTGTACATTGTTAATATATAATTTTAAAATACTTATATTAAATTTTATATATGTGTATTTTGTATGTGAATTTACATATGTATATACACACATATATGAATAGTCCAGGATATATCACTCTTCAGAATGTATTCACTTGAAACTATTCACCAATTTTTATTCCTATTTTACACTGAGCTAGCATGAACTCAGAGGACACTAATATCTGATTTCAGCTTCTCCACTGTCCGGAGATTCCACATATGATACAAGCCTTAGAACTGACCAGGAATTAGCTCTTCTCTTTATGTCAGTAGGAATTCCATATTTGCTTGCTCTTGGAATTTTCTACGTTTCCACTTTTCTCTTGCTTTTCACATAGTCACTTCTGCCACCATTGGTTCTTTCAAAGATTCTGTTGACCACTTAGGTGTCCAACTTTTAACCCCTCCTGTCATATTACTGTATTTCAACTTGTTCATTACTAACTCTGAATGATCAATACTGCTCTGAAAGGATCATTATACACCATCAGTGGTTTGCATGAGAAAACTATTGCTTTCAAATAAAGTAATTTCCGCGTTGGTGGTATAGTGGTGAGCATAGCTGTCTTCCAAATAAAGTAATTTCTTCTGAAACTATTATGCTCCCTCCTTCTACTTTTGGAATTTTGGCCCATATTCCCTAGTATTCTTTTTTTTTTTTTTTCTACATTCTCTTTTTTATTGTAGTCATCTTATGTGCTAAATTTGACTACTGGCTTTAAATAATTTAATTTCAAAGTTAAACTTTTCCCTTCAGGATCCACCTATGAGCATGTATAATACTGACCATGGGTTATAGAATATGCTCTAATATTTCTACGGGTTTAGATACTTTCAACTTCTTCTTCCTTATTTGCTTGTTTTCCTTTTTTCAAAATCTGAAATGTGATGGAAATTTTGAAATATTGTTCAGAAACAAACCACACCAATAACTGTAACAATTAGATATTTTTATTGTTTAAAAATATCTGATTTATACATTTTGAACAGAATCACTTATGATAAGACTTCATTTAATCTCAAAGTTATAAAAATCAGATTGTACATAGTAAAGATGATAGCATTTCTCTAAACTGAAATAACAGTATTCTGATTCACTTCATGATGTTATATGTAGAAAAATACAATTTGAGTTTAGACTATTTATGAAATTAGAATCCAGCCTAGTTTCATTTCTAGATTCAGACCATAATCATAGCTTTTCCTTTGGTTCCAGTGTAATTCTCTCCTATTCAGACCACCCATTTTTCTTAAAGCAACATTCAATTTGCTAAAATATGCTGACACAACTCCTAAACCTCTGACCTTTATTGTTTATATATGCCTAAGCTACCTATTTAGTCAAATAAAAGCTATCATAAGTCAAGCTTATTCACTTTGGGTTCAAACTATAGTACCACCTCATAGAAAAACTATACACAAGTCTCCATCAATACAGACAGAAAGTTCAATATATGTCAATAATTATAAAACTGCAAACTGAGTTTACTGTTATCCAACAATGACAATTTTAAAACATGATGAGACTTTAATCAAGTAAGTTATTCAGAGTTACAGAGTAAATTGATGCTTACTTGGGCATTGAAGGGTTAACTCATTTTCAAAGGAAAATATTCAAGTTATGGTAAAATAAAATATGGAAATGCAACCAATATAATCATTTTTATTTCAAAATAAGAAGAATATTTAGACTGGGTCTGCCTCACCTTTTGACTTAAATCTTATAGAAAGGCAAACAGTTCCATAGACTAGGAGGTCATGTAGTACACACTCGACATTCCACTCACATGAAAAAGGCAAATAAGAAAAATAATAATCATGCTTATATCGGAGTCTTAACCAAAAAAGTAATTTCTTGTATATGTCTTGAAATCAAATCAGATTCAACCTTATGAACCACATAAACTGAGTCATTTAAAAAATCGTTTTTAGTCTTGGCCCAAAGCAAGGTACAAATATAAAATAATAATAATTTCAAAGGAAGACTGTAGCAATGGTAGCATTATAAGTATATAACCATCCAAAAATTAAGTAATTTGGAAAGATAAAACTTTCTTGAATATTTAAATTCTGGGATGCTTATTTGAAATTCAGGCATTACTTTAGAGTTTCACTGTGTATGTTGGAAGAATTTTCATCAAAGAACTAAAATAGGTTTTTTTTAAATAAATACTTAACTTCAAGATTTCTTGAGATGTGACATAATCATATTGAATAATCACCTGTAATAATAAATGAAATGCATATCTCCTATCCACACATACAATTAATCAATAAACACAATATTCCATATTTTTATTTTAAGCATTGACTGATATTCAGGATAATTTCAAATTTGTGTTAGCTCAGCATGCCATAGAAGAAATTGGTAATAAATACCCCCAAACTGCTTATACCAGTTGTAGCTCAATTGTAACTTCCTAGTAAATAAAACAAAGTTTCTGAGATATCAACTGAAAATAAAATTCACTTGAAAGAGAGAAAACAGCCTACTAGTGTGTTGCTATTATCTTGCCTTTTTGGTGCTTGCCTTTCCTATGTCATGTTTATTGACTGTTTGATAACAAACACATCTTAAAGGATGTCTTAAAATGATATGTTTTTCTATATAAAAATTACAAGTATCAGAAATTCTTTTCCAATAATTTTGAGAAAAATTATAAAATTCTTGTATATTTTAAGATTTTTATTTCCAGCCAACCTAGAAATAATTCATCATGTTTGGCTTTAAATTTACAATAGATTTCATAAGAATGAAAATAAGCCTAATGTATTTAACGGAGAGGAATACTGATTTTCTGTCTCAACTCTCTTTTACTTTCCAGAGGTCTAGGGCTGGCAGGAATAAGGTTGTTTCATAGGTTTATTAGAGCTATGCCCATGTCCAGTAGTTTAAACACTGAGAGATAGAGTGAGAGGCAATGGCGGACTCCTACAGAAAGCTGAGATAAAAATGCTTAGAAGAGGTCATTCATTCCACAAACATATATCAGCACCTTTTACGTGACAGAACTATTCAAGGCAGTTAGGAAATGTTCTTGAACAAAACCAGCATAAGGTTCTCATGGATCTTATATTTTAAGATAGGAAGTATAAATTTCATGCCCAGTGGTCCAGAAACAAGACTGAAGATAAGATTACACAGTTTAGAATCCAGATACATAGAGAAAAGATAATAGATAGAAATGAATGAAGATATACCCATACGGCCACAATTGTCTTGGACTGACAGAATTTGCATTTGTAAGTCTAGGATAACATGAATCCTAAACATGTTTGACTGACTAGAAGAATCAGAAACTCAGTACAATTCCTCTACAGATGAAAGGTGTTGAGCAGAACAAAGTCTTTAGATAGTATCTTTTTCTTCAAAGATAGGACAACTCTGCATGACTCATTCCAAGTATGGGCTTCTCCACATAAAATTTTTAGAAATTTGTAGATAACGTGACATAAACCATTCAATGGAAAAATGTATGTCTTGGTTGAATGAAACAGTAAAGTAAATTAAATAACCATAGGAATCATAGCAGCAATCCTACATATTTAGAAGTCAGTTACAAACTACAGTCACAAATAAAATCAAGGAAGTTTTATTTTTCTATATGAGACAATAAAGAAGTGGATATATAAAAGGTTGTCAAGAAAAGGCAGAGTGGGAGTTTTGGGAGGAATGGAGAAATTGTCTTTCTATAACTAAAGTATGTGTCAATATCCAAATCCAAAGTGATACAAAGATTCAAAACAAACTAAAAAGAGGACAAACAGACATATAGGACATATATTCTGGCATTAGACTTCACTGTTACTATGGGTAACTTAGGTTTCCTGGAAAATTTTTGGAAAAAAAAATAGTTTAAATGAAGTGAGAAAAAAAGTACTCTAAAAGCAATTATTTTTATCCATTTTCATTAAGTTCTATTTTTAAACAAACTACCAGGACCTGATTCCAAGTTGCTCAATTCAAGAAGTATCTTTAAAAAAAAAAAAAAAACACCAAATTAAATACTTTACCAAAGCAAGAATGATGGTTATACTGAGTAGTTCTCCCAGGATAAGCTGAGAGATGCAAGACTATGGGTAATAGAGAAAAGAATGGTTTTAACACACACATTTTACTAGGATTTGATGACAATTGTCTTCCCTCCATTCTCACAAATCACAACACAGAGATATAATATAAACTATGGTAGAGAAGAGATTTACATTCATCAAAAAGTAATATTCCAGCTTTTATTTTTCCTCCACTAATATCTTTTTGCAGTATCTGCTTGGCTAGGATACTTGATCATAATCTTTAAATTACTGTGGAGTGTGCTGTAAGTTGAAATCTGTTTCATTAAATGCAAGCAAAGGTGTATTTTCCCATTTTGCTGATCTATTATAAAGACTTAAATGGTAGAATCCAGTAATAATAGGCTCCAATAACATCTAAGAACTTTGTATCAGACAAGCTATGTAAGTAAAATGGTAATTACCAAATATAGCACCCAGTGTTTAAGAAAAAAAGAGATTATTATAAAGCTCTTTTTAAAAATTAGCTTTCTCATTCCTCTCCTTTTCATGATATGATTTGTTGGGTAAAAATCAATTTCTAATTTTCAGAAAAATTAGAATTCTAAAATTTTTAAATTATCCTTTTATATGACTATATTGGGATATTAAACCAATGTTATAAATGATTTTTCATAAGAAATTAAAATATAGCAGGAAAAAAGCCAGAAAAGATCACTTTCACTCTTATTTACCTATACTAAAAATAATTACATTGATTTCAGTATATTAACATTTGGAAGTAAATTTCTTGCCACATGTGAAAGTTTATTTCCTTTTCTTAGAAATCCCTCAAGTATTGTTTGTTTCATTTTAATAAATAACTTACTTTCTAAGAGAAATTAAATGGCACTTTATTATTCAAATATCCCAACTCCCTCCCTCCAACAAGTTGAATGTCTGAAAAGTACTTTACCTGGCCACATTTTACTATTTTGGTGACAAAAATATAGTCAGTTCCTGCTTGTCCAAGACAATGCAGATGTCAAAGATCACTTTTAATACCCAACATACATAAACAGCTCATAAACTCTGCATCACAAAATCAAACAACATGATTAAAAAGTAGCCTAAAGAACTGAAAAGACATTTTTCCAAAGAAGTGGAGATGACCAGTGGGCACATGAAAAGATGCTCAACATTGCTCATTATCAGGAAATGTAAATCAAAAACACAATGAGATGTGACTTCAAACCTGTCAGAATGGCTATTATCAAAGCACACACACACACACACACACACACACAAATAACAAATGTTGGCAAGGATATGGAGAAAAGGGAACCATCGTACACTGTTGGTGGGTATGTAAACTGGTGCAATCACTATGGAAAAGAATATGGAGGTTTCTCAAAAACTTAAAAAGAGAACTACCATATGACACAGCAATTCCAGTCCTGAGAATATATCCAAAAAAAAAAAAAAAAACCAAAAACACTTATTAGAAAAGATTCATGCACCTCAATGTTCATAGCAGTATTGTTTACAATAGTCAAGTTATAGAAGCAACCTAAGTGTTCATCAACATATGAATGGACAATGTCAGAGATGACTTTTAGGCTCTGATTTCCTGGAAGCCTTAAAACACACACACACACACACACACACACACAATAGAGGCAGGCCTTCTAATGGGATCTTTTTGTGTGTACAGCTTGAAGAACTAATGATCTTCAAGTCAGAGCCTTTTTACTTACCACCCCTACTGTGTCTGTCCAGCCTGCATGTTTGAACTGCTTCCCAGGTCACTGTTATATAAGAATTATTTACTAAGACTTGGAGCCAAATGCTTGTCCCCTAATCTAGGATGAAGGTAGGTAGGAGCTGGCAAGGGTCCGCACCTGGTTCCTTGCAGACTCTTTCCCTGGAGTTAGACCCATATTTGAGCCTAAATCTAATATGCCCAACTTGGGTAAGCTCTTCTGGACATAAGAGCTAACAATGTCACACCTCTGTGTTCAGATCCCTTGTGATCTGTGCTGATCTTCGCTGAAAAAAAGAGTTTGCCCTGTTTCCATGCACTTGGGTTATTTGATGTGCTAGTGCCCCTGCAGATGACATATGTAGATGGAAATAAGAGTGAGTTAATAGAGAATAATTATCCCAATTAGTCCCCCTGACTGTGTTCATTTTCTGTTTATTTCTATTTCTCGGTTTTCATTTCCTAGTAGGATGTCCTTGCATATTATAAAGCTGGAAACCAGTTATTTCTGACAATTCTATTACAGATGTAAAATACCATGAATCAAATCTTGTTTCAAGATATATAATTACAGTACAGAAAACAAATGGATCTCATTTTACAATTAAATTATAAGGTAGGTACAGTCATTTCCCCCTTATCTGCAGTTTTGATTTCTACAGTTTCAGTTAGCTTAGGTCAACCATTCTCCAAAAATATTAAGTGGGAAATTCCAGAAATAAACAGTTCATAAGTTTTAAATTGAATGATGTTCCGAACAGCATGATGAAATCTTGAGCTGTCTCACTCTGGCCCTCCTGGGATGGTTTGTCCCATTGTCCAGTTTATCCTGAATGTTAGTCAATTAGTAGCAGTGTGCATTATCAGATTGACTGTCACAGTATCACAGTGTGTGTTCAGGTAACCCTTGTTTTACTTAATAATGGCCCCAAAGCACAACAGTAGTGATGCTTACAATTCAGTATTCTCTTACAATGCCTAATTAAACTTTATCATAGGTATATGCATAGGAAAAATTATATCCTGACCTAGATATATATAGTTTGGTACTATCCACTGTGGGTCTTGGAATATATCCTCTGCGGATAAAGGGGGACTTCTGCATTTCAAACAGTGGACTAAGAATGTTTTATACATACATCCAGGCCCTTGCACGGCCTCCTTCCTGAGGCCACGCCATGCCCCCAATTCTTTATTCTACAAACAATAATCATGCTGATCTTGTTGAAGGAATGCTTAAAATGGCAGTATTTGTTTTTAATGTTAGAAAGCTGTAACCATGCATTCTCTCTTTTCTCTTTTTTTTAGGTTTATTTAATTATTTATTTAAGGGAGGCCCTGGGGATTGAACCCAGGATCTTGTGCATGCTAAGCATGCACTCTACCACTGAGCTATAACCTCCCCCTCACTGTGCACTCTCAAAGCAATTCTTTCTCACTTCTTGCTGGTTTTATTTTTCTAGGATGGAAGCAAACTAAATTTCTGAAGACCCCAATAAAAGTTAAAACATTAAACTTCTTTCAGACTATAAAGACAAGTCTTTTGAAAAACATATAGTATTAAAAATATAAATATATTCTGAATACTTCAGTTTTTAGCAGTTTAATTTTCTGAATAGACAGTAATGTGAAATTTTAAGAAAAATATCAGTCATAGCTATAGTACTCTCGGGGGCATACATATTATCTGCGTCTTAAGTTTGCTAATATTTAGTTGAAAAAAATGCCACTGCAATCAATTGGTCCAGGTTCTCTGAGTAGATCATAAAAATCAGTACAAAATTTAAAGAAAAAAGAGTAAAGGCCAATTAGTTAAGGCCATCTTTTCTTAGAAATGAATGTAAAGTGAGATATTTAAGGATCTTACCTGGATAAAAGGAAAAGAAATCTCTCTTAAACTGAAAGACATGTAATTATACAGTGAACACAAAATAGTAATTGTGTGAAATAATATAATCAAAAGAAGGTATAAAATTATGGCAAAATTTTTAATAATGATTATGAACTGTGTAGAACGATGGTTTTCAGAAGGCTTATGATTGGTATCTGAAAAAAGATAGTCTACCCCTCTAATGCCAGGCTACCAAGGCCCTTGAAGAACAATGGATGGGCCACTCCTCCCTGACCCCACCCCAGGGTGAGTTCCCAGGGAACCAAGGCCCACTGGGTAAGGAAGAGGAAGTCAGCAGAGGACAGACGACAAGGAAGGAAGAAAGAAACAGAGCTACTGCACTGAGTAGGCAGCCCTGGTGAGATTCCTTGGACCTTCATTTTTCAATAGGGAGGGCTAAGTGCCTCAAATCCAAACCCAGAAGCAGGGGTGCATTCATATTAAAACAATCATGTGCATGTGAGGGGTAGGCAGTGGTCCAAGGTCAAGAGGCCACTGTCTCCAGGTCAGTCCTTGCCAGATGGATGCTAGACCAGCCTCTGAGCCTTTGTCTTCATACCAGGAGGCAAAACAGGACAGTCTCACCATCCCACAATGAGACACAGGTACATGAACAAATTCTGATGAACTTGTCACGTGATTTGACTTCTCTGTTCATTCCCCAAAGAGATCTGTGCTGACACTGTACAATGTACAATGACACACTGCTCCTCATGTATAGAATGCCATCTCCCATTCTCATTTCTAAAAACCAAAGTTCTGCAATTCCTTCAAGGTTTTATTTATGTTTAACTTCTTTTAGTAAGAGCATTCTGCTATATCATAAACATTCCATTATTTCCAACTTATGTAGGACAAAGAGACATAACCTCAATATAAAATCAGATGTGTGATTCTACATCACTTTCAGTTAGATACTGTTTGTTTCATGCATGTAAGTGGGTTTTTCTCACTCCTGTCTTCATCTACTCTAGCGTAGCTAGGCAGACTACTCTATCTGAGGAAACTGCTGAATGAATAAATGAATGAAAAAAGGAGATGGTCTAAATATAGATTAAAGCATGAATCTACAGATATTGCTCTATAGAAGAGCCTGTACAGAGGCATCTACTGATTTTTTTCATTGGAATTATATGTACGTAGTTGTCTCGATCCCATGAGACTGGGGGTTCTCTAGGGTCTAGAGACTTGCATCATTTATCTGTATTATCACATAATTTAGCACAGCATCTGGAATAATAATAGACTGCTAGCTTTCACCAAAAATCTACTTCCTTTTCTTCCTAGATACACAACTAAATTGCACTTTCTCAACATCCCTTAGAGTTAGGTCCAGCCATATGACTCGTCCTCAGCAATAAAATAGGTGTACCTTCCAGGTTGTGCTCTTAGGAAGTGTCTGCCCAATCCATACTCTCTTTTTCCATTTACCTGATGGACACAGAGGACAACAAAGCCCAAAAGGTGGCAGAGCCATAGAACAGAAGGAGATCAGTCCCTGAATCAATGAGGGAGAACTGCCGTTTGACCAAGAAAATCTGCTTGGCTAGGGAGAAGAAAGGGATGTGCGTAGGATTCAAAATTTAAGGAGGCACTTGCTCTCATGCCTTCCAGTTCACTCTTTAGACAACATTAATATAATTTAGTTATTGAGAAAGATTGCTGCTGAGGAACAAGACACTCTGCACCACTGCATAAAGCTTCCAATGGCATACACAGCTCCAATCTGAAATTGAAAACTAATCATAATTATGACAATTAATATCCTGTGGGTTTAGAGAGCACGCATTACCCTAATTACCACTAGACAGAAAGAAAACTAAGGTCTCCAACACAAAGATTTCAACATTAGTGAGCAAACTATGGCATAAAAGAAGTGACTACTTTAGAGCCTAATGGAAATTACTTTTAAAAGGCTTATTTTTCAATGAAGATATTCATAGGATTCATATACATTATGATTCTTAAAACTGACGGTATTGACCTAGAAGACAGTCACTTTCCACATGTACTAAATAGGGTACCTTGAAGGTTAATATCTTTATATGCATTTTAAAAATAAAAATGACAAGTGTGAGAACTTTCAAAAGAGACAGAAATTAGAATGTGAATTAAAGTGATTTGTTTATAGCTCTAGTAAAGATGTAAATAAAATATGATTTCTTATTTTTCTTATAATGTTTTTCTTTACTGTTTAATTACAACAGTAATAATATAAGTTCCACTAAGTTTTAAAATTAGAAAGAACATTGATCTATATCATTCACTTTTCAAGAGTTATTCATTATTTGTAAATCCTGCTTATTTTATTTTAGTATCTTTAAATATGAATACACAGGTTATAAATGTATAAGTGTGCATATATGTTAAAAATAAAATTGACATAGATAACAGACTTTATTCTGTTTTCACATTTATTTCCAACAGGAATATTTTTCATATCATTAAATGATCTTTAAAAAAATTTTTAACAGTTGCTTAAAATTTCCTGTTTGAATGCACCATTATTTAACTCCTTTCCTGTTGTTAAAATTTGTGTTGATATTAGTTTTTTAACAGCAATAGTTTATATCAATATTTATATACATTTCTGATTATTTTCATAAATAGACTTCCTAGATTTGGGGTTATTGGGTTAAAAAATGTGAATATCTTTAAGCTGATTTCCAAAAATCACTTTATACTCGCTCCCTGGAGTTGATGCATATGTGCATTGGTCTCAGCATCCTCCAATCAGTATTTAGCACTAACATATCTTGATCTTTCCTAATTTGATAGTTAATAATGATCTCACACAGTTGTTTTCATTAGCTATTCTTTGTTTGCCAATTTGAAAAATCATTTTTATTTTGGCTTTTATGAGTTGTTTCTTTGCACCTTTCACTCATCCTCCCGTAATCTTGCCTTTACTGGGGTGTATACCTTTTTGTGATTTAAAATTATTCACCATATATTAAGTTTATTAGCTTTTAAGCTTTCATATACATTGCAAATATCTTATTTCAGGATGTTATTTATGCTATTTTATCATATAAAGTAGTTTCAAAATTTTAGATATTCAAAAATTTGAACTCCCCCCCAATATCTTCTTCTACATCTATGCTTAGAATGTCTTTCCCTATCACAAGAGAAAATAATTATTTTCACACATTTTTGTCCATGTGATTTTTAACTTTGTTTTGGTTTCATTCTTCCTCTTTAGTACATATATTTCGTATAAGAAATAGTCAGTTAACTATTCTGTGTGAGGCCCCAGTTATATGCATTTTCTGAGCAAATCTGCTTTTTGATAGTAACATGGTGACCAGCACAGCTAATCGGGCATTGCAGTGAAATAAGGTCAATAGGCTCCATCTAAATTCAAATATCTCCCTTCAACAATATCTAATTAGAATTCTGACATTGGAACTTTAAATAAACACGTTTAATTTAAAAATAATCTATTATTGGAAATAGAGCTACAGATTTCAATTTACTATTTCATTAAGTTAAACAGAAAAGACTCCAAGCACTCTACGCAAGTAAGAGTTTAGTTTTTACACCAGCATCTTTTTCCTTAGAAACAGTTTAGAGCACTACCCAGAGCTTATTTGGTCTGTGTCTCATTTTCCTTCTTTTGTCCCTTCATTTTCTGTCTCAAGGCCCAGATTTTCCTCTTGCATTTTACTGGCTGCAAAGACATCTGCAATCTTCTCACATTCAGGGGGCTCCCGATGTTTGTGAGAGGCATGTCCTGAGACAAATCCCCAAATCTGTCAATGTCACTCTAGTCTATGATTTCTCTGATAAAGAGCAGCCAAGTATAACTGAACAACGTAAGATTCGGATAAGTATCCTGCAGTACTGTTTTTCATCAATGATTAATTCATCTGGACAGGAAGCTGTGTTCCCTAAACCTAAACCAATTACTTCCATACCAGTAAAATCCTTCCTACCACCAGAGAGAGCTCACCCATGGTAAACTCTTGTTTACCATCTGTCTTCAAAAGGTTGTGAAATTTAAACGTAGGATTTCTATTAACTCATTTAAACTGTTCACCTAAAGGACTGTTATCCAATTTTTTTTCCCTGAACTAAGTTTCTTTGATTCAAAGGGCCTAGTATTATCAAGAAAATTGTAAGTAAAAAATGATTGATCTACAGCAAAGTACAGATGTAAAGAAGATAAAATTGTTTTTTATTGTTTGTCACTGCCTTAAAATTCAGATCAGATTTCTTTATCTAAGAACCCTGAATTATCTCAGATAGTCTAGGTTCAATAAATTCCTTCTCTCTTAACACAACTCAGGAAAATACTTCCTGTGTTCTAAATATGGCCTTATTCAACATCACTGAGTCTGGGGTCTCATTTCATTTACCTGACTGTATTATTTCAATTCACACAGAAAACCTCATGTCTGGAGGCTTCTTTCTTAGTGGATGGTAGGTTCAAAAGTATGACTGTCAAGGTTGTAGAGAGCAACCTTGTGGCTGGGTAAAGATTAGGAATAGTTATACAAATGGAAACGCACACTCTAGACTCACAATGGAAAAGCTATAGGGGCAACTGAAATGCTTCTAGAAGAAAGCCTAACTGCATAGTCTCTCCATGTATCTCTCGGGTAATTGGTAGATTATGCTCTCATTTAAGAACGCTTAATTCTTTGAAGAACCCTAATACTTAACCACCAAGGATATGTTTTCTCTGTTTTATAAAAAAAATTACATTTTCAACACAGATGCACTAAATGCAGTCTTAAAGTGAAGACTGCAACAAATATTAAGTACTTACCTGAAAATGAACTATTACCAAATCAAACTGTTTTCCAATTATCTGTTACTTACAAGGCCAAAGATTGCTACATCTCTGTCAAATATACTTGTAAAAGAAGATAATATAGTGCCCATTTAGCCTTAATCTATTTATGTATTCAAAATGTTTAGAAGAATATTATAGTTCATTTTTACTGGATCCAATAAGAAAAATAGGAAAATATATGTGAATTTAGTAAAGGTTATCAGAAAGAGAGCAGAGATTATGAATAGATTATGAATTTGTATTCATGAATCACACAGTCCTAGCTCAATAGAAGGCCATTTTTCTCTCCTCTCCCCTGTTTTTCTGCTATCTTTGTCTTCAATAAACAGACATGTCTATGGGGAAAGGAAGAAGAGCTCTCACAAAAATGATATACGTTGCAGAACTGCAGAACAACAATGTTACCAACAATGTGTAGTATTACTAAATTAGTGAAATCATATTTCAATGCTCTTGTGTGTATAGATATAAAAATAAGGTATACATGCATATTAAAATATACGTGTAAATATAAAAGTAAAAACTTTGGAAGAGGAAAATCAATTACACTGAGGTGAAATCATTCCTTAAAAAAAAAAAAAAAAAGGCCATAGTGCTGACTTTGCATTTCATCTTTAGAGTTACAAAATCTATCTGCAAAGGCAAGTAATTTATAGCTCACAGTTAATATATACTCAAAGGGATAAATGTATGGAACAGTAGCATAATAAAATCCTTGCCTTGTGGCTTCACTACAGAATTCCCTAATACAAACTGAAATGATTGAAATAGTATTCCTTAGCTGATTTCAGCAACTGTATTATTTCCTTGTCATAATATACATTATAATTCCTAGTGCTTTTAATATATTTTTTCTGTGGATTCATGTAAATTGCACCTCTCTGATAAAAACAGTTTTCCTGAATGACACACCCTCTTGGTATAGTGCACAATCAATTTTTTTCTTCTAACTAGAGCATACATATGCATATTCTACAAGCACAGCTTTCCAAATGCTAAGGAGTTCTTTATAAGTGTCCACACCCATTATGGTGGTTACATTCAGTGTTACATGAAGAACTCCAGATTTTGGAGTGGTTATGGGCATAATTAATGCATTTCTCATATTTAAGTCTCATAACCCTAGGTTAAACACCTAGTATCAATAAAGCATATTTTTATTACACTTAAGTAGAAAGTTTCAAAAATTATATTCATTCTTCATAAGCAGCCAAAAAAATGTGTCATGCCCTATTAAATATAAGTGATACTTATGGTGAAAACATCCCAGCAAATACTGTTGATTTGTGTGCAGTTACACACATCATATGCAATTTGACCATTTGAGCATAGACCATGGTTAATATATACACAAACAAGTTCTTAGGTATAACACTTGGTATCACTATGTATAGCGTCACGTCAAACATATTGAATGAATAATTTGAAGAATATGCTACTTCTCTCATTCTAACAACATCACTTCTCAGGCAGGATATAGGATATCCCTAAAGAGTAACAAAAAATGTGGGCTTATTATCAGCTGTCATTTTCTAATAAATTATAACTATGCCATATTATGTTTGTGATTTGCTGACTTTTAATTAAATTGGGGGAAAGGCACATGCCCTCAATCTTCTAGATGTCAGATTAGCTTTTGGGATAAAAGTACAAACTGGATACAGAGCACAAATGATGACACAGAACTCCAAAATGATAAGAGTAATGATTCATACATATGAATTATTACTATATTGGTATCCTATTATAAACATGCTGGGATTTTTTTTCCTGAGACTTACGTACAGACAGGAAGATATACTTATTGCTATATGTTCACTGATCAGTTTGGGCCTCCATATATGATGAAACAGAAAGTATCTGAAAGTTAAAGAAATGACAAAAGGGATAGAAAATAGCTATTCTTAGCACTAAGACGAAAACATTGAAAAGTGACTTAGCTAAATTCAGTTAAGGTATGCCCCAGCTTCACTGAATACCTCTCCAGTAAAGAACAGACTTAAATTTTGTAAGGAAGCTTTAGATAAAGGATAAAAGAACATTTGCAGTTGCAAACATTGCGAACGTTAGAGCTGATGATGTTAAAATCTCCTAACACAGGATTCAGTAAAACCCTGCAACACTTCTAGCTATCCTAGAACTTTAAATTATGTAGATAGCCTTTTAAGTTTTTTCTAAGTTCTAATAATATAACTTGAATATAAGTTCTATGAATATAACTATAAAAATACAGTCTTCAAAATTCAAGATTATGTTTTAATGAAATAATTATTAAATTAGTTGCAATGAAATAATGGGCTTTCAGGAAGAAGCTGCAATTTTTATGGTAAACATAGGGTTACAGAAGCACTAGAAAACTGTGTATCTGACTAAACTCTTCCATTTTTTTCATTGAATTTTGAGGCTCAGAGACAGGAGGAAGGAGGGCAGGAAATTTATATCTGCCTATGGTTTTAAAATTATTATGAAGAAAATAGGTTACACAACACCTAATTTAATCTTCATACCAACTCAGTGAAACAGTATTATTCTCCATATTTCATAAGTGAGAAAACTGAAACTCAAGAAGGGTGAGATGGCTTGTTCAATGCCACACAGCTAGTCAGTGACAAAACTAGGACCAGAATCTAGTCTCCCTCTTTTAAGTCTCATGCTCCTTTATAAACCCAGAATTTCATTTAAAAAATGAACTACTACTATTCTTTCCACTATTTCTGCATTTTAAAATGTTTTCAGCGTCTACTGAGTTACCACACTTTATAAATTCCAAAACTTTCCAAGGGCAGTATGAAGAAAATCAGAATGAGTGGTTGTAACTTCAGTTCCACTGCATACTAGTGTGTGATTGTGGGCAAATCAGAGTCTCCGTGCCTCAGTTTCCTCATTCACAATATAGGGATTAAAATGGCACTGATTTCATTTGGGTTCTTGTGAAGATTAAATGTGGTAATGCTCATAAAGTGCTTAGAACAGTATCTAACACACACATACATACACACTTGTGTGCATATAGTATGCAGTCAGAAATTTTGCTATTCTTTTTGTTGCTATCTCTGAGTCAAAGTATAAAAATTAGGGGAAATGTTAAATTATGTTTCTCTACTAAAGAACAATCCAAAGAACAGCCCAAAAGATTTTTTATTTATTTATTAACTTATATTTTTTACTGGAGATTTCTCTTTATGTCAAGTTTATTAATAGTATGTAAAAAGGGAGACTTAGATCATATTTTCCTAATATTTAATAAATTGATATGTCAACTATTAGTTTTCTGACTATATGAATATATTCATCCATAACATAGAAAGCACAGTCAAAGTGCAAACACCTTGAAGGAAGCCTTTCTTGCCTCTTTTTTTTTTTTAAAAAAAGCTCAACAGTAATCCTTTTAAAATTATTAAAAACTAATTTCTGGATGAAGTGGAGGAATACATATTTTAGGTGCAAAAATAACCACAGTCAAAAATTTCATGAACCCTTTCCAGAAAGCACAATATTCAATTCCAGTTAAATTTTTGTTTCAAATAAACATTTGAAACTAGGCCACATCCTGCTCTACACTTGCCAAAAATGAAAATTTCAAAATCTAAACTCATGTTCTACTTCCCAAACACACACAGGAATCATCACAAATTTAATCTAGCCAATTTTAAAATGACTATTAAAACTTTGAAGAAAAGATATTTTCAAATATGAAGTTAATACAGCGTAAATCTAAGTCAACACAAAATATGACAGAGATGGTTACATTACACAAAACATAAGCAACTGCACTGACATAGATCAGTATATGACATGAATTTCTACAGATGAAAACTTCATTATTAAATGTGGAAAGCTGCAGCACTTTGGCACCTGCTGGGATTTGGTGACAAGAAGCCAAAGGCATTTTTAAGGGCCAATAATAAAGCTCTCCTTAACTCTCCCATATATAAGGATGAAAACGTTAATGTTTACCTAAAGAACTAATTACAGCCACCTGCCTCTCAGATTAGTTGACAGCCTAGTTCTAGGACCCCAACAACTGGAAAAATAGCATCTGACAAGGACACAACTATGAGCTTCATTCTCATTCCAATTCATTTCATGAATAGGAAACTTTGATCAAGGTAAATGACAAAGATCAAGACCAAATGGGCTCACTCCCTGTTCCCAGGCATTCGCATTCATTTCTGTTCTGATACTCCTTTTTGAGTTATAGGAAAACCTTTCCTTGCAGAAACCATAATGCCAACTGTCTTCATCACATAAATTTATGTATTTGCCACGAACAACTTCTGGGGGACATTTTTTTTAAAAAGCCAAATCACTCAGATTCAGGCAAGGGGGTCCCCTGACCTGGGCCCACAGGACTAGTCTTCCTCCAGGCCCAACCCTCCTAAGGCCCCATGATCTTGCACACCCAAAGCCCATATTCTTTTATATAGATCTTACTCTGGGTGCCAGAAACTCCCAAATTCTTTATCTAAATGGCCCTGACATTACTTCCATGCATCTTCCTTAGGTCCATCCTGATTCTAAAAGGAATCTCACTATCCATGCACATATGCCTAGGCCCAAGGGAGACCAAAGGGGGCATTATGTCACAGGTTAGAAGTGTAGCTGGAGATTGGCCATGCAGGTGAGGTTCTCTAGGCATTCATATGAGTTTCTCTGTGGTGCTGAGTGGAAGCAGGATAAAAAGAGAAAAGGGGCAAGCCATGGGGCAACAGTGGGGAGTTAGATTCTTGCATGAAAATATAAGGTGACAGAAAAAATTTGAATTTGAACCTCCCCTTCCTTGTCATTGCAAAGCTGTATTTGTTACAACAGGAGATAGATCACATATAATTTAAAAGTTTGTTGCCTTAATTTATAACTTTAAATATTTAGACTTGTATCACGTGGCCCTCCATTTGTATGTTTGCTTCAGCCCATGCAAATGTTAGGGGTCAGCTTGAAGGAGGCCAATGGAGTTTACCTGCTCAAATGTTATCATTCATAAAGTGTATCAGGGAATCTTATTCTTCCTCTCTTCATGTCAAAATTTAACCTTTCTCTGAGGTTTTTAAGTGAATCGGAAAGGATTTAAAGTGAACAGAGTGTTCAATTAGCACTGGCCAAATCCCACAGTTTTTAAGTTCAGAAAAGGATAGTAATCCTTATTAACACTTATTATTAGACAGGTCACCTTTAGAAATGAAAGTTCAAGTACTATCCTAACTCTGCTGGCTTCTCTGTGGTTCACTGCACGTTTCCTACCACGCCCCAAGAGCTCTAGTATGTTCCTGTTATTTCAGTATAGAGATTATCATGGCACCTAGGCCTTTTATGTCAATGGAAGCTCCGAACTTAAATGAGTTCCATGGGACCTAAAGCAAATTAAAAACAGAGTCAATATCAGGAGTAATTTTAGACACTAAATCTTTAAGTTCCATATAAATCACTTAAGTAAACTGGGTCAGAGAAAATATCCTTGATGATTGGCTGATCGAATATTTTTGAGAGCCTAAAATATTCTGCATGCTGGTAAGAGACACATCACATTACCCTCTAGGGGGCTCCACTCTGGAGCAAGAATAACCTCATAATCACAATGCAAAAAAATGGAGTCCTTTGTAGTTTATGATGAATTAAGAATAATTTAAGCTACCAAATTATATTATTTGAAGATATTCTTTCCCCCAGTCCTGTGCATTTGACTATATGGAATCATCAGAATAAACAGTTTCTAACAATTTAGGGATCTTGAAATTTCCTGTATAAATTCTATCAAAGAATACAGTTAAAGGAAGTTTTCTGTATTGACAATGGTATTTCATTTACAATTGAAATTTATAAATCCTTATTTAATAGGTTTAAATAAAGGAAAGATACAAATAGGAGAGTATAAATAGTAACATATTAGAGTATAACAAGATATTACAGGCAGAATGATAAGGGATCTGAAAAACACTCCAAATGACCACAAAGACTTGAAGGTTTTTAATGTGGGAAAGGCGCTAGTTTTAAAATGGTTTCAATCAAAATATGCAATTAAAGCCAAAGGGTAGCAAGTTACAAGAATGCAGTTCTTCCTTAACTACATTTTAACGACTACTGAAAATGGGACTTACTCTTTCTGGGCAGTATTTGTCTATCAGTGGAAGAATGGAGAATGCAAACTGTGAGCTATGTTTAGGAGAGGAGTTCTTTATAGACTGGAAGGCTGAATAGGGAGACTTTGGAAGTTTATGTTAATAAGGAGATTCATAGCTAATGAGTTCCTGAAAAAAGGCAATTATAATCAACTCTAGATTTTCCAGGGTCTGAATTTTCTGTTTTTGCATTATATAAGACATTTGCTTTTTCCTCATCTGTCCTCATTTTAGCAAATATTTATTAAATGCATATGTAAAGGACTATATGTAAAGTCCTGAGTGAAAGGCTGTGAGGAAAAGAGAAATGAACATTATCCAATCTATTACATAAAAAATGCCCCAAAAGAGACTTGAAAAGGAAGTTAAATTTTCAATCAGTTGTTATTGCAGTATGTGTAGGAGCACCTCTCAAAGGTTAAGACTGATGTGGGGAATCATAGGATATAAAAAAGAAAAATAGAAAACAAATGGTAATACCAGCTTTCTGAAGTACCTATGGTCTTACAGCTATCCAGGCACCCCTCTTCCATGGCACAATAGTACCAATGGTTTTGCTTTTTGGTTTAGAAAAATGGATTATTAAAGAAAAAGACAAAAAAAGGTACATACATATATTTTACAAACAAAGACAAGGATAAATTATTTTGTGATTTGTAAAATGTAATCACAGTGCAAAATGAAATTACTTTGGAATCACAATAGTGAATTTTACATGACCCGATATTCATAACTATGTCTATTCAGAACTGATGACTGGCTAGTAAAGATAAACCTTGGAGTGGAACTGGTGTATGAACTGCCACCCTACAGAAAACCTCCACATGGTCATTCTTCCAGAGCAGCCAAGTAACTCTTATATACCCTAAAGCCTATATTACCTTGGCTCCTAGCCTTAACTAGCCCCTATACCTCAAAACAAACATTTCCATTTCCAGCATGAACTCTTAATTTCCAAGGATAGTTCTGATGAAAATGCAAGAGTTTCCTCTGAACTGTAAGTTAACTAGAATCACATGAGCTTGTTGTTCTAATTTGTGCACAGATTCTAACTGCTATGTGAAGTGGGCAAGTCACTTGATATTTCTGGGCTCAGTTTTTTATCTGTATAAGAGGCTAGTTTGATAAACAGTACTACAGTTTCATATTTTGTGAAAATCATGGTCAGTTGTAAAGGTCAACCCTTCTCCAATCAAAACTCAATTTTGCTAGGAAAAGCAAATTCAGCCAAAAACTACAAATATGACCATAAATGTGTTCTAAGATATAAATTTCAAACAGTCCTAAGATCCAAACACATTTAAAAATGTGTAAAAACACACAGAGAAAATTTTACTCTGAGTTATTTTTTAAAGCAATTAGACACAAATGTCTGTAACTCTGGGTTTCTAGCTATATATGGCACATGAAAAAGTGTATGTTTCTATATTTGCATGGTTTTATATTATTAAACTTTTAAACTTATATGTGTTACCTTAATAGTAAACAGTAGATTAAAATGTATTTTTATAACACTTAGCATTTAAATGATATTTTTACACTTAAGCATTTTAAGTGTTTCCACATATTCACCTTGGCATGGCTTTTGTGAGATAGCTAATATTATGCCCCATTTCAAAAACTATAAATAGAAACAGCATAGCCTGGAAACCTGGATTTTACTACAACTAAAGTTTACTATTACTAAATGATTTGCGTACTGTTAGAATTAAAACAACAGAAGCTATTCACGTACTCTCTTCCTTTCACAGGATAAACTAAGGAAAATAATTTTTTAATTATTAAACAAAATGAAACTTATTGTGATAACTATAAATGAAAAAATTAAACATTATTGATTCCATTTTACAAACTGTCTAACAAAACATATTTAAAAAAAACCATACTTTTAAGTAAGTAATATATCAACATACATCATTAAAATATAGAGAACAAAATAATGGACAGAAGTCACTGCAATCAAAGTTAGAAAAGAATGTCTAGAGTGGGTCTCTTTGGAAGTTTACCTAGCACAAATAATAATACCATAGGGTAGAGATGCTACAGGGACAAAAGAGAAAAAAAAAGAGGTAGGAAAAAATGAGAGCCTGTTGTTTCCATAAGGTAGGGGAAAAAATAAGTGACTAAACAGAAATGTGGATATCAAAGAGTTATTGAGTAGACTGTGAATATCAAAAGTATGATGAGTTAGAAAATTTAGTTACCTAATAACTGACCCAGAGAGGCAGATAGGGACCAGGAAGAAGTGAAGACTTTGCATGATATCATTCAGAACAAAAAACAAACTGAAGTTAAAAAGAAGTTGTGGTAAACTTTACAACAGAATACTACTCAGCCATAAAACATAATAAGATAATGCCATTTGCAGCAACATGGATGCACCTGGATATTGTCATTCTAAGTGAAATAAGCCAGAAAGAGAAAGAAAACTACCATGTGACATCACTTATATATGGAATCTGGAAAAAAAAAAAAAGAAAAACAAACTTATTTACAAAACAGAAACAGACTTACAGACATAGAAAACAAACTTACGGATATTGGAGGGGAAGGGGGTGGGAAGGGGTAAATTGGGAGTTCGAGATTTGCAAGTACTAACTAATATATATGAAATAGATAAACAAGTTTATACAATATAGCACAGGGAACTATATTCAATGCCTTATAATAACTTATGGTGAAAAAGAACATGAAAATGAATATATATATATAAATATTCATGTATGGCTGAAGAATTATGCTGTACACCAGAAACTGACACAATATTGTAAACTGACTATACTTCAATAAAAATATATATATACTATACATATATATGCAAAAAAAAAAGAAAACAAACTGAGCAATCAGTACTTCCTTCAAATTCTAAATTTCAAATCTATAGGTTGTTAATCAAAGGACTTAAGACAATATCAGCTGGTTTAAAAAGTTAAGATGAAACTAAATTCTGAGATAAATTCAACTCAGTGCCTTGAGCATCACCCAGAAAGAAATGAAGCAATTAATAAATGTATTAACCAATGTTTAACACACACAGAAAATGCGTATCATTCTAAACAGCTGTCACCACATAAATGAAACTTAAGTTATTTCAGATATAAGTCCTAAAAAAAAAATCCTCTACAGAAATTTAGGTTGAACAGTGTTCAGACACAAGCTACAGCAGATATAAAAATGTTTTTGCACAGCTACCTGCAGATAAAAATGGCATTCATCAGCTATTTCAGAACAAGAAGTAAAACAAGTATTCCTTTATAACAGTGCAACTGGGAACTTCACAGAGACACCAAAGATTAAAAAATATTGTCAGATAATGTGAGTAATCAAAATATCTTTTGTAGATTTAAATCTATTTTTTTCTTTTCTTTTTATTACATTAAAGTGGTCACTACCACAAATACTTTATTTTTGAGAACTGAAATATTATCAAATTAACAGTAGCTATACATACATGAGCTCAGGAATGTAAATAGATTATTTCAGTATGAATTTAACAAAGATTTAAGAAAAACTCTTCTACCATAGGTAAAAATCTAAGACAAACAGAAAAAGGGGTGATATGTCACAACATTTGCCATTATGTCTAATACAGTATAGAATAGCCAGAGCATCAAATTATTTTATTCTTTACAACTGAGACAGCAAAGAGGTACAAAACGCACAGGCCTTATCATTTCTCTGTATGTCCTGCCCTGGTCAATTTAATCATAAGTACTTAGCATTCTTTTTCTCATGAAAATAAAGAACAACATTTCTAGTTAATGGCTGCTAAAAGTTAAATCAATTTAAATGTTTGATACAAATTAGATATAGCTAGATTTTAAAAACATAATTTAATTTTTATTATATGTTGACAAGAATCACAATTTTCAAAGAAGAATAAAGAAATAATTTTAAATGCCTGGGAAGTGCTCTTACATTGTTATCAAAATAAAATTAAAGCATCAAGTCACTACTACTGATAGCTCTATATAATGTATAATGTTTATTATCTACAGGCAATATTCCAGGTGTTTTTTTTTTTTTTTTATAGTTTTTCCAAAGTGTTTTTGATTGGCACATTTAATGAATTTAGTGGTCATTTAAATTAAAATGTATTTATATATCATGAAAATTGAAAACCTATTGATAATGCTAAAAACATGAGTTGTGATCTTCAGAATATGAACCCAAATTATCTTTGAATCCAAGGTCATGTTTAAAAGGTCAAGGGTAATTAAGTAGTGGAAAGAAAGTGAAAATTAAGAAGGTAAAACAGGCCTTTATATCCTCCCAACAGAACCTTGCAGATTATGTGTGTATTGGTGGATGCTTAATGCACACCAACATTGCAATGTCACATGGTGTTTCACTGCAAAGTTTTTTTACTCTTGAGTAAAAACATGACTTGGGTGAAGTGTACAAGTAGTAGGGATGCCAAGTAGAAGAACCACCAGCTCAGCAGTTGGTATGACTGAGCTCAGTATGTCATGATAACCCAAGTAGAAGAAGCAACTAATTGACTAGTTTTCCATTAAGGCAAAAAGAGATATGTAGTATTATTAGTTCATATCTCCTAAAACAGGCTAGTCATCTTTATCAGTTTTACAGGATTCGCATTACTGTATTCCATTACGTGAGCAAAGTAATTTCCAACTTAACCAATATACCAGTTGCTAAAATGTGTGAATACATGTCAAAGAAAAAACTGAAACATGGTATTTATATAAACCTGTTCAAATTTGGCTATTTTGTTCACATAATTTTTATCTGAATGTAGTAGCTGCCTACAGCTAGTGTACATTCGGGTACATTCTGATGGGATAAGCACAAACAAATACTTGGTATTTAACATGTTAATAATGTCCAGCATATATTTAGCTGCTCAGCATCCTTGAGGCTTCTTTCTACACATTAGGGAAGTATTGCATTGGGCTTACTAATCATGCACTACCCCAGCATGAAGTTCTCAGCTGAGATGCAATGGTATCTCTGGACACTTGCTATCAATTGCTAGTGAGAGTTCTTCACCTCATTCTTCTTGAGCTTTGTGGCAGGTAGATTATGACCTCTAAAGGTGTTTAAATCCAAATCCCCAGAACCAGTGACTATATTAGGTTACATGGCAAAAGGAAATTAAGGTTGCTAATCAGCTGACCTTAAAATTGAGACATTAAACTGGATTATCCAAGTGAGCCTAATGTAATCACAACGGTTCTTAAAAGTAGAAGTAAGAATCAGAAGAGGGAGAGAGAGATGGTAGTGTGAAAAAGACTTGACCTATATTGCTAGCTTTGGAGATGGAAGAAGGAGACATGAGACAAGGAAAGCAGATGGCTTTTAGAAGTTAGGAAAGGCAAGGAAACAAATTTTCCCTTGGAACCTCCAGAAAAGGACATAGATCATAGATCCCATTGACCAATACCTTGATTTAGCCCAGTGAGATAGATTTTGGACTTCTGGCCTCCAGGACTATATAAAAATAAATTTGTCTTGTTTTACACCTTTAAGTTTGTAGTTATTTTTCACAGCAGAATTAGGAAACTAATGTAACATCTTATCGCACCAAGTTAGTAGCAGGAAGGAAACAACATCTCTTTCTTGAAAATGAACAGTAAAATCTTGATTGAAGTCTTTTTTATTCCCATAACATTCCCAATTATTCAACTGAAAATATATAAACAGTGTATAAATATCAATTGACACAAAAAGTTCAGCACTTACATACGTTTATACAATTTCTCAATAAATCAGTATCATTTTTAAAATTTTTAAATTTTTTATTGAGTTATAGTCAGTTTACAATGTTCAGTACTATTTAAATTAAATTATTTATTAAAAATTATCTATAGAATTAAATAATGTATTAAATTAAACAAAATTAAAATTAAACATAAATATTTACCTTAAAAAAGGTAAAAACTTGAATCAATTTATCATTCACTCTGGAAAGTAGTTATATATTTATTTCCTAGGTTACCGAATTATATGCCTGCCAAACACTACTTGAAAAATAAGAGCCACTCATTCTGTAAATTAGATCTGTATTTTATCTAGACTCACTACAATGTTAACAAGTTAAAGAAAATACAATAATTTTACCTCCATCATTTTTTCACTCAACTGAGTAAAAAAAGTACCCTGAGGTGATACAGTTCAGTATTTCCAAGGGTTACATGGAGCTATTTCATTGCAATGTATATACATAAAAACTTAAAATTAGGAGTCAAAATAACTGCTAAAAGCATTTATTAGGGATACTTTATATGTATTGTGACCCTAGAGATGAAAGGAATTGAAGATTTGCTAAACTTTATATATATAAAGATATAAAATATAAATACATTTAAAATACTTAATATTTTACATATATACATGTTTTTTTAAATCATCACACAAGCCCCTAAACCATACATTGTTATTACTAAGTTTGAAGTCAATTTTTTTCTTTTTCATATTTTTATACATGCTCAGACTTGATTAATTAAATGTTTATTTTGGCCTTTGCTTGATATTATCAGCTCACTGGTAACAACAATATTCATGATAATCATATCTATATTGGCACTGACACCAGAAACCACAAAATTGGCAATCCTTGGAGGAGTGTTCAGACTTGTGGCAGCAGTATTCTGTGCTGCTTGCCAACGGGGCTCTTATTCACTAGTAGCTTCTACTTAATCCAAGTGGTCCTTATCAGAGAAGTGCTATTCCTGACAAAAAAAAGTTTTGCAATTTTATATTTCTTTTTGCTTGACGCTAACATTCCTTTATTCTTCTACAAAAATATATATTTTATATAAAACATGTACACAAAGATTATTTTCTACAACAGAATTAAAAGTGCTATCACTAGGTGCACAATCTGCATATTGTCCTGATGCTGTTGAAAATGAGAACTATGTTTTGGTTTGCCAGTACCTCTCACGTGAGGGTGGCTCAGACATCACAGCATTGGTACAAGCTGGTTTTGTTGCCCTTAATCTTCCTCTCTCAGGTTGTTCTTTCTTCTCAGGTCTCCCTTCGTTTCCTGAGTATCTTCCCTTCCTCCCCTTGGCGGAATATTGAGGTGTAGAGGAAAGACTGGTGGTGAGTGTCAGGAGATGTGGCACTAGCTTTGAATTCTTAACCAAATCACTATTTTTAACTTCTTCCACAGCAACTTGCCACTCAGGGTCTTAGTTTCCCCATCTGTACACTGAAGGCAAAGGGTTTGTGATGTCTATAGCCCTTTCAGAGTCTGAAAAGCTACAATTCTGTGAGCAATAAGATATCCATTCAGAATTACCTTTTGGGCTTATGGCCCTAAAAGGACAGCCAAAGTAAAGGTTTACATCATTGCTATTTTAGACATGCTTACATTTATTTCATTAGCTACCTCTTGAGGGAGGAAATATCTTCAAAACCTCAAAAAAATGACTGAATCTTTAATGAAAGAATTTCAGAACACAGTGTGAGATTTTTGGATCTCCCTCTAAAGTCACCATTTAAAAGATAAGAATAGTCCTGCATATTGCCAATGGTCATGACAGAGCTTGGAAGACAAGGCGTTTTCACTATTGAAAAACCTGAACTCTCATGCAAAGAATGAATATAAATAAAGAAGGCTGAGTATGTATTCAGAAGCAATTTTGCAAGCAGCTAAGATGTTACATGCAGTTTCGTTCCCTCCAGGCCACTGGTGTGCATTCCCACACAAATAAACCTAGTTTCCAAGCAATTCTTAGTTTCCATTCCATCTGCTAGACAAAGGGGGAAATTTTTCTATATGTCTACTAGCAAGTGTAATGGAAAATTCTGCTCACTCATAGAAAGGTGGTAGGATTTTTAGCAGCCAAGCTAAGAAGTGTTGTGAATCAGAAGCCTTTGGTTGACTCAGCAGAGCCCTCTCATTTTTCCACCAAAACCACCACAGTAAACAAAGCAACTACACTGGCCAAGTTATGATAGTAGCACAAACACCTTCTTTAACAACTGAACTGACTACTGGGGACCAACCACTCCTTAAATTACACCTCAGAAGTGCACACAATGAGAAAAGAGTCAACCACACTGCCTGAGCCCCTAATGTGGATTGGCTTAAGACCAAGTCCATTGTGTCAGTCCTTTCTTCTTTCATCCTCCCTCAGCGAGGTGCTGTTATATAAGATTACCCTGCTTCTGCTGCTCTCTTTCTTATCCCCTTTCATGTCCTCAGATAAATTTCTTACTCCTGCCCTCACTGTTCTCAGCCAACAATATTTTCCAAATTGAAACACTTTCCCCTTCAACATAGTCTGTTCAACAATTGATGCACTCAGGCTCCAATCCTATATGAATCATTTATCCATTATTAATTTATCCATTCATCCAATATATTAATCTATAATGCTTTTGCCATTTATGATACAAAGGCTATAAAAGACACAGCTTATAATCAAGGGAACCTCACAGATCATTGGGGAATCTAATATGAGGATACATTATGATACAATATGTAAAATTTCCCAGGACATCAGAGGAGACAATGGCTATTATTCTTTTCAAAGAATTGGCAAAAACTTTGCTGAGAGGGTACATGATATACCACTTTGAATTAATTTACTCATTACATAAAATTCAAGAAAATAATAACCTTATGTTAAAGGTCATTATATCTTCTCAATTGTACTTTGTAAATAATAGATACATGTAGGTGCTCAATAAACACACAGATTTTAACTATGTATCACGGCACCATGACAGAGATATGAGCTGGGTTTTACAGCCCTTGACCTTCCTCTTAGGTTGTGCTGTTTTCTAGGATCTCTTCTCTTTTCACAAATACCTTTCCCTTGTTTCTCTGGCAGCATTGATCCCAAAGAGTTCATATTTGTGATTTCTGTGTTGGCCTTTTATTTTGACTCCCATACATGACCAGAAGTTGTATTTCTGGTATTAGCTGGCCATTCTGCAAATGAATCTACTTGCTTTATAAAGATTTCAGATGCCTTATCTTCAAGTATGAAAACAATCTACCTCCTCAGTCCTGTAAATGAATGGTTCCCCAATCTTTAAATCTTTGGGCATTTATTTACATATAAATATATCTGTTGACTAGTTTGCTACTTCGACAAGCATTGTAGGTGATACAGAACTGACAGTTTTTCCCATCTGGTTAGAAAAAACTGTTCTTCACTTGTTTCCCTCTTTTCAAGGCTTAGCCCATCCTCCTTACTTCTGTAACACTGCTAAACCAATTTTTAGTTGAGTAATTACTTTAAGGTGTGTCTCATCTAAGTAAACTGTCCATTCATTGAACACAGGCCTGGCACTAAGCTGAGACCTGAACGGATTTCACATTTGAGGAAACATATCCAATGAAGTCAAACAATGTAGTCAAGATCCTAAGAATGTGAACTGTGATTTTCCTTCTTATACGCTTCAGAGGCAGAGAACAATAGATAACAGACCTACTCAAGATAGGTTTAGAGAAAGTAAACTCACTTTTGCTCATTATTCATCTCTAGACTGTATTAAAAAAAAAAGCTACAAATTCATAAGGAGTTGTGAAAAACTGGTAGGTAATATCAATGTACACACAGAGTTTCTGGAATACTGAATAATTCTCTCCTTACCTTAAGTCAAGACTTCCTTTCCCAACTCCAGCCAAGTCTGTTTACTAGAGTCAGGGAGGCTATATTTCTAAGAACCCCTTTATATGAGGCTGGCTTGGGGAGCAGAGTTTTGAGACCAGGCTCTGTATTGGGAAGGGCCTATACATCTAGCTGAACCCAGAAATGATGTCATGTTTTCCCTTTGGCCTAGCAGATTTCAGAAACAAGCCTGTCTGGAGAGTTGAAAGAGACTCTTTCCTAGAAGGTTACCTATAAGATAAAAGGGCCCCAACAGATAGCACTTCTGGGAAAACAGGGCCTAAGAGGAAACTGTAAATTGCCATCAGAGACCTGTGTTAGAAATCTCCAGTGGTAGAAAATATCAGAAAAACCCACAGAAGTGTTTCATGAGAAAAACAAATTTAGGTATCTGAAACAGAAGAGTTTGACCCCAGATTAAAAGGAAGAAATCTAACTGGTCTTTTTCCCCAATACATCAGGACTGAGCTAGTAGGGGATGTCAGTAGGGTGAGAAAACCTTAAAAATGAGTAAGAAAATAAGGTTGTGTATTAGACTATGTTAGTCTATTCAGTAGCAAGAAAAAGAGCTTGTTTGTAATACCTAATAGTGACTAGAAAACGAGGAGGAAAGCTAGGAGCTGGGAAGAATCCAAAGAACTTGTTTCAAGGGATTATAGTGCAAAATAATTAAGCTTCTATATGCTTGTATCTTACTTAGTCTAACTTGTTCAATAACTGGTTATAGCAGTTGTTAGTAAAAGCCAAGTTTCCTGACTCAAAGTCCACTGTTATATTTATTATTATCTCTTAAAAAAAAAAAAAGGAATACCAATTTGATCAAAAAATGATGGAGCGTAAAAGACTTCAGGGACACTATATCCAAATGCAGTTTTCACCTTGTTTCAACCCTGATTCATGAGAAAGGAAGGAAGAAAGGAAAGAAGGACAACAGAATGGGAAGGAGGGAAGGAAAGAGAGAAGAAGAAAGGAAAGAAAGAGGGAAAGGAAGGAGAGAGGGAAGAAAGGAAGAAAAAAAGAAATCAATTTTTAAAAGATACCTTTAAGACAATCGGAAATTTGAATGTGAACTGGGTATGCAACAGTAAGGAATATTGTCATTTTGTTAGGTGTGATAATGACAAGGTGGTTATATGCAAAATGTTCTTCTCTGTGAATTAAACATACTGAAATATACATGGTAAAATGATAAGATGCCAGGTGTGATATTGTGATTTATAATAAGAAATACATATTTGATCTTTGTCCTATTTCTGCAATGGAGCTTCTAAAACCATTGGAATTTCCCCAGTAATGAGAGCAATAAAGGTATCTTTTGTCATGCTAATGTGGTGACTTTTGGAAAGCACCCAAGGATGGGGGCTGGTTGCCAGAGAAGCCAACCAAGTGATTGGTCTTAGACATTTCAGTCCCACTCCTCTGACCTCTGGGAAGATGGGAGGGCCTAGAAGTTGGGTCACTCACCAATGGCCATTGATTTGATCAATCACATCTATTTAATGAAGCCTCTTTGAAAACCCAAAATAATGTTCAGAGAGCTTCCGGATTGGTGAATGTGTGGAGACACATGAGAATGATGCACCTGGAGAAGGCATGGAAGCTCAGCACCCTTTTCCCAATCCTTGCCCAATGCATATCTTTTATTGTGGTATTCCTGAGTTATATCCTTTTATAATAAACCAATGGGTCATTAAGTAAAAGGCTCTGTGAGTTTTATGAGCCACTCCAGAAAATTACCTAAACCCAAGGAGGGACCCTACAATTTGTAGCTGTTTGGTCAGAAACACAGGTAACAACCTGGACTTGCAACTGGAGTCTGAAGTAAGGTGGGGAGAAATAGTCTTATAGAATTGGACTCTTAACCTGTGCAATATGAGGCTATTTCCAAGTAGTGTCAGAGCTGAGTTGAACTGTAGGACACCAGCTGGTCCAGAGACTTGCTTGGACACCAACCACACACTGGAATTTGGTCCAGAACCCTAATACCTGGTATTTGCTTAAAACACTCCAAAAGAAAAAAAAAGTAGTGGAGATAGATGAAACAAACTAAAAAGATGTATATAATTGTTGAAGGTAGGTCATAGGTACATAAGGGTGCATTATTCTAACTTCTAAGTGTGACTTAATTTTCCATATTAAAATTTTTAATAAATAAAAGAAATTCACAGTTCCATATGTTTTGCTTCATTCTAATTATGCCTACTCTATAACTTTTAACTTACATAAACAAGGCAGCTTCCCTCCAAGAACACTTCTGCACAAACACAATACATTATATCTAATTCTTTGTATTATAATTCCTTTATTTTCTAGAGCATAGCTTGAAACCTAAAACTGATAAAGTTATTCCAAAGCTGCTCTTTACACTGAGAAGACCGGAGTTCTCCATTGATGAAATAATTGAGAGTTGGATCTTCCTAAGTATCTCTTGATACAATGGTTAAGCCTCAGTTTACCAAGGTCTTGGATACCATATCTTTGCATCCATATCTTGGATAGCATATCTGATGAGGTCATCAGAATTTTGCAATGGAACAAAGGCCTTTGGGAAACTGCCTTCACAGGCATTGAGGAATGGAAACTGATCATTTTTCAGACACATTTTATAGGAGATATCTGTATCCTGTCAGGCTGAACTAATTCAAACTACTTCTTAAAAATATGCTACCATATTTATTGTCAATTATAATACTCAGAGCTTTCACATTTTAATTCCTCTGATCCTAGCGTAAATCCTACTTAAATTAATATCCTCCAGGCTGCAGTTGTGACATAGTTAATGTGCTTACTACACATGCACAAAAAAAAAAAAAAAAGAGAGAGAAAAACCTTTCAGAATGGAATCCAGTGGCTGGGTAGAAAGTTCTGGAAACAATGGAGCACCCTCTCTCTGTCTCTCTCTCTCTCTCTCAAATAGAAGCTGCTACAACACATTATTGATGTCAAAAAAGAAAACAACTACAGAAAAAAGATATCAAAAAAAAAAAAAAGGTACCAATGACTCCAAATTAGGAAATTAGAATCTTAGTACAAGGGAATTTGGGGTACTTCAACCAATTTTTTTCATGTACATTTTACTTTTTTTCATGTGTATATGTGTTACTAAATCTGCCTACATAGATCTAAAAAACTTTCAATAAGCAAAAAATAAAAATTCTAAGTGATAAGAACAAATTGTGTCATATATTGGCAGCACTATTTTTCTTTCTTAGCAATAGAAAAAATAATGGTATATCTTAAAATTAATGAAATACAATATCTGAAATGGAATAAAGTTTATGAAGGTTTGACATATTTATGTAGGCTAGATAATAAAGTAAGGAATATTATAGATGATCAAAACACATCCTTAATGTTACAAGCAATTTTAGAAGAATAGTTATGATTTTATATCACCATACCCTAAAATTGGAGACAAAAGAATAATGCTGGTAGCCCATGGGACTGGCCAATGATTGGTCCCTCTACAGGGAAGGAGGATAGACTAGAATGATGACCTACTTAGCCCCTTTCAGTTTTATGATTCTATGTTTCTAAATAAAATCTTGTGAGCCCACAAGTCATAAATATTAAAAGATACGTTCTTTAACTACATACTCACGCATAGGTTTGCTATTCCCCAACAATGGATAAGAAAAGGCAAAGTTTTAAAACCCATGAAATAACATGTTATCAAATGGCCATAAAAATAATTCATTAGCTCAGCTCATTTTATTTTCTGTTAACTTTGAAATGAAATTAAGAAAGAAATATTAACAATGTCATCCTGATCCCATTCCTAAACAGATAAATAATCCAACTTCCCTCAGAGACTCACCATTAGGCAAATGGACTACTATATTTCCTAATTCACCTTATTTATTATTGATTCTTCATTGTCCTGGAGCACTAAAGGCTTTTATGGTAATTTGTAAAATATTAAAATGAATGAAAATCTTTACATTTCCTTTACCAAACAACTCTTGTTCTTTCTTCTGATTTTGTTAGATTACCCTTCATGGATAAAGAAAATGGATACTGAGTTTCCTAGAATATTCAGTTCCTGATATGATGATTATATAACAAGTTTCTTTAACCAATACTACTTTAAGAACAGAAGACAAAGATCCATTAGAAAATAAAAGGCTATCAGAAAAAGAAAAATGTAAGGAAAAAGAGAAAAGGGAGAGGAGAGAGAATGTATGCTTTTCCATTATCTCCTAGGAATTGCTTAAGGGAGGACAAAATGTGAAATCTGTTGTAGCTTTAGCTTTAGCTTTGAATCCTCTGAATTATCACATGGGTTTATTTACTCAAATGACAACAGACAACTTTCTGTCATGTCCACAAGTTAGCTTTGTTCTCCCAGCTGAAGCTGTCTTTCAGGATTTATACAATATATAAAGAATAAACCACTAACAAGACAATTGAAAGAGTATTTGAATTATAGATCAAATGCCAACTAATTTCCCTAGTCACATTAGGCATGGTATTCCTCATTAAATAAAATTTTCTGTGTGTAGTTTTATAGTATTTATCTTCTTACTATTAAAGCAACAGACGCAAAACTTAAAAATGCTTTTTTGATTATTATGCTGGAAAACTGATAACATGAAAGATAAATTTAGGTAAAAGATTCAAGATAATTCTAGTACTCTCCAGTAGCACAGCCAATTTTTTTTTTAAAAAGTGTTCC